>NC_135284.1:12026099-12734519 GCF_051311805.1 Agelaius phoeniceus
TCTGGGTGTCAGATGAAAGCTGGCCTTTGGGGCTCTAAGGACTTGCAAGCTCCTAGTTGCCAACAGCTTTAGCTGTGGAGGGATCCAGTAATGTTTAAAAATTTCTCACTGGGCACTGCCCTGTTGGCCAGGGCAAATGGCTGCAAAGAGAGGTTATTATGCATGGGAAAAAGAAGTCCTTTCCCCAGGGTCTGGGTGTCAGATGAAAGGTGGCCATGGGGCTCCAAGGACTTCCAGGGTCCTCGTTGCCAGCAGCTTTACTTTTGGTGAAAATCAGCCAAGTTTGCAAATTTCACACCGGGAACGATGCAGATGGCCAGGGCGAGTGGCCTCATACTGGTCCGATTTTCCATCCGGAAAATGAAGTCATGCCCCCAGGGTCTGGGTATCAATGGAAGGTGGACTTTGGGGCTCCAAGGACTTCCGGGGTCCTCGTTGCCAGCAGCTTTACTTTTGGAGAAAATCAGCCAAGTTTGCAAATTTCACACCGGGAACGATGCAGATGGCCAGGGCGAGTGGCCTCAAACTGACTCTATTTTCCATGGGGAAAAGAAGTCATGTCCCCAGCGTCTGGGTGTCAGATGAAAGGTGGCCTTTGGGGCTCTAAGGACTTGCAAGCTCCTAGTTGCCAACAGCGTTAGTTCTGCAGGAATCCAGCAATGTTAAAAAATTTCTCACTGGGAACTGCGCTGTTGGCCAGGGCAAATGGCTGCAAATGGAGGCCATTTTGCATGGGAAAAAGAAGTCCTTTCCCCAGGTTCTGGGTGTCAGATGAAAGGTGGCCTTTGGGGCTCTAAGGACTTGCAGGGTACTACTTATTGGCAGCTTTAGATTTGGAGAAATCCAGCAAAGATTGCATGTTTCTTGCTGGACACCGCCCTATTAGTCAAGGCGAGAGGCCACAAATGGAGGCCATTTTCCATGGGGAAAATGAAGTCATGTCTCCAGGGTCTGGGTATCAGATGAAAGGTGGCCTTTGGGGCTCAATGGACTTGCAAGCTCCTTGTTGCCAACAGCGTTAGTTCAGCAGGAATCCCGCAATGTTAAAAAATTTCTCACTGGGAACTGCGCTGTTGGCCAGGGCAAATGGCTGCAAAGAGAGGCCATTTTGCATGGGGAAAAGAAGTCCTTTCCCCAGGGTCTGGGTATCAGCTGGAAGTTGGCATCTGGGGCTCTAAGGACTTGCAGTGTCCTAGTTGCTGGCAGCTTTTGTTTTGGAAGAATCCAGCTGAGTTTGCAAATTGCTCGCTTGGCACTGCCCTGCCTGCTAGGCCAAGGGGCCACAAATGAAGGCCATTTTCCATGGGAAAAATGTCCTTTTCCCAGGGTCTCAGTAATATGTTCAAGGTGGCCTTTGAGCTTCTAAGTACTTACAGGATCCTACTTGCTGCCAGCTTTACTTTTGGAAAAATGAAGCAAAAATTTGGTAATTCTACCTTGTCTCCCCTCTTTCGGCCAGGGTGAGTGGCTGCAAACGGAGTCCATTTCCCATGGGAAAAAGAAGTCCTTTCCCCAGAGTCTGCGTATCAGATGAAAGGTGGCCATGGGGCTCCAAGGACTTCCAGGGTCCTCGTTGCCAGCAGCTTTACTTTTGGTGAAAATCAGCCAAGTTTGCAAATTTCACACCGGGAACGATGCAGATGGCCAGGGCGAGTGGCCTCATACTGGTCCGATTTTCCATCCGGAAAATGAAGTCATGCCCCCAGGGTCTGGGTATCAATGAAAGGTGGACTTTGGGGCTCCAAGGACTTCCGGGGTCCTCGTTGCCAGCAGCTTTACTTTTGGAGAAAATCAGCCAAGTTTGCAAATTTCACACCGGGAACGATGCAGATGGCCAGGGCGAGTGGCCTCAAACTGACTCTATTTTCCATGGGGAAAAGAAGTCATGTCCCCAGGGTCTGGGTGTCAGATGAAAGGTGGCCTTTGGGGCTCTAAGGACTTGCAAGCTCCTAGTTGCCAACAGCGTTAGTTCTGCAGGAATCCAGCAATGTTAAAAAATTTCTCACTGGGAACTGCGCTGTTGGCCAGGGCAAATGGCTGCAAATGGAGGCCATTATGCATGGCAAAAAGAAGTCCTTTCCCCAGGGTCTGGGTGTCAGATGAAAGGTGGTCTTTGGGGCTCCAAGGACTTCCAGGGTCCTTGTTGCCAGCAGCTTTACTTTTGGAGAAAATCAGCCAAGTTTGCAAATTTCACACCGGGAACGATGCAGATGGCCAGGGCGATTGGCCTCAAACTGACCCCATTTTCCATGGGGAAAATTAATTCATGTCCCCAGGGTCTTGGTGTCAGATGAAAGGTGGACTTTAGGGCTCTAAGGACTTGCAGGGTACTACTTATTGGCAGCTTTAGATTTGGAGAAATCCAGCAAAGTTGGCAAATTTCTTGCTGGGCACCACCCTATTGGTCAGGGCGAGAGGCCAGAAATGGAGGCCATTTTCCATGGGAAAAATGAAGTCATTGGCCCAGGGTCTGCGGATCAGATGAAAGGTGGCATCTGGGGCCCTAAGGAGTTGCAGGGTCCTCCTTGCCAGCAGCTTTACTTTTGGAGAAAATCAGCCAAGTTTGCAAATTTCACACCGGGAACGATGCAGATGGCCAGGGCGAGTGGCCTCAAAATGACCCCATTTTTCATGGGGAAAAGAAGTCATGTCCCCAGCGTCTGGGTGTCAGATGAAAGCTGGCCTTTGGGGCTCTAAGGACTTGCAAGCTCCTAGTTGCCAACAGCTTTAGCTGTGGAGGGATCCAGTAATGTTTAAAAATTTCTCACTGGGCACTGCCCTGTTGGCCAGGGCAAATGGCTGCAAAGAGAGGTTATTATGCATGGGAAAAAGAAGTCCTTTCCCCAGGGTCTGGGTGTCAGATGAAAGGTGGCCATGGGGCTCCAAGGACTTCCAGGGTCCTCGTTGCCAGCAGCTTTACTTTTGGTGAAAATCAGCCAAGTTTGCAAATTTCACACCGGGAACGATGCAGATGGCCAGGGCGAGTGGCCTCATACTGGTCCGATTTTCCATCCGGAAAATGAAGTCATGCCCCCAGGGTCTGGGTATCAATGGAAGGTGGACTTTGGGGCTCCAAGGACTTCCGGGGTCCTCGTTGCCAGCAGCTTTACTTTTGGAGAAAATCAGCCAAGTTTGCAAATTTCACACCGGGAACGATGCAGATGGCCAGGGCGAGTGGCCTCAAACTGACTCTATTTTCCATGGGGAAAAGAAGTCATGTCCCCAGCGTCTGGGTGTCAGATGAAAGGTGGCCTTTGGGGCTCTAAGGACTTGCAAGCTCCTAGTTGCCAACAGCGTTAGTTCTGCAGGAATCCAGCAATGTTAAAAAATTTCTCACTGGGAACTGCGCTGTTGGCCAGGGCAAATGGCTGCAAATGGAGGCCATTTTGCATGGGAAAAAGAAGTCCTTTCCCCAGGTTCTGGGTGTCAGATGAAAGGTGGCCTTTGGGGCTCTAAGGACTTGCAGGGTACTACTTATTGGCAGCTTTAGATTTGGAGAAATCCAGCAAAGATTGCATGTTTCTTGCTGGACACCGCCCTATTAGTCAAGGCGAGAGGCCACAAATGGAGGCCATTTTCCATGGGGAAAATGAAGTCATGTCTCCAGGGTCTGGGTATCAGATGAAAGGTGGCCTTTGGGGCTCAATGGACTTGCAAGCTCCTTGTTGCCAACAGCGTTAGTTCAGCAGGAATCCCGCAATGTTAAAAAATTTCTCACTGGGAACTGCGCTGTTGGCCAGGGCAAATGGCTGCAAAGAGAGGCCATTTTGCATGGGGAAAAGAAGTCCTTTCCCCAGGGTCTGGGTATCAGCTGGAAGTTGGCATCTGGGGCTCTAAGGACTTGCAGTGTCCTAGTTGCTGGCAGCTTTTGTTTTGGAAGAATCCAGCTGAGTTTGCAAATTGCTCGCTTGGCACTGCCCTGCCTGCTAGGCCAAGGGGCCACAAATGAAGGCCATTTTCCATGGGAAAAATGTCCTTTTCCCAGGGTCTCAGTAATATGTTCAAGGTGGCCTTTGAGCTTCTAAGTACTTACAGGATCCTACTTGCTGCCAGCTTTACTTTTGGAAAAATGAAGCAAAAATTTGGTAATTCTACCTTGTCTCCCCTCTTTCGGCCAGGGTGAGTGGCTGCAAACGGAGTCCATTTCCCATGGGAAAAAGAAGTCCTTTCCCCAGAGTCTGCGTATCAGATGAAAGGTGGCCATGGGGCTCCAAGGACTTCCA
Source organism: Agelaius phoeniceus (assembly GCF_051311805.1). NCBI lineage: Eukaryota > Metazoa > Chordata > Aves > Passeriformes > Icteridae > Agelaius > Agelaius phoeniceus. Next base: position 12,030,323 of record NC_135284.1, read on the forward strand.
GGGTCCTCGTTGCCAGCAGCTTTACTTTTGGTGAAAATCAGCCAAGTTTGCAAATTTCACACCGGGAACGATGCAGATGGCCAGGGCGAGTGGCCTCATACTGGTCCGATTTTCCATCCGGAAAATGAAGTCATGCCCCCAGGGTCTGGGTATCAATGAAAGGTGGACTTTGGGGCTCCAAGGACTTCCGGGGTCCTCGTTGCCAGCAGCTTTACTTTTGGAGAAAATCAGCCAAGTTTGCAAATTTCACACCGGGAACGATGCAGATGGCCAGGGCGAGTGGCCTCAAACTGACTCTATTTTCCATGGGGAAAAGAAGTCATGTCCCCAGGGTCTGGGTGTCAGATGAAAGGTGGCCTTTGGGGCTCTAAGGACTTGCAAGCTCCTAGTTGCCAACAGCGTTAGTTCTGCAGGAATCCAGCAATGTTAAAAAATTTCTCACTGGGAACTGCGCTGTTGGCCAGGGCAAATGGCTGCAAATGGAGGCCATTATGCATGGCAAAAAGAAGTCCTTTCCCCAGGGTCTGGGTGTCAGATGAAAGGTGGTCTTTGGGGCTCCAAGGACTTCCAGGGTCCTTGTTGCCAGCAGCTTTACTTTTGGAGAAAATCAGCCAAGTTTGCAAATTTCACACCGGGAACGATGCAGATGGCCAGGGCGATTGGCCTCAAACTGACCCCATTTTCCATGGGGAAAATTAATTCATGTCCCCAGGGTCTTGGTGTCAGATGAAAGGTGGACTTTAGGGCTCTAAGGACTTGCAGGGTACTACTTATTGGCAGCTTTAGATTTGGAGAAATCCAGCAAAGTTGGCAAATTTCTTGCTGGGCACCACCCTATTGGTCAGGGCGAGAGGCCAGAAATGGAGGCCATTTTCCATGGGAAAAATGAAGTCATTGGCCCAGGGTCTGCGGATCAGATGAAAGGTGGCATCTGGGGCCCTAAGGAGTTGCAGGGTCCTCCTTGCCAGCAGCTTTACTTTTGGAGAAAATCAGCCAAGTTTGCAAATTTCACACCGGGAACGATGCAGATGGCCAGGGCGAGTGGCCTCAAAATGACCCCATTTTTCATGGGGAAAAGAAGTCATGTCCCCAGCGTCTGGGTGTCAGATGAAAGCTGGCCTTTGGGGCTCTAAGGACTTGCAAGCTCCTAGTTGCCAACAGCTTTAGCTGTGGAGGGATCCAGTAATGTTTAAAAATTTCTCACTGGGCACTGCCCTGTTGGCCAGGGCAAATGGCTGCAAAGAGAGGTTATTATGCATGGGAAAAAGAAGTCCTTTCCCCAGGGTCTGGGTGTCAGATGAAAGGTGGCCATGGGGCTCCAAGGACTTCCAGGGTCCTCGTTGCCAGCAGCTTTACTTTTGGTGAAAATCAGCCAAGTTTGCAAATTTCACACCGGGAACGATGCAGATGGCCAGGGCGAGTGGCCTCATACTGGTCCGATTTTCCATCCGGAAAATGAAGTCATGCCCCCAGGGTCTGGGTATCAATGGAAGGTGGACTTTGGGGCTCCAAGGACTTCCGGGGTCCTCGTTGCCAGCAGCTTTACTTTTGGAGAAAATCAGCCAAGTTTGCAAATTTCACACCGGGAACGATGCAGATGGCCAGGGCGAGTGGCCTCAAACTGACTCTATTTTCCATGGGGAAAAGAAGTCATGTCCCCAGCGTCTGGGTGTCAGATGAAAGGTGGCCTTTGGGGCTCTAAGGACTTGCAAGCTCCTAGTTGCCAACAGCGTTAGTTCTGCAGGAATCCAGCAATGTTAAAAAATTTCTCACTGGGAACTGCGCTGTTGGCCAGGGCAAATGGCTGCAAATGGAGGCCATTTTGCATGGGAAAAAGAAGTCCTTTCCCCAGGGTCTGGGTGTCAGATGAAAGGTGGTCTTTGGGGCTCCAAGGACTTCCAGGGTCCTCGTTGCCAGCAGCTTTACTTTTGGAGAAAATCAGCCAAGTTTGCAAATTTCACACCGGGAACGATGCAGATGGCCAGGGCAATTGGCCTCAAACTGACCCCATTTTCCATGGGGAAAATTAATTCATGTCCCCAGGGTCTTGGTGTCAGATGAAAGGTGGACTTTAGGGCTCTAAGGACTTGCAGGGTACTACTTATTGGCAGCTTTAGATTTGGAGAAATCCAGCAAAGTTGGCAAATTTCTTGCTGGACACCACCCTATTGGTCAGGGCGAGAGGCCAGAAATGGAGGCCATTTTCCATGGGGAAAATGAAGTCATTGGCCCAGGGTCTGCGGATCAGATGAAAGGTGGCATCTGGGGCCCTAAGGAGTTGCAGGGTCCTCCTTGCCAGCAGCTTTACTTTTGGAGAAAATCAGCCAAGTTTGCAAATTTCACACCGGGAACGATGCAGATGGCCAGGGCGATTGGCCTCAAACTGACCCCATTTTCCATGTGGAAAATTAATTCATGTCCCCAGGGTCTGGGTGTCAGATGAAAGCTGGCCTTTGGGGCTCTAAGGACTTGCAAGCTCCTAGTTGCCAACAGCTTTAGCTGTGGAGGGATCCAGTAATGTTTAAAAATTTCTCACTGGGCACTGCCCTGTTGGCCAGGGCAAATGGCTGCAAAGAGAGGTTATTATGCATGGGAAAAAGAAGTCCTTTCCACAGGGTCTGGGTGTCAGATGAAAGGTGGCCATGGGGCTCCAAGGACTTCCAGGGTCCTCGTTGCCAGCAGCTTTACTTTTGGTGAAAATCAGCCAAGTTTGCAAATTTCACACCGGGAACGATGCAGATGGCCAGGGCGAGTGGCCTCATACTGATGCGATTTTCCATCCGGAAAATGAAGTCATGCCCCCAGGGTCTGGGTATCAATGAAAGGTGGACTTTGGGGCTCCAAGGACTTCCGGGGTCCTCGTTGCCAGCAGCTTTAATTTTGGAGAAAATCAGCCAAGTTTGCAAATTTCACACCGGGAACAATGCAGATTACCAGGGCGATTGGTCTCAAACTGACCCCATTTTCCCTGGGGAAAATTAATTCATATCCCCATGGTCTGGGTGTCAGATGAAAGGTGGCCTTTGGGGCTCTAAGGACTTGCAAGCTCCTAGTTGCCGATTGCTTTAGTTTTGGAGGAATCCAGCAAATTGTAAAAATTTCTCACTGGGCACTGCCCTGTTGGCCAGGGAAAATGGGTGCAAATGGAGGCCATTTTGCATGGGAAAAAGAAGTCCTTTCCCCAGGTTCTGGGTGTCAGATGAAAGGTGGCCTTTGGGGCTCTAAGGACTTGCAGGGTACTACTTATTGGCAGCTTTAGATTTGGAGAAATCCAGCAAAGATTGCATGTTTCTTGCTGGACACCGCCCTATTAGTCAAGGCGAGAGGCCACAAATGGAGGCCATTTTCCATGGGGAAAATGAAGTCATGTCTCCAGGGTCTGGGTATCAGATGAAAGGTGGCCTTTGGGGCTCAATGGACTTGCAAGCTCCTTGTTGCCAACAGCGTTAGTTCAGCAGGAATCCCGCAATGTTAAAAAATTTCTCACTGGGAACTGCGCTGTTGGCCAGGGCAAATGGCTGCAAAGAGAGGCCATTTTGCATGGGGAAAAGAAGTCCTTTCCCCAGGGTCTGGGTATCAGCTGGAAGTTGGCATCTGGGGCTCTAAGGACTTGCAGTGTCCTAGTTGCTGGCAGCTTTTGTTTTGGAAGAATCCAGCTGAGTTTGCAAATTGCTCGCTTGGCACTGCCCTGCCTGCTAGGCCAAGGGGCCACAAATGAAGGCCATTTTCCATGGGAAAAATGTCCTTTTCCCAGGGTCTCAGTAATATGTTCAAGGTGGCCTTTGAGCTTCTAAGTACTTACAGGATCCTACTTGCTGCCAGCTTTACTTTTGGAAAAATGAAGCAAAAATTTGGTAATTCTACCTTGTCTCCCCTCTTTCGGCCAGGGTGAGTGGCTGCAAACGGAGTCCATTTCCCATGGGAAAAAGAAGTCCTTTCCCCAGAGTCTGCGTATCAGATGAAAGGTGGCCATGGGGCTCCAAGGACTTCCAGGGTCCTCATTGCAAGCAGCTTTACTTTTGGAGAAAATCAGCCAAGTTTGCAAATTTCACACAGGGAACGATGCAGACGACAAGGGCGAGTGGCCTCAAACTGACGCCAATTTCCCTAGGGAAAATGAAATCATGTCCCCAGCGTCTGGGTGTCAGATGAAAGGTGGACTTTAGGGCTCTAAGGACTTGCAATCTCCTACTTGCTGTTAGCTTTAGTTGTGGTGGAATCCAGCAATTTTTGCAAATTTCTCACTGCTCACTGCCCTGTTGGCCAGAGCAAATGGCTGCAAAGAGAGGTTATTATGCATGGGAAAAAGAAGTCCTTTCCCCAGGGTCTGGGTGTCAGATGAAAGGTGGCCATGGGGCTCCAAGGACTTCCAGGGTCCTCGTTGCCAGCAGCTTTACTTTTGGTGAAAATCAGCCAAGTTTGCAAATTTCACACCGGGAACGATGCAGATGGCCAGGGCGAGTGGCCTCATACTGGTCCGATTTTCCATCCGGAAAATGAAGTCATGCCCCCAGGGTCTGGGTATCAATGGAAGGTGGACTTTGGGGCTCCAAGGACTTCCGGGGTCCTCGTTGCCAGCAGCTTTACTTTTGGAGAAAATCAGCCAAGTTCGCAAATTTCACACCGGGAACGATGCAGATGGCCAGGGCGAGTGGCCTCAAACTGACTCTATTTTCCATGGGGAAAAGAAGTCATGTCCCCAGCGTCTGGGTGTCAGATGAAAGGTGGCCTTTGGGGCTCTAAGGACTTGCAAGCTCCTAGTTGCCAACAGCGTTAGTTCTGCAGGAATCCAGCAATGTTTAAAAAATTTCTCACTGGGAACTGCGCTGTTGGCCAGGGCAAATGGCTGCAAATGGAGGCCATTTTGCATGGGAAAAAGAAGTCCTTTCCCCAGGGTCTGGGTGTCAGATGAAAGGTGGTCTTTGGGGCTCCAAGGACTTCCAGGGTCCTCGTTGCCAGCAGCTTTACTTTTGGAGAAAATCAGCCAAGTTTGCAAATTTCACACCGGGAACGATGCAGATGGCCAGGGCAATTGGCCTCAAACTGACCCCATTTTCCATGGGGAAAATTAATTCATGTCCCCAGGGTCTGGGTGTCAGATGAAAGGTGGACTTTAGGGCTCTAAGGACTTGCAGGGTACTACTTATTGGCAGCTTTAGATTTGGAGAAATCCAGCAAAGTTGGCAAATTTCTTGCTGGGCACCACCCTATTGGTCAGGGCGAGAGGCCAGAAATGGAGGCCATTTTCCATGGGAAAAATGAAGTCATTGGCCCAGGGTCTGCGGATCAGATGAAAGGTGGCATCTGGGGCCCTAAGGAGTTGCAGGGTCCTCCTTGCCAGCAGCTTTACTTTTGGAGAAAATCAGCCAGGTTTGCAAATTTCACACCGGGAACGATGCAGATGGCCAGGGCGAGTGGCCTCAAAATGACCCCATTTTTCATGGGGAAAAGAAGTCATGTCCCCAGCGTCTGGGTGTCAGATGAAAGGTGGCCTTTGGGGCTCTAAGGACTTGCAAGCTCCTAGTTGCCAACAGCTTTAGCTGTGGAGGGATCCAGTAATGTTTAAAAATTTCTCACTGGGCACTGCCCTGTTGGCCAGGGCAAATGGCTGCAAAGAGAGGTTATTATGCATGGGAAAAAGAAGTCCTTTCCCCAGGGTCTGGGTGTCAGATGAAAGGTGGCCATGGGGCTCCAAGGACTTCCAGGGTCCTCGTTGCCAGCAGCTTTACTTTTGGTGAAAATCAGCCAAGTTTGCAAATTTCACACCGGGAACGATGCAGATGGCCAGGGCGAGTGGCCTCATACTGATGCGATTTTCCATCCGGAAAATGAAGTCATGCCCCCAGGGTCTGGGTATCAATGAAAGGTGGACTTTGGGGCTCCAAGGACTTCCGGGGTCCTCGTTGCCAGCAGCTTTAATTTTGGAGAAAATCAGCCAAGTTTGCAAATTTCACACCGGGAACAATGCAGATTACCAGGGCGATTGGTCTCAAACTGACCCCATTTTCCCTGGGGAAAATTAATTCATATCCCCATGGTCTGGGTGTCAGATGAAAGGTGGCCTTTGGGGCTCTAAGGACTTGCAAGCTCCTAGTTGCCAACAGCGTTAGTTCTGCAGGAATCCAGCAATGTTTAAAAAATTTCTCACTGGGAACTGCGCTGTTGGCCAGGGCAAATGGCTGCAAATGGAGGCCATTTTGCATGGGAAAAAGAAGTCCTTTCCCCAGGGTCTGGGTGTCAGATGAAAGGTGGTCTTTGGGGCTCCAAGGACTTCCAGGGTCCTCGTTGCCAGCAGCTTTACTTTTGGAGAAAATCAGCCAAGTTTGCAAATTTCACACCGGGAACGATGCAGATGGCCAGGGCAATTGGCCTCAAACTGACCCCATTTTCCATGGGGAAAATTAATTCATGTCCCCAGGGTCTGGGTGTCAGATGAAAGGTGGACTTTAGGGCTCTAAGGACTTGCAGGGTACTACTTATTGGCAGCTTTAGATTTGGAGAAATCCAGCAAAGTTGGCAAATTTCTTGCTGGGCACCACCCTATTGGTCAGGGCGAGAGGCCAGAAATGGAGGCCATTTTCCATGGGAAAAATGAAGTCATTGGCCCAGGGTCTGCGGATCAGATGAAAGGTGGCATCTGGGGCCCTAAGGAGTTGCAGGGTCCTCCTTGCCAGCAGCTTTACTTTTGGAGAAAATCAGCCAGGTTTGCAAATTTCACACCGGGAACGATGCAGATGGCCAGGGCGAGTGGCCTCAAAATGACCCCATTTTTCATGGGGAAAAGAAGTCATGTCCCCAGCGTCTGGGTGTCAGATGAAAGGTGGCCTTTGGGGCTCTAAGGACTTGCAAGCTCCTAGTTGCCAACAGCTTTAGCTGTGGAGGGATCCAGTAATGTTTAAAAATTTCTCACTGGGCACTGCCCTGTTGGCCAGGGCAAATGGCTGCAAAGAGAGGTTATTATGCATGGGAAAAAGAAGTCCTTTCCCCAGGGTCTGGGTGTCAGATGAAAGGTGGCCATGGGGCTCCAAGGACTTCCAGGGTCCTCGTTGCCAGCAGCTTTACTTTTGGTGAAAATCAGCCAAGTTTGCAAATTTCACACCGGGAACGATGCAGATGGCCAGGGCGAGTGGCCTCATACTGATGCGATTTTCCATCCGGAAAATGAAGTCATGCCCCCAGGGTCTGGGTATCAATGAAAGGTGGACTTTGGGGCTCCAAGGACTTCCGGGGTCCTCGTTGCCAGCAGCTTTACTTTTGGAGAAAATCAGCCAAGTTTGCAAATTTCACACCGGGAACAATGCAGATTACCAGGGCGATTGGTCTCAAACTGACCCCATTTTCCCTGGGGAAAATTAATTCATATCCCCATGGTCTGGGTGTCAGATGAAAGGTGGCCTTTGGGGCTCTAAGGACTTGCAAGCTCCTAGTTGCCGATTGCTTTAGTTTTGGAGGAATCCAGCAAATTGTAAAAATTTCTCACTGGGCACTGCCCTGTTGGCCAGGGCAAATGGGTGCAAATGGAGGCCATTTCCCATGGGAAAAAGAAGTCCTTTCCCCAGGTTCTGGGTGTCAGATGAAAGGTGGCCTTTGGGGCTCTAAGGACTTGCAGGGTACTACTTATTGGCAGCTTTAGATTTGGAGAAATCCAGCAAAGATTGCATGTTTCTTGCTGGACACCGCCCTATTAGTCAAGGCGAGAGGCCACAAATGGAGGCCATTTTCCATGGGGAAAATGAAGTCATGTCTCCAGGGTCTGGGTATCAGATGAAAGGTGGCCTTTGGGGCTCAATGGACTTGCAAGCTCCTTGTTGCCAACAGCGTTAGTTCAGCAGGAATCCCGCAATGTTAAAAAATTTCTCACTGGGAACTGCGCTGTTGGCCAGGGCAAATGGCTGCAAAGAGAGGCCATTTTGCATGGGGAAAAGAAGTCCTTTCCCCAGGGTCTGGGTATCAGCTGGAAGTTGGCATCTGGGGCTCTAAGGACTTGCAGTGTCCTAGTTGCTGGCAGCTTTTGTTTTGGAAGAATCCAGCTGAGTTTGCAAATTGCTCGCTTGGCACTGCCCTGCCTGCTAGGCCAAGGGGCCACAAATGAAGGCCATTTTCCATGGGAAAAATGTCCTTTTCCCAGGGTCTCAGTAATATGTTCAAGGTGGCCTTTGAGCTTCTAAGTACTTACAGGATCCTACTTGCTGCCAGCTTTACTTTTGGAAAAATGAAGCAAAAATTTGGTAATTCTACCTTGTCTCCCCTCTTTCGGCCAGGGTGAGTGGCTGCAAACGGAGTCCATTTCCCATGGGAAAAAGAAGTCCTTTCCCCAGAGTCTGCGTATCAGATGAAAGGTGGCCATGGGGCTCCAAGGACTTCCAGGGTCCTCGTTGCCAGCAGCTTTACTTTTGGTGAAAATCAGCCAAGTTTGCAAATTTCACACCGGGAACGATGCAGATGGCCAGGGCGAGTGGCCTCATACTGGTCCGATTTTCCATCCGGAAAATGAAGTCATGCCCCCAGGGTCTGGGTATCAATGAAAGGTGGACTTTGGGGCTCCAAGGACTTCCGGGGTCCTCGTTGCCAGCAGCTTTACTTTTGGAGAAAATCAGCCAAGTTCGCAAATTTCACACCGGGAACGATGCAGATGGCCAGGGCGAGTGGCCTCAAACTGACTCTATTTTCCATGGGGAAAAGAAGTCATGTCCCCAGGGTCTGGGTGTCAGATGAAAGGTGGCCTTTGGGGCTCTAAGGACTTGCAAGCTCCTAGTTGCCAACAGCGTTAGTTCTGCAGGAATCCAGCAATGTTAAAAAATTTCTCACTGGGAACTGCGCTGTTGGCCAGGGCAAATGGCTGCAAATGGAGGCCATTATGCATGGCAAAAAGAAGTCCTTTCCCCAGGGTCTGGGTGTCAGATGAAAGGTGGTCTTTGGGGCTCCAAGGACTTCCAGGGTCCTTGTTGCCAGCAGCTTTACTTTTGGAGAAAATCAGCCAAGTTTGCAAATTTCACACCGGGAACGATGCAGATGGCCAGGGCGATTGGCCTCAAACTGACCCCATTTTCCATGGGGAAAATTAATTCATGTCCCCAGGGTCTTGGTGTCAGATGAAAGGTGGACTTTAGGGCTCTAAGGACTTGCAGGGTACTACTTATTGGCAGCTTTAGATTTGGAGAAATCCAGCAAAGTTGGCAAATTTCTTGCTGGGCACCACCCTATTGGTCAGGGCGAGAGGCCAGAAATGGAGGCCATTTTCCATGGGAAAAATGAAGTCATTGGCCCAGGGTCTGCGGATCAGATGAAAGGTGGCATCTGGGGCCCTAAGGAGTTGCAGGGTCCTCCTTGCCAGCAGCTTTACTTTTGGAGAAAATCAGCCAAGTTTGCAAATTTCACACCGGGAACGATGCAGATGGCCAGGGCGAGTGGCCTCAAAATGACCCCATTTTTCATGGGGAAAAGAAGTCATGTCCCCAGCGTCTGGGTGTCAGATGAAAGGTGGCCTTTGGGGCTCTAAGGACTTGCAAGCTCCTAGTTGCCAACAGCTTTAGCTGTGGAGGGATCCAGTAATGTTTAAAAATTTCTCACTGGGCACTGCCCTGTTGGCCAGGGCAAATGGCTGCAAAGAGAGGTTATTATGCATGGGAAAAAGAAGTCCTTTCCCCAGGGTCTGGGTGTCAGATGAAAGGTGGCCATGGGGCTCCAAGGACTTCCAGGGTCCTCGTTGCCAGCAGCTTTACTTTTGGTGAAAATCAGCCAAGTTTGCAAATTTCACACCGGGAACGATGCAGATGGCCAGGGCGAGTGGCCTCATACTGGTCCGATTTTCCATCCGGAAAATGAAGTCATGCCCCCAGGGTCTGGGTATCAATGGAAGGTGGACTTTGGGGCTCCAAGGACTTCCGGGGTCCTCGTTGCCAGCAGCTTTACTTTTGGAGAAAATCAGCCAAGTTTGCAAATTTCACACCGGGAACGATGCAGATGGCCAGGGCGAGTGGCCTCAAACTGACTCTATTTTCCATGGGGAAAAGAAGTCATGTCCCCAGCGTCTGGGTGTCAGATGAAAGGTGGCCTTTGGGGCTCTAAGGACTTGCAAGCTCCTAGTTGCCAACAGCGTTAGTTCTGCAGGAATCCAGCAATGTTAAAAAATTTCTCACTGGGAACTGCGCTGTTGGCCAGGGCAAATGGCTGCAAATGGAGGCCATTTTGCATGGGAAAAAGAAGTCCTTTCCCCAGGGTCTGGGTGTCAGATGAAAGGTGGTCTTTGGGGCTCCAAGGACTTCCAGGGTCCTCGTTGCCAGCAGCTTTACTTTTGGAGAAAATCAGCCAAGTTTGCAAATTTCACACCGGGAACGATGCAGATGGCCAGGGCGATTGGCCTCAAACTGACCCCATTTTCCATGGGGAAAATTAATTCATGTCCCCAGGGTCTGGGTGTCAGATGAAAGGTGGACTTTAGGGCTCTAAGGACTTGCAGGGTACTACTTATTGGCAGCTTTAGATTTGGAGAAATCCAGCAAAGTTGGCAAATTTCTTGCTGGGCACCACCCTATTGGTCAGGGCGAGAGGCCAGAAATGGAGGCCATTTTCCATGGGGAAAATGAAGTCATTGGCCCAGGGTCTGCGGATCAGATGAAAGGTGGCATCTGGGGCCCTAAGGAGTTGCAGGGTCCTCCTTGCCAGCAGCTTTACTTTTGGAGAAAATCAGCCAAGTTTGCAAATTTCACACCGGGAACGATGCAGATGGCCAGGGCGATTGGCCTCAAACTGACCCCATTTTCCATGGGGAAAATTAATTCATGTCCCCAGGGTCTGGGTGTCAGATGAAAGGTGGCCTTTGGGGCTCTAAGGACTTGCAAGCTCCTAGTTGCCAACAGCTTTAGCTGTGGAGGGATCCAGTAATGTTTAAAAATTTCTCACTGGGCACTGCCCTGTTGGCCAGGGCAAATGGCTGCAAAGAGAGGTTATTATGCATGGGAAAAAGAAGTCCTTTCCACAGGGTCTGGGTGTCAGATGAAAGGTGGCCATGGGGCTCCAAGGACTTCCAGGGTCCTCGTTGCCAGCAGCTTTACTTTTGGTGAAAATCAGCCAAGTTTGCAAATTTCACACCGGGAACGATGCAGATGGCCAGGGCGAGTGGCCTCATACTGATGCGATTTTCCATCCGGAAAATGAAGTCATGCCCCCAGGGTCTGGGTATCAATGAAAGGTGGACTTTGGGGCTCCAAGGACTTCCGGGGTCCTCGTTGCCAGCAGCTTTAATTTTGGAGAAAATCAGCCAAGTTTGCAAATTTCACACCGGGAACAATGCAGATTACCAGGGCGATTGGTCTCAAACTGACCCCATTTTCCCTGGGGAAAATTAATTCATATCCCCATGGTCTGGGTGTCAGATGAAAGGTGGCCTTTGGGGCTCTAAGGACTTGCAAGCTCCTAGTTGCCGATTGCTTTAGTTTTGGAGGAATCCAGCAAATTGTAAAAATTTCTCACTGGGCACTGCCCTGTTGGCCAGGGAAAATGGGTGCAAATGGAGGCCATTTTGCATGGGAAAAAGAAGTCCTTTCCCCAGGTTCTGGGTGTCAGATGAAAGGTGGCCTTTGGGGCTCTAAGGACTTGCAGGGTACTACTTATTGGCAGCTTTAGATTTGGAGAAATCCAGCAAAGATTGCATGTTTCTTGCTGGACACCGCCCTATTAGTCAAGGCGAGAGGCCACAAATGGAGGCCATTTTCCATGGGGAAAATGAAGTCATGTCTCCAGGGTCTGGGTATCAGATGAAAGGTGGCCTTTGGGGCTCAATGGACTTGCAAGCTCCTTGTTGCCAACAGCGTTAGTTCAGCAGGAATCCCGCAATGTTAAAAAATTTCTCACTGGGAACTGCGCTGTTGGCCAGGGCAAATGGCTGCAAAGAGAGGCCATTTTGCATGGGGAAAAGAAGTCCTTTCCCCAGGGTCTGGGTATCAGCTGGAAGTTGGCATCTGGGGCTCTAAGGACTTGCAGTGTCCTAGTTGCTGGCAGCTTTTGTTTTGGAAGAATCCAGCTGAGTTTGCAAATTGCTCGCTTGGCACTGCCCTGCCTGCTAGGCCAAGGGGCCACAAATGAAGGCCATTTTCCATGGGAAAAATGTCCTTTTCCCAGGGTCTCAGTAATATGTTCAAGGTGGCCTTTGAGCTTCTAAGTACTTACAGGATCCTACTTGCTGCCAGCTTTACTTTTGGAAAAATGAAGCAAAAATTTGGTAATTCTACCTTGTCTCCCCTCTTTCGGCCAGGGTGAGTGGCTGCAAACGGAGTCCATTTCCCATGGGAAAAAGAAGTCCTTTCCCCAGAGTCTGCGTATCAGATGAAAGGTGGCCATGGGGCTCCAAGGACTTCCAGGGTCCTCATTGCAAGCAGCTTTACTTTTGGAGAAAATCAGCCAAGTTTGCAAATTTCACACAGGGAACGATGCAGACGACAAGGGCGAGTGGCCTCAAACTGACGCCAATTTCCCTGGGGAAAATGAAATCATGTCCCCAGCGTCTGGGTGTCAGATGAAAGGTGGACTTTAGGGCTCTAAGGACTTGCAATCTCCTACTTGCTGTTAGCTTTAGTTGTGGAGGAATCCAGCAATTTTTGCAAATTTCTCACTGCTCACTGCCCTGTTGGCCAGAGCAAATGGCTGCAAAGAGAGGTTATTATGCATGGGAAAAAGAAGTCCTTTCCCCAGGGTCTGGGTGTCAGATGAAAGGTGGCCATGGGGCTCCAAGGACTTCCAGGGTCCTCGTTGCCAGCAGCTTTACTTTTGGTGAAAATCAGCCAAGTTTGCAAATTTCACACCGGGAACGATGCAGATGGCCAGGGCGAGTGGCCTCATACTGGTCCGATTTTCCATCCGGAAAATGAAGTCATGCCCCCAGGGTCTGGGTATCAATGAAAGGTGGCCTTTGGGGCTCTAAGGACTTAAAGCTCCTACTTGTTGGCAGCTTTCGTTGTGGAGGAATCCAGCAAAGTTTGCAAATTTCTCACTGGGCACTGCCCTGTTGGCCAGGGCAAATGGCTGCAAATGGAGGCCATTTTCCATGGGAAAAAGAAGTCATGTCCCCAGCGTCTGGGTGTCAGATGAAAGGTGGCCTTTGGGGCTCTAAGGACTTGCAATCTCCTAGTTGCCAACAGCTTTAGCTGTGGAGGGATCCAGTAATGTTTAAAAATTTCTCACTGGGCACTGCCCTGTTGGCCAGGGCAAATGGCTGCAAAGAGAGGTTATTATGCATGGGAAAAAGAAGTCCTTTCCCCAGGGTCTGGGTGTCAGATGAAAGGTGGCCATGGGGCTCCAAGGACTTCCAGGGTCCTCGTTGCCAGCAGCTTTACTTTTGGTGAAAATCAGCCAAGTTTGCAAATTTCACACCGGGAACGATGCAGATGGCCAGGGCGAGTGGCCTCATACTGGTCCGATTTTCCATCCGGAAAATGAAGTCATGCCCCCAGGGTCTGGGTATCAATGGAAGGTGGACTTTGGGGCTCCAAGGACTTCCGGGGTCCTCGTTGCCAGCAGCTTTACTTTTGGAGAAAATCAGCCAAGTTCGCAAATTTCACACCGGGAACGATGCAGATGGCCAGGGCGAGTGGCCTCAAACTGACTCTATTTTCCATGGGGAAAAGAAGTCATGTCCCCAGGGTCTGGGTGTCAGATGAAAGGTGGCCTTTGGGGCTCTAAGGACTTGCAAGCTCCTAGTTGCCAACAGCGTTAGTTCTGCAGGAATCCAGCAATGTTAAAAAATTTCTCACTGGGAACTGCGCTGTTGGCCAGGGCAAATGGCTGCAAATGGAGGCCATTTTGCATGGGAAAAAGAAGTCCTTTCCCCAGGGTCTGGGTGTCAGATGAAAGGTGGTCTTTGGGGCTCCAAGGACTTCCAGGGTCCTCGTTGCCAGCAGCTTTACTTTTGGAGAAAATCAGCCAAGTTTGCAAATTTCACACCGGGAACGATGCAGATGGCCAGGGCAATTGGCCTCAAACTGACCCCATTTTCCATGGGGAAAATTAATTCATGTCCCCAGGGTCTGGGTGTCAGATGAAAGGTGGACTTTAGGGCTCTAAGGACTTGCAGGGTACTACTTATTGGCAGCTTTAGATTTGGAGAAATCCAGCAAAGTTGGCAAATTTCTTGCTGGGCACCACCCTATTGGTCAGGGCGAGAGGCCAGAAATGGAGGCCATTTTCCATGGGGAAAATGAAGTCATTGGCCCAGGGTCTGCGGATCAGATGAAAGGTGGCATCTGGGGCCCTAAGGAGTTGCAGGGTCCTCCTTGCCAGCAGCTTTACTTTTGGAGAAAATCAGCCAGGTTTGCAAATTTCACACCGGGAACGATGCAGATGGCCAGGGCGAGTGGCCTCAAAATGACCCCATTTTTCATGGGGAAAAGAAGTCATGTCCCCAGCGTCTGGGTGTCAGATGAAAGCTGGCCTTTGGGGCTCTAAGGACTTGCAAGCTCCTAGTTGCCAACAGCTTTAGCTGTGGAGGGATCCAGTAATGTTTAAAAATTTCTCACTGGGCACTGCCCTGTTGGCCAGGGCAAATGGCTGCAAAGAGAGGTTATTATGCATGGGAAAAAGAAGTCCTTTCCCCAGGGTCTGGGTGTCAGATGAAAGGTGGCCATGGGGCTCCAAGGACTTCCAGGGTCCTCGTTGCCAGCAGCTTTACTTTTGGTGAAAATCAGCCAAGTTTGCAAATTTCACACCGGGAACGATGCAGATGGCCAGGGCGAGTGGCCTCATACTGATGCGATTTTCCATCCGGAAAATGAAGTCATGCCCCCAGGGTCTGGGTATCAATGAAAGGTGGACTTTGGGGCTCCAAGGACTTCCGGGGTCCTCGTTGCCAGCAGCTTTAATTTTGGAGAAAATCAGCCAAGTTTGCAAATTTCACACCGGGAACAATGCAGATTACCAGGGCGATTGGTCTCAAACTGACCCCATTTTCCCTGGGGAAAATTAATTCATATCCCCATGGTCTGGGTGTCAGATGAAAGGTGGCCTTTGGGGCTCTAAGGACTTGCAAGCTCCTAGTTGCCGATTGCTTTAGTTTTGGAGGAATCCAGCAAATTGTAAAAATTTCTCACTGGGCACTGCCCTGTTGGCCAGGGCAAATGGGTGCAAATGGAGGCCATTTCCCATGGGAAAAAGAAGTCCTTTCCCCAGGTTCTGGGTGTCAGATGAAAGGTGGCCTTTGGGGCTCTAAGGACTTGCAGGGTACTACTTATTGGCAGCTTTAGATTTGGAGAAATCCAGCAAAGATTGCATGTTTCTTGCTGGACACCGCCCTATTAGTCAAGGCGAGAGGCCACAAATGGAGGCCATTTTCCATGGGGAAAATGAAGTCATGTCTCCAGGGTCTGGGTATCAGATGAAAGGTGGCCTTTGGGGCTCAATGGACTTGCAAGCTCCTTGTTGCCAACAGCGTTAGTTCAGCAGGAATCCCGCAATGTTAAAAAATTTCTCACTGGGAACTGCGCTGTTGGCCAGGGCAAATGGCTGCAAAGAGAGGCCATTTTGCATGGGGAAAAGAAGTCCTTTCCCCAGGGTCTGGGTATCAGCTGGAAGTTGGCATCTGGGGCTCTAAGGACTTGCAGTGTCCTAGTTGCTGGCAGCTTTTGTTTTGGAAGAATCCAGCTGAGTTTGCAAATTGCTCGCTTGGCACTGCCCTGCCTGCTAGGCCAAGGGGCCACAAATGAAGGCCATTTTCCATGGGAAAAATGTCCTTTTCCCAGGGTCTCAGTAATATGTTCAAGGTGGCCTTTGAGCTTCTAAGTACTTACAGGATCCTACTTGCTGCCAGCTTTACTTTTGGAAAAATGAAGCAAAAATTTGGTAATTCTACCTTGTCTCCCCTCTTTCGGCCAGGGTGAGTGGCTGCAAACGGAGTCCATTTCCCATGGGAAAAAGAAGTCCTTTCCCCAGAGTCTGCGTATCAGATGAAAGGTGGCCATGGGGCTCCAAGGACTTCCAGGGTCCTCGTTCCCAGCAGCTTTACTTTTGGTGAAAATCAGCCAAGTTTGCAAATTTCACACCGGGAACGATGCAGATGGCCAGGGCGAGTGGCCTCATACTGGTCCGATTTTCCATCCGGAAAATGAAGTCATGCCCCCAGGGTCTGGGTATCAATGAAAGGTGGACTTTGGGGCTCCAAGGACTTCCGGGGTCCTCGTTGCCAGCAGCTTTACTTTTGGAGAAAATCAGCCAAGTTCGCAAGTTTCACACCGGGAACGATGCAGATGGCCAGGGCGAGTGGCCTCAAACTGACTCTATTTTCCATGGGGAAAAGAAGTCATGTCCCCAGCGTCTGGGTGTCAGATGAAAGGTGGCCTTTGGGGCTCTAAGGACTTGCAAGCTCCTAGTTGCCAACAGCGTTAGTTCTGCAGGAATCCAGCAATGTTAAAAAATTTCTCACTGGGAACTGCGCTGTTGGCCAGGGCAAATGGCTGCAAATGGAGGCCATTTTGCATGGCAAAAAGAAGTCCTTTCCCCAGGGTCTGGGTGTCAGATGAAAGGTGGTCTTTGGGGCTCCAAGGACTTCCAGGGTCCTCGTTGCCAGCAGCTTTACTTTTGGAGAAAATCAGCCAAGTTTGCAAATTTCACACCGGGAACGATGCAGATGGCCAGGGCGATTGGCCTCAAACTGACCCCATTTTCCATGGGGAAAATTAATTCATGTCCCCATGGTCTGGGTGTCAAATGAAAGGTGGACTTTAGGGCTCTAAGGACTTGCAGGGTACTACTTATTGGCAGCTTTAGATTTGGAGAAATCCAGCAAAGTTGGCAAATTTCTTGCTGGGCACCACCCTATTGGTCAGGGCGAGAGGCCAGAAATGGAGGCCATTTTCCATGGGGAAAATGAAGTCATTGGCCCAGGGTCTGCGGATCAGATGAAAGGTGGCATCTGGGGCCCTAAGGAGTTGCAGGGTCCTCCTTGCCAGCAGCTTTACTTTTGGAGAAAATCAGCCAGGTTTGCAAATTTCACACCGGGAACGATGCAGATGGCCAGGGCGAGTGGCCTCAAAATGACCCCATTTTTCATGGGGAAAAGAAGTCATGTCCCCAGCGTCTGGGTGTCAGATGAAAGCTGGCCTTTGGGGCTCTAAGGACTTGCAAGCTCCTAGTTGCCAACAGCTTTAGCTGTGGAGGGATCCAGTAATGTTTAAAAATTTCTCACTGGGCACTGCCCTGTTGGCCAGGGCAAATGGCTGCAAAGAGAGGTTATTATGCATGGGAAAAAGAAGTCCTTTCCCCAGGGTCTGGGTGTCAGATGAAAGGTGGCCATGGGGCTCCAAGGACTTCCAGGGTCCTCGTTGCCAGCAGCTTTACTTTTGGTGAAAATCAGCCAAGTTTGCAAATTTCACACCGGGAACGATGCAGATGGCCAGGGCGAGTGGCCTCATACTGATGCGATTTTCCATCCGGAAAATGAAGTCATGCCCCCAGGGTCTGGGTATCAATGAAAGGTGGACTTTGGGGCTCCAAGGACTTCCGGGGTCCTCGTTGCCAGCAGCTTTAATTTTGGAGAAAATCAGCCAAGTTTGCAAATTTCACACCGGGAACAATGCAGATTACCAGGGCGATTGGTCTCAAACTGACCCCATTTTCCCTGGGGAAAATTAATTCATATCCCCATGGTCTGGGTGTCAGATGAAAGGTGGCCTTTGGGGCTCTAAGGACTTGCAAGCTCCTAGTTGCCGATTGCTTTAGTTTTGGAGGAATCCAGCAAATTGTAAAAATTTCTCACTGGGCACTGCCCTGTTGGCCAGGGCAAATGGGTGCAAATGGAGGCCATTTCCCATGGGAAAAAGAAGTCCTTTCCCCAGGTTCTGGGTGTCAGATGAAAGGTGGCCTTTGGGGCTCTAAGGACTTGCAGGGTACTACTTATTGGCAGCTTTAGATTTGGAGAAATCCAGCAAAGATTGCATGTTTCTTGCTGGACACCGCCCTATTAGTCAAGGCGAGAGGCCACAAATGGAGGCCATTTTCCATGGGGAAAATGAAGTCATGTCTCCAGGGTCTGGGTATCAGATGAAAGGTGGCCTTTGGGGCTCAATGGACTTGCAAGCTCCTTGTTGCCAACAGCGTTAGTTCAGCAGGAATCCCGCAATGTTAAAAAATTTCTCACTGGGAACTGCGCTGTTGGCCAGGGCAAATGGCTGCAAAGAGAGGCCATTTTGCATGGGGAAAAGAAGTCCTTTCCCCAGGGTCTGGGTATCAGCTGGAAGTTGGCATCTGGGGCTCTAAGGACTTGCAGTGTCCTAGTTGCTGGCAGCTTTTGTTTTGGAAGAATCCAGCTGAGTTTGCAAATTGCTCGCTTGGCACTGCCCTGCCTGCTAGGCCAAGGGGCCACAAATGAAGGCCATTTTCCATGGGAAAAATGTCCTTTTCCCAGGGTCTCAGTAATATGTTCAAGGTGGCCTTTGAGCTTCTAAGTACTTACAGGATCCTACTTGCTGCCAGCTTTACTTTTGGAAAAATGAAGCAAAAATTTGGTAATTCTACCTTGTCTCCCCTCTTTCGGCCAGGGTGAGTGGCTGCAAACGGAGTCCATTTCCCATGGGAAAAAGAAGTCCTTTCCCCAGGGTCTGGGTGTCAGATGAAAGGTGGCCATGGGGCTCCAAGGACTTCCAGGGTCCTCGTTGCCAGCAGCTTTACTTTTGGTGAAAATCAGCCAAGTTTGCAAATTTCACACCGGGAACGATGCAGATGGCCAGGGCGAGTGGCCTCATACTGGTCCGATTTTCCATCCGGAAAATGAAGTCATGCCCCCAGGGTCTGGGTATCAATGAAAGGTGGACTTTGGGGCTCCAAGGACTTCCGGGGTCCTCGTTGCCAGCAGCTTTACTTTTGGAGAAAATCAGCCAAGTTCGCAAGTTTCACACCGGGAACGATGCAGATGGCCAGGGCGAGTGGCCTCAAACTGACTCTATTTTCCATGGGGAAAAGAAGTCATGTCCCCAGCGTCTGGGTGTCAGATGAAAGGTGGCCTTTGGGGCTCTAAGGACTTGCAAGCTCCTAGTTGCCAACAGCGTTAGTTCTGCAGGAATCCAGCAATGTTAAAAAATTTCTCACTGGGAACTGCGCTGTTGGCCAGGGCAAATGGCTGCAAATGGAGGCCATTTTGCATGGCAAAAAGAAGTCCTTTCCCCAGGGTCTGGGTGTCAGATGAAAGGTGGTCTTTGGGGCTCCAAGGACTTCCAGGGTCCTCGTTGCCAGCAGCTTTACTTTTGGAGAAAATCAGCCAAGTTTGCAAATTTCACACCGGGAACGATGCAGATGGCCAGGGCGATTGGCCTCAAACTGACCCCATTTTCCATGGGGAAAATTAATTCATGTCCCCAGGGTCTTGGTGTCAGATGAAAGGTGGACTTTAGGGCTCTAAGGACTTGCAGGGTACTACTTATTGGCAGCTTTAGATTTGGAGAAATCCAGCAAAGTTGGCAAATTTCTTGCTGGGCACCACCCTATTGGTCAGGGCGAGAGGCCAGAAATGGAGGCCATTTTCCATGGGGAAAATGAAGTCATTGGCCCAGGGTCTGCGGATCAGATGAAAGGTGGCATCTGGGGCCCTAAGGAGTTGCAGGGTCCTCCTTGCCAGCAGCTTTACTTTTGGAGAAAATCAGCCAGGTTTGCAAATTTCACACCGGGAACGATGCAGATGGCCAGGGCGAGTGGCCTCAAAATGACCCCATTTTTCATGGGGAAAAGAAGTCATGTCCCCAGCGTCTGGGTGTCAGATGAAAGCTGGCCTTTGGGGCTCTAAGGACTTGCAAGCTCCTAGTTGCCAACAGCTTTAGCTGTGGAGGGATCCAGTAATGTTTAAAAATTTCTCACTGGGCACTGCCCTGTTGGCCAGGGCAAATGGCTGCAAAGAGAGGTTATTATGCATGGGAAAAAGAAGTCCTTTCCCCAGGGTCTGGGTGTCAGATGAAAGGTGGCCATGGGGCTCCAAGGACTTCCAGGGTCCTCGTTGCCAGCAGCTTTACTTTTGGTGAAAATCAGCCAAGTTTGCAAATTTCACACCGGGAACGATGCAGATGGCCAGGGCGAGTGGCCTCATACTGATGCGATTTTCCATCCGGAAAATGAAGTCATGCCCCCAGGGTCTGGGTATCAATGAAAGGTGGACTTTGGGGCTCCAAGGACTTCCGGGGTCCTCGTTGCCAGCAGCTTTAATTTTGGAGAAAATCAGCCAAGTTTGCAAATTTCACACCGGGAACAATGCAGATTACCAGGGCGATTGGTCTCAAACTGACCCCATTTTCCCTGGGGAAAATTAATTCATATCCCCATGGTCTGGGTGTCAGATGAAAGGTGGCCTTTGGGGCTCTAAGGACTTGCAGGGTACTACTTATTGGCAGCTTTAGATTTGGAGAAATCCAGCAAAGATTGCATGTTTCTTGCTGGACACCGCCCTATTAGTCAAGGCGAGAGGCCACAAATGGAGGCCATTTTCCATGGGGAAAATGAAGTCATGTCTCCAGGGTCTGGGTATCAGATGAAAGGTGGCCTTTGGGGCTCAATGGACTTGCAAGCTCCTTGTTGCCAACAGCGTTAGTTCAGCAGGAATCCCGCAATGTTAAAAAATTTCTCACTGGGAACTGCGCTGTTGGCCAGGGCAAATGGCTGCAAAGAGAGGCCATTTTGCATGGGGAAAAGAAGTCCTTTCCCCAGGGTCTGGGTATCAGCTGGAAGTTGGCATCTGGGGCTCTAAGGACTTGCAGTGTCCTAGTTGCTGGCAGCTTTTGTTTTGGAAGAATCCAGCTGAGTTTGCAAATTGCTCGCTTGGCACTGCCCTGCCTGCTAGGCCAAGGGGCCACAAATGAAGGCCATTTTCCATGGGAAAAATGTCCTTTTCCCAGGGTCTCAGTAATATGTTCAAGGTGGCCTTTGAGCTTCTAAGTACTTACAGGATCCTACTTGCTGCCAGCTTTACTTTTGGAAAAATGAAGCAAAAATTTGGTAATTCTACCTTGTCTCCCCTCTTTCGGCCAGGGTGAGTGGCTGCAAACGGAGTCCATTTCCCATGGGAAAAAGAAGTCCTTTCCCCAGAGTCTGCGTATCAGATGAAAGGTGGCCATGGGGCTCCAAGGACTTCCAGGGTCCTCATTGCAAGCAGCTTTACTTTTGGAGAAAATCAGCCAAGTTTGCAAATTTCACACAGGGAACGATGCAGACGACAAGGGCGAGTGGCCTCAAACTGACGCCAATTTCCCTGGGGAAAATGAAATCATGTCCCCAGCGTCTGGGTGTCAGATGAAAGGTGGACTTTAGGGCTCTAAGGACTTGCAATCTCCTACTTGCTGTTAGCTTTAGTTGTGGAGGAATCCAGCAATTTTTGCAAATTTCTCACTGCTCACTGCCCTGTTGGCCAGAGCAAATGGCTGCAAAGAGAGGTTATTATGCATGGGAAAAAGAAGTCCTTTCCCCAGGGTCTGGGTGTCAGATGAAAGGTGGCCATGGGGCTCCAAGGACTTCCAGGGTCCTCGTTGCCAGCAGCTTTACTTTTGGTGAAAATCAGCCAAGTTTGCAAATTTCACACCGGGAACGATGCAGATGGCCAGGGCGAGTGGCCTCATACTGGTCCGATTTTCCATCCGGAAAATGAAGTCATGCCCCCAGGGTCTGGGTATCAACGAAAGGTGGCCTTTGGGGCTCTAAGGACTTAAAGCTCCTACTTGTTGGCAGCTTTCGTTGTGGAGGAATCCAGCAAAGTTTGCAAATTTCTCACTGGGCACTGCCCTGTTGGCCAGGGCAAATGGCTGCAAATGGAGGCCATTTTCCATGGGAAAAAGAAGTCATGTCCCCAGCGTCTGGGTGTCAGATGAAAGGTGGCCTTTGGGGCTCTAAGGACTTGCAATCTCCTAGTTGCCAACAGCTTTAGCTGTGGAGGGATCCAGTAATGTTTAAAAATTTCTCACTGGGCACTGCCCTGTTGGCCAGGGCAAATGGCTGCAAAGAGAGGTTATTATGCATGGGAAAAAGAAGTCCTTTCCCCAGGGTCTGGGTGTCAGATGAAAGGTGGCCATGGGGCTCCAAGGACTTCCAGGGTCCTCGTTGCCAGCAGCTTTACTTTTGGTGAAAATCAGCCAAGTTTGCAAATTTCACACCGGGAACGATGCAGATGGCCAGGGTGAGTGGCCTCATACTGATGCGATTTTCCATCCGGAAAATGAAGTCATGCCCCCAGGGTCTGGGTATCAATGAAAGGTGGACTTTGGGGCTCCAAGGACTTCCGGGGTCCTCGTTGCCAGCAGCTTTACTTTTGGAGAAAATCAGCCAAGTTCGCAAATTTCACACCGGGAACGATGCAGATGGCCAGGGCGAGTGGCCTCAAACTGACTCTATTTTCCATGGGGAAAAGAAGTCATGTCCCCAGCGTCTGGGTGTCAGATGAAAGGTGGCCTTTGGGGCTCTAAGGACTTGCAAGCTCCTAGTTGCCAACAGCGTTAGTTCTGCAGGAATCCAGCAATGTTAAAAAATTTCTCACTGGGAACTGCGCTGTTGGCCAGGGCAAATGGCTGCAAATGGAGGCCATTTTGCATGGCAAAAAGAAGTCCTTTCCCCAGGGTCTGGGTGTCAGATGAAAGGTGGTCTTTGGGGCTCCAAGGACTTCCAGGGTCCTCGTTGCCAGCAGCTTTACTTTTGGAGAAAATCAGCCAAGTTTGCAAATTTCACACCGGGAACGATGCAGATGGCCAGGGCAATTGGCCTCAAACTGACCCCATTTTCCATGGGGAAAATTAATTCATGTCCCCAGGGTCTGGGTGTCAGATGAAAGGTGGACTTTAGGGCTCTAAGGACTTGCAGGGTACTACTTATTGGCAGCTTTAGATTTGGAGAAATCCAGCAAAGTTGGCAAATTTCTTGCTGGGCACCACCCTATTGGTCAGGGCGAGAGGCCAGAAATGGAGGCCATTTTCCATGGGGAAAATGAAGTCATTGGCCCAGGGTCTGCGGATCAGATGAAAGGTGGCATCTGGGGCCCTAAGGAGTTGCAGGGTCCTCCTTGCCAGCAGCTTTACTTTTGGAGAAAATCAGCCAGGTTTGCAAATTTCACACCGGGAACGATGCAGATGGCCAGGGCGAGTGGCCTCAAACTGACCCCATTTTTCATGGGGAAAAGAAGTCATGTCCCCAGCGTCTGGGTGTCAGATGAAAGCTGGCCTTTGGGGCTCTAAGGACTTGCAAGCTCCTAGTTGCCAACAGCTTTAGCTGTGGAGGGATCCAGTAATGTTTAAAAATTTCTCACTGGGCACTGCCCTGTTGGCCAGGGCAAATGGCTGCAAAGAGAGGTTATTATGCATGGGAAAAAGAAGTCCTTTCCCCAGGGTCTGGGTGTCAGATGAAAGGTGGCCATGGGGCTCCAAGGACTTCCAGGGTCCTCGTTGCCAGCAGCTTTACTTTTGGTGAAAATCAGCCAAGTTTGCAAATTTCACACCGGGAACGATGCAGATGGCCAGGGCGAGTGGCCTCATACTGGTCCGATTTTCCATCCGGAAAATGAAGTCATGCCCCCAGGGTCTGGGTATCAATGGAAGGTGGACTTTGGGGCTCCAAGGACTTCCAGGGTCCTCGTTGCCAGCAGCTTTACTTTTGGTGAAAATCAGCCAAGTTTGCAAATTTCACACCGGGAACGATGCAGATGGCCAGGGCGAGTGGCCTCATACTGGTCCGATTTTCCATCCGGAAAATGAAGTCATGCCCCCAGGGTCTGGGTGTCAGATGAAAGGTGGCCTTTGGGGCTCTAAGGACTTGCAAGCTCCTAGTTGCCAACAGCGTTAGTTCTGCAGGAATCCAGCAATGTTAAAAAATTTCTCACTGGGAACTGCGCTGTTGGCCAGGGCAAATGGCTGCAAATGGAGGCCATTTTGCATGGCAAAAAGAAGTCCTTTCCCCAGGGTCTGGGTGTCAGATGAAAGGTGGTCTTTGGGGCTCCAAGGACTTCCAGGGTCCTCGTTGCCAGCAGCTTTACTTTTGGAGAAAATCAGCCAAGTTTGCAAATTTCACACCGGGAACGATGCAGATGGCCAGGGTGATTTGGCCTCAAACTGACCCCATTTTCCATGGGGAAAATTAATTCATGTCCCCATGGTCTGGGTGTCAGATGAAAGGTGGACTTTAGGGCTCTAAGGACTTGCAGGGTACTACTTATTGGCAGCTTTAGATTTGGAGAAATCCAGCAAAGTTGGCAAATTTCTTGCTGGGCACCACCCTATTGGTCAGGGCGAGAGGCCAGAAATGGAGGCCATTTTCCATGGGGAAAATGAAGTCATTGGCCCAGGGTCTGCGGATCAGATGAAAGGTGGCATCTGGGGCCCTAAGGAGTTGCAGGGTCCTCCTTGCCAGCAGCTTTACTTTTGGAGAAAATCAGCCAGGTTTGCAAATTTCACACCGGGAACGATGCAGATGGCCAGGGCGAGTGGCCTCAAACTGACCCCATTTTTCATGGGGAAAAGAAGTCATGTCCCCAGCGTCTGGGTGTCAGATGAAAGCTGGCCTTTGGGGCTCTAAGGACTTGCAAGCTCCTAGTTGCCAACAGCTTTAGCTGTGGAGGGATCCAGTAATGTTTAAAAATTTCTCACTGGGCACTGCCCTGTTGGCCAGGGCAAATGGCTGCAAAGAGAGGTTATTATGCATGGGAAAAAGAAGTCCTTTCCCCAGGGTCTGGGTGTCAGATGAAAGGTGGCCATGGGGCTCCAAGGACTTCCAGGGTCCTCGTTGCCAGCAGCTTTACTTTTGGTGAAAATCAGCCAAGTTTGCAAATTTCACACCGGGAACGATGCAGATGGCCAGGGCGAGTGGCCTCATACTGATGCGATTTTCCATCCGGAAAATGAAGTCATGCCCCCAGGGTCTGGGTATCAATGAAAGGTGGACTTTGGGGCTCCAAGGACTTCCGGGGTCCTCGTTGCCAGCAGCTTTAATTTTGGAGAAAATCAGCCAAGTTTGCAAATTTCACACCGGGAACAATGCAGATTACCAGGGCGATTGGTCTCAAACTGACCCCATTTTCCCTGGGGAAAATTAATTCATATCCCCATGGTCTGGGTGTCAGATGAAAGGTGGCCTTTGGGGCTCTAAGGACTTGCAAGCTCCTAGTTGCCGATTGCTTTAGTTTTGGAGGAATCCAGCAAATTGTAAAAATTTCTCACTGGGCACTGCCCTGTTGGCCAGGGCAAATGGGTGCAAATGGAGGCCATTTCCCATGGGAAAAAGAAGTCCTTTCCCCAGGTTCTGGGTGTCAGATGAAAGGTGGCCTTTGGGGCTCTAAGGACTTGCAGGGTACTACTTATTGGCAGCTTTAGATTTGGAGAAATCCAGCAAAGATTGCATGTTTCTTGCTGGACACCGCCCTATTAGTCAAGGCGAGAGGATACAAATGGAGGCCATTTTCCATGGGGAAAATGAAGTCATGTCTCCAGGGTCTGGGTATCAGATGAAAGGTGGCCTTTGGGGCTCAATGGACTTGCAAGCTCCTTGTTGCCAACAGCGTTAGTTCAGCAGGAATCCCGCAATGTTAAAAAATTTCTCACTGGGAACTGCGCTGTTGGCCAGGGCAAATGGCTGCAAAGAGAGGCCATTTTGCATGGGGAAAAGAAGTCCTTTCCCCAGGGTCTGGGTATCAGCTGGAAGTTGGCATCTGGGGCTCTAAGGACTTGCAGTGTCCTAGTTGCTGGCAGCTTTTGTTTTGGAAGAATCCAGCTGAGTTTGCAAATTGCTCGCTTGGCACTGCCCTGCCTGCTAGGCCAAGGGGCCACAAATGAAGGCCATTTTCCATGGGAAAAATGTCCTTTTCCCAGGGTCTCAGTAATATGTTCAAGGTGGCCTTTGAGCTTCTAAGTACTTACAGGATCCTACTTGCTGCCAGCTTTACTTTTGGAAAAATGAAGCAAAAATTTGGTAATTCTACCTTGTCTCCCCTCTTTCGGCCAGGGTGAGTGGCTGCAAACGGAGTCCATTTCCCATGGGAAAAAGAAGTCCTTTCCCCAGAGTCTGCGTATCAGATGAAAGGTGGCCATGGGGCTCCAAGGACTTCCAGGGTCCTCGTTGCCAGCAGCTTTACTTTTGGTGAAAATCAGCCAAGTTTGCAAATTTCACACCGGGAACGATGCAGATGGCCAGGGCGAGTGGCCTCATACTGGTCCGATTTTCCATCCGGAAAATGAAGTCATGCCCCCAGGGTCTGGGTATCAATGAAAGGTGGACTTTGGGGCTCCAAGGACTTCCGGGGTCCTCGTTGCCAGCAGCTTTACTTTTGGAGAAAATCAGCCAAGTTCGCAAGTTTCACACCGGGAACGATGCAGATGGCCAGGGCGAGTGGCCTCAAACTGACTCTATTTTCCATGGGGAAAAGAAGTCATGTCCCCAGCGTCTGGGTGTCAGATGAAAGGTGGCCTTTGGGGCTCTAAGGACTTGCAAGCTCCTAGTTGCCAACAGCGTTAGTTCTGCAGGAATCCAGCAATGTTAAAAAATTTCTCACTGGGAACTGCGCTGTTGGCCAGGGCAAATGGCTGCAAATGGAGGCCATTTTGCATGGGAAAAAGAAGTCCTTTCCCCAGGGTCTGGGTGTCAGATGAAAGGTGGTCTTTGGGGCTCCAAGGACTTCCAGGGTCCTCGTTGCCAGCAGCTTTACTTTTGGAGAAAATCAGCCAAGTTTGCAAATTTCACACCGGGAACGATGCAGATGGCCAGGGCGATTGGCCTCAAACTGACCCCATTTTCCATGGGGAAAATTAATTCATGTCCCCAGGGTCTTGGTGTCAGATGAAAGGTGGACTTTAGGGCTCTAAGGACTTGCAGGGTACTACTTATTGGCAGCTTTAGATTTGGAGAAATCCAGGAAAGTTGGCAAATTTCTTGCTGGGCACCACCCTATTGGTCAGGGCGAGAGGCCAGAAATGGAGGCCATTTTCCATGGGGAAAATGAAGTCATTGGCCCAGGGTCTGCGGATCAGATGAAAGGTGGCATCTGGGGCCCTAAGGAGTTGCAGGGTCCTCCTTGCCAGCAGCTTTACTTTTGGAGAAAATCAGCCAGGTTTGCAAATTTCACACCGGGAACGATGCAGATGGCCAGGGCGAGTGGCCTCAAACTGACCCCATTTTTCATGGGGAAAAGAAGTCATGTCCCCAGCGTCTGGGTGTCAGATGAAAGCTGGCCTTTGGGGCTCTAAGGACTTGCAAGCTCCTAGTTGCCAACAGCTTTAGCTGTGGAGGGATCCAGTAATGTTTAAAAATTTCTCACTGGGCACTGCCCTGTTGGCCAGGGCAAATGGCTGCAAAGAGAGGTTATTATGCATGGGAAAAAGAAGTCCTTTCCCCAGGGTCTGGGTGTCAGATGAAAGGTGGCCATGGGGCTCCAAGGACTTCCAGGGTCCTCGTTGCCAGCAGCTTTACTTTTGGTGAAAATCAGCCAAGTTTGCAAATTTCACACCGGGAACGATGCAGATGGCCAGGGCGAGTGGCCTCATACTGATGCGATTTTCCATCCGGAAAATGAAGTCATGCCCCCAGGGTCTGGGTATCAATGAAAGGTGGACTTTGGGGCTCCAAGGACTTCCGGGGTCCTCGTTGCCAGCAGCTTTAATTTTGGAGAAAATCAGCCAAGTTTGCAAATTTCACACCGGGAACAATGCAGATTACCAGGGCGATTGGTCTCAAACTGACCCCATTTTCCCTGGGGAAAATTAATTCATATCCCCATTGTCTGGGTGTCAGATGAAAGGTGGCCTTTGGGGCTCTAAGGACTTGCAGGGTACTACTTATTGGCAGCTTTAGATTTGGAGAAATCCAGCAAAGATTGCATGTTTCTTGCTGGACACCGCCCTATTAGTCAAGGCGAGAGGCCACAAATGGAGGCCATTTTCCATGGGGAAAATGAAGTCATGTCTCCAGGGTCTGGGTATCAGATGAAAGGTGGCCTTTGGGGCTCAATGGACTTGCAAGCTCCTTGTTGCCAACAGCGTTAGTTCAGCAGGAATCCCGCAATGTTAAAAAATTTCTCACTGGGAACTGCGCTGTTGGCCAGGGCAAATGGCTGCAAAGAGAGGCCATTTTGCATGGGGAAAAGAAGTCCTTTCCCCAGGGTCTGGGTATCAGCTGGAAGTTGGCATCTGGGGCTCTAAGGACTTGCAGTGTCCTAGTTGCTGGCAGCTTTTGTTTTGGAAGAATCCAGCTGAGTTTGCAAATTGCTCGCTTGGCACTGCCCTGCCTGCTAGGCCAAGGGGCCACAAATGAAGGCCATTTTCCATGGGAAAAATGTCCTTTTCCCAGGGTCTCAGTAATATGTTCAAGGTGGCCTTTGAGCTTCTAAGTACTTACAGGATCCTACTTGCTGCCAGCTTTACTTTTGGAAAAATGAAGCAAAAATTTGGTAATTCTACCTTGTCTCCCCTCTTTCGGCCAGGGTGAGTGGCTGCAAACGGAGTCCATTTCCCATGGGAAAAAGAAGTCCTTTCCCCAGAGTCTGCGTATCAGATGAAAGGTGGCCATGGGGCTCCAAGGACTTCCAGGGTCCTCATTGCAAGCAGCTTTACTTTTGGAGAAAATCAGCCAAGTTTGCAAATTTCACACAGGGAACGATGCAGACGACAAGGGCGAGTGGCCTCAAACTGACGCCAATTTCCCTGGGGAAAATGAAATCATGTCCCCAGCGTCTGGGTGTCAGATGAAAGGTGGACTTTAGGGCTCTAAGGACTTGCAATCTCCTACTTGCTGTTAGCTTTAGTTGTGGAGGAATCCAGCAATTTTTGCAAATTTCTCACTGCTCACTGCCCTGTTGGCCAGAGCAAATGGCTGCAAAGAGAGGTTATTATGCATGGGAAAAAGAAGTCCTTTCCCCAGGGTCTGGGTGTCAGATGAAAGGTGGCCATGGGGCTCCAAGGACTTCCAGGGTCCTCGTTGCCAGCAGCTTTACTTTTGGTGAAAATCAGCCAAGTTTGCAAATTTCACACCGGGAACGATGCAGATGGCCAGGGCGAGTGGCCTCATACTGGTCCGATTTTCCATCCGGAAAATGAAGTCATGCCCCCAGGGTCTGGGTATCAATGAAAGGTGGCCTTTGGGGCTCTAAGGACTTAAAGCTCCTACTTGTTGGCAGCTTTCGTTGTGGAGGAATCCAGCAAAGTTTGCAAATTTCTCACTGGGCACTGCCCTGTTGGCCAGGGCAAATGGCTGCAAATGGAGGCCATTTTCCATGGGAAAAAGAAGTCATGTCCCCAGCGTCTGGGTGTCAGATGAAAGGTGGCCTTTGGGGCTCTAAGGACTTGCAATCTCCTAGTTGCCAACAGCTTTAGCTGTGGAGGAATCCAGTAATGTTTAAAAATTTCTCACTGGGCACTGCCCTGTTGGCCAGGGCAAATGGCTGCAAAGAGAGGTTATTATGCATGGGAAAAAGAAGTCCTTTCCCCAGGGTCTGGGTGTCAGATGAAAGGTGGCCATGGGGCTCCAAGGACTTCCAGGGTCCTCGTTGCCAGCAGCTTTACTTTTGGTGAAAATCAGCCAAGTTTGCAAATTTCACACCGGGAACGATGCAGATGGCCAGGGCGAGTGGCCTCATACTGGTCCGATTTTCCATCCGGAAAATGAAGTCATGCCCCCAGGGTCTGGGTATCAATGAAAGGTGGACTTTGGGGCTCCAAGGACTTCCGGGGTCCTCGTTGCCAGCAGCTTTACTTTTGGAGAAAATCAGCCAAGTTCGCAAATTTCACACCGGGAACGATGCAGATGGCCAGGGCGAGTGGCCTCAAACTGACTCTATTTTCCATGGGGAAAAGAAGTCATGTCCCCAGCGTCTGGGTGTCAGATGAAAGGTGGCCTTTGGGGCTCTAAGGACTTGCAAGCTCCTAGTTGCCAACAGCGTTAGTTCTGCAGGAATCCAGCAATGTTAAAAAATTTCTCACTGGGAACTGCGCTGTTGGCCAGGGCAAATGGCTGCAAATGGAGGCCATTTTGCATGGGAAAAAGAAGTCCTTTCCCCAGGGTCTGGGTGTCAGATGAAAGGTGGTCTTTGGGGCTCCAAGGACTTCCAGGGTCCTCGTTGCCAGCAGCTTTACTTTTGGAGAAAATCAGCCAAGTTTGCAAATTTCACACCGGGAACGATGCAGATGGCCAGGGCGATTGGCCTCAAACTGACCCCATTTTCCATGGGGAAAATTAATTCATGTCCCCAGGGTCTGGGTGTCAGATGAAAGGTGGACTTTAGGGCTCTAAGGACTTGCAGGGTACTACTTATTGGCAGCTTTAGATTTGGAGAAATCCAGCAAAGTTGGCAAATTTCTTGCTGGGCACCACCCTATTGGTCAGGGCGAGAGGCCAGAAATGGAGGCCATTTTCCATGGGGAAAATGAAGTCATTGGCCCAGGGTCTGCGGATCAGATGAAAGGTGGCATCTGGGGCCCTAAGGAGTTGCAGGGTCCTCCTTGCCAGCAGCTTTACTTTTGGAGAAAATCAGCCAGGTTTGCAAATTTCACACCGGGAACGATGCAGATGGCCAGGGCGAGTGGCCTCAAAATGACCCCATTTTTCATGGGGAAAAGAAGTCATGTCCCCAGCGTCTGGGTGTCAGATGAAAGCTGGCCTTTGGGGCTCTAAGGACTTGCAAGCTCCTAGTTGCCAACAGCTTTAGCTGTGGAGGGATCCAGTAATGTTTAAAAATTTCTCACTGGGCACTGCCCTGTTGGCCAGGGCAAATGGCTGCAAAGAGAGGTTATTATGCATGGGAAAAAGAAGTCCTTTCCCCAGGGTCTGGGTGTCAGATGAAAGGTGGCCATGGGGCTCCAAGGACTTCCAGGGTCCTCGTTGCCAGCAGCTTTACTTTTGGTGAAAATCAGCCAAGTTTGCAAATTTCACACCGGGAACGATGCAGATGGCCAGGGCGAGTGGCCTCATACTGATGCGATTTTCCATCCGGAAAATGAAGTCATGCCCCCAGGGTCTGGGTATCAATGAAAGGTGGACTTTGGGGCTCCAAGGACTTCCGGGGTCCTCGTTGCCAGCAGCTTTACTTTTGGAGAAAATCAGCCAAGTTCGCAAATTTCACACCGGGAACGATGCAGATGGCCAGGGCGAGTGGCCTCAAACTGACTCTATTTTCCATGGGGAAAAGAAGTCATGTCCCCAGCGTCTGGGTGTCAGATGAAAGGTGGCCTTTGGGGCTCTAAGGACTTGCAAGCTCCTAGTTGCCAACAGCGTTAGTTCTGCAGGAATCCAGCAATGTTAAAAAATTTCTCACTGGGAACTGCCCTGTTGGCCAGGGCAAATGGCTGCAAATGGAGGCCATTTTGCATGGGAAAAAGAAGTCCTTTCCCCAGGGTCTGGGTGTCAGATGAAAGGTGGTCTTTGGGGCTCCAAGGACTTCCAGGGTCCTCGTTGCCAGCAGCTTTACTTTTGGAGAAAATCAGCCAAGTTTGCAAATTTCACACCGGGAACGATGCAGATGGCCAGGGCGATTGGCCTCAAACTGACCCCATTTTCCATGGGGAAAATTAATTCATGTCCCCAGGGTCTGGGTGTCAGATGAAAGGTGGACTTTAGGGCTCTAAGGACTTGCAGGGTACTACTTATTGGCAGCTTTAGATTTGGAGAAATCCAGCAAAGTTGGCAAATTTCTTGCTGGGCACCACCCTATTGGTCAGGGCGAGAGGCCAGAAATGGAGGCCATTTTCCATGGGGAAAATGAAGTCATTGGCCCAGGGTCTGCGGATCAGATGAAAGGTGGCATCTGGGGCCCTAAGGAGTTGCAGGGTCCTCCTTGCCAGCAGCTTTACTTTTGGAGAAAATCAGCCAGGTTTGCAAATTTCACACCGGGAACGATGCAGATGGCCAGGGCGAGTGGCCTCAAAATGACCCCATTTTTCATGGGGAAAAGAAGTCATGTCCCCAGCGTCTGGGTGTCAGATGAAAGCTGGCCTTTGGGGCTCTAAGGACTTGCAAGCTCCTAGTTGCCAACAGCTTTAGCTGTGGAGGGATCCAGTAATGTTTAAAAATTTCTCACTGGGCACTGCCCTGTTGGCCAGGGCAAATGGCTGCAAAGAGAGGTTATTATGCATGGGAAAAAGAAGTCCTTTCCCCAGGGTCTGGGTGTCAGATGAAAGGTGGCCATGGGGCTCCAAGGACTTCCAGGGTCCTCGTTCCCAGCAGCTTTACTTTTGGTGAAAATCAGCCAAGTTTGCAAATTTCACACCGGGAACGATGCAGATGGCCAGGGCGAGTGGCCTCATACTGATGCGATTTTCCATCCGGAAAATGAAGTCATGCCCCCAGGGTCTGGGTATCAATGAAAGGTGGACTTTGGGGCTCCAAGGACTTCCGGGGTCCTCGTTGCCAGCAGCTTTACTTTTGGAGAAAATCAGCCAAGTTCGCAAATTTCACACCGGGAACAATGCAGATTACCAGGGCGAGTGGCCTCAAACTGACTCTATTTTCCATGGGGAAAAGAAGTCATGTCCCCAGGGTCTGGGTGTCAGATGAAAGGTGGCCTTTGGGGCTCTAAGGACTTGCAAGCTCCTAGTTGCCAACAGCGTTAGTTCTGCAGGAATCCAGCAATGTTTAAAAAATTTCTCACTGGGAACTGCGCTGTTGGCCAGGGCAAATGGCTGCAAATGGAGGCCATTTTGCATGGGAAAAAGAAGTCCTTTCCCCAGGGTCTGGGTGTCAGATGAAAGGTGGTCTTTGGGGCTCCAAGGACTTCCAGGGTCCTCGTTGCCAGCAGCTTTACTTTTGGAGAAAATCAGCCAAGTTTGCAAATTTCACACCGGGAACGATGCAGATGGCCAGGGCGAGTGGCCTCATACTGATGCGATTTTCCATCCGGAAAATGAAGTCATGCCCCCAGGGTCTGGGTATCAATGAAAGGTGGACTTTGGGGCTCCAAGGACTTCCGGGGTCCTCGTTGCCAGCAGCTTTAATTTTGGAGAAAATCAGCCAAGTTTGCAAATTTCACACCGGGAACAATGCAGATTACCAGGGCGATTGGTCTCAAACTGACCCCATTTTCCCTGGGGAAAATTAATTCATATCCCCATGGTCTGGGTGTCAGATGAAAGGTGGCCTTTGGGGCTCTAAGGACTTGCAAGCTCCTAGTTGCCGATTGCTTTAGTTTTGGAGGAATCCAGCAAATTGTAAAAATTTCTCACTGGGCACTGCCCTGTTGGCCAGGGCAAATGGGTGCAAATGGAGGCCATTTCCCATGGGAAAAAGAAGTCCTTTCCCCAGGTTCTGGGTGTCAGATGAAAGGTGGCCTTTGGGGCTCTAAGGACTTGCAGGGTACTACTTATTGGCAGCTTTAGATTTGGAGAAATCCAGCAAAGATTGCATGTTTCTTGCTGGACACCGCCCTATTAGTCAAGGCGAGAGGCCACAAATGGAGGCCATTTTCCATGGGGAAAATGAAGTCATGTCTCCAGGGTCTGGGTATCAGATGAAAGGTGGCCTTTGGGGCTCAATGGACTTGCAAGCTCCTTGTTGCCAACAGCGTTAGTTCAGCAGGAATCCCGCAATGTTAAAAAATTTCTCACTGGGAACTGCGCTGTTGGCCAGGGCAAATGGCTGCAAAGAGAGGCCATTTTGCATGGGGAAAAGAAGTCCTTTCCCCAGGGTCTGGGTATCAGCTGGAAGTTGGCATCTGGGGCTCTAAGGACTTGCAGTGTCCTAGTTGCTGGCAGCTTTTGTTTTGGAAGAATCCAGCTGAGTTTGCAAATTGCTCGCTTGGCACTGCCCTGCCTGCTAGGCCAAGGGGCCACAAATGAAGGCCATTTTCCATGGGAAAAATGTCCTTTTCCCAGGGTCTCAGTAATATGTTCAAGGTGGCCTTTGAGCTTCTAAGTACTTACAGGATCCTACTTGCTGCCAGCTTTACTTTTGGAAAAATGAAGCAAAAATTTGGTAATTCTACCTTGTCTCCCCTCTTTCGGCCAGGGTGAGTGGCTGCAAACGGAGTCCATTTCCCATGGGAAAAAGAAGTCCTTTCCCCAGAGTCTGCGTATCAGATGAAAGGTGGCCATGGGGCTCCAAGGACTTCCAGGGTCCTCGTTCCCAGCAGCTTTACTTTTGGTGAAAATCAGCCAAGTTTGCAAATTTCACACCGGGAACGATGCAGATGGCCAGGGCGAGTGGCCTCATACTGGTCCGATTTTCCATCCGGAAAATGAAGTCATGCCCCCAGGGTCTGGGTATCAATGAAAGGTGGACTTTGGGGCTCCAAGGACTTCCGGGGTCCTCGTTGCCAGCAGCTTTACTTTTGGAGAAAATCAGCCAAGTTCGCAAGTTTCACACCGGGAACGATGCAGATGGCCAGGGCGAGTGGCCTCAAACTGACTCTATTTTCCATGGGGAAAAGAAGTCATGTCCCCAGCGTCTGGGTGTCAGATGAAAGGTGGCCTTTGGGGCTCTAAGGACTTGCAAGCTCCTAGTTGCCAACAGCGTTAGTTCTGCAGGAATCCAGCAATGTTAAAAAATTTCTCACTGGGAACTGCGCTGTTGGCCAGGGCAAATGGCTGCAAATGGAGGCCATTTTGCATGGCAAAAAGAAGTCCTTTCCCCAGGGTCTGGGTGTCAGATGAAAGGTGGTCTTTGGGGCTCCAAGGACTTCCAGGGTCCTCGTTGCCAGCAGCTTTACTTTTGGAGAAAATCAGCCAAGTTTGCAAATTTCACACCGGGAACGATGCAGATGGCCAGGGCAATTGGCCTCAAACTGACCCCATTTTCCATGGGGAAAATTAATTCATGTCCCCAGGGTCTGGGTGTCAGATGAAAGGTGGACTTTAGGGCTCTAAGGACTTGCAGGGTACTACTTATTGGCAGCTTTAGATTTGGAGAAATCCAGCAAAGTTGGCAAATTTCTTGCTGGGCACCACCCTATTGGTCAGGGCGAGAGGCCAGAAATGGAGGCCATTTTCCATGGGAAAAATGAAGTCATTGGCCCAGGGTCTGCGGATCAGATGAAAGGTGGCATCTGGGGCCCTAAGGAGTTGCAGGGTCCTCCTTGCCAGCAGCTTTACTTTTGGAGAAAATCAGCCAAGTTTGCAAATTTCACACCGGGAACGATGCAGATGGCCAGGGCGAGTGGCCTCAAAATGACCCCATTTTTCATGGGGAAAAGAAGTCATGTCCCCAGCGTCTGGGTGTCAGATGAAAGCTGGCCTTTGGGGCTCTAAGGACTTGCAAGCTCCTAGTTGCCAACAGCTTTAGCTGTGGAGGGATCCAGTAATGTTTAAAAATTTCTCACTGGGCACTGCCCTGTTGGCCAGGGCAAATGGCTGCAAAGAGAGGTTATTATGCATGGGAAAAAGAAGTCCTTTCCCCAGGGTCTGGGTGTCAGATGAAAGGTGGCCATGGGGCTCCAAGGACTTCCAGGGTCCTCGTTGCCAGCAGCTTTACTTTTGGTGAAAATCAGCCAAGTTTGCAAATTTCACACCGGGAACGATGCAGATGGCCAGGGCGAGTGGCCTCATACTGATGCGATTTTCCATCCGGAAAATGAAGTCATGCCCCCAGGGTCTGGGTATCAATGAAAGGTGGACTTTGGGGCTCCAAGGACTTCCGGGGTCCTCGTTGCCAGCAGCTTTACTTTTGGAGAAAATCAGCCAAGTTTGCAAATTTCACACCGGGAACGATGCAGATGGCCAGGGCGAGTGGCCTCAAACTGACTCTATTTTCCATGGGGAAAAGAAGTCATGTCCCCAGCGTCTGGGTGTCAGATGAAAGGTGGCCTTTGGGGCTCTAAGGACTTGCAAGCTCCTAGTTGCCAACAGCGTTAGTTCTGCAGGAATCCAGCAATGTTAAAAAATTTCTCACTGGGAACTGCGCTGTTGGCCAGGGCAAATGGCTGCAAATGGAGGCCATTTTGCATGGGAAAAAGAAGTCCTTTCCCCAGGGTCTGGGTGTCAG
Source organism: Agelaius phoeniceus (assembly GCF_051311805.1). Classification (NCBI taxonomy): domain Eukaryota; kingdom Metazoa; phylum Chordata; class Aves; order Passeriformes; family Icteridae; genus Agelaius; species Agelaius phoeniceus. The sequence goes on from NC_135284.1 coordinate 12,066,206, forward strand.
ATGAAAGGTGGTCTTTGGGGCTCCAAGGACTTCCAGGGTCCTCGTTGCCAGCAGCTTTACTTTTGGAGAAAATCAGCCAAGTTTGCAAATTTCACACCGGGAACGATGCAGATGGCCAGGGCGATTGGCCTCAAACTGACCCCATTTTCCATGGGGAAAATTAATTCATGTCCCCAGGGTCTGGGTGTCAGATGAAAGGTGGACTTTAGGGCTCTAAGGACTTGCAGGGTACTACTTATTGGCAGCTTTAGATTTGGAGAAATCCAGCAAAGTTGGCAAATTTCTTGCTGGGCACCACCCTATTGGTCAGGGCGAGAGGCCAGAAATGGAGGCCATTTTCCATGGGGAAAATGAAGTCATTGGCCCAGGGTCTGCGGATCAGATGAAAGGTGGCATCTGGGGCCCTAAGGAGTTGCAGGGTCCTCCTTGCCAGCAGCTTTACTTTTGGAGAAAATCAGCCAGGTTTGCAAATTTCACACCGGGAACGATGCAGATGGCCAGGGCGAGTGGCCTCAAAATGACCCCATTTTTCATGGGGAAAAGAAGTCATGTCCCCAGCGTCTGGGTGTCAGATGAAAGCTGGCCTTTGGGGCTCTAAGGACTTGCAAGCTCCTAGTTGCCAACAGCTTTAGCTGTGGAGGGATCCAGTAATGTTTAAAAATTTCTCACTGGGCACTGCCCTGTTGGCCAGGGCAAATGGCTGCAAAGAGAGGTTATTATGCATGGGAAAAAGAAGTCCTTTCCCCAGGGTCTGGGTGTCAGATGAAAGGTGGCCATGGGGCTCCAAGGACTTCCAGGGTCCTCGTTCCCAGCAGCTTTACTTTTGGTGAAAATCAGCCAAGTTTGCAAATTTCACACCGGGAACGATGCAGATGGCCAGGGCGAGTGGCCTCATACTGATGCGATTTTCCATCCGGAAAATGAAGTCATGCCCCCAGGGTCTGGGTATCAATGAAAGGTGGACTTTGGGGCTCCAAGGACTTCCGGGGTCCTCGTTGCCAGCAGCTTTACTTTTGGAGAAAATCAGCCAAGTTCGCAAATTTCACACCGGGAACAATGCAGATTACCAGGGCGAGTGGCCTCAAACTGACTCTATTTTCCATGGGGAAAAGAAGTCATGTCCCCAGGGTCTGGGTGTCAGATGAAAGGTGGCCTTTGGGGCTCTAAGGACTTGCAAGCTCCTAGTTGCCAACAGCGTTAGTTCTGCAGGAATCCAGCAATGTTTAAAAAATTTCTCACTGGGAACTGCGCTGTTGGCCAGGGCAAATGGCTGCAAATGGAGGCCATTTTGCATGGGAAAAAGAAGTCCTTTCCCCAGGGTCTGGGTGTCAGATGAAAGGTGGTCTTTGGGGCTCCAAGGACTTCCAGGGTCCTCGTTGCCAGCAGCTTTACTTTTGGAGAAAATCAGCCAAGTTTGCAAATTTCACACCGGGAACGATGCAGATGGCCAGGGCGAGTGGCCTCATACTGATGCGATTTTCCATCCGGAAAATGAAGTCATGCCCCCAGGGTCTGGGTATCAATGAAAGGTGGACTTTGGGGCTCCAAGGACTTCCGGGGTCCTCGTTGCCAGCAGCTTTAATTTTGGAGAAAATCAGCCAAGTTTGCAAATTTCACACCGGGAACAATGCAGATTACCAGGGCGATTGGTCTCAAACTGACCCCATTTTCCCTGGGGAAAATTAATTCATATCCCCATGGTCTGGGTGTCAGATGAAAGGTGGCCTTTGGGGCTCTAAGGACTTGCAAGCTCCTAGTTGCCGATTGCTTTAGTTTTGGAGGAATCCAGCAAATTGTAAAAATTTCTCACTGGGCACTGCCCTGTTGGCCAGGGCAAATGGGTGCAAATGGAGGCCATTTCCCATGGGAAAAAGAAGTCCTTTCCCCAGGTTCTGGGTGTCAGATGAAAGGTGGCCTTTGGGGCTCTAAGGACTTGCAGGGTACTACTTATTGGCAGCTTTAGATTTGGAGAAATCCAGCAAAGATTGCATGTTTCTTGCTGGACACCGCCCTATTAGTCAAGGCGAGAGGCCACAAATGGAGGCCATTTTCCATGGGGAAAATGAAGTCATGTCTCCAGGGTCTGGGTATCAGATGAAAGGTGGCCTTTGGGGCTCAATGGACTTGCAAGCTCCTTGTTGCCAACAGCGTTAGTTCAGCAGGAATCCCGCAATGTTAAAAAATTTCTCACTGGGAACTGCGCTGTTGGCCAGGGCAAATGGCTGCAAAGAGAGGCCATTTTGCATGGGGAAAAGAAGTCCTTTCCCCAGGGTCTGGGTATCAGCTGGAAGTTGGCATCTGGGGCTCTAAGGACTTGCAGTGTCCTAGTTGCTGGCAGCTTTTGTTTTGGAAGAATCCAGCTGAGTTTGCAAATTGCTCGCTTGGCACTGCCCTGCCTGCTAGGCCAAGGGGCCACAAATGAAGGCCATTTTCCATGGGAAAAATGTCCTTTTCCCAGGGTCTCAGTAATATGTTCAAGGTGGCCTTTGAGCTTCTAAGTACTTACAGGATCCTACTTGCTGCCAGCTTTACTTTTGGAAAAATGAAGCAAAAATTTGGTAATTCTACCTTGTCTCCCCTCTTTCGGCCAGGGTGAGTGGCTGCAAACGGAGTCCATTTCCCATGGGAAAAAGAAGTCCTTTCCCCAGAGTCTGCGTATCAGATGAAAGGTGGCCATGGGGCTCCAAGGACTTCCAGGGTCCTCGTTCCCAGCAGCTTTACTTTTGGTGAAAATCAGCCAAGTTTGCAAATTTCACACCGGGAACGATGCAGATGGCCAGGGCGAGTGGCCTCATACTGGTCCGATTTTCCATCCGGAAAATGAAGTCATGCCCCCAGGGTCTGGGTATCAATGAAAGGTGGACTTTGGGGCTCCAAGGACTTCCGGGGTCCTCGTTGCCAGCAGCTTTACTTTTGGAGAAAATCAGCCAAGTTCGCAAGTTTCACACCGGGAACGATGCAGATGGCCAGGGCGAGTGGCCTCAAACTGACTCTATTTTCCATGGGGAAAAGAAGTCATGTCCCCAGCGTCTGGGTGTCAGATGAAAGGTGGCCTTTGGGGCTCTAAGGACTTGCAAGCTCCTAGTTGCCAACAGCGTTAGTTCTGCAGGAATCCAGCAATGTTAAAAAATTTCTCACTGGGAACTGCGCTGTTGGCCAGGGCAAATGGCTGCAAATGGAGGCCATTTTGCATGGCAAAAAGAAGTCCTTTCCCCAGGGTCTGGGTGTCAGATGAAAGGTGGTCTTTGGGGCTCCAAGGACTTCCAGGGTCCTCGTTGCCAGCAGCTTTACTTTTGGAGAAAATCAGCCAAGTTTGCAAATTTCACACCGGGAACGATGCAGATGGCCAGGGCAATTGGCCTCAAACTGACCCCATTTTCCATGGGGAAAATTAATTCATGTCCCCAGGGTCTGGGTGTCAGATGAAAGGTGGACTTTAGGGCTCTAAGGACTTGCAGGGTACTACTTATTGGCAGCTTTAGATTTGGAGAAATCCAGCAAAGTTGGCAAATTTCTTGCTGGGCACCACCCTATTGGTCAGGGCGAGAGGCCAGAAATGGAGGCCATTTTCCATGGGAAAAATGAAGTCATTGGCCCAGGGTCTGCGGATCAGATGAAAGGTGGCATCTGGGGCCCTAAGGAGTTGCAGGGTCCTCCTTGCCAGCAGCTTTACTTTTGGAGAAAATCAGCCAAGTTTGCAAATTTCACACCGGGAACGATGCAGATGGCCAGGGCGAGTGGCCTCAAAATGACCCCATTTTTCATGGGGAAAAGAAGTCATGTCCCCAGCGTCTGGGTGTCAGATGAAAGCTGGCCTTTGGGGCTCTAAGGACTTGCAAGCTCCTAGTTGCCAACAGCTTTAGCTGTGGAGGGATCCAGTAATGTTTAAAAATTTCTCACTGGGCACTGCCCTGTTGGCCAGGGCAAATGGCTGCAAAGAGAGGTTATTATGCATGGGAAAAAGAAGTCCTTTCCCCAGGGTCTGGGTGTCAGATGAAAGGTGGCCATGGGGCTCCAAGGACTTCCAGGGTCCTCGTTGCCAGCAGCTTTACTTTTGGTGAAAATCAGCCAAGTTTGCAAATTTCACACCGGGAACGATGCAGATGGCCAGGGCGAGTGGCCTCATACTGATGCGATTTTCCATCCGGAAAATGAAGTCATGCCCCCAGGGTCTGGGTATCAATGAAAGGTGGACTTTGGGGCTCCAAGGACTTCCGGGGTCCTCGTTGCCAGCAGCTTTAATTTTGGAGAAAATCAGCCAAGTTTGCAAATTTCACACCGGGAACAATGCAGATTACCAGGGCGATTGGTCTCAAACTGACCCCATTTTCCCTGGGGAAAATTAATTCATATCCCCATGGTCTGGGTGTCAGATGAAAGGTGGCCTTTGGGGCTCTAAGGACTTGCAAGCTCCTAGTTGCCGATTGCTTTAGTTTTGGAGGAATCCAGCAAATTGTAAAAATTTCTCACTGGGCACTGCCCTGTTGGCCAGGGCAAATGGGTGCAAATGGAGGCCATTTTGCATGGGAAAAAGAAGTCCTTTCCCCAGGTTCTGGGTGTCAGATGAAAGGTGGCCTTTGGGGCTCTAAGGACTTGCAGGGTACTACTTATTGGCAGCTTTAGATTTGGAGAAATCCAGCAAAGATTGCATGTTTCTTGCTGGACACCGCCCTATTAGTCAAGGCGAGAGGCCACAAATGGAGGCCATTTTCCATGGGGAAAATGAAGTCATGTCTCCAGGGTCTGGGTATCAGATGAAAGGTGGCCTTTGGGGCTCAATGGACTTGCAAGCTCCTTGTTGCCAACAGCGTTAGTTCAGCAGGAATCCCGCAATGTTAAAAAATTTCTCACTGGGAACTGCGCTGTTGGCCAGGGCAAATGGCTGCAAAGAGAGGCCATTTTGCATGGGGAAAAGAAGTCCTTTCCCCAGGGTCTGGGTATCAGCTGGAAGTTGGCATCTGGGGCTCTAAGGACTTGCAGTGTCCTAGTTGCTGGCAGCTTTTGTTTTGGAAGAATCCAGCTGAGTTTGCAAATTGCTCGCTTGGCACTGCCCTGCCTGCTAGGCCAAGGGGCCACAAATGAAGGCCATTTTCCATGGGAAAAATGTCCTTTTCCCAGGGTCTCAGTAATATGTTCAAGGTGGCCTTTGAGCTTCTAAGTACTTACAGGATCCTACTTGCTGCCAGCTTTACTTTTGGAAAAATGAAGCAAAAATTTGGTAATTCTACCTTGTCTCCCCTCTTTCGGCCAGGGCGAGTGGCCTCAAAATGACCCCATTTTTCATGGGGAAAAGAAGTCATGTCCCCAGCGTCTGGGTGTCAGATGAAAGCTGGCCTTTGGGGCTCTAAGGACTTGCAAGCTCCTAGTTGCCAACAGCTTTAGCTGTGGAGGGATCCAGTAATGTTTAAAAATTTCTCACTGGGCACTGCCCTGTTGGCCAGGGCAAATGGCTGCAAAGAGAGGTTATTATGCATGGGAAAAAGAAGTCCTTTCCCCAGGGTCTGGGTGTCAGATGAAAGGTGGCCATGGGGCTCCAAGGACTTCCAGGGTCCTCGTTGCCAGCAGCTTTACTTTTGGTGAAAATCAGCCAAGTTTGCAAATTTCACACCGGGAACGATGCAGATGGCCAGGGCGAGTGGCCTCATACTGATGCGATTTTCCATCCGGAAAATGAAGTCATGCCCCCAGGGTCTGGGTATCAATGAAAGGTGGACTTTGGGGCTCCAAGGACTTCCGGGGTCCTCGTTGCCAGCAGCTTTAATTTTGGAGAAAATCAGCCAAGTTTGCAAATTTCACACCGGGAACAATGCAGATTACCAGGGCGATTGGTCTCAAACTGACCCCATTTTCCCTGGGGAAAATTAATTCATATCCCCATGGTCTGGGTGTCAGATGAAAGGTGGCCTTTGGGGCTCTAAGGACTTGCAAGCTCCTAGTTGCCGATTGCTTTAGTTTTGGAGGAATCCAGCAAATTGTAAAAATTTCTCACTGGGCACTGCCCTGTTGGCCAGGGAAAATGGGTGCAAATGGAGGCCATTTTGCATGGGAAAAAGAAGTCCTTTCCCCAGGTTCTGGGTGTCAGATGAAAGGTGGCCTTTGGGGCTCTAAGGACTTGCAGGGTACTACTTATTGGCAGCTTTAGATTTGGAGAAATCCAGCAAAGATTGCATGTTTCTTGCTGGACACCGCCCTATTAGTCAAGGCGAGAGGCCACAAATGGAGGCCATTTTCCATGGGGAAAATGAAGTCATGTCTCCAGGGTCTGGGTATCAGATGAAAGGTGGCCTTTGGGGCTCAATGGACTTGCAAGCTCCTTGTTGCCAACAGCGTTAGTTCAGCAGGAATCCCGCAATGTTAAAAAATTTCTCACTGGGAACTGCGCTGTTGGCCAGGGCAAATGGCTGCAAAGAGAGGCCATTTTGCATGGGGAAAAGAAGTCCTTTCCCCAGGGTCTGGGTATCAGCTGGAAGTTGGCATCTGGGGCTCTAAGGACTTGCAGTGTCCTAGTTGCTGGCAGCTTTTGTTTTGGAAGAATCCAGCTGAGTTTGCAAATTGCTCGCTTGGCACTGCCCTGCCTGCTAGGCCAAGGGGCCACAAATGAAGGCCATTTTCCATGGGAAAAATGTCCTTTTCCCAGGGTCTCAGTAATATGTTCAAGGTGGCCTTTGAGCTTCTAAGTACTTACAGGATCCTACTTGCTGCCAGCTTTACTTTTGGAAAAATGAAGCAAAAATTTGGTAATTCTACCTTGTCTCCCCTCTTTCGGCCAGGGTGAGTGGCTGCAAACGGAGTCCATTTCCCATGGGAAAAAGAAGTCCTTTCCCCAGAGTCTGCGTATCAGATGAAAGGTGGCCATGGGGCTCCAAGGACTTCCAGGGTCCTCGTTGCCAGCAGCTTTACTTTTGGTGAAAATCAGCCAAGTTTGCAAATTTCACACCGGGAACGATGCAGATGGCCAGGGCGAGTGGCCTCATACTGGTCCGATTTTCCATCCGGAAAATGAAGTCATGCCCCCAGGGTCTGGGTATCAATGAAAGGTGGACTTTGGGGCTCCAAGGACTTCCGGGGTCCTCGTTGCCAGCAGCTTTACTTTTGGAGAAAATCAGCCAAGTTCGCAAGTTTCACACCGGGAACGATGCAGATGGCCAGGGCGAGTGGCCTCAAACTGACTCTATTTTCCATGGGGAAAAGAAGTCATGTCCCCAGCGTCTGGGTGTCAGATGAAAGGTGGCCTTTGGGGCTCTAAGGACTTGCAAGCTCCTAGTTGCCAACAGCGTTAGTTCTGCAGGAATCCAGCAATGTTAAAAAATTTCTCACTGGGAACTGCGCTGTTGGCCAGGGCAAATGGCTGCAAATGGAGGCCATTTTGCATGGCAAAAAGAAGTCCTTTCCCCAGGGTCTGGGTGTCAGATGAAAGGTGGTCTTTGGGGCTCCAAGGACTTCCAGGGTCCTCGTTGCCAGCAGCTTTACTTTTGGAGAAAATCAGCCAAGTTTGCAAATTTCACACCGGGAACGATGCAGATGGCCAGGGCAATTGGCCTCAAACTGACCCCATTTTCCATGGGGAAAATTAATTCATGTCCCCAGGGTCTTGGTGTCAGATGAAAGGTGGACTTTAGGGCTCTAAGGACTTGCAGGGTACTACTTATTGGCAGCTTTAGATTTGGAGAAATCCAGCAAAGTTGGCAAATTTCTTGCTGGGCACCACCCTATTGGTCAGGGCGAGAGGCCAGAAATGGAGGCCATTTTCCATGGGAAAAATGAAGTCATTGGCCCAGGGTCTGCGGATCAGATGAAAGGTGGCATCTGGGGCCCTAAGGAGTTGCAGGGTCCTCCTTGCCAGCAGCTTTACTTTTGGAGAAAATCAGCCAAGTTTGCAAATTTCACACCGGGAACGATGCAGATGGCCAGGGCGAGTGGCCTCAAAATGACCCCATTTTTCATGGGGAAAAGAAGTCATGTCCCCAGCGTCTGGGTGTCAGATGAAAGGTGGACTTTAGGGCTCTAAGGACTTGCAATCTCCTACTTGCTGTTAGCTTTAGTTGTGGAGGAATCCATCAATTTTTGCAAATTTCTCACTGCTCACTGCCCTGTTGGCCAGAGCAAATGGCTGCAAAGAGAGGTTATTATGCATGGGAAAAAGAAGTCCTTTCCCCAGGGTCTGGGTGTCAGATGAAAGGTGGCCATGGGGCTCCAAGGACTTCCAGGGTCCTCGTTGCCAGCAGCTTTACTTTTGGTGAAAATCAGCCAAGTTTGCAAATTTCACACCGGGAACGATGCAGATGGCCAGGGCGAGTGGCCTCATACTGGTCCGATTTTCCATCCGGAAAATGAAGTCATGCCCCCAGGGTCTGGGTATCAATGAAAGGTGGCCTTTGGGGCTCTAAGGACTTAAAGCTCCTACTTGTTGGCAGCTTTCGTTGTGGAGGAATCCAGCAAAGTTTGCAAATTTCTCACTGGGCACTGCCCTGTTGGCCAGGGCAAATGGCTGCAAATGGAGGCCATTTTCCATGGGAAAAAGAAGTCATGTCCCCAGCGTCTGGGTGTCAGATGAAAGGTGGCCTTTGGGGCTCTAAGGACTTGCAATCTCCTAGTTGCCAACAGTTTTAGCTGTGGAGGGATCCAGTAATGTTTAAAAATTTCTCACTGGGCACTGCCCTGTTGGCCAGGGCAAATGGCTGCAAATGGAGGCCATTTTGCATGGGAAAAAGAAGTCCTTTCCCCAGGGTCTGGGTGTCAGATGAAAGGTGGTCTTTGGGGCTCCAAGGACTTCCAGGGTCCTCGTTGCCAGCAGCTTTACTTTTGGAGAAAATCAGCCAAGTTTGCAAATTTCACACCGGGAACGATGCAGATGGCCAGGGCGATTGGCCTCAAACTGACCCCATTTTCCATGGGGAAAATTAATTCATGTCCCCAGGGTCTGGGTGTCAGATGAAAGGTGGACTTTAGGGCTCTAAGGACTTGCAGGGTACTACTTATTGGCAGCTTTAGATTTGGAGAAATCCAGCAAAGTTGGCAAATTTCTTGCTGGGCACCACCCTATTGGTCAGGGCGAGAGGCCAGAAATGGAGGCCATTTTCCATGGGGAAAATGAAGTCATTGGCCCAGGGTCTGCGGATCAGATGAAAGGTGGCATCTGGGGCCCTAAGGAGTTGCAGGGTCCTCCTTGCCAGCAGCTTTACTTTTGGACAAAATCAGCCAGGTTTGCAAATTTCACACCGGGAACGATGCAGATGGCCAGGGCGAGTGGCCTCAAAATGACCCCATTTTTCATGGGGAAAAGAAGTCATGTCCCCAGCGTCTGGGTGTCAGATGAAAGCTGGCCTTTGGGGCTCTAAGGACTTGCAAGCTCCTAGTTGCCAACAGCTTTAGCTGTGGAGGGATCCAGTAATGTTTAAAAATTTCTCACTGGGCACTGCCCTGTTGGCCAGGGCAAATGGCTGCAAAGAGAGGTTATTATGCATGGGAAAAAGAAGTCCTTTCCCCAGGGTCTGGGTGTCAGATGAAAGGTGGCCATGGGGCTCCAAGGACTTCCAGGGTCCTCGTTGCCAGCAGCTTTACTTTTGGTGAAAATCAGCCAAGTTTGCAAATTTCACACCGGGAACGATGCAGATGGCCAGGGCGAGTGGCCTCATACTGATGCGATTTTCCATCCGGAAAATGAAGTCATGCCCCCAGGGTCTGGGTATCAATGAAAGGTGGACTTTGGGGCTCCAAGGACTTCCGGGGTCCTCGTTGCCAGCAGCTTTACTTTTGGAGAAAATCAGCCAAGTTCGCAAATTTCACACCGGGAACAATGCAGATTACCAGGGCGAGTGGCCTCAAACTGACTCTATTTTCCATGGGGAAAAGAAGTCATGTCCCCAGCGTCTGGGTGTCAGATGAAAGGTGGCCTTTGGGGCTCTAAGGACTTGCAAGCTCCTAGTTGCCAACAGCGTTAGTTCTGCAGGAATCCAGCAATGTTTAAAAAATTTCTCACTGGGAACTGCGCTGTTGGCCAGGGCAAATGGCTGCAAATGGAGGCCATTTTGCATGGGAAAAAGAAGTCCTTTCCCCAGGGTCTGGGTGTCAGATGAAAGGTGGTCTTTGGGGCTCCAAGGACTTCCAGGGTCCTCGTTGCCAGCAGCTTTACTTTTGGAGAAAATCAGCCAAGTTTGCAAATTTCACACCGGGAACGATGCAGATGGCCAGGGCGAGTGGCCTCATACTGATGCGATTTTCCATCCGGAAAATGAAGTCATGCCCCCAGGGTCTGGGTATCAATGAAAGGTGGACTTTGGGGCTCCAAGGACTTCCGGGGTCCTCGTTGCCAGCAGCTTTAATTTTGGAGAAAATCAGCCAAGTTTGCAAATTTCACACCGGGAACAATGCAGATTACCAGGGCGATTGGTCTCAAACTGACCCCATTTTCCCTGGGGAAAATTAATTCATATCCCCATGGTCTGGGTGTCAGATGAAAGGTGGCCTTTGGGGCTCTAAGGACTTGCAAGCTCCTAGTTGCCGATTGCTTTAGTTTTGGAGGAATCCAGCAAATTGTAAAAATTTCTCACTGGGCACTGCCCTGTTGGCCAGGGCAAATGGGTGCAAATGGAGGCCATTTCCCATGGGAAAAAGAAGTCCTTTCCCCAGGTTCTGGGTGTCAGATGAAAGGTGGCCTTTGGGGCTCTAAGGACTTGCAGGGTACTACTTATTGGCAGCTTTAGATTTGGAGAAATCCAGCAAAGATTGCATGTTTCTTGCTGGACACCGCCCTATTAGTCAAGGCGAGAGGCCACAAATGGAGGCCATTTTCCATGGGGAAAATGAAGTCATGTCTCCAGGGTCTGGGTATCAGATGAAAGGTGGCCTTTGGGGCTCAATGGACTTGCAAGCTCCTTGTTGCCAACAGCGTTAGTTCAGCAGGAATCCCGCAATGTTAAAAAATTTCTCACTGGGAACTGCGCTGTTGGCCAGGGCAAATGGCTGCAAAGAGAGGCCATTTTGCATGGGGAAAAGAAGTCCTTTCCCCAGGGTCTGGGTATCAGCTGGAAGTTGGCATCTGGGGCTCTAAGGACTTGCAGTGTCCTAGTTGCTGGCAGCTTTTGTTTTGGAAGAATCCAGCTGAGTTTGCAAATTGCTCGCTTGGCACTGCCCTGCCTGCTAGGCCAAGGGGCCACAAATGAAGGCCATTTTCCATGGGAAAAATGTCCTTTTCCCAGGGTCTCAGTAATATGTTCAAGGTGGCCTTTGAGCTTCTAAGTACTTACAGGATCCTACTTGCTGCCAGCTTTACTTTTGGAAAAATGAAGCAAAAATTTGGTAATTCTACCTTGTCTCCCCTCTTTCGGCCAGGGTGAGTGGCTGCAAACGGAGTCCATTTCCCATGGGAAAAAGAAGTCCTTTCCCCAGAGTCTGCGTATCAGATGAAAGGTGGCCATGGGGCTCCAAGGACTTCCAGGGTCCTCGTTCCCAGCAGCTTTACTTTTGGTGAAAATCAGCCAAGTTTGCAAATTTCACACCGGGAACGATGCAGATGGCCAGGGCGAGTGGCCTCATACTGGTCCGATTTTCCATCCGGAAAATGAAGTCATGCCCCCAGGGTCTGGGTATCAATGAAAGGTGGACTTTGGGGCTCCAAGGACTTCCGGGGTCCTCGTTGCCAGCAGCTTTACTTTTGGAGAAAATCAGCCAAGTTCGCAAGTTTCACACCGGGAACGATGCAGATGGCCAGGGCGAGTGGCCTCAAACTGACTCTATTTTCCATGGGGAAAAGAAGTCATGTCCCCAGCGTCTGGGTGTCAGATGAAAGGTGGCCTTTGGGGCTCTAAGGACTTGCAAGCTCCTAGTTGCCAACAGCGTTAGTTCTGCAGGAATCCAGCAATGTTAAAAAATTTCTCACTGGGAACTGCGCTGTTGGCCAGGGCAAATGGCTGCAAATGGAGGCCATTTTGCATGGCAAAAAGAAGTCCTTTCCCCAGGGTCTGGGTGTCAGATGAAAGGTGGTCTTTGGGGCTCCAAGGACTTCCAGGGTCCTCGTTGCCAGCAGCTTTACTTTTGGAGAAAATCAGCCAAGTTTGCAAATTTCACACCGGGAACGATGCAGATGGCCAGGGCGATTGGCCTCAAACTGACCCCATTTTCCATGGGGAAAATTAATTCATGTCCCCAGGGTCTTGGTGTCAGATGAAAGGTGGACTTTAGGGCTCTAAGGACTTGCAGGGTACTACTTATTGGCAGCTTTAGATTTGGAGAAATCCAGCAAAGTTGGCAAATTTCTTGCTGGGCACCACCCTATTGGTCAGGGCGAGAGGCCAGAAATGGAGGCCATTTTCCATGGGGAAAATGAAGTCATTGGCCCAGGGTCTGCGGATCAGATGAAAGGTGGCATCTGGGGCCCTAAGGAGTTGCAGGGTCCTCCTTGCCAGCAGCTTTACTTTTGGAGAAAATCAACCAGGTTTGCAAATTTCACACCGGGAACGATGCAGATGGCCAGGGCGAGTGGCCTCAAAATGACCCCATTTTTCATGGGGAAAAGAAGTCATGTCCCCAGCGTCTGGGTGTCAGATGAAAGCTGGCCTTTGGGGCTCTAAGGACTTGCAAGCTCCTAGTTGCCAACAGCTTTAGCTGTGGAGGGATCCAGTAATGTTTAAAAATTTCTCACTGGGCACTGCCCTGTTGGCCAGGGCAAATGGCTGCAAAGAGAGGTTATTATGCATGGGAAAAAGAAGTCCTTTCCCCAGGGTCTGGGTGTCAGATGAAAGGTGGCCATGGGGCTCCAAGGACTTCCAGGGTCCTCGTTGCCAGCAGCTTTACTTTTGGTGAAAATCAGCCAAGTTTGCAAATTTCACACCGGGAACGATGCAGATGGCCAGGGCGAGTGGCCTCATACTGATGCGATTTTCCATCCGGAAAATGAAGTCATGCCCCCAGGGTCTGGGTATCAATGAAAGGTGGACTTTGGGGCTCCAAGGACTTCCGGGGTCCTCGTTGCCAGCAGCTTTACTTTTGGAGAAAATCAGCCAAGTTTGCAAATTTCACACCGGGAACAATGCAGATTACCAGGGCGATTGGTCTCAAACTGACCCCATTTTCCCTGGGGAAAATTAATTCATATCCCCATGGTCTGGGTGTCAGATGAAAGGTGGCCTTTGGGGCTCTAAGGACTTGCAAGCTCCTAGTTGCCGATTGCTTTAGTTTTGGAGGAATCCAGCAAATTGTAAAAATTTCTCACTGGGCACTGCCCTGTTGGCCAGGGCAAATGGGTGCAAATGGAGGCCATTTCCCATGGGAAAAAGAAGTCCTTTCCCCAGGTTCTGGGTGTCAGATGAAAGGTGGCCTTTGGGGCTCTAAGGACTTGCAGGGTACTACTTATTGGCAGCTTTAGATTTGGAGAAATCCAGCAAAGATTGCATGTTTCTTGCTGGACACCGCCCTATTAGTCAAGGCGAGAGGCCACAAATGGAGGCCATTTTCCATGGGGAAAATGAAGTCATGTCTCCAGGGTCTGGGTATCAGATGAAAGGTGGCCTTTGGGGCTCAATGGACTTGCAAGCTCCTTGTTGCCAACAGCGTTAGTTCAGCAGGAATCCCGCAATGTTAAAAAATTTCTCAGTGGGAACTGCGCTGTTGGCCAGGGCAAATGGCTGCAAAGAGAGGCCATTTTGCATGGGGAAAAGAAGTCCTTTCCCCAGGGTCTGGGTATCAGCTGGAAGTTGGCATCTGGGGCTCTAAGGACTTGCAGTGTCCTAGTTGCTGGCAGCTTTTGTTTTGGAAGAATCCAGCTGAGTTTGCAAATTGCTCGCTTGGCACTGCCCTGCCTGCTAGGCCAAGGGGCCACAAATGAAGGCCATTTTCCATGGGAAAAATGTCCTTTTCCCAGGGTCTCAGTAATATGTTCAAGGTGGCCTTTGAGCTTCTAAGTACTTACAGGATCCTACTTGCTGCCAGCTTTACTTTTGGAAAAATGAAGCAAAAATTTGGTAATTCTACCTTGTCTCCCCTCTTTCGGCCAGGGTGAGTGGCTGCAAACGGAGTCCATTTCCCATGGGAAAAAGAAGTCCTTTCCCCAGAGTCTGGGTATCAATGAAAGGTGGACTTTGGGGCTCCAAGGACTTCCGGGGTCCTCGTTGCCAGCAGCTTTACTTTTGGAGAAAATCAGCCAAGTTCGCAAGTTTCACACCGGGAACGATGCAGACGACAAGGGCGAGTGGCCTCAAACTGACGCCAATTTCCCTGGGGAAAATGAAATCATGTCCCCAGCGTCTGGGTGTCAGATGAAAGGTGGACTTTAGGGCTCTAAGGACTTGCAATCTCCTACTTGCTGTTAGCTTTAGTTGTGGAGGAATCCAGCAATTTTTGCAAATTTCTCACTGCTCACTGCCCTGTTGGCCAGAGCAAATGGCTGCAAAGAGAGGTTATTATGCATGGGAAAAAGAAGTCCTTTCCCCAGGGTCTGGGTGTCAGATGAAAGGTGGCCATGGGGCTCCAAGGACTTCCAGGGTCCTCGTTGCCAGCAGCTTTACTTTTGGTGAAAATCAGCCAAGTTTGCAAATTTCACACCGGGAACGATGCAGATGGCCAGGGCGAGTGGCCTCATACTGGTCCGATTTTCCATCCGGAAAATGAAGTCATGCCCCCAGGGTCTGGGTATCAATGAAAGGTGGCCTTTGGGGCTCTAAGGACTTAAAGCTCCTACTTGTTGGCAGCTTTCGTTGTGGAGGAATCCAGCAAAGTTTGCAAATTTCTCACTGGGCACTGCCCTGTTGGCCAGGGCAAATGGCTGCAAATGGAGGCCATTTTCCATGGGAAAAAGAAGTCATGTCCCCAGCGTCTGGGTGTCAGATGAAAGGTGGCCTTTGGGGCTCTAAGGACTTGCAATCTCCTAGTTGCCAACAGCTTTAGCTGTGGAGGGATCCAGTAATGTTTAAAAATTTCTCACTGGGCACTGCCCTGTTGGCCAGGGCAAATGGCTGCAAAGAGAGGTTATTATGCATGGGAAAAAGAAGTCCTTTCCCCAGGGTCTGGGTGTCAGATGAAAGGTGGCCATGGGGCTCCAAGGACTTCCAGGGTCCTCGTTGCCAGCAGCTTTACTTTTGGTGAAAATCAGCCAAGTTTGCAAATTTCACACCGGGAACGATGCAGATGGCCAGGGCGAGTGGCCTCATACTGGTCCGATTTTCCATCCGGAAAATGAAGTCATGCCCCCAGGGTCTGGGTATCAATGAAAGGTGGACTTTGGGGCTCCAAGGACTTCCGGGGTCCTCGTTGCCAGCAGCTTTACTTTTGGAGAAAATCAGCCAAGTTCGCAAATTTCACACCGGGAACAATGCAGATGGCCAGGGCGAGTGGCCTCAAACTGACTCTATTTTCCATGGGGAAAAGAAGTCATGTCCCCAGGGTCTGGGTGTCAGATGAAAGGTGGCCTTTGGGGCTCTAAGGACTTGCAAGCTCCTAGTTGCCAACAGCGTTAGTTCTGCAGGAATCCAGCAATGTTAAAAAATTTCTCACTGGGAACTGCGCTGTTGGCCAGGGCAAATGGCTGCAAATGGAGGCCATTTTGCATGGGAAAAAGAAGTCCTTTCCCCAGGGTCTGGGTGTCAGATGAAAGGTGGTCTTTGGGGCTCCAAGGACTTCCAGGGTCCTCGTTGCCAGCAGCTTTACTTTTGGAGAAAATCAGCCAAGTTTGCAAATTTCACACCGGGAACGATGCAGATGGCCAGGGCAATTGGCCTCAAACTGACCCCATTTTCCATGGGGAAAATTAATTCATGTCCCCAGGGTCTGGGTGTCAGATGAAAGGTGGACTTTAGGGCTCTAAGGACTTGCAGGGTACTACTTATTGGCAGCTTTAGATTTGGAGAAATCCAGCAAAGTTGGCAAATTTCTTGCTGGGCACCACCCTATTGGTCAGGGCGAGAGGCCAGAAATGGAGGCCATTTTCCATGGGGAAAATGAAGTCATTGGCCCAGGGTCTGCGGATCAGATGAAAGGTGGCATCTGGGGCCCTAAGGAGTTGCAGGGTCCTCCTTGCCAGCAGCTTTACTTTTGGAGAAAATCAGCCAGGTTTGCAAATTTCACACCGGGAACGATGCAGATGGCCAGGGCGAGTGGCCTCAAAATGACCCCATTTTTCATGGGGAAAAGAAGTCATGTCCCCAGCGTCTGGGTGTCAGATGAAAGGTGGCCTTTGGGGCTCTAAGGACTTGCAAGCTCCTAGTTGCCAACAGCTTTAGCTGTGGAGGGATCCAGTAATGTTTAAAAATTTCTCACTGGGCACTGCCCTGTTGGCCAGGGCAAATGGCTGCAAAGAGAGGTTATTATGCATGGGAAAAAGAAGTCCTTTCCCCAGGGTCTGGGTGTCAGATGAAAGGTGGCCATGGGGCTCCAAGGACTTCCAGGGTCCTCGTTGCCAGCAGCTTTACTTTTGGTGAAAATCAGCCAAGTTTGCAAATTTCACACCGGGAACGATGCAGATGGCCAGGGCGAGTGGCCTCATACTGATGCGATTTTCCATCCGGAAAATGAAGTCATGCCCCCAGGGTCTGGGTATCAATGAAAGGTGGACTTTGGGGCTCCAAGGACTTCCGGGGTCCTCGTTGCCAGCAGCTTTAATTTTGGAGAAAATCAGCCAAGTTTGCAAATTTCACACCGGGAACAATGCAGATTACCAGGGCGATTGGTCTCAAACTGACCCCATTTTCCCTGGGGAAAATTAATTCATATCCCCATGGTCTGGGTGTCAGATGAAAGGTGGCCTTTGGGGCTCTAAGGACTTGCAAGCTCCTAGTTGCCGATTGCTTTAGTTTTGGAGGAATCCAGCAAATTGTAAAAATTTCTCACTGGGCACTGCCCTGTTGGCCAGGGAAAATGGGTGCAAATGGAGGCCATTTCCCATGGGTAAAAGAAGTCCTTTCCCCAGGTTCTGGGTGTCAGATGAAAGGTGGCCTTTGGGGCTCTAAGGACTTGCAGGGTACTACTTATTGGCAGCTTTAGATTTGGAGAAATCCAGCAAAGATTGCATGTTTCTTGCTGGACACCGCCCTATTAGTCAAGGCGAGAGGCCACAAATGGAGGCCATTTTCCATGGGGAAAATGAAGTCATGTCTCCAGGGTCTGGGTATCAGATGAAAGGTGGCCTTTGGGGCTCAATGGACTTGCAAGCTCCTTGTTGCCAACAGCGTTAGTTCAGCAGGAATCCCGCAATGTTAAAAAATTTCTCACTGGGAACTGCGCTGTTGGCCAGGGCAAATGGCTGCAAAGAGAGGCCATTTTGCATGGGGAAAAGAAGTCCTTTCCCCAGGGTCTGGGTATCAGCTGGAAGTTGGCATCTGGGGCTCTAAGGACTTGCAGTGTCCTAGTTGCTGGCAGCTTTTGTTTTGGAAGAATCCAGCTGAGTTTGCAAATTGCTCGCTTGGCACTGCCCTGCCTGCTAGGCCAAGGGGCCACAAATGAAGGCCATTTTCCATGGGAAAAATGTCCTTTTCCCAGGGTCTCAGTAATATGTTCAAGGTGGCCTTTGAGCTTCTAAGTACTTACAGGATCCTACTTGCTGCCAGCTTTACTTTTGGAAAAATGAAGCAAAAATTTGGTAATTCTACCTTGTCTCCCCTCTTTCGGCCAGGGTGAGTGGCTGCAAACGGAGTCCATTTCCCATGGGAAAAAGAAGTCCTTTCCCCAGGGTCTGGGTGTCAGATGAAAGGTGGCCATGGGGCTCCAAGGACTTCCAGGGTCCTCGTTGCCAGCAGCTTTACTTTTGGTGAAAATCAGCCAAGTTTGCAAATTTCACACCGGGAACGATGCAGATGGCCAGGGCGAGTGGCCTCATACTGGTCCGATTTTCCATCCGGAAAATGAAGTCATGCCCCCAGGGTCTGGGTATCAATGAAAGGTGGACTTTGGGGCTCCAAGGACTTCCGGGGTCCTCGTTGCCAGCAGCTTTACTTTTGGAGAAAATCAGCCAAGTTCGCAAGTTTCACACCGGGAACGATGCAGATGGCCAGGGCGAGTGGCCTCAAACTGACTCTATTTTCCATGGGGAAAAGAAGTCATGTCCCCAGCGTCTGGGTGTCAGATGAAAGGTGGCCTTTGGGGCTCTAAGGACTTGCAAGCTCCTAGTTGCCAACAGCGTTAGTTCTGCAGGAATCCAGCAATGTTAAAAAATTTCTCACTGGGAACTGCGCTGTTGGCCAGGGCAAATGGCTGCAAATGGAGGCCATTTTGCATGGCAAAAAGAAGTCCTTTCCCCAGGGTCTGGGTGTCAGATGAAAGGTGGTCTTTGGGGCTCCAAGGACTTCCAGGGTCCTCGTTGCCAGCAGCTTTACTTTTGGAGAAAATCAGCCAAGTTTGCAAATTTCACACCGGGAACGATGCAGATGGCCAGGGCAATTGGCCTCAAACTGACCCCATTTTCCATGGGGAAAATTAATTCATGTCCCCAGGGTCTTGGTGTCAGATGAAAGGTGGACTTTAGGGCTCTAAGGACTTGCAGGGTACTACTTATTGGCAGCTTTAGATTTGGAGAAATCCAGCAAAGTTGGCAAATTTCTTGCTGGGCACCACCCTATTGGTCAGGGCGAGAGGCCAGAAATGGAGGCCATTTTCCATGGGAAAAATGAAGTCATTGGCCCAGGGTCTGCGGATCAGATGAAAGGTGGCATCTGGGGCCCTAAGGAGTTGCAGGGTCCTCCTTGCCAGCAGCTTTACTTTTGGAGAAAATCAGCCAAGTTTGCAAATTTCACACCGGGAACGATGCAGATGGCCAGGGCGAGTGGCCTCAAAATGACCCCATTTTTCATGGGGAAAAGAAGTCATGTCCCCAGCGTCTGGGTGTCAGATGAAAGCTGGCCTTTGGGGCTCTAAGGACTTGCAAGCTCCTAGTTGCCAACAGCTTTAGCTGTGGAGGGATCCAGTAATGTTTAAAAATTTCTCACTGGGCACTGCCCTGTTGGCCAGGGCAAATGGCTGCAAAGAGAGGTTATTATGCATGGGAAAAAGAAGTCCTTTCCCCAGGGTCTGGGTGTCAGATGAAAGGTGGCCATGGGGCTCCAAGGACTTCCAGGGTCCTCGTTGCCAGCAGCTTTACTTTTGGTGAAAATCAGCCAAGTTTGCAAATTTCACACCGGGAACGATGCAGATGGCCAGGGCGAGTGGCCTCATACTGATGCGATTTTCCATCCGGAAAATGAAGTCATGCCCCCAGGGTCTGGGTATCAATGAAAGGTGGACTTTGGGGCTCCAAGGACTTCCGGGGTCCTCGTTGCCAGAAGCTTTAATTTTGGAGAAAATCAGCCAAGTTTGCAAATTTCACACCGGGAACAATGCAGATTACCAGGGCGATTGGTCTCAAACTGACCCCATTTTCCCTGGGGAAAATTAATTCATATCCCCATGGTCTGGGTGTCAGATGAAAGGTGGCCTTTGGGGCTCTAAGGACTTGCAGGGTACTACTTATTGGCAGCTTTAGATTTGGAGAAATCCAGCAAAGATTGCATGTTTCTTGCTGGACACCGCCCTATTAGTCAAGGCGAGAGGCCACAAATGGAGGCCATTTTCCATGGGGAAAATGAAGTCATGTCTCCAGGGTCTGGGTATCAGATGAAAGGTGGCCTTTGGGGCTCAATGGACTTGCAAGCTCCTTGTTGCCAACAGCGTTAGTTCAGCAGGAATCCCGCAATGTTAAAAAATTTCTCACTGGGAACTGCGCTGTTGGCCAGGGCAAATGGCTGCAAAGAGAGGCCATTTTGCATGGGGAAAAGAAGTCCTTTCCCCAGGGTCTGGGTATCAGCTGGAAGTTGGCATCTGGGGCTCTAAGGACTTGCAGTGTCCTAGTTGCTGGCAGCTTTTGTTTTGGAAGAATCCAGCTGAGTTTGCAAATTGCTCGCTTGGCACTGCCCTGCCTGCTAGGCCAAGGGGCCACAAATGAAGGCCATTTTCCATGGGAAAAATGTCCTTTTCCCAGGGTCTCAGTAATATGTTCAAGGTGGCCTTTGAGCTTCTAAGTACTTACAGGATCCTACTTGCTGCCAGCTTTACTTTTGGAAAAATGAAGCAAAAATTTGGTAATTCTACCTTGTCTCCCCTCTTTCGGCCAGGGTGAGTGGCTGCAAACGGAGTCCATTTCCCATGGGAAAAAGAAGTCCTTTCCCCAGAGTCTGCGTATCAGATGAAAGGTGGCCATGGGGCTCCAAGGACTTCCAGGGTCCTCATTGCAAGCAGCTTTACTTTTGGAGAAAATCAGCCAAGTTTGCAAATTTCACACAGGGAACGATGCAGACGACAAGGGCGAGTGGCCTCAAACTGACGCCAATTTCCCTGGGGAAAATGAAATCATGTCCCCAGCGTCTGGGTGTCAGATGAAAGGTGGACTTTAGGGCTCTAAGGACTTGCAATCTCCTACTTGCTGTTAGCTTTAATTGTGGAGGAATCCAGCAATTTTTGCAAATTTCTCACTGCTCACTGCCCTGTTGGCCAGAGCAAATGGCTGCAAAGAGAGGTTATTATGCATGGGAAAAAGAAGTCCTTTCCCCAGGGTCTGGGTGTCAGATGAAAGGTGGCCATGGGGCTCCAAGGACTTCCAGGGTCCTCGTTGCCAGCAGCTTTACTTTTGGTGAAAATCAGCCAAGTTTGCAAATTTCACACCGGGAACGATGCAGATGGCCAGGGCGAGTGGCCTCATACTGGTCCGATTTTCCATCCGGAAAATGAAGTCATGCCCCCAGGGTCTGGGTATCAATGAAAGGTGGCCTTTGGGGCTCTAAGGACTTAAAGCTCCTACTTGTTGGCAGCTTTCGTTGTGGAGGAATCCAGCAAAGTTTGCAAATTTCTCACTGGGCACTGCCCTGTTGGCCAGGGCAAATGGCTGCAAATGGAGGCCATTTTCCATGGGAAAAAGAAGTCATGTCCCCAGCGTCTGGGTGTCAGATGAAAGGTGGCCTTTGGGGCTCTAAGGACTTGCAATCTCCTAGTTGCCAACAGCTTTAGCTGTGGAGGGATCCAGTAATGTTTAAAAATTTCTCACTGGGCACTGCCCTGTTGGCCAGGGCAAATGGCTGCAAAGAGAGGTTATTATGCATGGGAAAAAGAAGTCCTTTCCCCAGGGTCTGGGTGTCAGATGAAAGGTGGCCATGGGGCTCCAAGGACTTCCAGGGTCCTCGTTGCCAGCAGCTTTACTTTTGGTGAAAATCAGCCAAGTTTGCAAATTTCACACCGGGAACGATGCAGATGGCCAGGGCGAGTGGCCTCATACTGGTCCGATTTTCCATCCGGAAAATGAAGTCATGCCCCCAGGGTCTGGGTATCAATGAAAGGTGGACTTTGGGGCTCCAAGGACTTCCGGGGTCCTCGTTGCCAGCAGCTTTACTTTTGGAGAAAATCAGCCAAGTTCGCAAGTTTCACACCGGGAACGATGCAGATGGCCAGGGCGAGTGGCCTCAAACTGACTCTATTTTCCATGGGGAAAAGAAGTCATGTCCCCAGCGTCTGGGTGTCAGATGAAAGGTGGCCTTTGGGGCTCTAAGGACTTGCAAGCTCCTAGTTGCCAACAGCGTTAGTTCTGCAGGAATCCAGCAATGTTAAAAAATTTCTCACTGGGAACTGCGCTGTTGGCCAGGGCAAATGGCTGCAAATGGAGGCCATTTTGCATGGCAAAAAGAAGTCCTTTCCCCAGGGTCTGGGTGTCAGATGAAAGGTGGTCTTTGGGGCTCCAAGGACTTCCAGGGTCCTCGTTGCCAGCAGCTTTACTTTTGGAGAAAATCAGCCAAGTTTGCAAATTTCACACCGGGAACGATGCAGATGGCCAGGGCAATTGGCCTCAAACTGACCCCATTTTCCATGGGGAAAATTAATTCATGTCCCCAGGGTCTGGGTGTCAGATGAAAGGTGGACTTTAGGGCTCTAAGGACTTGCAGGGTACTACTTATTGGCAGCTTTAGATTTGGAGAAATCCAGCAAAGTTGGCAAATTTCTTGCTGGGCACCACCCTATTGGTCAGGGCGAGAGGCCAGAAATGGAGGCCATTTTCCATGGGAAAAATGAAGTCATTGGCCCAGGGTCTGCGGATCAGATGAAAGGTGGCATCTGGGGCCCTAAGGAGTTGCAGGGTCCTCCTTGCCAGCAGCTTTACTTTTGGAGAAAATCAGCCAAGTTTGCAAATTTCACACCGGGAACGATGCAGATGGCCAGGGCGAGTGGCCTCAAAATGACCCCATTTTTCATGGGGAAAAGAAGTCATGTCCCCAGCGTCTGGGTGTCAGATGAAAGCTGGCCTTTGGGGCTCTAAGGACTTGCAAGCTCCTAGTTGCCAACAGCTTTAGCTGTGGAGGGATCCAGTAATGTTTAAAAATTTCTCACTGGGCACTGCCCTGTTGGCCAGGGCAAATGGCTGCAAAGAGAGGTTATTATGCATGGGAAAAAGAAGTCCTTTCCCCAGGGTCTGGGTGTCAGATGAAAGGTGGCCATGGGGCTCCAAGGACTTCCAGGGTCCTCGTTGCCAGCAGCTTTACTTTTGGTGAAAATCAGCCAAGTTTGCAAATTTCACACCGGGAACGATGCAGATGGCCAGGGCGAGTGGCCTCATACTGATGCGATTTTCCATCCGGAAAATGAAGTCATGCCCCCAGGGTCTGGGTATCAATGAAAGGTGGACTTTGGGGCTCCAAGGACTTCCGGGGTCCTCGTTGCCAGCAGCTTTAATTTTGGAGAAAATCAGCCAAGTTTGCAAATTTCACACCGGGAACAATGCAGATTACCAGGGCGATTGGTCTCAAACTGACCCCATTTTCCCTGGGGAAAATTAATTCATATCCCCATGGTCTGGGTGTCAGATGAAAGGTGGCCTTTGGGGCTCTAAGGACTTGCAAGCTCCTAGTTGCCGATTGCTTTAGTTTTGGAGGAATCCAGCAAATTGTAAAAATTTCTCACTGGGCACTGCCCTGTTGGCCAGGGCAAATGGGTGCAAATGGAGGCCATTTTGCATGGGAAAAAGAAGTCCTTTCCCCAGGTTCTGGGTGTCAGATGAAAGGTGGCCTTTGGGGCTCTAAGGACTTGCAGGGTACTACTTATTGGCAGCTTTAGATTTGGAGAAATCCAGCAAAGATTGCATGTTTCTTGCTGGACACCGCCCTATTAGTCAAGGCGAGAGGCCACAAATGGAGGCCATTTTCCATGGGGAAAATGAAGTCATGTCTCCAGGGTCTGGGTATCAGATGAAAGGTGGCCTTTGGGGCTCAATGGACTTGCAAGCTCCTTGTTGCCAACAGCGTTAGTTCAGCAGGAATCCCGCAATGTTAAAAAATTTCTCACTGGGAACTGCGCTGTTGGCCAGGGCAAATGGCTGCAAAGAGAGGCCATTTTGCATGGGGAAAAGAAGTCCTTTCCCCAGGGTCTGGGTATCAGCTGGAAGTTGGCATCTGGGGCTCTAAGGACTTGCAGTGTCCTAGTTGCTGGCAGCTTTTGTTTTGGAAGAATCCAGCTGAGTTTGCAAATTGCTCGCTTGGCACTGCCCTGCCTGCTAGGCCAAGGGGCCACAAATGAAGGCCATTTTCCATGGGAAAAATGTCCTTTTCCCAGGGTCTCAGTAATATGTTCAAGGTGGCCTTTGAGCTTCTAAGTACTTACAGGATCCTACTTGCTGCCAGCTTTACTTTTGGAAAAATGAAGCAAAAATTTGGTAATTCTACCTTGTCTCCCCTCTTTCGGCCAGGGCGAGTGGCCTCAAAATGACCCCATTTTTCATGGGGAAAAGAAGTCATGTCCCCAGCGTCTGGGTGTCAGATGAAAGCTGGCCTTTGGGGCTCTAAGGACTTGCAAGCTCCTAGTTGCCAACAGCTTTAGCTGTGGAGGGATCCAGTAATGTTTAAAAATTTCTCACTGGGCACTGCCCTGTTGGCCAGGGCAAATGGCTGCAAAGAGAGGTTATTATGCATGGGAAAAAGAAGTCCTTTCCCCAGGGTCTGGGTGTCAGATGAAAGGTGGCCATGGGGCTCCAAGGACTTCCAGGGTCCTCGTTGCCAGCAGCTTTACTTTTGGTGAAAATCAGCCAAGTTTGCAAATTTCACACCGGGAACGATGCAGATGGCCAGGGCGAGTGGCCTCATACTGATGCGATTTTCCATCCGGAAAATGAAGTCATGCCCCCAGGGTCTGGGTATCAATGAAAGGTGGACTTTGGGGCTCCAAGGACTTCCGGGGTCCTCGTTGCCAGCAGCTTTAATTTTGGAGAAAATCAGCCAAGTTTGCAAATTTCACACCGGGAACAATGCAGATTACCAGGGCGATTGGTCTCAAACTGACCCCATTTTCCCTGGGGAAAATTAATTCATATCCCCATGGTCTGGGTGTCAGATGAAAGGTGGCCTTTGGGGCTCTAAGGACTTGCAAGCTCCTAGTTGCCGATTGCTTTAGTTTTGGAGGAATCCAGCAAATTGTAAAAATTTCTCACTGGGCACTGCCCTGTTGGCCAGGGCAAATGGGTGCAAATGGAGGCCATTTCCCATGGGAAAAAGAAGTCCTTTCCCCAGGTTCTGGGTGTCAGATGAAAGGTGGCCTTTGGGGCTCTAAG
Organism: Agelaius phoeniceus; assembly: GCF_051311805.1. Taxonomy (NCBI): domain Eukaryota; kingdom Metazoa; phylum Chordata; class Aves; order Passeriformes; family Icteridae; genus Agelaius; species Agelaius phoeniceus. The sequence continues at coordinate 12,090,741 of NC_135284.1, forward strand.
GACTTGCAGGGTACTACTTATTGGCAGCTTTAGATTTGGAGAAATCCAGCAAAGATTGCATGTTTCTTGCTGGACACCGCCCTATTAGTCAAGGCGAGAGGCCACAAATGGAGGCCATTTTCCATGGGGAAAATGAAGTCATGTCTCCAGGGTCTGGGTATCAGATGAAAGGTGGCCTTTGGGGCTCAATGGACTTGCAAGCTCCTTGTTGCCAACAGCGTTAGTTCAGCAGGAATCCCGCAATGTTAAAAAATTTCTCACTGGGAACTGCGCTGTTGGCCAGGGCAAATGGCTGCAAAGAGAGGCCATTTTGCATGGGGAAAAGAAGTCCTTTCCCCAGGGTCTGGGTATCAGCTGGAAGTTGGCATCTGGGGCTCTAAGGACTTGCAGTGTCCTAGTTGCTGGCAGCTTTTGTTTTGGAAGAATCCAGCTGAGTTTGCAAATTGCTCGCTTGGCACTGCCCTGCCTGCTAGGCCAAGGGGCCACAAATGAAGGCCATTTTCCATGGGAAAAATGTCCTTTTCCCAGGGTCTCAGTAATATGTTCAAGGTGGCCTTTGAGCTTCTAAGTACTTACAGGATCCTACTTGCTGCCAGCTTTACTTTTGGAAAAATGAAGCAAAAATTTGGTAATTCTACCTTGTCTCCCCTCTTTCGGCCAGGGTGAGTGGCTGCAAACGGAGTCCATTTCCCATGGGAAAAAGAAGTCCTTTCCCCAGAGTCTGCGTATCAGATGAAAGGTGGCCATGGGGCTCCAAGGACTTCCAGGGTCCTCGTTCCCAGCAGCTTTACTTTTGGTGAAAATCAGCCAAGTTTGCAAATTTCACACCGGGAACGATGCAGATGGCCAGGGCGAGTGGCCTCATACTGGTCCGATTTTCCATCCGGAAAAATGAAGTCATGCCCCCAGGGTCTGGGTATCAATGAAAGGTGGACTTTGGGGCTCCAAGGACTTCCGGGGTCCTCGTTGCCAGCAGCTTTACTTTTGGAGAAAATCAGCCAAGTTCGCAAGTTTCACACCGGGAACGATGCAGATGGCCAGGGCGAGTGGCCTCAAACTGACTCTATTTTCCATGGGGAAAAGAAGTCATGTCCCCAGCGTCTGGGTGTCAGATGAAAGGTGGCCTTTGGGGCTCTAAGGACTTGCAAGCTCCTAGTTGCCAACAGCGTTAGTTCTGCAGGAATCCAGCAATGTTAAAAAATTTCTCACTGGGAACTGCGCTGTTGGCCAGGGCAAATGGCTGCAAATGGAGGCCATTTTGCATGGCAAAAAGAAGTCCTTTCCCCAGGGTCTGGGTGTCAGATGAAAGGTGGTCTTTGGGGCTCCAAGGACTTCCAGGGTCCTCGTTGCCAGCAGCTTTACTTTTGGAGAAAATCAGCCAAGTTTGCAAATTTCACACCGGGAACGATGCAGATGGCCAGGGCGATTGGCCTCAAACTGACCCCATTTTCCATGGGGAAAATTAATTCATGTCCCCAGGGTCTTGGTGTCAGATGAAAGGTGGACTTTAGGGCTCTAAGGACTTGCAGGGTACTACTTATTGGCAGCTTTAGATTTGGAGAAATCCAGCAAAGTTGGCAAATTTCTTGCTGGGCACCACCCTATTGGTCAGGGCGAGAGGCCAGAAATGGAGGCCATTTTCCATGGGAAAAATGAAGTCATTGGCCCAGGGTCTGCGGATCAGATGAAAGGTGGCATCTGGGGCCCTAAGGAGTTGCAGGGTCCTCCTTGCCAGCAGCTTTACTTTTGGAGAAAATCAGCCAAGTTTGCAAATTTCACACCGGGAACGATGCAGATGGCCAGGGCGAGTGGCCTCAAAATGACCCCATTTTTCATGGGGAAAAGAAGTCATGTCCCCAGCGTCTGGGTGTCAGATGAAAGCTGGCCTTTGGGGCTCTAAGGACTTGCAAGCTCCTAGTTGCCAACAGCTTTAGCTGTGGAGGGATCCAGTAATGTTTAAAAATTTCTCACTGGGCACTGCCCTGTTGGCCAGGGCAAATGGCTGCAAAGAGAGGTTATTATGCATGGGAAAAAGAAGTCCTTTCCCCAGGGTCTGGGTGTCAGATGAAAGGTGGCCATGGGGCTCCAAGGACTTCCAGGGTCCTCGTTGCCAGCAGCTTTACTTTTGGTGAAAATCAGCCAAGTTTGCAAATTTCACACCGGGAACGATGCAGATGGCCAGGGCGAGTGGCCTCATACTGATGCGATTTTCCATCCGGAAAATGAAGTCATGCCCCCAGGGTCTGGGTATCAATGAAAGGTGGACTTTGGGGCTCCAAGGACTTCCGGGGTCCTCGTTGCCAGCAGCTTTAATTTTGGAGAAAATCAGCCAAGTTTGCAAATTTCACACCGGGAACAATGCAGATTACCAGGGCGATTGGTCTCAAACTGACCCCATTTTCCCTGGGGAAAATTAATTCATATCCCCATGGTCTGGGTGTCAGATGAAAGGTGGCCTTTGGGGCTCTAAGGACTTGCAAGCTCCTAGTTGCCGATTGCTTTAGTTTTGGAGGAATCCAGCAAATTGTAAAAATTTCTCACTGGGCACTGCCCTGTTGGCCAGGGCAAATGGGTGCAAATGGAGGCCATTTCCCATGGGAAAAAGAAGTCCTTTCCCCAGGTTCTGGGTGTCAGATGAAAGGTGGCCTTTGGGGCTCTAAGGACTTGCAGGGTACTACTTATTGGCAGCTTTAGATTTGGAGAAATCCAGCAAAGATTGCATGTTTCTTGCTGGACACCGCCCTATTAGTCAAGGCGAGAGGCCACAAATGGAGGCCATTTTCCATGGGGAAAATGAAGTCATGTCTCCAGGGTCTGGGTATCAGATGAAAGGTGGCCTTTGGGGCTCAATGGACTTGCAAGCTCCTTGTTGCCAACAGCGTTAGTTCAGCAGGAATCCCGCAATGTTAAAAAATTTCTCACTGGGAACTGCGCTGTTGGCCAGGGCAAATGGCTGCAAAGAGAGGCCATTTTGCATGGGGAAAAGAAGTCCTTTCCCCAGGGTCTGGGTATCAGCTGGAAGTTGGCATCTGGGGCTCTAAGGACTTGCAGTGTCCTAGTTGCTGGCAGCTTTTGTTTTGGAAGAATCCAGCTGAGTTTGCAAATTGCTCGCTTGGCACTGCCCTGCCTGCTAGGCCAAGGGGCCACAAATGAAGGCCATTTTCCATGGGAAAAATGTCCTTTTCCCAGGGTCTCAGTAATATGTTCAAGGTGGCCTTTGAGCTTCTAAGTACTTACAGGATCCTACTTGCTGCCAGCTTTACTTTTGGAAAAATGAAGCAAAAATTTGGTAATTCTACCTTGTCTCCCCTCTTTCGGCCAGGGTGAGTGGCTGCAAACGGAGTCCATTTCCCATGGGAAAAAGAAGTCCTTTCCCCAGAGTCTGCGTATCAGATGAAAGGTGGCCATGGGGCTCCAAGGACTTCCAGGGTCCTCATTGCAAGCAGCTTTACTTTTGGAGAAAATCAGCCAAGTTTGCAAATTTCACACCGGGAACGATGCAGACGACAAGGGCGAGTGGCCTCAAACTGACGCCAATTTCCCTGGGGAAAATGAAATCATGTCCCCAGCGTCTGGGTGTCAGATGAAAGGTGGACTTTAGGGCTCTAAGGACTTGCAATCTCCTACTTGCTGTTAGCTTTAGTTGTGGAGGAATCCAGCAATTTTTGCAAATTTCTCACTGCTCACTGCCCTGTTGGCCAGAGCAAATGGCTGCAAAGAGAGGTTATTATGCATGGGAAAAAGAAGTCCTTTCCCCAGGGTCTGGGTGTCAGATGAAAGGTGGCCATGGGGCTCCAAGGACTTCCAGGGTCCTCGTTGCCAGCAGCTTTACTTTTGGTGAAAATCAGCCAAGTTTGCAAATTTCACACCGGGAACGATGCAGATGGCCAGGGCGAGTGGCCTCATACTGGTCCGATTTTCCATCCGGAAAATGAAGTCATGCCCCCAGGGTCTGGGTATCAATGAAAGGTGGCCTTTGGGGCTCTAAGGACTTAAAGCTCCTACTTGTTGGCAGCTTTCGTTGTGGAGGAATCCAGCAAAGTTTGCAAATTTCTCACTGGGCACTGCCCTGTTGGCCAGGGCAAATGGCTGCAAATGGAGGCCATTTTCCATGGGAAAAAGAAGTCATGTCCCCAGCGTCTGGGTGTCAGATGAAAGGTGGCCTTTGGGGCTCTAAGGACTTGCAAGCTCCTAGTTGCCAACAGCTTTAGCTGTGGAGGGATCCAGTAATGTTTAAAAATTTCTCACTGGGCACTGCCCTGTTGGCCAGGGCAAATGGCTGCAAAGAGAGGTTATTATGCATGGGAAAAAGAAGTCCTTTCCCCAGGGTCTGGGTGTCAGATGAAAGGTGGCCATGGGGCTCTAAGGACTTCCAGGGTCCTCGTTGCCAGCAGCTTTACTTTTGGTGAAAATCAGCCAAGTTTGCAAATTTCACACCGGGAACGATGCAGATGGCCAGGGCGAGTGGCCTCATACTGGTCCGATTTTCCATCCGGAAAATGAAGTCATGCCCCCAGGGTCTGGGTATCAATGGAAGGTGGACTTTGGGGCTCCAAGGACTTCCGGGGTCCTCGTTGCCAGCAGCTTTACTTTTGGAGAAAATCAGCCAAGTTCGCAAATTTCACACCGGGAACGATGCAGATGGCCAGGGCGAGTGGCCTCAAACTGACTCTATTTTCCATGGGGAAAAGAAGTCATGTCCCCAGCGTCTGGGTGTCAGATGAAAGGTGGCCTTTGGGGCTCTAAGGACTTGCAAGCTCCTAGTTGCCAACAGCGTTAGTTCTGCAGGAATCCAGCAATGTTTAAAAAATTTCTCACTGGGAACTGCGCTGTTGGCCAGGGCAAATGGCTGCAAATGGAGGCCATTTTGCATGGCAAAAAGAAGTCCTTTCCCCAGGGTCTGGGTGTCAGATGAAAGGTGGTCTTTGGGGCTCCAAGGACTTCCAGGGTCCTCGTTGCCAGCAGCTTTACTTTTGGAGAAAATCAGCCAAGTTTGCAAATTTCACACCGGGAACGATGCAGATGGCCAGGGTGATTTGGCCTCAAACTGACCCCATTTTCCATGGGGAAAATTAATTCATGTCCCCAGGGTCTGGGTGTCAGATGAAAGGTGGACTTTAGGGCTCTAAGGACTTGCAGGGTACTACTTATTGGCAGCTTTAGATTTGGAGAAATCCAGCAAAGTTGGCAAATTTCTTGCTGGGCACCACCCTATTGGTCAGGGCGAGAGGCCAGAAATGGAGGCCATTTTCCATGGGGAAAATGAAGTCATTGGCCCAGGGTCTGCGGATCAGATGAAAGGTGGCATCTGGGGCCCTAAGGAGTTGCAGGGTCCTCCTTGCCAGCAGCTTTACTTTTGGAGAAAATCAGCCAGGTTTGCAAATTTCACACCGGGAACGATGCAGATGGCCAGGGCGAGTGGCCTCAAAATGACCCCATTTTTCATGGGGAAAAGAAGTCATGTCCCCAGCGTCTGGGTGTCAGATGAAAGGTGGCCTTTGGGGCTCTAAGGACTTGCAAGCTCCTAGTTGCCAACAGCTTTAGCTGTGGAGGGATCCAGTAATGTTTAAAAATTTCTCACTGGGCACTGCCCTGTTGGCCAGGGCAAATGGCTGCAAAGAGAGGTTATTATGCATGGGAAAAAGAAGTCCTTTCCCCAGGGTCTGGGTGTCAGATGAAAGGTGGCCATGGGGCTCCAAGGACTTCCAGGGTCCTCGTTGCCAGCAGCTTTACTTTTGGTGAAAATCAGCCAAGTTTGCAAATTTCACACCGGGAACGATGCAGATGGCCAGGGCGAGTGGCCTCATACTGATGCGATTTTCCATCCGGAAAATGAAGTCATGCCCCCAGGGTCTGGGTATCAATGAAAGGTGGACTTTGGGGCTCCAAGGACTTCCGGGGTCCTCGTTGCCAGCAGCTTTAATTTTGGAGAAAATCAGCCAAGTTTGCAAATTTCACACCGGGAACAATGCAGATTACCAGGGCGATTGGTCTCAAACTGACCCCATTTTCCCTGGGGAAAATTAATTCATATCCCCATGGTCTGGGTGTCAGATGAAAGGTGGCCTTTGGGGCTCTAAGGACTTGCAAGCTCCTAGTTGCCGATTGCTTTAGTTTTGGAGGAATCCAGCAAATTGTAAAAATTTCTCACTGGGCACTGCCCTGTTGGCCAGGGCAAATGGGTGCAAATGGAGGCCATTTCCCATGGGAAAAAGAAGTCCTTTCCCCAGGTTCTGGGTGTCAGATGAAAGGTGGCCTTTGGGGCTCTAAGGACTTGCAGGGTACTACTTATTGGCAGCTTTAGATTTGGAGAAATCCAGCAAAGATTGCATGTTTCTTGCTGGACACCGCCCTATTAGTCAAGGCGAGAGGCCACAAATGGAGGCCATTTTCCATGGGGAAAATGAAGTCATGTCTCCAGGGTCTGGGTATCAGATGAAAGGTGGCCTTTGGGGCTCAATGGACTTGCAAGCTCCTTGTTGCCAACAGCGTTAGTTCAGCAGGAATCCCGCAATGTTAAAAAATTTCTCACTGGGAACTGCGCTGTTGGCCAGGGCAAATGGCTGCAAAGAGAGGCCATTTTGCATGGGGAAAAGAAGTCCTTTCCCCAGGGTCTGGGTATCAGCTGGAAGTTGGCATCTGGGGCTCTAAGGACTTGCAGTGTCCTAGTTGCTGGCAGCTTTTGTTTTGGAAGAATCCAGCTGAGTTTGCAAATTGCTCGCTTGGCACTGCCCTGCCTGCTAGGCCAAGGGGCCACAAATGAAGGCCATTTTCCATGGGAAAAATGTCCTTTTCCCAGGGTCTCAGTAATATGTTCAAGGTGGCCTTTGAGCTTCTAAGTACTTACAGGATCCTACTTGCTGCCAGCTTTACTTTTGGAAAAATGAAGCAAAAATTTGGTAATTCTACCTTGTCTCCCCTCTTTCGGCCAGGGTGAGTGGCTGCAAACGGAGTCCATTTCCCATGGGAAAAAGAAGTCCTTTCCCCAGAGTCTGCGTATCAGATGAAAGGTGGCCATGGGGCTCCAAGGACTTCCAGGGTCCTCATTGCAAGCAGCTTTACTTTTGGAGAAAATCAGCCAAGTTTGCAAATTTCACACCGGGAACGATGCAGACGACAAGGGCGAGTGGCCTCAAACTGACGCCAATTTCCCTGGGGAAAATGAAATCATGTCCCCAGCGTCTGGGTGTCAGATGAAAGGTGGACTTTAGGGCTCTAAGGACTTGCAATCTCCTACTTGCTGTTAGCTTTAGTTGTGGAGGAATCCAGCAATTTTTGCAAATTTCTCACTGCTCACTGCCCTGTTGGCCAGAGCAAATGGCTGCAAAGAGAGGTTATTATGCATGGGAAAAAGAAGTCCTTTCCCCAGGGTCTGGGTGTCAGATGAAAGGTGGCCATGGGGCTCCAAGGACTTCCAGGGTCCTCGTTGCCAGCAGCTTTACTTTTGGTGAAAATCAGCCAAGTTTGCAAATTTCACACCGGGAACGATGCAGATGGCCAGGGCGAGTGGCCTCATACTGGTCCGATTTTCCATCCGGAAAATGAAGTCATGCCCCCAGGGTCTGGGTATCAATGAAAGGTGGCCTTTGGGGCTCTAAGGACTTAAAGCTCCTACTTGTTGGCAGCTTTCGTTGTGGAGGAATCCAGCAAAGTTTGCAAATTTCTCACTGGGCACTGCCCTGTTGGCCAGGGCAAATGGCTGCAAATGGAGGCCATTTTCCATGGGAAAAAGAAGTCATGTCCCCAGCGTCTGGGTGTCAGATGAAAGGTGGCCTTTGGGGCTCTAAGGACTTGCAAGCTCCTAGTTGCCAACAGCTTTAGCTGTGGAGGGATCCAGTAATGTTTAAAAATTTCTCACTGGGCACTGCCCTGTTGGCCAGGGCAAATGGCTGCAAAGAGAGGTTATTATGCATGGGAAAAAGAAGTCCTTTCCCCAGGGTCTGGGTGTCAGATGAAAGGTGGCCATGGGGCTCTAAGGACTTCCAGGGTCCTCGTTGCCAGCAGCTTTACTTTTGGTGAAAATCAGCCAAGTTTGCAAATTTCACACCGGGAACGATGCAGATGGCCAGGGCGAGTGGCCTCATACTGGTCCGATTTTCCATCCGGAAAATGAAGTCATGCCCCCAGGGTCTGGGTATCAATGGAAGGTGGACTTTGGGGCTCCAAGGACTTCCGGGGTCCTCGTTGCCAGCAGCTTTACTTTTGGAGAAAATCAGCCAAGTTCGCAAATTTCACACCGGGAACGATGCAGATGGCCAGGGCGAGTGGCCTCAAACTGACTCTATTTTCCATGGGGAAAAGAAGTCATGTCCCCAGCGTCTGGGTGTCAGATGAAAGGTGGCCTTTGGGGCTCTAAGGACTTGCAAGCTCCTAGTTGCCAACAGCGTTAGTTCTGCAGGAATCCAGCAATGTTTAAAAAATTTCTCACTGGGAACTGCGCTGTTGGCCAGGGCAAATGGCTGCAAATGGAGGCCATTTTGCATGGCAAAAAGAAGTCCTTTCCCCAGGGTCTGGGTGTCAGATGAAAGGTGGTCTTTGGGGCTCCAAGGACTTCCAGGGTCCTCGTTGCCAGCAGCTTTACTTTTGGAGAAAATCAGCCAAGTTTGCAAATTTCACACCGGGAACGATGCAGATGGCCAGGGTGATTTGGCCTCAAACTGACCCCATTTTCCATGGGGAAAATTAATTCATGTCCCCAGGGTCTGGGTGTCAGATGAAAGGTGGACTTTAGGGCTCTAAGGACTTGCAGGGTACTACTTATTGGCAGCTTTAGATTTGGAGAAATCCAGCAAAGTTGGCAAATTTCTTGCTGGGCACCACCCTATTGGTCAGGGCGAGAGGCCAGAAATGGAGGCCATTTTCCATGGGGAAAATGAAGTCATTGGCCCAGGGTCTGCGGATCAGATGAAAGGTGGCATCTGGGGCCCTAAGGAGTTGCAGGGTCCTCCTTGCCAGCAGCTTTACTTTTGGAGAAAATCAGCCAGGTTTGCAAATTTCACACCGGGAACGATGCAGATGGCCAGGGCGAGTGGCCTCAAAATGACCCCATTTTTCATGGGGAAAAGAAGTCATGTCCCCAGCGTCTGGGTGTCAGATGAAAGGTGGCCTTTGGGGCTCTAAGGACTTGCAAGCTCCTAGTTGCCAACAGCTTTAGCTGTGGAGGGATCCAGTAATGTTTAAAAATTTCTCACTGGGCACTGCCCTGTTGGCCAGGGCAAATGGCTGCAAAGAGAGGTTATTATGCATGGGAAAAAGAAGTCCTTTCCCCAGGGTCTGGGTGTCAGATGAAAGGTGGCCATGGGGCTCCAAGGACTTCCAGGGTCCTCGTTGCCAGCAGCTTTACTTTTGGTGAAAATCAGCCAAGTTTGCAAATTTCACACCGGGAACGATGCAGATGGCCAGGGCGAGTGGCCTCATACTGATGCGATTTTCCATCCGGAAAATGAAGTCATGCCCCCAGGGTCTGGGTATCAATGAAAGGTGGACTTTGGGGCTCCAAGGACTTCCGGGGTCCTCGTTGCCAGCAGCTTTAATTTTGGAGAAAATCAGCCAAGTTTGCAAATTTCACACCGGGAACAATGCAGATTACCAGGGCGATTGGTCTCAAACTGACCCCATTTTCCCTGGGGAAAATTAATTCATATCCCCATGGTCTGGGTGTCAGATGAAAGGTGGCCTTTGGGGCTCTAAGGACTTGCAAGCTCCTAGTTGCCGATTGCTTTAGTTTTGGAGGAATCCAGCAAATTGTAAAAATTTCTCACTGGGCACTGCCCTGTTGGCCAGGGAAAATGGGTGCAAATGGAGGCCATTTTGCATGGGAAAAAGAAGTCCTTTCCCCAGGTTCTGGGTGTCAGATGAAAGGTGGCCTTTGGGGCTCTAAGGACTTGCAGGGTACTACTTATTGGCAGCTTTAGATTTGGAGAAATCCAGCAAAGATTGCATGTTTCTTGCTGGACACCGCCCTATTAGTCAAGGCGAGAGGCCACAAATGGAGGCCATTTTCCATGGGGAAAATGAAGTCATGTCTCCAGGGTCTGGGTATCAGATGAAAGGTGGCCTTTGGGGCTCAATGGACTTGCAAGCTCCTTGTTGCCAACAGCGTTAGTTCAGCAGGAATCCCGCAATGTTAAAAAATTTCTCACTGGGAACTGCGCTGTTGGCCAGGGCAAATGGCTGCAAAGAGAGGCCATTTTGCATGGGGAAAAGAAGTCCTTTCCCCAGGGTCTGGGTATCAGCTGGAAGTTGGCATCTGGGGCTCTAAGGACTTGCAGTGTCCTAGTTGCTGGCAGCTTTTGTTTTGGAAGAATCCAGCTGAGTTTGCAAATTGCTCGCTTGGCACTGCCCTGCCTGCTAGGCCAAGGGGCCACAAATGAAGGCCATTTTCCATGGGAAAAATGTCCTTTTCCCAGGGTCTCAGTAATATGTTCAAGGTGGCCTTTGAGCTTCTAAGTACTTACAGGATCCTACTTGCTGCCAGCTTTACTTTTGGAAAAATGAAGCAAAAATTTGGTAATTCTACCTTGTCTCCCCTCTTTCGGCCAGGGTGAGTGGCTGCAAACGGAGTCCATTTCCCATGGGAAAAAGAAGTCCTTTCCCCAGAGTCTGCGTATCAGATGAAAGGTGGCCATGGGGCTCCAAGGACTTCCAGGGTCCTCGTTCCCAGCAGCTTTACTTTTGGTGAAAATCAGCCAAGTTTGCAAATTTCACACCGGGAACGATGCAGATGGCCAGGGCGAGTGGCCTCATACTGGTCCGATTTTCCATCCGGAAAATGAAGTCATGCCCCCAGGGTCTGGGTATCAATGAAAGGTGGACTTTGGGGCTCCAAGGACTTCCGGGGTCCTCGTTGCCAGCAGCTTTACTTTTGGAGAAAATCAGCCAAGTTCGCAAGTTTCACACCGGGAACGATGCAGATGGCCAGGGCGAGTGGCCTCAAACTGACTCTATTTTCCATGGGGAAAAGAAGTCATGTCCCCAGCGTCTGGGTGTCAGATGAAAGGTGGCCTTTGGGGCTCTAAGGACTTGCAAGCTCCTAGTTGCCAACAGCGTTAGTTCTGCAGGAATCCAGCAATGTTAAAAAATTTCTCACTGGGAACTGCGCTGTTGGCCAGGGCAAATGGCTGCAAATGGAGGCCATTTTGCATGGGAAAAAGAAGTCCTTTCCCCAGGGTCTGGGTGTCAGATGAAAGGTGGTCTTTGGGGCTCCAAGGACTTCCAGGGTCCTCGTTGCCAGCAGCTTTACTTTTGGAGAAAATCAGCCAAGTTTGCAAATTTCACACCGGGAACGATGCAGATGGCCAGGGCAATTGGCCTCAAACTGACCCCATTTTCCATGGGGAAAATTAATTCATGTCCCCAGGGTCTGGGTGTCAGATGAAAGGTGGACTTTAGGGCTCTAAGGACTTGCAGGGTACTACTTATTGGCAGCTTTAGATTTGGAGAAATCCAGCAAAGTTGGCAAATTTCTTGCTGGGCACCACCCTATTGGTCAGGGCGAGAGGCCAGAAATGGAGGCCATTTTCCATGGGGAAAATGAAGTCATTGGCCCAGGGTCTGCGGATCAGATGAAAGGTGGCATCTGGGGCCCTAAGGAGTTGCAGGGTCCTCCTTGCCAGCAGCTTTACTTTTGGAGAAAATCAGCCAAGTTTGCAAATTTCACACCGGGAACGATGCAGATGGCCAGGGCGAGTGGCCTCAAAATGACCCCATTTTTCATGGGGAAAAGAAGTCATGTCCCCAGCGTCTGGGTGTCAGATGAAAGCTGGCCTTTGGGGCTCTAAGGACTTGCAAGCTCCTAGTTGCCAACAGCTTTAGCTGTGGAGGGATCCAGTAATGTTTAAAAATTTCTCACTGGGCACTGCCCTGTTGGCCAGGGCAAATGGCTGCAAAGAGAGGTTATTATGCATGGGAAAAAGAAGTCCTTTCCCCAGGGTCTGGGTGTCAGATGAAAGGTGGCCATGGGGCTCCAAGGACTTCCAGGGTCCTCGTTGCCAGCAGCTTTACTTTTGGTGAAAATCAGCCAAGTTTGCAAATTTCACACCGGGAACGATGCAGATGGCCAGGGCGAGTGGCCTCATACTGATGCGATTTTCCATCCGGAAAATGAAGTCATGCCCCCAGGGTCTGGGTATCAATGAAAGGTGGACTTTGGGGCTCCAAGGACTTCCGGGGTCCTCGTTGCCAGCAGCTTTAATTTTGGAGAAAATCAGCCAAGTTTGCAAATTTCACACCGGGAACAATGCAGATTACCAGGGCGATTGGTCTCAAACTGACCCCATTTTCCCTGGGGAAAATTAATTCATATCCCCATGGTCTGGGTGTCAGATGAAAGGTGGCCTTTGGGGCTCTAAGGACTTGCAAGCTCCTAGTTGCCGATTGCTTTAGTTTTGGAGGAATCCAGCAAATTGTAAAAATTTCTCACTGGGCACTGCCCTGTTGGCCAGGGAAAATGGGTGCAAATGGAGGCCATTTTGCATGGGAAAAAGAAGTCCTTTCCCCAGGTTCTGGGTGTCAGATGAAAGGTGGCCTTTGGGGCTCTAAGGACTTGCAGGGTACTACTTATTGGCAGCTTTAGATTTGGAGAAATCCAGCAAAGATTGCATGTTTCTTGCTGGACACCGCCCTATTAGTCAAGGCGAGAGGCCACAAATGGAGGCCATTTTCCATGGGGAAAATGAAGTCATGTCTCCAGGGTCTGGGTATCAGATGAAAGGTGGCCTTTGGGGCTCAATGGACTTGCAAGCTCCTTGTTGCCAACAGCGTTAGTTCAGCAGGAATCCCGCAATGTTAAAAAATTTCTCACTGGGAACTGCGCTGTTGGCCAGGGCAAATGGCTGCAAAGAGAGGCCATTTTGCATGGGGAAAAGAAGTCCTTTCCCCAGGGTCTGGGTATCAGCTGGAAGTTGGCATCTGGGGCTCTAAGGACTTGCAGTGTCCTAGTTGCTGGCAGCTTTTGTTTTGGAAGAATCCAGCTGAGTTTGCAAATTGCTCGCTTGGCACTGCCCTGCCTGCTAGGCCAAGGGGCCACAAATGAAGGCCATTTTCCATGGGAAAAATGTCCTTTTCCCAGGGTCTCAGTAATATGTTCAAGGTGGCCTTTGAGCTTCTAAGTACTTACAGGATCCTACTTGCTGCCAGCTTTACTTTTGGAAAAATGAAGCAAAAATTTGGTAATTCTACCTTGTCTCCCCTCTTTCGGCCAGGGTGAGTGGCTGCAAACGGAGTCCATTTCCCATGGGAAAAAGAAGTCCTTTCCCCAGAGTCTGCGTATCAGATGAAAGGTGGCCATGGGGCTCCAAGGACTTCCAGGGTCCTCATTGCAAGCAGCTTTACTTTTGGAGAAAATCAGCCAAGTTTGCAAATTTCACACCGGGAACGATGCAGACGACAAGGGCGAGTGGCCTCAAACTGACGCCAATTTCCCTGGGGAAAATGAAATCATGTCCCCAGCGTCTGGGTGTCAGATGAAAGGTGGACTTTAGGGCTCTAAGGACTTGCAATCTCCTACTTGCTGTTAGCTTTAGTTGTGGAGGAATCCAGCAATTTTTGCAAATTTCTCACTGCTCACTGCCCTGTTGGCCAGAGCAAATGGCTGCAAAGAGAGGTTATTATGCATGGGAAAAAGAAGTCCTTTCCCCAGGGTCTGGGTGTCAGATGAAAGGTGGCCATGGGGCTCCAAGGACTTCCAGGGTCCTCGTTGCCAGCAGCTTTACTTTTGGTGAAAATCAGCCAAGTTTGCAAATTTCACACCGGGAACGATGCAGATGGCCAGGGCGAGTGGCCTCATACTGGTCCGATTTTCCATCCGGAAAATGAAGTCATGCCCCCAGGGTCTGGGTATCAATGAAAGGTGGCCTTTGGGGCTCTAAGGACTTAAAGCTCCTACTTGTTGGCAGCTTTCGTTGTGGAGGAATCCAGCAAAGTTTGCAAATTTCTCACTGGGCACTGCCCTGTTGGCCAGGGCAAATGGCTGCAAATGGAGGCCATTTTCCATGGGAAAAAGAAGTCATGTCCCCAGCGTCTGGGTGTCAGATGAAAGGTGGCCTTTGGGGCTCTAAGGACTTGCAATCTCCTAGTTGCCAACAGCTTTAGCTGTGGAGGGATCCAGTAATGTTTAAAAATTTCTCACTGGGCACTGCCCTGTTGGCCAGGGCAAATGGCTGCAAAGAGAGGTTATTATGCATGGGAAAAAGAAGTCCTTTCCCCAGGGTCTGGGTGTCAGATGAAAGGTGGCCATGGGGCTCCAAGGACTTCCAGGGTCCTCGTTGCCAGCAGCTTTACTTTTGGTGAAAATCAGCCAAGTTTGCAAATTTCACACCGGGAACGATGCAGATGGCCAGGGCGAGTGGCCTCATACTGGTCCGATTTTCCATCCGGAAAATGAAGTCATGCCCCCAGGGTCTGGGTATCAATGGAAGGTGGACTTTGGGGCTCCAAGGACTTCCGGGGTCCTCGTTGCCAGCAGCTTTACTTTTGGAGAAAATCAGCCAAGTTCGCAAATTTCACACCGGGAACGATGCAGATGGCCAGGGCGAGTGGCCTCAAACTGACTCTATTTTCCATGGGGAAAAGAAGTCATGTCCCCAGCGTCTGGGTGTCAGATGAAAGGTGGCCTTTGGGGCTCTAAGGACTTGCAAGCTCCTAGTTGCCAACAGCGTTAGTTCTGCAGGAATCCAGCAATGTTTAAAAAATTTCTCACTGGGAACTGCGCTGTTGGCCAGGGCAAATGGCTGCAAATGGAGGCCATTTTGCATGGGAAAAAGAAGTCCTTTCCCCAGGGTCTGGGTGTCAGATGAAAGGTGGTCTTTGGGGCTCCAAGGACTTCCAGGGTCCTCGTTGCCAGCAGCTTTACTTTTGGAGAAAATCAGCCAAGTTTGCAAATTTCACACCGGGAACGATGCAGATGGCCAGGGTGATTTGGCCTCAAACTGACCCCATTTTCCATGGGGAAAATTAATTCATGTCCCCAGGGTCTGGGTGTCAGATGAAAGGTGGACTTTAGGGCTCTAAGGACTTGCAGGGTACTACTTATTGGCAGCTTTAGATTTGGAGAAATCCAGCAAAGTTGGCAAATTTCTTGCTGGGCACCACCCTATTGGTCAGGGCGAGAGGCCAGAAATGGAGGCCATTTTCCATGGGGAAAATGAAGTCATTGGCCCAGGGTCTGCGGATCAGATGAAAGGTGGCATCTGGGGCCCTAAGGAGTTGCAGGGTCCTCCTTGCCAGCAGCTTTACTTTTGGAGAAAATCAGCCAGGTTTGCAAATTTCACACCGGGAACGATGCAGATGGCCAGGGCGAGTGGCCTCAAAATGACCCCATTTTTCATGGGGAAAAGAAGTCATGTCCCCAGCGTCTGGGTGTCAGATGAAAGGTGGCCTTTGGGGCTCTAAGGACTTGCAAGCTCCTAGTTGCCAACAGCTTTAGCTGTGGAGGGATCCAGTAATGTTTAAAAATTTCTCACTGGGCACTGCCCTGTTGGCCAGGGCAAATGGCTGCAAAGAGAGGTTATTATGCATGGGAAAAAGAAGTCCTTTCCCCAGGGTCTGGGTGTCAGATGAAAGGTGGCCATGGGGCTCCAAGGACTTCCAGGGTCCTCGTTGCCAGCAGCTTTACTTTTGGTGAAAATCAGCCAAGTTTGCAAATTTCACACCGGGAACGATGCAGATGGCCAGGGCGAGTGGCCTCATACTGATGCGATTTTCCATCCGGAAAATGAAGTCATGCCCCCAGGGTCTGGGTATCAATGAAAGGTGGACTTTGGGGCTCCAAGGACTTCCGGGGTCCTCGTTGCCAGCAGCTTTAATTTTGGAGAAAATCAGCCAAGTTTGCAAATTTCACACCGGGAACAATGCAGATTACCAGGGCGATTGGTCTCAAACTGACCCCATTTTCCCTGGGGAAAATTAATTCATATCCCCATGGTCTGGGTGTCAGATGAAAGGTGGCCTTTGGGGCTCTAAGGACTTGCAAGCTCCTAGTTGCCGATTGCTTTAGTTTTGGAGGAATCCAGCAAATTGTAAAAATTTCTCACTGGGCACTGCCCTGTTGGCCAGGGAAAATGGGTGCAAATGGAGGCCATTTTGCATGGGAAAAAGAAGTCCTTTCCCCAGGTTCTGGGTGTCAGATGAAAGGTGGCCTTTGGGGCTCTAAGGACTTGCAGGGTACTACTTATTGGCAGCTTTAGATTTGGAGAAATCCAGCAAAGATTGCATGTTTCTTGCTGGACACCGCCCTATTAGTCAAGGCGAGAGGCCACAAATGGAGGCCATTTTCCATGGGGAAAATGAAGTCATGTCTCCAGGGTCTGGGTATCAGATGAAAGGTGGCCTTTGGGGCTCAATGGACTTGCAAGCTCCTTGTTGCCAACAGCGTTAGTTCAGCAGGAATCCCGCAATGTTAAAAAATTTCTCACTGGGAACTGCGCTGTTGGCCAGGGCAAATGGCTGCAAAGAGAGGCCATTTTGCATGGGGAAAAGAAGTCCTTTCCCCAGGGTCTGGGTATCAGCTGGAAGTTGGCATCTGGGGCTCTAAGGACTTGCAGTGTCCTAGTTGCTGGCAGCTTTTGTTTTGGAAGAATCCAGCTGAGTTTGCAAATTGCTCGCTTGGCACTGCCCTGCCTGCTAGGCCAAGGGGCCACAAATGAAGGCCATTTTCCATGGGAAAAATGTCCTTTTCCCAGGGTCTCAGTAATATGTTCAAGGTGGCCTTTGAGCTTCTAAGTACTTACAGGATCCTACTTGCTGCCAGCTTTACTTTTGGAAAAATGAAGCAAAAATTTGGTAATTCTACCTTGTCTCCCCTCTTTCGGCCAGGGTGAGTGGCTGCAAACGGAGTCCATTTCCCATGGGAAAAAGAAGTCCTTTCCCCAGAGTCTGCGTATCAGATGAAAGGTGGCCATGGGGCTCCAAGGACTTCCAGGGTCCTCGTTCCCAGCAGCTTTACTTTTGGTGAAAATCAGCCAAGTTTGCAAATTTCACACCGGGAACGATGCAGATGGCCAGGGCGAGTGGCCTCATACTGGTCCGATTTTCCATCCGGAAAATGAAGTCATGCCCCCAGGGTCTGGGTATCAATGAAAGGTGGACTTTGGGGCTCCAAGGACTTCCGGGGTCCTCGTTGCCAGCAGCTTTACTTTTGGAGAAAATCAGCCAAGTTCGCAAGTTTCACACCGGGAACGATGCAGATGGCCAGGGCGAGTGGCCTCAAACTGACTCTATTTTCCATGGGGAAAAGAAGTCATGTCCCCAGCGTCTGGGTGTCAGATGAAAGGTGGCCTTTGGGGCTCTAAGGACTTGCAAGCTCCTAGTTGCCAACAGCGTTAGTTCTGCAGGAATCCAGCAATGTTAAAAAATTTCTCACTGGGAACTGCGCTGTTGGCCAGGGCAAATGGCTGCAAATGGAGGCCATTTTGCATGGGAAAAAGAAGTCCTTTCCCCAGGGTCTGGGTGTCAGATGAAAGGTGGTCTTTGGGGCTCCAAGGACTTCCAGGGTCCTCGTTGCCAGCAGCTTTACTTTTGGAGAAAATCAGCCAAGTTTGCAAATTTCACACCGGGAACGATGCAGATGGCCAGGGCAATTGGCCTCAAACTGACCCCATTTTCCATGGGGAAAATTAATTCATGTCCCCAGGGTCTGGGTGTCAGATGAAAGGTGGACTTTAGGGCTCTAAGGACTTGCAGGGTACTACTTATTGGCAGCTTTAGATTTGGAGAAATCCAGCAAAGTTGGCAAATTTCTTGCTGGGCACCACCCTATTGGTCAGGGCGAGAGGCCAGAAATGGAGGCCATTTTCCATGGGGAAAATGAAGTCATTGGCCCAGGGTCTGCGGATCAGATGAAAGGTGGCATCTGGGGCCCTAAGGAGTTGCAGGGTCCTCCTTGCCAGCAGCTTTACTTTTGGAGAAAATCAGCCAAGTTTGCAAATTTCACACCGGGAACGATGCAGATGGCCAGGGCGAGTGGCCTCAAAATGACCCCATTTTTCATGGGGAAAAGAAGTCATGTCCCCAGCGTCTGGGTGTCAGATGAAAGCTGGCCTTTGGGGCTCTAAGGACTTGCAAGCTCCTAGTTGCCAACAGCTTTAGCTGTGGAGGGATCCAGTAATGTTTAAAAATTTCTCACTGGGCACTGCCCTGTTGGCCAGGGCAAATGGCTGCAAAGAGAGGTTATTATGCATGGGAAAAAGAAGTCCTTTCCCCAGGGTCTGGGTGTCAGATGAAAGGTGGCCATGGGGCTCCAAGGACTTCCAGGGTCCTCGTTGCCAGCAGCTTTACTTTTGGTGAAAATCAGCCAAGTTTGCAAATTTCACACCGGGAACGATGCAGATGGCCAGGGCGAGTGGCCTCATACTGATGCGATTTTCCATCCGGAAAATGAAGTCATGCCCCCAGGGTCTGGGTATCAATGAAAGGTGGACTTTGGGGCTCCAAGGACTTCCGGGGTCCTCGTTGCCAGCAGCTTTAATTTTGGAGAAAATCAGCCAAGTTTGCAAATTTCACACCGGGAACAATGCAGATTACCAGGGCGATTGGTCTCAAACTGACCCCATTTTCCCTGGGGAAAATTAATTCATATCCCCATGGTCTGGGTGTCAGATGAAAGGTGGCCTTTGGGGCTCTAAGGACTTGCAAGCTCCTAGTTGCCGATTGCTTTAGTTTTGGAGGAATCCAGCAAATTGTAAAAATTTCTCACTGGGCACTGCCCTGTTGGCCAGGGAAAATGGGTGCAAATGGAGGCCATTTTGCATGGGAAAAAGAAGTCCTTTCCCCAGGTTCTGGGTGTCAGATGAAAGGTGGCCTTTGGGGCTCTAAGGACTTGCAGGGTACTACTTATTGGCAGCTTTAGATTTGGAGAAATCCAGCAAAGATTGCATGTTTCTTGCTGGACACCGCCCTATTAGTCAAGGCGAGAGGCCACAAATGGAGGCCATTTTCCATGGGGAAAATGAAGTCATGTCTCCAGGGTCTGGGTATCAGATGAAAGGTGGCCTTTGGGGCTCAATGGACTTGCAAGCTCCTTGTTGCCAACAGCGTTAGTTCAGCAGGAATCCCGCAATGTTAAAAAATTTCTCACTGGGAACTGCGCTGTTGGCCAGGGCAAATGGCTGCAAAGAGAGGCCATTTTGCATGGGGAAAAGAAGTCCTTTCCCCAGGGTCTGGGTATCAGCTGGAAGTTGGCATCTGGGGCTCTAAGGACTTGCAGTGTCCTAGTTGCTGGCAGCTTTTGTTTTGGAAGAATCCAGCTGAGTTTGCAAATTGCTCGCTTGGCACTGCCCTGCCTGCTAGGCCAAGGGGCCACAAATGAAGGCCATTTTCCATGGGAAAAATGTCCTTTTCCCAGGGTCTCAGTAATATGTTCAAGGTGGCCTTTGAGCTTCTAAGTACTTACAGGATCCTACTTGCTGCCAGCTTTACTTTTGGAAAAATGAAGCAAAAATTTGGTAATTCTACCTTGTCTCCCCTCTTTCGGCCAGGGTGAGTGGCTGCAAACGGAGTCCATTTCCCATGGGAAAAAGAAGTCCTTTCCCCAGAGTCTGCGTATCAGATGAAAGGTGGCCATGGGGCTCCAAGGACTTCCAGGGTCCTCATTGCAAGCAGCTTTACTTTTGGAGAAAATCAGCCAAGTTTGCAAATTTCACACCGGGAACGATGCAGACGACAAGGGCGAGTGGCCTCAAACTGACGCCAATTTCCCTGGGGAAAATGAAATCATGTCCCCAGCGTCTGGGTGTCAGATGAAAGGTGGACTTTAGGGCTCTAAGGACTTGCAATCTCCTACTTGCTGTTAGCTTTAGTTGTGGAGGAATCCAGCAATTTTTGCAAATTTCTCACTGCTCACTGCCCTGTTGGCCAGAGCAAATGGCTGCAAAGAGAGGTTATTATGCATGGGAAAAAGAAGTCCTTTCCCCAGGGTCTGGGTGTCAGATGAAAGGTGGCCATGGGGCTCCAAGGACTTCCAGGGTCCTCGTTGCCAGCAGCTTTACTTTTGGTGAAAATCAGCCAAGTTTGCAAATTTCACACCGGGAACGATGCAGATGGCCAGGGCGAGTGGCCTCATACTGGTCCGATTTTCCATCCGGAAAATGAAGTCATGCCCCCAGGGTCTGGGTATCAATGAAAGGTGGCCTTTGGGGCTCTAAGGACTTAAAGCTCCTACTTGTTGGCAGCTTTCGTTGTGGAGGAATCCAGCAAAGTTTGCAAATTTCTCACTGGGCACTGCCCTGTTGGCCAGGGCAAATGGCTGCAAATGGAGGCCATTTTCCATGGGAAAAAGAAGTCATGTCCCCAGCGTCTGGGTGTCAGATGAAAGGTGGCCTTTGGGGCTCTAAGGACTTGCAATCTCCTAGTTGCCAACAGCTTTAGCTGTGGAGGGATCCAGTAATGTTTAAAAATTTCTCACTGGGCACTGCCCTGTTGGCCAGGGCAAATGGCTGCAAAGAGAGGTTATTATGCATGGGAAAAAGAAGTCCTTTCCCCAGGGTCTGGGTGTCAGATGAAAGGTGGCCATGGGGCTCCAAGGACTTCCAGGGTCCTCGTTGCCAGCAGCTTTACTTTTGGTGAAAATCAGCCAAGTTTGCAAATTTCACACCGGGAACGATGCAGATGGCCAGGGCGAGTGGCCTCATACTGGTCCGATTTTCCATCCGGAAAATGAAGTCATGCCCCCAGGGTCTGGGTATCAATGGAAGGTGGACTTTGGGGCTCCAAGGACTTCCGGGGTCCTCGTTGCCAGCAGCTTTACTTTTGGAGAAAATCAGCCAAGTTCGCAAATTTCACACCGGGAACGATGCAGATGGCCAGGGCGAGTGGCCTCAAACTGACTCTATTTTCCATGGGGAAAAGAAGTCATGTCCCCAGCGTCTGGGTGTCAGATGAAAGGTGGCCTTTGGGGCTCTAAGGACTTGCAAGCTCCTAGTTGCCAACAGCGTTAGTTCTGCAGGAATCCAGCAATGTTTAAAAAATTTCTCACTGGGAACTGCGCTGTTGGCCAGGGCAAATGGCTGCAAATGGAGGCCATTTTGCATGGGAAAAAGAAGTCCTTTCCCCAGGGTCTGGGTGTCAGATGAAAGGTGGTCTTTGGGGCTCCAAGGACTTCCAGGGTCCTCGTTGCCAGCAGCTTTACTTTTGGAGAAAATCAGCCAAGTTTGCAAATTTCACACCGGGAACGATGCAGATGGCCAGGGTGATTTGGCCTCAAACTGACCCCATTTTCCATGGGGAAAATTAATTCATGTCCCCAGGGTCTGGGTGTCAGATGAAAGGTGGACTTTAGGGCTCTAAGGACTTGCAGGGTACTACTTATTGGCAGCTTTAGATTTGGAGAAATCCAGCAAAGTTGGCAAATTTCTTGCTGGGCACCACCCTATTGGTCAGGGCGAGAGGCCAGAAATGGAGGCCATTTTCCATGGGGAAAATGAAGTCATTGGCCCAGGGTCTGCGGATCAGATGAAAGGTGGCATCTGGGGCCCTAAGGAGTTGCAGGGTCCTCCTTGCCAGCAGCTTTACTTTTGGAGAAAATCAGCCAGGTTTGCAAATTTCACACCGGGAACGATGCAGATGGCCAGGGCGAGTGGCCTCAAAATGACCCCATTTTTCATGGGGAAAAGAAGTCATGTCCCCAGCGTCTGGGTGTCAGATGAAAGGTGGCCTTTGGGGCTCTAAGGACTTGCAAGCTCCTAGTTGCCAACAGCTTTAGCTGTGGAGGGATCCAGTAATGTTTAAAAATTTCTCACTGGGCACTGCCCTGTTGGCCAGGGCAAATGGCTGCAAAGAGAGGTTATTATGCATGGGAAAAAGAAGTCCTTTCCCCAGGGTCTGGGTGTCAGATGAAAGGTGGCCATGGGGCTCCAAGGACTTCCAGGGTCCTCGTTGCCAGCAGCTTTACTTTTGGTGAAAATCAGCCAAGTTTGCAAATTTCACACCGGGAACGATGCAGATGGCCAGGGCGAGTGGCCTCATACTGATGCGATTTTCCATCCGGAAAATGAAGTCATGCCCCCAGGGTCTGGGTATCAATGAAAGGTGGACTTTGGGGCTCCAAGGACTTCCGGGGTCCTCGTTGCCAGCAGCTTTAATTTTGGAGAAAATCAGCCAAGTTTGCAAATTTCACACCGGGAACAATGCAGATTACCAGGGCGATTGGTCTCAAACTGACCCCATTTTCCCTGGGGAAAATTAATTCATATCCCCATGGTCTGGGTGTCAGATGAAAGGTGGCCTTTGGGGCTCTAAGGACTTGCAAGCTCCTAGTTGCCGATTGCTTTAGTTTTGGAGGAATCCAGCAAATTGTAAAAATTTCTCACTGGGCACTGCCCTGTTGGCCAGGGCAAATGGGTGCAAATGGAGGCCATTTCCCATGGGAAAAAGAAGTCCTTTCCCCAGGTTCTGGGTGTCAGATGAAAGGTGGCCTTTGGGGCTCTAAGGACTTGCAGGGTACTACTTATTGGCAGCTTTAGATTTGGAGAAATCCAGCAAAGATTGCATGTTTCTTGCTGGACACCGCCCTATTAGTCAAGGCGAGAGGCCACAAATGGAGGCCATTTTCCATGGGGAAAATGAAGTCATGTCTCCAGGGTCTGGGTATCAGATGAAAGGTGGCCTTTGGGGCTCAATGGACTTGCAAGCTCCTTGTTGCCAACAGCGTTAGTTCAGCAGGAATCCCGCAATGTTAAAAAATTTCTCACTGGGAACTGCGCTGTTGGCCAGGGCAAATGGCTGCAAAGAGAGGCCATTTTGCATGGGGAAAAGAAGTCCTTTCCCCAGGGTCTGGGTATCAGCTGGAAGTTGGCATCTGGGGCTCTAAGGACTTGCAGTGTCCTAGTTGCTGGCAGCTTTTGTTTTGGAAGAATCCAGCTGAGTTTGCAAATTGCTCGCTTGGCACTGCCCTGCCTGCTAGGCCAAGGGGCCACAAATGAAGGCCATTTTCCATGGGAAAAATGTCCTTTTCCCAGGGTCTCAGTAATATGTTCAAGGTGGCCTTTGAGCTTCTAAGTACTTACAGGATCCTACTTGCTGCCAGCTTTACTTTTGGAAAAATGAAGCAAAAATTTGGTAATTCTACCTTGTCTCCCCTCTTTCGGCCAGGGTGAGTGGCTGCAAACGGAGTCCATTTCCCATGGGAAAAAGAAGTCCTTTCCCCAGAGTCTGCGTATCAGATGAAAGGTGGCCATGGGGCTCCAAGGACTTCCAGGGTCCTCATTGCAAGCAGCTTTACTTTTGGAGAAAATCAGCCAAGTTTGCAAATTTCACACAGGGAACGATGCAGACGACAAGGGCGAGTGGCCTCAAACTGACGCCAATTTCCCTGGGGAAAATGAAATCATGTCCCCAGCGTCTGGGTGTCAGATGAAAGGTGGACTTTAGGGCTCTAAGGACTTGCAATCTCCTACTTGCTGTTAGCTTTAGTTGTGGAGGAATCCAGCAATTTTTGCAAATTTCTCACTGCTCACTGCACTGTTGGCCAGAGCAAATGGCTGCAAAGAGAGGTTATTATGCATGGGAAAAAGAAGTCCTTTCCCCAGGGTCTGGGTGTCAGATGAAAGGTGGCCATGGGGCTCCAAGGACTTCCAGGGTCCTCGTTGCCAGCAGCTTTACTTTTGGTGAAAATCAGCCAAGTTTGCAAATTTCACACCGGGAACGATGCAGATGGCCAGGGCGAGTGGCCTCATACTGGTCCGATTTTCCATCCGGAAAATGAAGTCATGCCCCCAGGGTCTGGGTATCAATGAAAGGTGGCCTTTGGGGCTCTAAGGACTTAAAGCTCCTACTTGTTGGCAGCTTTCGTTGTGGAGGAATCCAGCAAAGTTTGCAAATTTCTCACTGGGCACTGCCCTGTTGGCCAGGGCAAATGGCTGCAAATGGAGGCCATTTTCCATGGGAAAAAGAAGTCATGTCCCCAGCGTCTGGGTGTCAGATGAAAGGTGGCCTTTGGGGCTCTAAGGACTTGCAAGCTCCTAGTTGCCAACAGCTTTAGCTGTGGAGGGATCCAGTAATGTTTAAAAATTTCTCACTGGGCACTGCCCTGTTGGCCAGGGCAAATGGCTGCAAAGAGAGGTTATTATGCATGGGAAAAAGAAGTCCTTTCCCCAGGGTCTGGGTGTCAGATGAAAGGTGGCCATGGGGCTCCAAGGACTTCCAGGGTCCTCGTTGCCAGCAGCTTTACTTTTGGTGAAAATCAGCCAAGTTTGCAAATTTCACACCGGGAACGATGCAGATGGCCAGGGCGAGTGGCCTCATACTGGTCCGATTTTCCATCCGGAAAATGAAGTCATGCCCCCAGGGTCTGGGTATCAATGGAAGGTGGACTTTGGGGCTCCAAGGACTTCCGGGGTCCTCGTTGCCAGCAGCTTTACTTTTGGAGAAAATCAGCCAAGTTCGCAAATTTCACACCGGGAACGATGCAGATGGCCAGGGCGAGTGGCCTCAAACTGACTCTATTTTCCATGGGGAAAAGAAGTCATGTCCCCAGCGTCTGGGTGTCAGATGAAAGGTGGCCTTTGGGGCTCTAAGGACTTGCAAGCTCCTAGTTGCCAACAGCGTTAGTTCTGCAGGAATCCAGCAATGTTTAAAAAATTTCTCACTGGGAACTGCGCTGTTGGCCAGGGCAAATGGCTGCAAATGGAGGCCATTTTGCATGGGAAAAAGAAGTCCTTTCCCCAGGGTCTGGGTGTCAGATGAAAGGTGGTCTTTGGGGCTCCAAGGACTTCCAGGGTCCTCGTTGCCAGCAGCTTTACTTTTGGAGAAAATCAGCCAAGTTTGCAAATTTCACACCGGGAACGATGCAGATGGCCAGGGTGATTTGGCCTCAAACTGACCCCATTTTCCATGGGGAAAATTAATTCATGTCCCCAGGGTCTGGGTGTCAGATGAAAGGTGGACTTTAGGGCTCTAAGGACTTGCAGGGTACTACTTATTGGCAGCTTTAGATTTGGAGAAATCCAGCAAAGTTGGCAAATTTCTTGCTGGGCACCACCCTATTGGTCAGGGCGAGAGGCCAGAAATGGAGGCCATTTTCCATGGGGAAAATGAAGTCATTGGCCCAGGGTCTGCGGATCAGATGAAAGGTGGCATCTGGGGCCCTAAGGAGTTGCAGGGTCCTCCTTGCCAGCAGCTTTACTTTTGGAGAAAATCAGCCAGGTTTGCAAATTTCACACCGGGAACGATGCAGATGGCCAGGGTGAGTGGCCTCAAAATGACCCCATTTTTCATGGGGAAAAGAAGTCATGTCCCCAGCGTCTGGGTGTCAGATGAAAGGTGGCCTTTGGGGCTCTAAGGACTTGCAAGCTCCTAGTTGCCAACAGCTTTAGCTGTGGAGGGATCCAGTAATGTTTAAAAATTTCTCACTGGGCACTGCCCTGTTGGCCAGGGCAAATGGCTGCAAAGAGAGGTTATTATGCATGGGAAAAAGAAGTCCTTTCCCCAGGGTCTGGGTGTCAGATGAAAGGTGGCCATGGGGCTCCAAGGACTTCCAGGGTCCTCGTTGCCAGCAGCTTTACTTTTGGTGAAAATCAGCCAAGTTTGCAAATTTCACACCGGGAACGATGCAGATGGCCAGGGCGAGTGGCCTCATACTGATGCGATTTTCCATCCGGAAAATGAAGTCATGCCCCCAGGGTCTGGGTATCAATGAAAGGTGGACTTTGGGGCTCCAAGGACTTCCGGGGTCCTCGTTGCCAGCAGCTTTAATTTTGGAGAAAATCAGCCAAGTTTGCAAATTTCACACCGGGAACAATGCAGATTACCAGGGCGATTGGTCTCAAACTGACCCCATTTTCCCTGGGGAAAATTAATTCATATCCCCATGGTCTGGGTGTCAGATGAAAGGTGGCCTTTGGGGCTCTAAGGACTTGCAAGCTCCTAGTTGCCGATTGCTTTAGTTTTGGAGGAATCCAGCAAATTGTAAAAATTTCTCACTGGGCACTGCCCTGTTGGCCAGGGCAAATGGGTGCAAATGGAGGCCATTTCCCATGGGAAAAAGAAGTCCTTTCCCCAGGTTCTGGGTGTCAGATGAAAGGTGGCCTTTGGGGCTCTAAGGACTTGCAGGGTACTACTTATTGGCAGCTTTAGATTTGGAGAAATCCAGCAAAGATTGCATGTTTCTTGCTGGACACCACCCTATTAGTCAAGGCGAGAGGCCACAAATGGAGGCCATTTTCCATGGGGAAAATGAAGTCATGTCTCCAGGGTCTGGGTATCAGATGAAAGGTGGCCTTTGGGGCTCAATGGACTTGCAAGCTCCTTGTTGCCAACAGCGTTAGTTCAGCAGGAATCCCGCAATGTTAAAAAATTTCTCACTGGGAACTGCGCTGTTGGCCAGGGCAAATGGCTGCAAAGAGAGGCCATTTTGCATGGGGAAAAGAAGTCCTTTCCCCAGGGTCTGGGTATCAGCTGGAAGTTGGCATCTGGGGCTCTAAGGACTTGCAGTGTCCTAGTTGCTGGCAGCTTTTGTTTTGGAAGAATCCAGCTGAGTTTGCAAATTGCTCGCTTGGCACTGCCCTGCCTGCTAGGCCAAGGGGCCACAAATGAAGGCCATTTTCCATGGGAAAAATGTCCTTTTCCCAGGGTCTCAGTAATATGTTCAAGGTGGCCTTTGAGCTTCTAAGTACTTACAGGATCCTACTTGCTGCCAGCTTTACTTTTGGAAAAATGAAGCAAAAATTTGGTAATTCTACCTTGTCTCCCCTCTTTCGGCCAGGGTGAGTGGCTGCAAACGGAGTCCATTTCCCATGGGAAAAAGAAGTCCTTTCCCCAGAGTCTGCGTATCAGATGAAAGGTGGCCATGGGGCTCCAAGGACTTCCAGGGTCCTCATTGCAAGCAGCTTTACTTTTGGAGAAAATCAGCCAAGTTTGCAAATTTCACACAGGGAACGATGCAGACGACAAGGGCGAGTGGCCTCAAACTGACGCCAATTTCCCTGGGGAAAATGAAATCATGTCCCCAGCGTCTGGGTGTCAGATGAAAGGTGGACTTTAGGGCTCTAAGGACTTGCAATCTCCTACTTGCTGTTAGCTTTAGTTGTGGAGGAATCCAGCAATTTTTGCAAATTTCTCACTGCTCACTGCCCTGTTGGCCAGAGCAAATGGCTGCAAAGAGAGGTTATTATGCATGGGAAAAAGAAGTCCTTTCCACAGGGTCTGGGTGTCAGATGAAAGGTGGCCATGGGGCTCCAAGGACTTCCAGGGTCCTCGTTGCCAGCAGCTTTACTTTTGGTGAAAATCAGCCAAGTTTGCAAATTTCACACCGGGAACGATGCAGATGGCCAGGGCGAGTGGCCTCATACTGGTCCGATTTTCCATCCGGAAAATGAAGTCATGCCCCCAGGGTCTGGGTATCAATGAAAGGTGGCCTTTGGGGCTCTAAGGACTTAAAGCTCCTACTTGTTGGCAGCTTTCGTTGTGGAGGAATCCAGCAAAGTTTGCAAATTTCTCACTGGGCACTGCCCTGTTGGCCAGGGCAAATGGCTGCAAATGGAGGCCATTTTCCATGGGAAAAAGAAGTCATGTCCCCAGCGTCTGGGTGTCAGATGAAAGGTGGCCTTTGGGGCTCTAAGGACTTGCAATCTCCTAGTTGCCAACAGCTTTAGCTGTGGAGGGATCCAGTAATGTTTAAAAATTTCTCACTGGGCACTGCCCTGTTGGCCAGGGCAAATGGCTGCAAAGAGAGGTTATTATGCATGGGAAAAAGAAGTCCTTTCCCCAGGGTCTGGGTGTCAGATGAAAGGTGGCCATGGGGCTCCAAGGACTTCCAGGGTCCTCGTTGCCAGCAGCTTTACTTTTGGTGAAAATCAGCCAAGTTTGCAAATTTCACACCGGGAACGATGCAGATGGCCAGGGCGAGTGGCCTCATACTGGTCCGATTTTCCATCCGGAAAATGAAGTCATGCCCCCAGGGTCTGGGTATCAATGAAAGGTGGACTTTGGGGCTCCAAGGACTTCCGGGGTCCTCGTTGCCAGCAGCTTTACTTTTGGAGAAAATCAGCCAAGTTCGCAAATTTCACACCGGGAACGATGCAGATGGCCAGGGCGAGTGGCCTCAAACTGACTCTATTTTCCATGGGGAAAAGAAGTCATGTCCCCAGCGTCTGGGTGTCAGATGAAAGGTGGCCTTTGGGGCTCAATGGACTTGCAAGCTCCTAGTTGCCAACAGCGTTAGTTCTGCAGGAATCCAGCAATGTTTAAAAAATTTCTCACTGGGAACTGCGCTGTTGGCCAGGGCAAATGGCTGCAAATGGAGGCCATTTTGCATGGGAAAAAGAAGTCCTTTCCCCAGGGTCTGGGTGTCAGATGAAAGGTGGTCTTTGGGGCTCCAAGGACTTCCAGGGTCCTCGTTGCCAGCAGCTTTACTTTTGGAGAAAATCAGCCAAGTTTGCAAATTTCACACCGGGAACGATGCAGATGGCCAGGGTGATTTGGCCTCAAACTGACCCCATTTTCCATGGGGAAAATTAATTCATGTCCCCAGGGTCTGGGTGTCAGATGAAAGGTGGACTTTAGGGCTCTAAGGACTTGCAGGGTACTACTTATTGGCAGCTTTAGATTTGGAGAAATCCAGCAAAGTTGGCAAATTTCTTGCTGGGCACCACCCTATTGGTCAGGGCGAGAGGCCAGAAATGGAGGCCATTTTCCATGGGGAAAATGAAGTCATTGGCCCAGGGTCTGCGGATCAGATGAAAGGTGGCATCTGGGGCCCTAAGGAGTTGCAGGGTCCTCCTTGCCAGCAGCTTTACTTTTGGAGAAAATCAGCCAGGTTTGCAAATTTCACACCGGGAACGATGCAGATGGCCAGGGCGAGTGGCCTCAAAATGACCCCATTTTTCATGGGGAAAAGAAGTCATGTCCCCAGCGTCTGGGTGTCAGATGAAAGGTGGCCTTTGGGGCTCTAAGGACTTGCAAGCTCCTAGTTGCCAACAGCTTTAGCTGTGGAGGGATCCAGTAATGTTTAAAAATTTCTCACTGGGCACTGCCCTGTTGGCCAGGGCAAATGGCTGCAAAGAGAGGTTATTATGCATGGGAAAAAGAAGTCCTTTCCCCAGGGTCTGGGTGTCAGATGAAAGGTGGCCATGGGGCTCCAAGGACTTCCAGGGTCCTCGTTGCCAGCAGCTTTACTTTTGGTGAAAATCAGCCAAGTTTGCAAATTTCACACCGGGAACGATGCAGATGGCCAGGGCGAGTGGCCTCATACTGATGCGATTTTCCATCCGGAAAATGAAGTCATGCCCCCAGGGTCTGGGTATCAATGAAAGGTGGACTTTGGGGCTCCAAGGACTTCCGGGGTCCTCGTTGCCAGCAGCTTTAATTTTGGAGAAAATCAGCCAAGTTTGCAAATTTCACACCGGGAACAATGCAGATTACCAGGGCGATTGGTCTCAAACTGACCCCATTTTCCCTGGGGAAAATTAATTCATATCCCCATGGTCTGGGTGTCAGATGAAAGGTGGCCTTTGGGGCTCTAAGGACTTGCAAGCTCCTAGTTGCCGATTGCTTTAGTTTTGGAGGAATCCAGCAAATTGTAAAAATTTCTCACTGGGCACTGCCCTGTTGGCCAGGGAAAATGGGTGCAAATGGAGGCCATTTTGCATGGGAAAAAGAAGTCCTTTCCCCAGGTTCTGGGTGTCAGATGAAAGGTGGCCTTTGGGGCTCTAAGGACTTGCAGGGTACTACTTATTGGCAGCTTTAGATTTGGAGAAATCCAGCAAAGATTGCATGTTTCTTGCTGGACACCGCCCTATTAGTCAAGGCGAGAGGCCACAAATGGAGGCCATTTTCCATGGGGAAAATGAAGTCATGTCTCCAGGGTCTGGGTATCAGATGAAAGGTGGCCTTTGGGGCTCAATGGACTTGCAAGCTCCTTGTTGCCAACAGCGTTAGTTCAGCAGGAATCCCGCAATGTTAAAAAATTTCTCACTGGGAACTGCGCTGTTGGCCAGGGCAAATGGCTGCAAAGAGAGGCCATTTTGCATGGGGAAAAGAAGTCCTTTCCCCAGGGTCTGGGTATCAGCTGGAAGTTGGCATCTGGGGCTCTAAGGACTTGCAGTGTCCTAGTTGCTGGCAGCTTTTGTTTTGGAAGAATCCAGCTGAGTTTGCAAATTGCTCGCTTGGCACTGCCCTGCCTGCTAGGCCAAGGGGCCACAAATGAAGGCCATTTTCCATGGGAAAAATGTCCTTTTCCCAGGGTCTCAGTAATATGTTCAAGGTGGCCTTTGAGCTTCTAAGTACTTACAGGATCCTACTTGCTGCCAGCTTTACTTTTGGAAAAATGAAGCAAAAATTTGGTAATTCTACCTTGTCTCCCCTCTTTCGGCCAGGGTGAGTGGCTGCAAACGGAGTCCATTTCCCATGGGAAAAAGAAGTCCTTTCCCCAGAGTCTGCGTATCAGATGAAAGGTGGCCATGGGGCTCCAAGGACTTCCAGGGTCCTCATTGCAAGCAGCTTTACTTTTGGAGAAAATCAGCCAAGTTTGCAAATTTCACACAGGGAACGATGCAGACGACAAGGGCGAGTGGCCTCAAACTGACGCCAATTTCCCTGGGGAAAATGAAATCATGTCCCCAGCGTCTGGGTGTCAGATGAAAGGTGGACTTTAGGGCTCTAAGGACTTGCAATCTCCTACTTGCTGTTAGCTTTAGTTGTGGAGGAATCCAGCAATTTTTGCAAATTTCTCACTGCTCACTGCCCTGTTGGCCAGAGCAAATGGCTGCAAAGAGAGGTTATTATGCATGGGAAAAAGAAGTCCTTTCCACAGGGTCTGGGTGTCAGATGAAAGGTGGCCATGGGGCTCCAAGGACTTCCAGGGTCCTCGTTGCCAGCAGCTTTACTTTTGGTGAAAATCAGCCAAGTTTGCAAATTTCACACCGGGAACGATGCAGATGGCCAGGGCGAGTGGCCTCATACTGGTCCGATTTTCCATCCGGAAAATGAAGTCATGCCCCCAGGGTCTGGGTATCAATGAAAGGTGGCCTTTGGGGCTCTAAGGACTTAAAGCTCCTACTTGTTGGCAGCTTTCGTTGTGGAGGAATCCAGCAAAGTTTGCAAATTTCTCACTGGGCACTGCCCTGTTGGCCAGGGCAAATGGCTGCAAATGGAGGCCATTTTCCATGGGAAAAAGAAGTCATGTCCCCAGCGTCTGGGTGTCAGATGAAAGGTGGCCTTTGGGGCTCTAAGGTCTTGCAAGCTCCTAGTTGCCAACAGCTTTAGCTGTGGAGGGATCCAGTAATGTTTAAAAATTTCTCACTGGGCACTGCCCTGTTGGCCAGGGCAAATGGCTGCAAAGAGAGGTTATTATGCATGGGAAAAAGAAGTCCTTTCCCCAGGGTCTGGGTGTCAGATGAAAGGTGGCCATGGGGCTCCAAGGACTTCCAGGGTCCTCGTTGCCAGCAGCTTTACTTTTGGTGAAAATCAGCCAAGTTTGCAAATTTCACACCGGGAACGATGCAGATGGCCAGGGCGAGTGGCCTCATACTGGTCCGATTTTCCATCCGGAAAATGAAGTCATGCCCCCAGGGTCTGGGTATCAATGGAAGGTGGACTTTGGGGCTCCAAGGACTTCCGGGGTCCTCGTTGCCAGCAGCTTTACTTTTGGAGAAAATCAGCCAAGTTCGCAAATTTCACACCGGGAACGATGCAGATGGCCAGGGCGAGTGGCCTCAAACTGACTCTATTTTCCATGGGGAAAAGAAGTCATGTCCCCAGCGTCTGGGTGTCAGATGAAAGGTGGCCTTTGGGGCTCTAAGGACTTGCAAGCTCCTAGTTGCCAACAGCGTTAGTTCTGCAGGAATCCAGCAATGTTTAAAAAATTTCTCACTGGGAACTGCGCTGTTGGCCAGGGCAAATGGCTGCAAATGGAGGCCATTTTGCATGGGAAAAAGAAGTCCTTTCCCCAGGGTCTGGGTGTCAGATGAAAGGTGGTCTTTGGGGCTCCAAGGACTTCCAGGGTCCTCGTTGCCAGCAGCTTTACTTTTGGAGAAAATCAGCCAAGTTTGCAAATTTCACACCGGGAACGATGCAGATGGCCAGGGTGATTTGGCCTCAAACTGACCCCATTTTCCATGGGGAAAATTAATTCATGTCCCCAGGGTCTGGGTGTCAGATGAAAGGTGGACTTTAGGGCTCTAAGGACTTGCAGGGTACTACTTATTGGCAGCTTTAGATTTGGAGAAATCCAGCAAAGTTGGCAAATTTCTTGCTGGGCACCACCCTATTGGTCAGGGCGAGAGGCCAGAAATGGAGGCCATTTTCCATGGGGAAAATGAAGTCATTGGCCCAGGGTCTGCGGATCAGATGAAAGGTGGCATCTGGGGCCCTAAGGAGTTGCAGGGTCCTCCTTGCCAGCAGCTTTACTTTTGGAGAAAATCAGCCAGGTTTGCAAATTTCACACCGGGAACGATGCAGATGGCCAGGGTGAGTGGCCTCAAAATGACCCCATTTTTCATGGGGAAAAGAAGTCATGTCCCCAGCGTCTGGGTGTCAGATGAAAGCTGGCCTTTGGGGCTCTAAGGACTTGCAAGCTCCTAGTTGCCAACAGCTTTAGCTGTGGAGGGATCCAGTAATGTTTAAAAATTTCTCACTGGGCACTGCCCTGTTGGCCAGGGCAAATGGCTGCAAAGAGAGGTTATTATGCATGGGAAAAAGAAGTCCTTTCCCCAGGGTCTGGGTGTCAGATGAAAGGTGGCCATGGGGCTCCAAGGACTTCCAGGGTCCTCGTTGCCAGCAGCTTTACTTTTGGTGAAAATCAGCCAAGTTTGCAAATTTCACACCGGGAACGATGCAGATTACCAGGGCGATTGGTCTCAAACTGACCCCATTTTCCCTGGGGAAAATTAATTCATATCCCCATGGTCTGGGTGTCAGATGAAAGGTGGCCTTTGGGGCTCTAAGGACTTGCAAGCTCCTAGTTGCCGATTGCTTTAGTTTTGGAGGAATCCAGCAAATTGTAAAAATTTCTCACTGGGCACTGCCCTGTTGGCCAGGGAAAATGGGTGCAAATGGAGGCCATTTTGCATGGGAAAAAGAAGTCCTTTCCCCAGGTTCTGGGTGTCAGATGAAAGGTGGCCTTTGGGGCTCTAAGGACTTGCAGGGTACTACTTATTGGCAGCTTTAGATTTGGAGAAATCCAGCAAAGATTGCATGTTTCTTGCTGGACACCGCCCTATTAGTCAAGGCGAGAGGCCACAAATGGAGGCCATTTTCCATGGGGAAAATGAAGTCATGTCTCCAGGGTCTGGGTATCAGATGAAAGGTGGCCTTTGGGGCTCAATGGACTTGCAAGCTCCTTGTTGCCAACAGCGTTAGTTCAGCAGGAATCCCGCAATGTTAAAAAATTTCTCACTGGGAACTGCGCTGTTGGCCAGGGCAAATGGCTGCAAAGAGAGGCCATTTTGCATGGGGAAAAGAAGTCCTTTCCCCAGGGTCTGGGTATCAGCTGGAAGTTGGCATCTGGGGCTCTAAGGACTTGCAGTGTCCTAGTTGCTGGCAGCTTTTGTTTTGGAAGAATCCAGCTGAGTTTGCAAATTGCTCGCTTGGCACTGCCCTGCCTGCTAGGCCAAGGGGCCACAAATGAAGGCCATTTTCCATGGGAAAAATGTCCTTTTCCCAGGGTCTCAGTAATATGTTCAAGGTGGCCTTTGAGCTTCTAAGTACTTACAGGATCCTACTTGCTGCCAGCTTTACTTTTGGAAAAATGAAGCAAAAATTTGGTAATTCTACCTTGTCTCCCCTCTTTCGGCCAGGGTGAGTGGCTGCAAACGGAGTCCATTTCCCATGGGAAAAAGAAGTCCTTTCCCCAGAGTCTGCGTATCAGATGAAAGGTGGCCATGGGGCTCCAAGGACTTCCAGGGTCCTCGTTCCCAGCAGCTTTAGTTTTGGTGAAAATCAGCCAAGTTTGCAAATTTCACACCGGGAACGATGCAGATGGCCAGGGCGAGTGGCCTCATACTGGTCCGATTTTCCATCCGGAAAATGAAGTCATGCCCCCAGGGTCTGGGTATCAATGAAAGGTGGACTTTGGGGCTCCAAGGACTTCCGGGGTCCTCGTTGCCAGCAGCTTTACTTTTGGAGAAAATCAGCCAAGTTCGCAAATTTCACACCGGGAACGATGCAGATTACCAGGGCGAGTGGCCTCAAACTGACTCTATTTTCCATGGGGAAAAGAAGTCATGTCCCCAGCGTCTGGGTGTCAGATGAAAGGTGGCCTTTGGGGCTCTAAGGACTTGCAAGCTCCTAGTTGCCAACAGCGTTAGTTCTGCAGGAATCCAGCAATGTTTAAAATATTTCTCACTGGGAACTGCGCTGTTGGCCAGGGCAAATGGCTGCAAATGGAGGCCATTTTGCATGGCAAAAAGAAGTCCTTTCCCCAGGGTCTGGGTGTCAGATGAAAGGTGGTCTTTGGGGCTCCAAGGACTTCCAGGGTCCTCGTTGCCAGCAGCTTTACTTTTGGAGAAAATCAGCCAAGTTTGCAAATTTCACACCGGGAACGATGCAGATGGCCAGGGCAATTGGCCTCAAACTGACCCCATTTTCCATGGGGAAAATTAATTCATGTCCCCAGGGTCTTGGTGTCAGATGAAAGGTGGACTTTAGGGCTCTAAGGACTTGCAGGGTACTACTTATTGGCAGCTTTAGATTTGGAGAAATCCAGCAAAGTTGGCAAATTTCTTGCTGGGCACCACCCTATTGGTCAGGGCGAGAGGCCAGAAATGGAGGCCATTTTCCATGGGAAAAATGAAGTCATTGGCCCAGGGTCTGCGGATCAGATGAAAGGTGGCATCTGGGGCCCTAAGGAGTTGCAGGGTCCTCCTTGCCAGCAGCTTTACTTTTGGAGAAAATCAGCCAAGTTTGCAAATTTCACACCGGGAACGATGCAGATGGCCAGGGCGAGTGGCCTCAAAATGACCCCATTTTTCATGGGGAAAAGAAGTCATGTCCCCAGCGTCTGGGTGTCAGATGAAAGGTGGCCTTTGGGGCTCTAAGGACTTGCAAGCTCCTAGTTGCCAACAGCTTTAGCTGTGGAGGGATCCAGTAATGTTTAAAAATTTCTCACTGGGCACTGCCCTGTTGGCCAGGGCAAATGGCTGCAAAGAGAGGTTATTATGCATGGGAAAAAGAAGTCCTTTCCCCAGGGTCTGGGTGTCAGATGAAAGGTGGCCATGGGGCTCCAAGGACTTCCAGGGTCCTCGTTGCCAGCAGCTTTACTTTTGGTGAAAATCAGCCAAGTTTGCAAATTTCACACCGGGAACGATGCAGATGGCCAGGGCGAGTGGCCTCATACTGATGCGATTTTCCATCCGGAAAATGAAGTCATGCCCCC
The DNA here is from genome assembly GCF_051311805.1 of Agelaius phoeniceus. Taxonomy (NCBI): domain Eukaryota; kingdom Metazoa; phylum Chordata; class Aves; order Passeriformes; family Icteridae; genus Agelaius; species Agelaius phoeniceus. The sequence goes on from NC_135284.1 coordinate 12,126,040, forward strand.
AGGGTCTGGGTATCAATGAAAGGTGGACTTTGGGGCTCCAAGGACTTCCGGGGTCCTCGTTGCCAGCAGCTTTAATTTTGGAGAAAATCAGCCAAGTTTGCAAATTTCACACCGGGAACAATGCAGATTACCAGGGCGATTGGTCTCAAACTGACCCCATTTTCCCTGGGGAAAATTAATTCATATCCCCATGGTCTGGGTGTCAGATGAAAGGTGGCCTTTGGGGCTCTAAGGACTTGCAAGCTCCTAGTTGCCGATTGCTTTAGTTTTGGAGGAATCCAGCAAATTGTAAAAATTTCTCACTGGGCACTGCCCTGTTGGCCAGGGAAAATGGGTGCAAATGGAGGCCATTTTGCATGGGAAAAAGAAGTCCTTTCCCCAGGTTCTGGGTGTCAGATGAAAGGTGGCCTTTGGGGCTCTAAGGACTTGCAGGGTACTACTTATTGGCAGCTTTAGATTTGGAGAAATCCAGCAAAGATTGCATGTTTCTTGCTGGACACCGCCCTATTAGTCAAGGCGAGAGGCCACAAATGGAGGCCATTTTCCATGGGGAAAATGAAGTCATGTCTCCAGGGTCTGGGTATCAGATGAAAGGTGGCCTTTGGGGCTCAATGGACTTGCAAGCTCCTTGTTGCCAACAGCGTTAGTTCAGCAGGAATCCCGCAATGTTAAAAAATTTCTCACTGGGAACTGCGCTGTTGGCCAGGGCAAATGGCTGCAAAGAGAGGCCATTTTGCATGGGGAAAAGAAGTCCTTTCCCCAGGGTCTGGGTATCAGCTGGAAGTTGGCATCTGGGGCTCTAAGGACTTGCAGTGTCCTAGTTGCTGGCAGCTTTTGTTTTGGAAGAATCCAGCTGAGTTTGCAAATTGCTCGCTTGGCACTGCCCTGCCTGCTAGGCCAAGGGGCCACAAATGAAGGCCATTTTCCATGGGAAAAATGTCCTTTTCCCAGGGTCTCAGTAATATGTTCAAGGTGGCCTTTGAGCTTCTAAGTACTTACAGGATCCTACTTGCTGCCAGCTTTACTTTTGGAAAAATGAAGCAAAAATTTGGTAATTCTACCTTGTCTCCCCTCTTTCGGCCAGGGTGAGTGGCTGCAAACGGAGTCCATTTCCCATGGGAAAAAGAAGTCCTTTCCCCAGAGTCTGCGTATCAGATGAAAGGTGGCCATGGGGCTCCAAGGACTTCCAGGGTCCTCATTGCAAGCAGCTTTACTTTTGGAGAAAATCAGCCAAGTTTGCAAATTTCACACCGGGAACGATGCAGACGACAAGGGCGAGTGGCCTCAAACTGACGCCAATTTCCCTGGGGAAAATGAAATCATGTCCCCAGCGTCTGGGTGTCAGATGAAAGGTGGACTTTAGGGCTCTAAGGACTTGCAATCTCCTACTTGCTGTTAGCTTTAGTTGTGGAGGAATCCAGCAATTTTTGCAAATTTCTCACTGCTCACTGCCCTGTTGGCCAGAGCAAATGGCTGCAAAGAGAGGTTATTATGCATGGGAAAAAGAAGTCCTTTCCCCAGGGTCTGGGTGTCAGATGAAAGGTGGCCATGGGGCTCCAAGGACTTCCAGGGTCCTCGTTGCCAGCAGCTTTACTTTTGGTGAAAATCAGCCAAGTTTGCAAATTTCACACCGGGAACGATGCAGATGGCCAGGGCGAGTGGCCTCATACTGGTCCGATTTTCCATCCGGAAAATGAAGTCATGCCCCCAGGGTCTGGGTATCAATGAAAGGTGGCCTTTGGGGCTCTAAGGACTTAAAGCTCCTACTTGTTGGCAGCTTTCGTTGTGGAGGAATCCAGCAAAGTTTGCAAATTTCTCACTGGGCACTGCCCTGTTGGCCAGGGCAAATGGCTGCAAATGGAGGCCATTTTCCATGGGAAAAAGAAGTCATGTCCCCAGCGTCTGGGTGTCAGATGAAAGGTGGCCTTTGGGGCTCTAAGGACTTGCAAGCTCCTAGTTGCCAACAGCTTTAGCTGTGGAGGGATCCAGTAATGTTTAAAAATTTCTCACTGGGCACTGCCCTGTTGGCCAGGGCAAATGGCTGCAAAGAGAGGTTATTATGCATGGGAAAAAGAAGTCCTTTCCCCAGGGTCTGGGTGTCAGATGAAAGGTGGCCATGGGGCTCCAAGGACTTCCAGGGTCCTCGTTGCCAGCAGCTTTACTTTTGGTGAAAATCAGCCAAGTTTGCAAATTTCACACCGGGAACGATGCAGATGGCCAGGGCGAGTGGCCTCATACTGGTCCGATTTTCCATCCGGAAAATGAAGTCATGCCCCCAGGGTCTGGGTATCAATGGAAGGTGGACTTTGGGGCTCCAAGGACTTCCGGGGTCCTCGTTGCCAGCAGCTTTACTTTTGGAGAAAATCAGCCAAGTTCGCAAATTTCACACCGGGAACGATGCAGATGGCCAGGGCGAGTGGCCTCAAACTGACTCTATTTTCCATGGGGAAAAGAAGTCATGTCCCCAGCGTCTGGGTGTCAGATGAAAGGTGGCCTTTGGGGCTCTAAGGACTTGCAAGCTCCTAGTTGCCAACAGCGTTAGTTCTGCAGGAATCCAGCAATGTTTAAAAAATTTCTCACTGGGAACTGCGCTGTTGGCCAGGGCAAATGGCTGCAAATGGAGGCCATTTTGCATGGGAAAAAGAAGTCCTTTCCCCAGGGTCTGGGTGTCAGATGAAAGGTGGTCTTTGGGGCTCCAAGGACTTCCAGGGTCCTCGTTGCCAGCAGCTTTACTTTTGGAGAAAATCAGCCAAGTTTGCAAATTTCACACCGGGAACGATGCAGATGGCCAGGGTGATTTGGCCTCAAACTGACCCCATTTTCCATGGGGAAAATTAATTCATGTCCCCAGGGTCTGGGTGTCAGATGAAAGGTGGACTTTAGGGCTCTAAGGACTTGCAGGGTACTACTTATTGGCAGCTTTAGATTTGGAGAAATCCAGCAAAGTTGGCAAATTTCTTGCTGGGCACCACCCTATTGGTCAGGGCGAGAGGCCAGAAATGGAGGCCATTTTCCATGGGGAAAATGAAGTCATTGGCCCAGGGTCTGCGGATCAGATGAAAGGTGGCATCTGGGGCCCTAAGGAGTTGCAGGGTCCTCCTTGCCAGCAGCTTTACTTTTGGAGAAAATCAGCCAGGTTTGCAAATTTCACACCGGGAACGATGCAGATGGCCAGGGCGAGTGGCCTCAAAATGACCCCATTTTTCATGGGGAAAAGAAGTCATGTCCCCAGCGTCTGGGTGTCAGATGAAAGGTGGCCTTTGGGGCTCTAAGGACTTGCAAGCTCCTAGTTGCCAACAGCTTTAGCTGTGGAGGGATCCAGTAATGTTTAAAAATTTCTCACTGGGCACTGCCCTGTTGGCCAGGGCAAATGGCTGCAAAGAGAGGTTATTATGCATGGGAAAAAGAAGTCCTTTCCCCAGGGTCTGGGTGTCAGATGAAAGGTGGCCATGGGGCTCCAAGGACTTCCAGGGTCCTCGTTGCCAGCAGCTTTACTTTTGGTGAAAATCAGCCAAGTTTGCAAATTTCACACCGGGAACGATGCAGATGGCCAGGGCGAGTGGCCTCATACTGATGCGATTTTCCATCCGGAAAATGAAGTCATGCCCCCAGGGTCTGGGTATCAATGAAAGGTGGACTTTGGGGCTCCAAGGACTTCCGGGGTCCTCGTTGCCAGCAGCTTTAATTTTGGAGAAAATCAGCCAAGTTTGCAAATTTCACACCGGGAACAATGCAGATTACCAGGGCGATTGGTCTCAAACTGACCCCATTTTCCCTGGGGAAAATTAATTCATATCCCCATGGTCTGGGTGTCAGATGAAAGGTGGCCTTTGGGGCTCTAAGGACTTGCAAGCTCCTAGTTGCCGATTGCTTTAGTTTTGGAGGAATCCAGCAAATTGTAAAAATTTCTCACTGGGCACTGCCCTGTTGGCCAGGGAAAATGGGTGCAAATGGAGGCCATTTTGCATGGGAAAAAGAAGTCCTTTCCCCAGGTTCTGGGTGTCAGATGAAAGGTGGCCTTTGGGGCTCTAAGGACTTGCAGGGTACTACTTATTGGCAGCTTTAGATTTGGAGAAATCCAGCAAAGATTGCATGTTTCTTGCTGGACACCGCCCTATTAGTCAAGGCGAGAGGCCACAAATGGAGGCCATTTTCCATGGGGAAAATGAAGTCATGTCTCCAGGGTCTGGGTATCAGATGAAAGGTGGCCTTTGGGGCTCAATGGACTTGCAAGCTCCTTGTTGCCAACAGCGTTAGTTCAGCAGGAATCCCGCAATGTTAAAAAATTTCTCACTGGGAACTGCGCTGTTGGCCAGGGCAAATGGCTGCAAAGAGAGGCCATTTTGCATGGGGAAAAGAAGTCCTTTCCCCAGGGTCTGGGTATCAGCTGGAAGTTGGCATCTGGGGCTCTAAGGACTTGCAGTGTCCTAGTTGCTGGCAGCTTTTGTTTTGGAAGAATCCAGCTGAGTTTGCAAATTGCTCGCTTGGCACTGCCCTGCCTGCTAGGCCAAGGGGCCACAAATGAAGGCCATTTTCCATGGGAAAAATGTCCTTTTCCCAGGGTCTCAGTAATATGTTCAAGGTGGCCTTTGAGCTTCTAAGTACTTACAGGATCCTACTTGCTGCCAGCTTTACTTTTGGAAAAATGAAGCAAAAATTTGGTAATTCTACCTTGTCTCCCCTCTTTCGGCCAGGGTGAGTGGCTGCAAACGGAGTCCATTTCCCATGGGAAAAAGAAGTCCTTTCCCCAGAGTCTGCGTATCAGATGAAAGGTGGCCATGGGGCTCCAAGGACTTCCAGGGTCCTCGTTCCCAGCAGCTTTACTTTTGGTGAAAATCAGCCAAGTTTGCAAATTTCACACCGGGAACGATGCAGATGGCCAGGGCGAGTGGCCTCATACTGGTCCGATTTTCCATCCGGAAAATGAAGTCATGCCCCCAGGGTCTGGGTATCAATGAAAGGTGGACTTTGGGGCTCCAAGGACTTCCGGGGTCCTCGTTGCCAGCAGCTTTACTTTTGGAGAAAATCAGCCAAGTTCGCAAGTTTCACACCGGGAACGATGCAGATGGCCAGGGCGAGTGGCCTCAAACTGACTCTATTTTCCATGGGGAAAAGAAGTCATGTCCCCAGCGTCTGGGTGTCAGATGAAAGGTGGCCTTTGGGGCTCTAAGGACTTGCAAGCTCCTAGTTGCCAACAGCGTTAGTTCTGCAGGAATCCAGCAATGTTAAAAAATTTCTCACTGGGAACTGCGCTGTTGGCCAGGGCAAATGGCTGCAAATGGAGGCCATTTTGCATGGGAAAAAGAAGTCCTTTCCCCAGGGTCTGGGTGTCAGATGAAAGGTGGTCTTTGGGGCTCCAAGGACTTCCAGGGTCCTCGTTGCCAGCAGCTTTACTTTTGGAGAAAATCAGCCAAGTTTGCAAATTTCACACCGGGAACGATGCAGATGGCCAGGGCAATTGGCCTCAAACTGACCCCATTTTCCATGGGGAAAATTAATTCATGTCCCCAGGGTCTTGGTGTCAGATGAAAGGTGGACTTTAGGGCTCTAAGGACTTGCAGGGTACTACTTATTGGCAGCTTTAGATTTGGAGAAATCCAGCAAAGTTGGCAAATTTCTTGCTGGGCACCACCCTATTGGTCAGGGCGAGAGGCCAGAAATGGAGGCCATTTTCCATGGGAAAAATGAAGTCATTGGCCCAGGGTCTGCGGATCAGATGAAAGGTGGCATCTGGGGCCCTAAGGAGTTGCAGGGTCCTCCTTGCCAGCAGCTTTACTTTTGGAGAAAATCAGCCAAGTTTGCAAATTTCACACCGGGAACGATGCAGATGGCCAGGGCGAGTGGCCTCAAAATGACCCCATTTTTCATGGGGAAAAGAAGTCATGTCCCCAGCGTCTGGGTGTCAGATGAAAGCTGGCCTTTGGGGCTCTAAGGACTTGCAAGCTCCTAGTTGCCAACAGCTTTAGCTGTGGAGGGATCCAGTAATGTTTAAAAATTTCTCACTGGGCACTGCCCTGTTGGCCAGGGCAAATGGCTGCAAAGAGAGGTTATTATGCATGGGAAAAAGAAGTCCTTTCCCCAGGGTCTGGGTGTCAGATGAAAGGTGGCCATGGGGCTCCAAGGACTTCCAGGGTCCTCGTTGCCAGCAGCTTTACTTTTGGTGAAAATCAGCCAAGTTTGCAAATTTCACACCGGGAACGATGCAGATGGCCAGGGCGAGTGGCCTCATACTGATGCGATTTTCCATCCGGAAAATGAAGTCATGCCCCCAGGGTCTGGGTATCAATGAAAGGTGGACTTTGGGGCTCCAAGGACTTCCGGGGTCCTCGTTGCCAGCAGCTTTAATTTTGGAGAAAATCAGCCAAGTTTGCAAATTTCACACCGGGAACAATGCAGATTACCAGGGCGATTGGTCTCAAACTGACCCCATTTTCCCTGGGGAAAATTAATTCATATCCCCATGGTCTGGGTGTCAGATGAAAGGTGGCCTTTGGGGCTCTAAGGACTTGCAAGCTCCTAGTTGCCGATTGCTTTAGTTTTGGAGGAATCCAGCAAATTGTAAAAATTTCTCACTGGGCACTGCCCTGTTGGCCAGGGAAAATGGGTGCAAATGGAGGCCATTTTGCATGGGAAAAAGAAGTCCTTTCCCCAGGTTCTGGGTGTCAGATGAAAGGTGGCCTTTGGGGCTCTAAGGACTTGCAGGGTACTACTTATTGGCAGCTTTAGATTTGGAGAAATCCAGCAAAGATTGCATGTTTCTTGCTGGACACCGCCCTATTAGTCAAGGCGAGAGGCCACAAATGGAGGCCATTTTCCATGGGGAAAATGAAGTCATGTCTCCAGGGTCTGGGTATCAGATGAAAGGTGGCCTTTGGGGCTCAATGGACTTGCAAGCTCCTTGTTGCCAACAGCGTTAGTTCAGCAGGAATCCCGCAATGTTAAAAAATTTCTCACTGGGAACTGCGCTGTTGGCCAGGGCAAATGGCTGCAAAGAGAGGCCATTTTGCATGGGGAAAAGAAGTCCTTTCCCCAGGGTCTGGGTATCAGCTGGAAGTTGGCATCTGGGGCTCTAAGGACTTGCAGTGTCCTAGTTGCTGGCAGCTTTTGTTTTGGAAGAATCCAGCTGAGTTTGCAAATTGCTCGCTTGGCACTGCCCTGCCTGCTAGGCCAAGGGGCCACAAATGAAGGCCATTTTCCATGGGAAAAATGTCCTTTTCCCAGGGTCTCAGTAATATGTTCAAGGTGGCCTTTGAGCTTCTAAGTACTTACAGGATCCTACTTGCTGCCAGCGTTACTTTTGGAAAAATGAAGCAAAAATTTGGTAATTCTACCTTGTCTCCCCTCTTTCGGCCAGGGTGAGTGGCTGCAAACGGAGTCCATTTCCCATGGGAAAAAGAAGTCCTTTCCCCAGAGTCTGCGTATCAGATGAAAGGTGGCCATGGGGCTCCAAGGACTTCCAGGGTCCTCATTGCAAGCAGCTTTACTTTTGGAGAAAATCAGCCAAGTTTGCAAATTTCACACAGGGAACGATGCAGACGACAAGGGCGAGTGGCCTCAAACTGACGCCAATTTCCCTGGGGAAAATGAAATCATGTCCCCAGCGTCTGGGTGTCAGATGAAAGGTGGACTTTAGGGCTCTAAGGACTTGCAATCTCCTACTTGCTGTTAGCTTTAGTTGTGGAGGAATCCAGCAATTTTTGCAAATTTCTCACTGCTCACTGCCCTGTTGGCCAGAGCAAATGGCTGCAAAGAGAGGTTATTATGCATGGGAAAAAGAAGTCCTTTCCCCAGGGTCTGGGTGTCAGATGAAAGGTGGCCATGGGGCTCCAAGGACTTCCAGGGTCCTCGTTGCCAGCAGCTTTACTTTTGGTGAAAATCAGCCAAGTTTGCAAATTTCACACCGGGAACGATGCAGATGGCCAGGGCGAGTGGCCTCATACTGGTCCGATTTTCCATCCGGAAAATGAAGTCATGCCCCCAGGGTCTGGGTATCAATGAAAGGTGGCCTTTGGGGCTCTAAGGACTTAAAGCTCCTACTTGTTGGCAGCTTTCGTTGTGGAGGAATCCAGCAAAGTTTGCAAATTTCTGACTGGGCACTGCCCTGTTGGCCAGGGCAAATGGCTGCAAATGGAGGCCATTTTCCATGGGAAAAAGAAGTCATGTCCCCAGCGTCTGGGTGTCAGATGAAAGGTGGCCTTTGGGGCTCTAAGGACTTGCAAGCTCCTAGTTGCCAACAGCTTTAGCTGTGGAGGGATCCAGTAATGTTTAAAAATTTCTCACTGGGCACTGCCCTGTTGGCCAGGGCAAATGGCTGCAAAGAGAGGTTATTATGCATGGGAAAAAGAAGTCCTTTCCCCAGGGTCTGGGTGTCAGATGAAAGGTGGCCATGGGGCTCCAAGGACTTCCAGGGTCCTCGTTGCCAGCAGCTTTACTTTTGGTGAAAATCAGCCAAGTTTGCAAATTTCACACCGGGAACGATGCAGATGGCCAGGGCGAGTGGCCTCATACTGGTCCGATTTTCCATCCGGAAAATGAAGTCATGCCCCCAGGGTCTGGGTATCAATGGAAGGTGGACTTTGGGGCTCCAAGGACTTCCGGGGTCCTCGTTGCCAGCAGCTTTACTTTTGGAGAAAATCAGCCAAGTTCGCAAATTTCACACCGGGAACGATGCAGATGGCCAGGGCGAGTGGCCTCAAACTGACTCTATTTTCCATGGGGAAAAGAAGTCATGTCCCCAGCGTCTGGGTGTCAGATGAAAGGTGGCCTTTGGGGCTCTAAGGACTTGCAAGCTCCTAGTTGCCAACAGCGTTAGTTCTGCAGGAATCCAGCAATGTTTAAAAAATTTCTCACTGGGAACTGCGCTGTTGGCCAGGGCAAATGGCTGCAAATGGAGGCCATTTTGCATGGGAAAAAGAAGTCCTTTCCCCAGGGTCTGGGTGTCAGATGAAAGGTGGTCTTTGGGGCTCCAAGGACTTCCAGGGTCCTCGTTGCCAGCAGCTTTACTTTTGGAGAAAATCAGCCAAGTTTGCAAATTTCACACCGGGAACGATGCAGATGGCCAGGGTGATTTGGCCTCAAACTGACCCCATTTTCCATGGGGAAAATTAATTCATGTCCCCAGGGTCTGGGTGTCAGATGAAAGGTGGACTTTAGGGCTCTAAGGACTTGCAGGGTACTACTTATTGGCAGCTTTAGATTTGGAGAAATCCAGCAAAGTTGGCAAATTTCTTGCTGGGCACCACCCTATTGGTCAGGGCGAGAGGCCAGAAATGGAGGCCATTTTCCATGGGGAAAATGAAGTCATTGGCCCAGGGTCTGCGGATCAGATGAAAGGTGGCATCTGGGGCCCTAAGGAGTTGCAGGGTCCTCCTTGCCAGCAGCTTTACTTTTGGAGAAAATCAGCCAGGTTTGCAAATTTCACACCGGGAACGATGCAGATGGCCAGGGTGAGTGGCCTCAAAATGACCCCATTTTTCATGGGGAAAAGAAGTCATGTCCCCAGCGTCTGGGTGTCAGATGAAAGGTGGCCTTTGGGGCTCTAAGGACTTGCAAGCTCCTAGTTGCCAACAGCTTTAGCTGTGGAGGGATCCAGTAATGTTTAAAAATTTCTCACTGGGCACTGCCCTGTTGGCCAGGGCAAATGGCTGCAAAGAGAGGTTATTATGCATGGGAAAAAGAAGTCCTTTCCCCAGGGTCTGGGTGTCAGATGAAAGGTGGCCATGGGGCTCCAAGGACTTCCAGGGTCCTCGTTGCCAGCAGCTTTACTTTTGGTGAAAATCAGCCAAGTTTGCAAATTTCACACCGGGAACGATGCAGATGGCCAGGGCGAGTGGCCTCATACTGATGCGATTTTCCATCCGGAAAATGAAGTCATGCCCCCAGGGTCTGGGTATCAATGAAAGGTGGACTTTGGGGCTCCAAGGACTTCCGGGGTCCTCGTTGCCAGCAGCTTTAATTTTGGAGAAAATCAGCCAAGTTTGCAAATTTCACACCGGGAACAATGCAGATTACCAGGGCGATTGGTCTCAAACTGACCCCATTTTCCCTGGGGAAAATTAATTCATATCCCCATGGTCTGGGTGTCAGATGAAAGGTGGCCTTTGGGGCTCTAAGGACTTGCAAGCTCCTAGTTGCCGATTGCTTTAGTTTTGGAGGAATCCAGCAAATTGTAAAAATTTCTCACTGGGCACTGCCCTGTTGGCCAGGGCAAATGGGTGCAAATGGAGGCCATTTCCCATGGGAAAAAGAAGTCCTTTCCCCAGGTTCTGGGTGTCAGATGAAAGGTGGCCTTTGGGGCTCTAAGGACTTGCAGGGTACTACTTATTGGCAGCTTTAGATTTGGAGAAATCCAGCAAAGATTGCATGTTTCTTGCTGGACACCACCCTATTAGTCAAGGCGAGAGGCCACAAATGGAGGCCATTTTCCATGGGGAAAATGAAGTCATGTCTCCAGGGTCTGGGTATCAGATGAAAGGTGGCCTTTGGGGCTCAATGGACTTGCAAGCTCCTTGTTGCCAACAGCGTTAGTTCAGCAGGAATCCCGCAATGTTAAAAAATTTCTCACTGGGAACTGCGCTGTTGGCCAGGGCAAATGGCTGCAAAGAGAGGCCATTTTGCATGGGGAAAAGAAGTCCTTTCCCCAGGGTCTGGGTATCAGCTGGAAGTTGGCATCTGGGGCTCTAAGGACTTGCAGTGTCCTAGTTGCTGGCAGCTTTTGTTTTGGAAGAATCCAGCTGAGTTTGCAAATTGCTCGCTTGGCACTGCCCTGCCTGCTAGGCCAAGGGGCCACAAATGAAGGCCATTTTCCATGGGAAAAATGTCCTTTTCCCAGGGTCTCAGTAATATGTTCAAGGTGGCCTTTGAGCTTCTAAGTACTTACAGGATCCTACTTGCTGCCAGCTTTACTTTTGGAAAAATGAAGCAAAAATTTGGTAATTCTACCTTGTCTCCCCTCTTTCGGCCAGGGTGAGTGGCTGCAAACGGAGTCCATTTCCCATGGGAAAAAGAAGTCCTTTCCCCAGAGTCTGCGTATCAGATGAAAGGTGGCCATGGGGCTCCAAGGACTTCCAGGGTCCTCATTGCAAGCAGCTTTACTTTTGGAGAAAATCAGCCAAGTTTGCAAATTTCACACAGGGAACGATGCAGACGACAAGGGCGAGTGGCCTCAAACTGACGCCAATTTCCCTGGGGAAAATGAAATCATGTCCCCAGCGTCTGGGTGTCAGATGAAAGGTGGACTTTAGGGCTCTAAGGACTTGCAATCTCCTACTTGCTGTTAGCTTTAGTTGTGGAGGAATCCAGCAATTTTTGCAAATTTCTCACTGCTCACTGCCCTGTTGGCCAGAGCAAATGGCTGCAAAGAGAGGTTATTATGCATGGGAAAAAGAAGTCCTTTCCCCAGGGTCTGGGTGTCAGATGAAAGGTGGCCATGGGGCTCCAAGGACTTCCAGGGTCCTCGTTGCCAGCAGCTTTACTTTTGGTGAAAATCAGCCAAGTTTGCAAATTTCACACCGGGAACGATGCAGATGGCCAGGGCGAGTGGCCTCATACTGGTCCGATTTTCCATCCGGAAAATGAAGTCATGCCCCCAGCGTCTGGGTATCAATGAAAGGTGGCCTTTGGGGCTCTAAGGACTTAAAGCTCCTACTTGTTGGCAGCTTTCGTTGTGGAGGAATCCAGCAAAGTTTGCAAATTTCTCACTGGGCACTGCCCTGTTGGCCAGGGCAAATGGCTGCAAATGGAGGCCATTTTCCATGGGAAAAAGAAGTCATGCCCCCAGGGTCTGGGTATCAATGAAAGGTGGACTTTGGGGCTCCAAGGACTTCCGGGGTCCTCGTTGCCAGCAGCTTTAATTTTGGAGAAAATCAGCCAAGTTTGCAAATTTCACACCGGGAACAATGCAGATTACCAGGGCGATTGGTCTCAAACTGACCCCATTTTCCCTGGGGAAAATTAATTCATATCCCCATGGTCTGGGTGTCAGATGAAAGGTGGCCTTTGGGGCTCTAAGGACTTGCAAGCTCCTAGTTGCCGATTGCTTTAGTTTTGGAGGAATCCAGCAAATTGTAAAAATTTCTCACTGGGCACTGCCCTGTTGGCCAGGGAAAATGGGTGCAAATGGAGGCCATTTTGCATGGGAAAAAGAAGTCCTTTCCCCAGGTTCTGGGTGTCAGATGAAAGGTGGCCTTTGGGGCTCTAAGGACTTGCAGGGTACTACTTATTGGCAGCTTTAGATTTGGAGAAATCCAGCAAAGATTGCATGTTTCTTGCTGGACACCGCCCTATTAGTCAAGGCGAGAGGCCACAAATGGAGGCCATTTTCCATGGGGAAAATGAAGTCATGTCTCCAGGGTCTGGGTATCAGATGAAAGGTGGCCTTTGGGGCTCAATGGACTTGCAAGCTCCTTGTTGCCAACAGCGTTAGTTCAGCAGGAATCCCGCAATGTTAAAAAATTTCTCACTGGGAACTGCGCTGTTGGCCAGGGCAAATGGCTGCAAAGAGAGGCCATTTTGCATGGGGAAAAGAAGTCCTTTCCCCAGGGTCTGGGTATCAGCTGGAAGTTGGCATCTGGGGCTCTAAGGACTTGCAGTGTCCTAGTTGCTGGCAGCTTTTGTTTTGGAAGAATCCAGCTGAGTTTGCAAATTGCTCGCTTGGCACTGCCCTGCCTGCTAGGCCAAGGGGCCACAAATGAAGGCCATTTTCCATGGGAAAAATGTCCTTTTCCCAGGGTCTCAGTAATATGTTCAAGGTGGCCTTTGAGCTTCTAAGTACTTACAGGATCCTACTTGCTGCCAGCTTTACTTTTGGAAAAATGAAGCAAAAATTTGGTAATTCTACCTTGTCTCCCCTCTTTCGGCCAGGGTGAGTGGCTGCAAACGGAGTCCATTTCCCATGGGAAAAAGAAGTCCTTTCCCCAGAGTCTGCGTATCAGATGAAAGGTGGCCATGGGGCTCCAAGGACTTCCAGGGTCCTCGTTCCCAGCAGCTTTAGTTTTGGTGAAAATCAGCCAAGTTTGCAAATTTCACACCGGGAACGATGCAGATGGCCAGGGCGAGTGGCCTCATACTGGTCCGATTTTCCATCCGGAAAATGAAGTCATGCCCCCAGGGTCTGGGTATCAATGAAAGGTGGACTTTGGGGCTCCAAGGACTTCCGGGGTCCTCGTTGCCAGCAGCTTTACTTTTGGAGAAAATCAGCCAAGTTCGCAAGTTTCACACCGGGAACGATGCAGATGGCCAGGGCGAGTGGCCTCAAACTGACTCTATTTTCCATGGGGAAAAGAAGTCATGTCCCCAGCGTCTGGGTGTCAGATGAAAGGTGGCCTTTGGGGCTCTAAGGACTTGCAAGCTCCTAGTTGCCAACAGCGTTAGTTCTGCAGGAATCCAGCAATGTTTAAAAAATTTCTCACTGGGAACTGCGCTGTTGGCCAGGGCAAATGGCTGCAAATGGAGGCCATTTTGCATGGCAAAAAGAAGTCCTTTCCCCAGGGTCTGGGTGTCAGATGAAAGGTGGTCTTTGGGGCTCCAAGGACTTCCAGGGTCCTCGTTGCCAGCAGCTTTACTTTTGGAGAAAATCAGCCAAGTTTGCAAATTTCACACCGGGAACGATGCAGATGGCCAGGGCAATTGGCCTCAAACTGACCCCATTTTCCATGGGGAAAATTAATTCATGTCCCCAGGGTCTTGGTGTCAGATGAAAGGTGGACTTTAGGGCTCTAAGGACTTGCAGGGTACTACTTATTGGCAGCTTTAGATTTGGAGAAATCCAGCAAAGTTGGCAAATTTCTTGCTGGGCACCACCCTATTGGTCAGGGCGAGAGGCCAGAAATGGAGGCCATTTTCCATGGGAAAAATGAAGTCATTGGCCCAGGGTCTGCGGATCAGATGAAAGGTGGCATCTGGGGCCCTAAGGAGTTGCAGGGTCCTCCTTGCCAGCAGCTTTACTTTTGGAGAAAATCAGCCAAGTTTGCAAATTTCACACCGGGAACGATGCAGATGGCCAGGGCGAGTGGCCTCAAAATGACCCCATTTTTCATGGGGAAAAGAAGTCATGTCCCCAGCGTCTGGGTGTCAGATGAAAGCTGGCCTTTGGGGCTCTAAGGACTTGCAAGCTCCTAGTTGCCAACAGCTTTAGCTGTGGAGGGATCCAGTAATGTTTAAAAATTTCTCACTGGGCACTGCCCTGTTGGCCAGGGCAAATGGCTGCAAAGAGAGGTTATTATGCATGGGAAAAAGAAGTCCTTTCCCCAGGGTCTGGGTGTCAGATGAAAGGTGGCCATGGGGCTCCAAGGACTTCCAGGGTCCTCGTTGCCAGCAGCTTTACTTTTGGTGAAAATCAGCCAAGTTTGCAAATTTCACACCGGGAACGATGCAGATGGCCAGGGCGAGTGGCCTCATACTGATGCGATTTTCCATCCGGAAAATGAAGTCATGCCCCCAGGGTCTGGGTATCAATGAAAGGTGGACTTTGGGGCTCCAAGGACTTCCGGGGTCCTCGTTGCCAGCAGCTTTAATTTTGGAGAAAATCAGCCAAGTTTGCAAATTTCACACCGGGAACAATGCAGATTACCAGGGCGATTGGTCTCAAACTGACCCCATTTTCCCTGGGGAAAATTAATTCATATCCCCATGGTCTGGGTGTCAGATGAAAGGTGGCCTTTGGGGCTCTAAGGACTTGCAAGCTCCTAGTTGCCGATTGCTTTAGTTTTGGAGGAATCCAGCAAATTGTAAAAATTTCTCACTGGGCACTGCCCTGTTGGCCAGGGAAAATGGGTGCAAATGGAGGCCATTTTGCATGGGAAAAAGAAGTCCTTTCCCCAGGTTCTGGGTGTCAGATGAAAGGTGGCCTTTGGGGCTCTAAGGACTTGCAGGGTACTACTTATTGGCAGCTTTAGATTTGGAGAAATCCAGCAAAGATTGCATGTTTCTTGCTGGACACCGCCCTATTAGTCAAGGCGAGAGGCCACAAATGGAGGCCATTTTCCATGGGGAAAATGAAGTCATGTCTCCAGGGTCTGGGTATCAGATGAAAGGTGGCCTTTGGGGCTCAATGGACTTGCAAGCTCCTTGTTGCCAACAGCGTTAGTTCAGCAGGAATCCCGCAATGTTAAAAAATTTCTCACTGGGAACTGCGCTGTTGGCCAGGGCAAATGGCTGCAAAGAGAGGCCATTTTGCATGGGGAAAAGAAGTCCTTTCCCCAGGGTCTGGGTATCAGCTGGAAGTTGGCATCTGGGGCTCTAAGGACTTGCAGTGTCCTAGTTGCTGGCAGCTTTTGTTTTGGAAGAATCCAGCTGAGTTTGCAAATTGCTCGCTTGGCACTGCCCTGCCTGCTAGGCCAAGGGGCCACAAATGAAGGCCATTTTCCATGGGAAAAATGTCCTTTTCCCAGGGTCTCAGTAATATGTTCAAGGTGGCCTTTGAGCTTCTAAGTACTTACAGGATCCTACTTGCTGCCAGCTTTACTTTTGGAAAAATGAAGCAAAAATTTGGTAATTCTACCTTGTCTCCCCTCTTTCGGCCAGGGTGAGTGGCTGCAAACGGAGTCCATTTCCCATGGGAAAAAGAAGTCCTTTCCCCAGAGTCTGCGTATCAGATGAAAGGTGGCCATGGGGCTCCAAGGACTTCCAGGGTCCTCATTGCAAGCAGCTTTACTTTTGGAGAAAATCAGCCAAGTTTGCAAATTTCACACCGGGAACGATGCAGACGACAAGGGCGAGTGGCCTCAAACTGACGCCAATTTCCCTGGGGAAAATGAAATCATGTCCCCAGCGTCTGGGTGTCAGATGAAAGGTGGACTTTAGGGCTCTAAGGACTTGCAATCTCCTACTTGCTGTTAGCTTTAGTTGTGGAGGAATCCAGCAATTTTTGCAAATTTCTCACTGCTCACTGCCCTGTTGGCCAGAGCAAATGGCTGCAAAGAGAGGTTATTATGCATGGGAAAAAGAAGTCCTTTCCCCAGGGTCTGGGTGTCAGATGAAAGGTGGCCATGGGGCTCCAAGGACTTCCAGGGTCCTCGTTGCCAGCAGCTTTACTTTTGGTGAAAATCAGCCAAGTTTGCAAATTTCACACCGGGAACGATGCAGATGGCCAGGGCGAGTGGCCTCATACTGGTCCGATTTTCCATCCGGAAAATGAAGTCATGCCCCCAGGGTCTGGGTATCAATGAAAGGTGGCCTTTGGGGCTCTAAGGACTTAAAGCTCCTACTTGTTGGCAGCTTTCGTTGTGGAGGAATCCAGCAAAGTTTGCAAATTTCTCACTGGGCACTGCCCTGTTGGCCAGGGCAAATGGCTGCAAATGGAGGCCATTTTCCATGGGAAAAAGAAGTCATGTCCCCAGCGTCTGGGTGTCAGATGAAAGGTGGCCTTTGGGGCTCTAAGGACTTGCAAGCTCCTAGTTGCCAACAGCTTTAGCTGTGGAGGGATCCAGTAATGTTTAAAAATTTCTCACTGGGCACTGCCCTGTTGGCCAGGGCAAATGGCTGCAAAGAGAGGTTATTATGCATGGGAAAAAGAAGTCCTTTCCCCAGGGTCTGGGTGTCAGATGAAAGGTGGCCATGGGGCTCCAAGGACTTCCAGGGTCCTCGTTGCCAGCAGCTTTACTTTTGGTGAAAATCAGCCAAGTTTGCAAATTTCACACCGGGAACGATGCAGATGGCCAGGGCGAGTGGCCTCATACTGGTCCGATTTTCCATCCGGAAAATGAAGTCATGCCCCCAGGGTCTGGGTATCAATGGAAGGTGGACTTTGGGGCTCCAAGGACTTCCGGGGTCCTCGTTGCCAGCAGCTTTACTTTTGGAGAAAATCAGCCAAGTTCGCAAATTTCACACCGGGAACGATGCAGATGGCCAGGGCGAGTGGCCTCAAACTGACTCTATTTTCCATGGGGAAAAGAAGTCATGTCCCCAGCGTCTGGGTGTCAGATGAAAGGTGGCCTTTGGGGCTCTAAGGACTTGCAAGCTCCTAGTTGCCAACAGCGTTAGTTCTGCAGGAATCCAGCAATGTTTAAAAAATTTCTCACTGGGAACTGCGCTGTTGGCCAGGGCAAATGGCTGCAAATGGAGGCCATTTTGCATGGGAAAAAGAAGTCCTTTCCCCAGGGTCTGGGTGTCAGATGAAAGGTGGTCTTTGGGGCTCCAAGGACTTCCAGGGTCCTCGTTGCCAGCAGCTTTACTTTTGGAGAAAATCAGCCAAGTTTGCAAATTTCACACCGGGAACGATGCAGATGGCCAGGGTGATTTGGCCTCAAACTGACCCCATTTTCCATGGGGAAAATTAATTCATGTCCCCAGGGTCTGGGTGTCAGATGAAAGGTGGACTTTAGGGCTCTAAGGACTTGCAGGGTACTACTTATTGGCAGCTTTAGATTTGGAGAAATCCAGCAAAGTTGGCAAATTTCTTGCTGGGCACCACCCTATTGGTCAGGGCGAGAGGCCAGAAATGGAGGCCATTTTCCATGGGGAAAATGAAGTCATTGGCCCAGGGTCTGCGGATCAGATGAAAGGTGGCATCTGGGGCCCTAAGGAGTTGCAGGGTCCTCCTTGCCAGCAGCTTTACTTTTGGAGAAAATCAGCCAGGTTTGCAAATTTCACACCGGGAACGATGCAGATGGCCAGGGCGAGTGGCCTCAAAATGACCCCATTTTTCATGGGGAAAAGAAGTCATGTCCCCAGCGTCTGGGTGTCAGATGAAAGGTGGCCTTTGGGGCTCTAAGGACTTGCAAGCTCCTAGTTGCCAACAGCTTTAGCTGTGGAGGGATCCAGTAATGTTTAAAAATTTCTCACTGGGCACTGCCCTGTTGGCCAGGGCAAATGGCTGCAAAGAGAGGTTATTATGCATGGGAAAAAGAAGTCCTTTCCCCAGGGTCTGGGTGTCAGATGAAAGGTGGCCATGGGGCTCCAAGGACTTCCAGGGTCCTCGTTGCCAGCAGCTTTACTTTTGGTGAAAATCAGCCAAGTTTGCAAATTTCACACCGGGAACGATGCAGATGGCCAGGGCGAGTGGCCTCATACTGGTCCGATTTTCCATCCGGAAAATGAAGTCATGCCCCCAGGGTCTGGGTATCAATGAAAGGTGGACTTTGGGGCTCCAAGGACTTCCGGGGTCCTCGTTGCCAGCAGCTTTAATTTTGGAGAAAATCAGCCAAGTTTGCAAATTTCACACCGGGAACAATGCAGATTACCAGGGCGATTGGTCTCAAACTGACCCCATTTTCCCTGGGGAAAATTAATTCATATCCCCATGGTCTGGGTGTCAGATGAAAGGTGGCCTTTGGGGCTCTAAGGACTTGCAAGCTCCTAGTTGCCGATTGCTTTAGTTTTGGAGGAATCCAGCAAATTGTAAAAATTTCTCACTGGGCACTGCCCTGTTGGCCAGGGAAAATGGGTGCAAATGGAGGCCATTTTGCATGGGAAAAAGAAGTCCTTTCCCCAGGTTCTGGGTGTCAGATGAAAGGTGGCCTTTGGGGCTCTAAGGACTTGCAGGGTACTACTTATTGGCAGCTTTAGATTTGGAGAAATCCAGCAAAGATTGCATGTTTCTTGCTGGACACCGCCCTATTAGTCAAGGCGAGAGGCCACAAATGGAGGCCATTTTCCATGGGGAAAATGAAGTCATGTCTCCAGGGTCTGGGTATCAGATGAAAGGTGGCCTTTGGGGCTCAATGGACTTGCAAGCTCCTTGTTGCCAACAGCGTTAGTTCAGCAGGAATCCCGCAATGTTAAAAAATTTCTCACTGGGAACTGCGCTGTTGGCCAGGGCAAATGGCTGCAAAGAGAGGCCATTTTGCATGGGGAAAAGAAGTCCTTTCCCCAGGGTCTGGGTATCAGCTGGAAGTTGGCATCTGGGGCTCTAAGGACTTGCAGTGTCCTAGTTGCTGGCAGCTTTTGTTTTGGAAGAATCCAGCTGAGTTTGCAAATTGCTCGCTTGGCACTGCCCTGCCTGCTAGGCCAAGGGGCCACAAATGAAGGCCATTTTCCATGGGAAAAATGTCCTTTTCCCAGGGTCTCAGTAATATGTTCAAGGTGGCCTTTGAGCTTCTAAGTACTTACAGGATCCTACTTGCTGCCAGCTTTACTTTTGGAAAAATGAAGCAAAAATTTGGTAATTCTACCTTGTCTCCCCTCTTTCGGCCAGGGTGAGTGGCTGCAAACGGAGTCCATTTCCCATGGGAAAAAGAAGTCCTTTCCCCAGAGTCTGCGTATCAGATGAAAGGTGGCCATGGGGCTCCAAGGACTTCCAGGGTCCTCATTGCAAGCAGCTTTACTTTTGGAGAAAATCAGCCAAGTTTGCAAATTTCACACCGGGAACGATGCAGACGACAAGGGCGAGTGGCCTCAAACTGACGCCAATTTCCCTGGGGAAAATGAAATCATGTCCCCAGCGTCTGGGTGTCAGATGAAAGGTGGACTTTAGGGCTCTAAGGACTTGCAATCTCCTACTTGCTGTTAGCTTTAGTTGTGGAGGAATCCAGCAATTTTTGCAAATTTCTCACTGCTCACTGCCCTGTTGGCCAGAGCAAATGGCTGCAAAGAGAGGTTATTATGCATGGGAAAAAGAAGTCCTTTCCCCAGGGTCTGGGTGTCAGATGAAAGGTGGCCATGGGGCTCCAAGGACTTCCAGGGTCCTCGTTGCCAGCAGCTTTACTTTTGGTGAAAATCAGCCAAGTTTGCAAATTTCACACCGGGAACGATGCAGATGGCCAGGGCGAGTGGCCTCATACTGGTCCGATTTTCCATCCGGAAAATGAAGTCATGCCCCCAGGGTCTGGGTATCAATGAAAGGTGGCCTTTGGGGCTCTAAGGACTTAAAGCTCCTACTTGTTGGCAGCTTTCGTTGTGGAGGAATCCAGCAAAGTTTGCAAATTTCTCACTGGGCACTGCCCTGTTGGCCAGGGCAAATGGCTGCAAATGGAGGCCATTTTCCATGGGAAAAAGAAGTCATGTCCCCAGCGTCTGGGTGTCAGATGAAAGGTGGCCTTTGGGGCTCTAAGGACTTGCAAGCTCCTAGTTGCCAACAGCTTTAGCTGTGGAGGGATCCAGTAATGTTTAAAAATTTCTCACTGGGCACTGCCCTGTTGGCCAGGGCAAATGGCTGCAAAGAGAGGTTATTATGCATGGGAAAAAGAAGTCCTTTCCCCAGGGTCTGGGTGTCAGATGAAAGGTGGCCATGGGGCTCCAAGGACTTCCAGGGTCCTCGTTGCCAGCAGCTTTACTTTTGGTGAAAATCAGCCAAGTTTGCAAATTTCACACCGGGAACGATGCAGATGGCCAGGGCGAGTGGCCTCATACTGGTCCGATTTTCCATCCGGAAAATGAAGTCATGCCCCCAGGGTCTGGGTATCAATGGAAGGTGGACTTTGGGGCTCCAAGGACTTCCGGGGTCCTCGTTGCCAGCAGCTTTACTTTTGGAGAAAATCAGCCAAGTTCGCAAATTTCACACCGGGAACGATGCAGATGGCCAGGGCGAGTGGCCTCAAACTGACTCTATTTTCCATGGGGAAAAGAAGTCATGTCCCCAGCGTCTGGGTGTCAGATGAAAGGTGGCCTTTGGGGCTCTAAGGACTTGCAAGCTCCTAGTTGCCAACAGCGTTAGTTCTGCAGGAATCCAGCAATGTTTAAAAAATTTCTCACTGGGAACTGCGCTGTTGGCCAGGGCAAATGGCTGCAAATGGAGGCCATTTTGCATGGGAAAAAGAAGTCCTTTCCCCAGGGTCTGGGTGTCAGATGAAAGGTGGTCTTTGGGGCTCCAAGGACTTCCAGGGTCCTCGTTGCCAGCAGCTTTACTTTTGGAGAAAATCAGCCAAGTTTGCAAATTTCACACCGGGAACGATGCAGATGGCCAGGGTGATTTGGCCTCAAACTGACCCCATTTTCCATGGGGAAAATTAATTCATGTCCCCAGGGTCTGGGTGTCAGATGAAAGGTGGACTTTAGGGCTCTAAGGACTTGCAGGGTACTACTTATTGGCAGCTTTAGATTTGGAGAAATCCAGCAAAGTTGGCAAATTTCTTGCTGGGCACCACCCTATTGGTCAGGGCGAGAGGCCAGAAATGGAGGCCATTTTCCATGGGGAAAATGAAGTCATTGGCCCAGGGTCTGCGGATCAGATGAAAGGTGGCATCTGGGGCCCTAAGGAGTTGCAGGGTCCTCCTTGCCAGCAGCTTTACTTTTGGAGAAAATCAGCCAGGTTTGCAAATTTCACACCGGGAACGATGCAGATGGCCAGGGCGAGTGGCCTCAAAATGACCCCATTTTTCATGGGGAAAAGAAGTCATGTCCCCAGCGTCTGGGTGTCAGATGAAAGGTGGCCTTTGGGGCTCTAAGGACTTGCAAGCTCCTAGTTGCCAACAGCTTTAGCTGTGGAGGGATCCAGTAATGTTTAAAAATTTCTCACTGGGCACTGCCCTGTTGGCCAGGGCAAATGGCTGCAAAGAGAGGTTATTATGCATGGGAAAAAGAAGTCCTTTCCCCAGGGTCTGGGTGTCAGATGAAAGGTGGCCATGGGGCTCCAAGGACTTCCAGGGTCCTCGTTGCCAGCAGCTTTACTTTTGGTGAAAATCAGCCAAGTTTGCAAATTTCACACCGGGAACGATGCAGATGGCCAGGGCGAGTGGCCTCATACTGGTCCGATTTTCCATCCGGAAAATGAAGTCATGCCCCCAGGGTCTGGGTATCAATGAAAGGTGGACTTTGGGGCTCCAAGGACTTCCGGGGTCCTCGTTGCCAGCAGCTTTAATTTTGGAGAAAATCAGCCAAGTTTGCAAATTTCACACCGGGAACAATGCAGATTACCAGGGCGATTGGTCTCAAACTGACCCCATTTTCCCTGGGGAAAATTAATTCATATCCCCATGGTCTGGGTGTCAGATGAAAGGTGGCCTTTGGGGCTCTAAGGACTTGCAAGCTCCTAGTTGCCGATTGCTTTAGTTTTGGAGGAATCCAGCAAATTGTAAAAATTTCTCACTGGGCACTGCCCTGTTGGCCAGGGAAAATGGGTGCAAATGGAGGCCATTTTGCATGGGAAAAAGAAGTCCTTTCCCCAGGTTCTGGGTGTCAGATGAAAGGTGGCCTTTGGGGCTCTAAGGACTTGCAGGGTACTACTTATTGGCAGCTTTAGATTTGGAGAAATCCAGCAAAGATTGCATGTTTCTTGCTGGACACCGCCCTATTAGTCAAGGCGAGAGGCCACAAATGGAGGCCATTTTCCATGGGGAAAATGAAGTCATGTCTCCAGGGTCTGGGTATCAGATGAAAGGTGGCCTTTGGGGCTCAATGGACTTGCAAGCTCCTTGTTGCCAACAGCGTTAGTTCAGCAGGAATCCCGCAATGTTAAAAAATTTCTCACTGGGAACTGCGCTGTTGGCCAGGGCAAATGGCTGCAAAGAGAGGCCATTTTGCATGGGGAAAAGAAGTCCTTTCCCCAGGGTCTGGGTATCAGCTGGAAGTTGGCATCTGGGGCTCTAAGGACTTGCAGTGTCCTAGTTGCTGGCAGCTTTTGTTTTGGAAGAATCCAGCTGAGTTTGCAAATTGCTCGCTTGGCACTGCCCTGCCTGCTAGGCCAAGGGGCCACAAATGAAGGCCATTTTCCATGGGAAAAATGTCCTTTTCCCAGGGTCTCAGTAATATGTTCAAGGTGGCCTTTGAGCTTCTAAGTACTTACAGGATCCTACTTGCTGCCAGCTTTACTTTTGGAAAAATGAAGCAAAAATTTGGTAATTCTACCTTGTCTCCCCTCTTTCGGCCAGGGTGAGTGGCTGCAAACGGAGTCCATTTCCCATGGGAAAAAGAAGTCCTTTCCCCAGAGTCTGCGTATCAGATGAAAGGTGGCCATGGGGCTCCAAGGACTTCCAGGGTCCTCATTGCAAGCAGCTTTACTTTTGGAGAAAATCAGCCAAGTTTGCAAATTTCACACCGGGAACGATGCAGACGACAAGGGCGAGTGGCCTCAAACTGACGCCAATTTCCCTGGGGAAAATGAAATCATGTCCCCAGCGTCTGGGTGTCAGATGAAAGGTGGACTTTAGGGCTCTAAGGACTTGCAATCTCCTACTTGCTGTTAGCTTTAGTTGTGGAGGAATCCAGCAATTTTTGCAAATTTCTCACTGCTCACTGCCCTGTTGGCCAGAGCAAATGGCTGCAAAGAGAGGTTATTATGCATGGGAAAAAGAAGTCCTTTCCCCAGGGTCTGGGTGTCAGATGAAAGGTGGCCATGGGGCTCCAAGGACTTCCAGGGTCCTCGTTGCCAGCAGCTTTACTTTTGGTGAAAATCAGCCAAGTTTGCAAATTTCACACCGGGAACGATGCAGATGGCCAGGGCGAGTGGCCTCATACTGGTCCGATTTTCCATCCGGAAAATGAAGTCATGCCCCCAGGGTCTGGGTATCAATGAAAGGTGGCCTTTGGGGCTCTAAGGACTTAAAGCTCCTACTTGTTGGCAGCTTTCGTTGTGGAGGAATCCAGCAAAGTTTGCAAATTTCTCACTGGGCACTGCCCTGTTGGCCAGGGCAAATGGCTGCAAATGGAGGCCATTTTCCATGGGAAAAAGAAGTCATGTCCCCAGCGTCTGGGTGTCAGATGAAAGGTGGCCTTTGGGGCTCTAAGGACTTGCAAGCTCCTAGTTGCCAACAGCTTTAGCTGTGGAGGGATCCAGTAATGTTTAAAAATTTCTCACTGGGCACTGCCCTGTTGGCCAGGGCAAATGGCTGCAAAGAGAGGTTATTATGCATGGGAAAAAGAAGTCCTTTCCCCAGGGTCTGGGTGTCAGATGAAAGGTGGCCATGGGGCTCCAAGGACTTCCAGGGTCCTCGTTGCCAGCAGCTTTACTTTTGGTGAAAATCAGCCAAGTTTGCAAATTTCACACCGGGAACGATGCAGATGGCCAGGGCGAGTGGCCTCATACTGGTCCGATTTTCCATCCGGAAAATGAAGTCATGCCCCCAGGGTCTGGGTATCAATGGAAGGTGGACTTTGGGGCTCCAAGGACTTCCGGGGTCCTCGTTGCCAGCAGCTTTACTTTTGGAGAAAATCAGCCAAGTTCGCAAATTTCACACCGGGAACGATGCAGATGGCCAGGGCGAGTGGCCTCAAACTGACTCTATTTTCCATGGGGAAAAGAAGTCATGTCCCCAGCGTCTGGGTGTCAGATGAAAGGTGGCCTTTGGGGCTCTAAGGACTTGCAAGCTCCTAGTTGCCAACAGCGTTAGTTCTGCAGGAATCCAGCAATGTTTAAAAAATTTCTCACTGGGAACTGCGCTGTTGGCCAGGGCAAATGGCTGCAAATGGAGGCCATTTTGCATGGGAAAAAGAAGTCCTTTCCCCAGGGTCTGGGTGTCAGATGAAAGGTGGTCTTTGGGGCTCCAAGGACTTCCAGGGTCCTCGTTGCCAGCAGCTTTACTTTTGGAGAAAATCAGCCAAGTTTGCAAATTTCACACCGGGAACGATGCAGATGGCCAGGGTGATTTGGCCTCAAACTGACCCCATTTTCCATGGGGAAAATTAATTCATGTCCCCAGGGTCTGGGTGTCAGATGAAAGGTGGACTTTAGGGCTCTAAGGACTTGCAGGGTACTACTTATTGGCAGCTTTAGATTTGGAGAAATCCAGCAAAGTTGGCAAATTTCTTGCTGGGCACCACCCTATTGGTCAGGGCGAGAGGCCAGAAATGGAGGCCATTTTCCATGGGGAAAATGAAGTCATTGGCCCAGGGTCTGCGGATCAGATGAAAGGTGGCATCTGGGGCCCTAAGGAGTTGCAGGGTCCTCCTTGCCAGCAGCTTTACTTTTGGAGAAAATCAGCCAGGTTTGCAAATTTCACACCGGGAACGATGCAGATGGCCAGGGCGAGTGGCCTCAAAATGACCCCATTTTTCATGGGGAAAAGAAGTCATGTCCCCAGCGTCTGGGTGTCAGATGAAAGGTGGCCTTTGGGGCTCTAAGGACTTGCAAGCTCCTAGTTGCCAACAGCTTTAGCTGTGGAGGGATCCAGTAATGTTTAAAAATTTCTCACTGGGCACTGCCCTGTTGGCCAGGGCAAATGGCTGCAAAGAGAGGTTATTATGCATGGGAAAAAGAAGTCCTTTCCCCAGGGTCTGGGTGTCAGATGAAAGGTGGCCATGGGGCTCCAAGGACTTCCAGGGTCCTCGTTGCCAGCAGCTTTACTTTTGGTGAAAATCAGCCAAGTTTGCAAATTTCACACCGGGAACGATGCAGATGGCCAGGGCGAGTGGCCTCATACTGGTCCGATTTTCCATCCGGAAAATGAAGTCATGCCCCCAGGGTCTGGGTATCAATGAAAGGTGGACTTTGGGGCTCCAAGGACTTCCGGGGTCCTCGTTGCCAGCAGCTTTAATTTTGGAGAAAATCAGCCAAGTTTGCAAATTTCACACCGGGAACAATGCAGATTACCAGGGCGATTGGTCTCAAACTGACCCCATTTTCCCTGGGGAAAATTAATTCATATCCCCATGGTCTGGGTGTCAGATGAAAGGTGGCCTTTGGGGCTCTAAGGACTTGCAAGCTCCTAGTTGCCGATTGCTTTAGTTTTGGAGGAATCCAGCAAATTGTAAAAATTTCTCACTGGGCACTGCCCTGTTGGCCAGGGCAAATGGGTGCAAATGGAGGCCATTTCCCATGGGAAAAAGAAGTCCTTTCCCCAGGTTCTGGGTGTCAGATGAAAGGTGGCCTTTGGGGCTCTAAGGACTTGCAGGGTACTACTTATTGGCAGCTTTAGATTTGGAGAAATCCAGCAAAGATTGCATGTTTCTTGCTGGACACCGCCCTATTAGTCAAGGCGAGAGGCCACAAATGGAGGCCATTTTCCATGGGGAAAATGAAGTCATGTCTCCAGGGTCTGGGTATCAGATGAAAGGTGGCCTTTGGGGCTCAATGGACTTGCAAGCTCCTTGTTGCCAACAGCGTTAGTTCAGCAGGAATCCCGCAATGTTAAAAAATTTCTCACTGGGAACTGCGCTGTTGGCCAGGGCAAATGGCTGCAAAGAGAGGCCATTTTGCATGGGGAAAAGAAGTCCTTTCCCCAGGGTCTGGGTATCAGCTGGAAGTTGGCATCTGGGGCTCTAAGGACTTGCAGTGTCCTAGTTGCTGGCAGCTTTTGTTTTGGAAGAATCCAGCTGAGTTTGCAAATTGCTCGCTTGGCACTGCCCTGCCTGCTAGGCCAAGGGGCCACAAATGAAGGCCATTTTCCATGGGAAAAATGTCCTTTTCCCAGGGTCTCAGTAATATGTTCAAGGTGGCCTTTGAGCTTCTAAGTACTTACAGGATCCTACTTGCTGCCAGCTTTACTTTTGGAAAAATGAAGCAAAAATTTGGTAATTCTACCTTGTCTCCCCTCTTTCGGCCAGGGTGAGTGGCTGCAAACGGAGTCCATTTCCCATGGGAAAAAGAAGTCCTTTCCCCAGAGTCTGCGTATCAGATGAAAGGTGGCCATGGGGCTCCAAGGACTTCCAGGGTCCTCATTGCAAGCAGCTTTACTTTTGGAGAAAATCAGCCAAGTTTGCAAATTTCACACAGGGAACGATGCAGACGACAAGGGCGAGTGGCCTCAAACTGACGCCAATTTCCCTGGGGAAAATGAAATCATGTCCCCAGCGTCTGGGTGTCAGATGAAAGGTGGACTTTAGGGCTCTAAGGACTTGCAATCTCCTACTTGCTGTTAGCTTTAGTTGTGGAGGAATCCAGCAATTTTTGCAAATTTCTCACTGCTCACTGCACTGTTGGCCAGAGCAAATGGCTGCAAAGAGAGGTTATTATGCATGGGAAAAAGAAGTCCTTTCCCCAGGGTCTGGGTGTCAGATGAAAGGTGGCCATGGGGCTCCAAGGACTTCCAGGGTCCTCGTTGCCAGCAGCTTTACTTTTGGTGAAAATCAGCCAAGTTTGCAAATTTCACACCGGGAACGATGCAGATGGCCAGGGCGAGTGGCCTCATACTGGTCCGATTTTCCATCCGGAAAATGAAGTCATGCCCCCAGGGTCTGGGTATCAATGAAAGGTGGCCTTTGGGGCTCTAAGGACTTAAAGCTCCTACTTGTTGGCAGCTTTCGTTGTGGAGGAATCCAGCAAAGTTTGCAAATTTCTCACTGGGCACTGCCCTGTTGGCCAGGGCAAATGGCTGCAAATGGAGGCCATTTTCCATGGGAAAAAGAAGTCATGTCCCCAGCGTCTGGGTGTCAGATGAAAGGTGGCCTTTGGGGCTCTAAGGACTTGCAAGCTCCTAGTTGCCAACAGCTTTAGCTGTGGAGGGATCCAGTAATGTTTAAAAATTTCTCACTGGGCACTGCCCTGTTGGCCAGGGCAAATGGCTGCAAAGAGAGGTTATTATGCATGGGAAAAAGAAGTCCTTTCCCCAGGGTCTGGGTGTCAGATGAAAGGTGGCCATGGGGCTCCAAGGACTTCCAGGGTCCTCGTTGCCAGCAGCTTTACTTTTGGTGAAAATCAGCCAAGTTTGCAAATTTCACACCGGGAACGATGCAGATGGCCAGGGCGAGTGGCCTCATACTGGTCCGATTTTCCATCCGGAAAATGAAGTCATGCCCCCAGGGTCTGGGTATCAATGGAAGGTGGACTTTGGGGCTCCAAGGACTTCCGGGGTCCTCGTTGCCAGCAGCTTTACTTTTGGAGAAAATCAGCCAAGTTCGCAAATTTCACACCGGGAACGATGCAGATGGCCAGGGCGAGTGGCCTCAAACTGACTCTATTTTCCATGGGGAAAAGAAGTCATGTCCCCAGCGTCTGGGTGTCAGATGAAAGGTGGCCTTTGGGGCTCTAAGGACTTGCAAGCTCCTAGTTGCCAACAGCTTTAGCTGTGGAGGGATCCAGTAATGTTTAAAAATTTCTCACTGGGCACTGCCCTGTTGGCCAGGGCAAATGGCTGCAAAGAGAGGTTATTATGCATGGGAAAAAGAAGTCCTTTCCCCAGGGTCTGGGTGTCAGATGAAAGGTGGCCATGGGGCTCCAAGGACTTCCAGGGTCCTCGTTGCCAGCAGCTTTACTTTTGGTGAAAATCAGCCAAGTTTGCAAATTTCACACCGGGAACGATGCAGATGGCCAGGGCGAGTGGCCTCATACTGGTCCGATTTTCCATCCGGAAAATGAAGTCATGCCCCCAGGGTCTGGGTATCAATGGAAGGTGGACTTTGGGGCTCCAAGGACTTCCGGGGTCCTCGTTGCCAGCAGCTTTACTTTTGGAGAAAATCAGCCAAGTTCGCAAATTTCACACCGGGAACGATGCAGATGGCCAGGGCGAGTGGCCTCAAACTGACTCTATTTTCCATGGGGACAAGAAGTCATGTCCCCAGCGTCTGGGTGTCAGATGAAAGGTGGCCTTTGGGGCTCTAAGGACTTGCAAGCTCCTAGTTGCCAACAGCGTTAGTTCTGCAGGAATCCAGCAATGTTTAAAAAATTTCTCACTGGGAACTGCGCTGTTGGCCAGGGCAAATGGCTGCAAATGGAGGCCATTTTGCATGGGAAAAAGAAGTCCTTTCCCCAGGGTCTGGGTGTCAGATGAAAGGTGGTCTTTGGGGCTCCAAGGACTTCCAGGGTCCTCGTTGCCAGCAGCTTTACTTTTGGAGAAAATCAGCCAAGTTTGCAAATTTCACACCGGGAACGATGCAGATGGCCAGGGTGATTTGGCCTCAAACTGACCCCATTTTCCATGGGGAAAATTAATTCATGTCCCCAGGGTCTGGGTGTCAGATGAAAGGTGGACTTTAGGGCTCTAAGGACTTGCAGGGTACTACTTATTGGCAGCTTTAGATTTGGAGAAATCCAGCAAAGTTGGCAAATTTCTTGCTGGGCACCACCCTATTGGTCAGGGCGAGAGGCCAGAAATGGAGGCCATTTTCCATGGGGAAAATGAAGTCATTGGCCCAGGGTCTGCGGATCAGATGAAAGGTGGCATCTGGGGCCCTAAGGAGTTGCAGGGTCCTCCTTGCCAGCAGCTTTACTTTTGGAGAAAATCAGCCAGGTTTGCAAATTTCACACCGGGAACGATGCAGATGGCCAGGGTGAGTGGCCTCAAAATGACCCCATTTTTCATGGGGAAAAGAAGTCATGTCCCCAGCGTCTGGGTGTCAGATGAAAGGTGGCCTTTGGGGCTCTAAGGACTTGCAAGCTCCTAGTTGCCAACAGCTTTAGCTGTGGAGGGATCCAGTAATGTTTAAAAATTTCTCACTGGGCACTGCCCTGTTGGCCAGGGCAAATGGCTGCAAAGAGAGGTTATTATGCATGGGAAAAAGAAGTCCTTTCCCCAGGGTCTGGGTGTCAGATGAAAGGTGGCCATGGGGCTCCAAGGACTTCCAGGGTCCTCGTTGCCAGCAGCTTTACTTTTGGTGAAAATCAGCCAAGTTTGCAAATTTCACACCGGGAACGATGCAGATGGCCAGGGCGAGTGGCCTCATACTGATGCGATTTTCCATCCGGAAAATGAAGTCATGCCCCCAGGGTCTGGGTATCAATGAAAGGTGGACTTTGGGGCTCCAAGGACTTCCGGGGTCCTCGTTGCCAGCAGCTTTAATTTTGGAGAAAATCAGCCAAGTTTGCAAATTTCACACCGGGAACAATGCAGATTACCAGGGCGATTGGTCTCAAACTGACCCCATTTTCCCTGGGGAAAATTAATTCATATCCCCATGGTCTGGGTGTCAGATGAAAGGTGGCCTTTGGGGCTCTAAGGACTTGCAAGCTCCTAGTTGCCGATTGCTTTAGTTTTGGAGGAATCCAGCAAATTGTAAAAATTTCTCACTGGGCACTGCCCTGTTGGCCAGGGCAAATGGGTGCAAATGGAGGCCATTTCCCATGGGAAAAAGAAGTCCTTTCCCCAGGTTCTGGGTGTCAGATGAAAGGTGGCCTTTGGGGCTCTAAGGACTTGCAGGGTACTACTTATTGGCAGCTTTAGATTTGGAGAAATCCAGCAAAGATTGCATGTTTCTTGCTGGACACCGCCCTATTAGTCAAGGCGAGAGGCCACAAATGGAGGCCATTTTCCATGGGGAAAATGAAGTCATGTCTCCAGGGTCTGGGTATCAGATGAAAGGTGGCCTTTGGGGCTCAATGGACTTGCAAGCTCCTTGTTGCCAACAGCGTTAGTTCAGCAGGAATCCCGCAATGTTAAAAAATTTCTCACTGGGAACTGTGCTGTTGGCCAGGGCAAATGGCTGCAAAGAGAGGCCATTTTGCATGGGGAAAAGAAGTCCTTTCCCCAGGGTCTGGGTATCAGCTGGAAGTTGGCATCTGGGGCTCTAAGGACTTGCAGTGTCCTAGTTGCTGGCAGCTTTTGTTTTGGAAGAATCCAGCTGAGTTTGCAAATTGCTCGCTTGGCACTGCCCTGCCTGCTAGGCCAAGGGGCCACAAATGAAGGCCATTTTCCATGGGAAAAATGTCCTTTTCCCAGGGTCTCAGTAATATGTTCAAGGTGGCCTTTGAGCTTCTAAGTACTTACAGGATCCTACTTGCTGCCAGCTTTACTTTTGGAAAAATGAAGCAAAAATTTGGTAATTCTACCTTGTCTCCCCTCTTTCGGCCAGGGTGAGTGGCTGCAAACGGAGTCCATTTCCCATGGGAAAAAGAAGTCCTTTCCCCAGAGTCTGCGTATCAGATGAAAGGTGGCCATGGGGCTCCAAGGACTTCCAGGGTCCTCATTGCAAGCAGCTTTACTTTTGGAGAAAATCAGCCAAGTTTGCAAATTTCACACAGGGAACGATGCAGACGACAAGGGCGAGTGGCCTCAAACTGACGCCAATTTCCCTGGGGAAAATGAAATCATGTCCCCAGCGTCTGGGTGTCAGATGAAAGGTGGACTTTAGGGCTCTAAGGACTTGCAATCTCCTACTTGCTGTTAGCTTTAGTTGTGGAGGAATCCAGCAATTTTTGCAAATTTCTCACTGCTCACTGCCCTGTTGGCCAGAGCAAATGGCTGCAAAGAGAGGTTATTATGCATGGGAAAAAGAAGTCCTTTCCCCAGGGTCTGGGTGTCAGATGAAAGGTGGCCATGGGGCTCCAAGGACTTCCAGGGTCCTCGTTGCCAGCAGCTTTACTTTTGGTGAAAATCAGCCAAGTTTGCAAATTTCACACCGGGAACGATGCAGATGGCCAGGGCGAGTGGCCTCATACTGGTCCGATTTTCCATCCGGAAAATGAAGTCATGCCCCCAGGGTCTGGGTATCAATGAAAGGTGGCCTTTGGGGCTCTAAGGACTTAAAGCTCCTACTTGTTGGCAGCTTTCGTTGTGGAGGAATCCAGCAAAGTTTGCAAATTTCTCACTGGGCACTGCCCTGTTGGCCAGGGCAAATGGCTGCAAATGGAGGCCATTTTCCATGGGAAAAAGAAGTCATGTCCCCAGCGTCTGGGTGTCAGATGAAAGGTGGCCTTTGGGGCTCTAAGGACTTGCAATCTCCTAGTTGCCAACAGCTTTAGCTGTGGAGGAATCCAGCAAAGTTTAAAAATTTCTCACTGGGCACTGCCCTGTTGGCCAGGGCAAATGGCTGCAAAGAGAGGTTATTATGCATGGGAAAAAGAAGTCCTTTCCCCAGGGTCTGGGTGTCAGATGAAAGGTGGCCATGGGGCTCCAAGGACTTCCAGGGTCCTCGTTGCCAGCAGCTTTACTTTTGGTGAAAATCAGCCAAGTTTGCAAATTTCACACCGGGAACGATGCAGATGGCCAGGGCGAGTGGCCTCATACTGGTCCGATTTTCCATCCGGAAAATGAAGTCATGCCCCCAGGGTCTGGGTATCAATGGAAGGTGGACTTTGGGGCTCCAAGGACTTCCGGGGTCCTCGTTGCCAGCAGCTTTACTTTTGGAGAAAATCAGCCAAGTTCGCAAATTTCACACCGGGAACGATGCAGATGGCCAGGGCGAGTGGCCTCAAACTGACTCTATTTTCCATGGGGACAAGAAGTCATGTCCCCAGCGTCTGGGTGTCAGATGAAAGGTGGCCTTTGGGGCTCTAAGGACTTGCAAGCTCCTAGTTGCCAACAGCGTTAGTTCTGCAGGAATCCAGCAATGTTTAAAAAATTTCTCACTGGGAACTGCGCTGTTGGCCAGGGCAAATGGCTGCAAATGGAGGCCATTTTGCATGGGAAAAAGAAGTCCTTTCCCCAGGGTCTGGGTGTCAGATGAAAGGTGGTCTTTGGGGCTCCAAGGACTTCCAGGGTCCTCGTTGCCAGCAGCTTTACTTTTGGAGAAAATCAGCCAAGTTTGCAAATTTCACACCGGGAACGATGCAGATGGCCAGGGCGATTTGGCCTCAAACTGACCCCATTTTCCATGGGGAAAATTAATTCATGTCCCCAGGGTCTGGGTGTCAGATGAAAGGTGGACTTTAGGGCTCTAAGGACTTGCAGGGTACTACTTATTGGCAGCTTTAGATTTGGAGAAATCCAGCAAAGTTGGCAAATTTCTTGCTGGGCACCACCCTATTGGTCAGGGCAAGAGGCCAGAAATGGAGGCCATTTTCCATGGGGAAAATGAAGTCATTGGCCCAGGGTCTGCGGATCAGATGAAAGGTGGCATCTGGGGCCCTAAGGAGTTGCAGGGTCCTCCTTGCCAGCAGCTTTACTTTTGGAGAAAATCAGCCAGGTTTGCAAATTTCACACCGGGAACGATGCAGATGGCCAGGGCGAGTGGCCTCAAAATGACCCCATTTTTCATGGGGAAAAGAAGTCATGTCCCCAGCGTCTGGGTGTCAGATGAAAGGTGGCCTTTGGGGCTCTAAGGACTTGCAAGCTCCTAGTTGCCAACAGCTTTAGCTGTGGAGGGATCCAGTAATGTTTAAAAATTTCTCACTGGGCACTGCCCTGTTGGCCAGGGCAAATGGCTGCAAAGAGAGGTTATTATGCATGGGAAAAAGAAGTCCTTTCCCCAGGGTCTGGGTGTCAGATGAAAGGTGGCCATGGGGCTCCAAGGACTTCCAGGGTCCTCGTTGCCAGCAGCTTTACTTTTGGTGAAAATCAGCCAAGTTTGCAAATTTCACACCGGGAACGATGCAGATGGCCAGGGCGAGTGGCCTCATACTGATGCGATTTTCCATCCGGAAAATGAAGTCATGCCCCCAGGGTCTGGGTATCAATGAAAGGTGGACTTTGGGGCTCCAAGGACTTCCGGGGTCCTCGTTGCCAGCAGCTTTAATTTTGGAGAAAATCAGCCAAGTTTGCAAATTTCACACCGGGAACAATGCAGATTACCAGGGCGATTGGTCTCAAACTGACCCCATTTTCCCTGGGGAAAATTAATTCATATCCCCATGGTCTGGGTGTCAGATGAAAGGTGGCCTTTGGGGCTCTAAGGACTTGCAAGCTCCTAGTTGCCGATTGCTTTAGTTTTGGAGGAATCCAGCAAATTGTAAAAATTTCTCACTGGGCACTGCCCTGTTGGCCAGGGCAAATGGGTGCAAATGGAGGCCATTTCCCATGGGAAAAAGAAGTCCTTTCCCCAGGTTCTGGGTGTCAGATGAAAGGTGGCCTTTGGGGCTCTAAGGACTTGCAGGGTACTACTTATTGGCAGCTTTAGATTTGGAGAAATCCAGCAAAGATTGCATGTTTCTTGCTGGACACCGCCCTATTAGTCAAGGCGAGAGGCCACAAATGGAGGCCATTTTCCATGGGGAAAATGAAGTCATGTCTCCAGGGTCTGGGTATCAGATGAAAGGTGGCCTTTGGGGCTCAATGGACTTGCAAGCTCCTTGTTGCCAACAGCGTTAGTTCAGCAGGAATCCCGCAATGTTAAAAAATTTCTCACTGGGAACTGCGCTGTTGGCCAGGGCAAATGGCTGCAAAGAGAGGCCATTTTGCATGGGGAAAAGAAGTCCTTTCCCCAGGGTCTGGGTATCAGCTGGAAGTTGGCATCTGGGGCTCTAAGGACTTGCAGTGTCCTAGTTGCTGGCAGCTTTTGTTTTGGAAGAATCCAGCTGAGTTTGCAAATTGCTCGCTTGGCACTGCCCTGCCTGCTAGGCCAAGGGGCCACAAATGAAGGCCATTTTCCATGGGAAAAATGTCCTTTTCCCAGGGTCTCAGTAATATGTTCAAGGTGGCCTTTGAGCTTCTAAGTACTTACAGGATCCTACTTGCTGCCAGCTTTACTTTTGGAAAAATGAAGCAAAAATTTGGTAATTCTACCTTGTCTCCCCTCTTTCGGCCAGGGTGAGTGGCTGCAAACGGAGTCCATTTCCCATGGGAAAAAGAAGTCCTTTCCCCAGAGTCTGCGTATCAGATGAAAGGTGGCCATGGGGCTCCAAGGACTTCCAGGGTCCTCATTGCAAGCAGCTTTACTTTTGGAGAAAATCAGCCAAGTTTGCAAATTTCACACAGGGAACGATGCAGACGACAAGGGCGAGTGGCCTCAAACTGACGCCAATTTCCCTGGGGAAAATGAAATCATGTCCCCAGCGTCTGGGTGTCAGATGAAAGGTGGACTTTAGGGCTCTAAGGACTTGCAATCTCCTACTTGCTGTTAGCTTTAGTTGTGGAGGAATCCAGCAATTTTTGCAAATTTCTCACTGCTCACTGCCCTGTTGGCCAGAGCAAATGGCTGCAAAGAGAGGTTATTATGCATGGGAAAAAGAAGTCCTTTCCACAGGGTCTGGGTGTCAGATGAAAGGTGGCCATGGGGCTCCAAGGACTTCCAGGGTCCTCGTTGCCAGCAGCTTTACTTTTGGTGAAAATCAGCCAAGTTTGCAAATTTCACACCGGGAACGATGCAGATGGCCAGGGCGAGTGGCCTCATACTGGTCCGATTTTCCATCCGGAAAATGAAGTCATGCCCCCAGGGTCTGGGTATCAATGAAAGGTGGCCTTTGGGGCTCTAAGGACTTAAAGCTCCTACTTGTTGGCAGCTTTCGTTGTGGAGGAATCCAGCAAAGTTTGCAAATTTCTCACTGGGCACTGCCCTGTTGGCCAGGGCAAATGGCTGCAAATGGAGGCCATTTTCCATGGGAAAAAGAAGTCATGTCCCCAGCGTCTGGGTGTCAGATGAAAGGTGGCCTTTGGGGCTCTAAGGACTTGCAAGCTCCTAGTTGCCAACAGCTTTAGCTGTGGAGGGATCCAGTAATGTTTAAAAATTTCTCACTGGGCACTGCCCTGTTGGCCAGGGCAAATGGCTGCAAAGAGAGGTTATTATGCATGGGAAAAAGAAGTCCTTTCCCCAGGGTCTGGGTGTCAGATGAAAGGTGGCCATGGGGCTCCAAGGACTTCCAGGGTCCTCGTTGCCAGCAGCTTTACTTTTGGTGAAAATCAGCCAAGTTTGCAAATTTCACACCGGGAACGATGCAGATGGCCAGGGCGAGTGGCCTCATACTGGTCCGATTTTCCATCCGGAAAATGAAGTCATGCCCCCAGGGTCTGGGTATCAATGGAAGGTGGACTTTGGGGCTCCAAGGACTTCCGGGGTCCTCGTTGCCAGCAGCTTTACTTTTGGAGAAAATCAGCCAAGTTCGCAAATTTCACACCGGGAACGATGCAGATGGCCAGGGCGAGTGGCCTCAAACTGACTCTATTTTCCATGGGGAAAAGAAGTCATGTCCCCAGCGTCTGGGTGTCAGATGAAAGGTGGCCTTTGGGGCTCTAAGGACTTGCAAGCTCCTAGTTGCCAACAGCGTTAGTTCTGCAGGAATCCAGCAATGTTAAAAAATTTCTCACTGGGAACTGCGCTGTTGGCCAGGGCAAATGGCTGCAAATGGAGGCCATTTTGCATGGGAAAAAGAAGTCCTTTCCCCAGGGTCTGGGTGTCAGATGAAAGGTGGTCTTTGGGGCTCCAAGGACTTCCAGGGTCCTTGTTGCCAGCAGCTTTACTTTTGGAGAAAATCAGCCAAGTTTGCAAATTTCACACCGGGAACGATGCAGATGGCCAGGGCGATTGGCCTCAAACTGACCCCATTTTCCATGGGGAAAATTAATTCATGTCCCCAGGGTCTGGGTGTCAGATGAAAGGTGGACTTTAGGGCTCTAAGGACTTGCAGGGTACTACTTATTGGCAGCTTTAGATTTGGAGAAATCCAGCAAAGTTGGCAAATTTCTTGCTGGGCACCACCCTATTGGTCAGGGCGAGAGGCCAGAAATGGAGGCCATTTTCCATGGGGAAAATGAAGTCATTGGCCCAGGGTCTGCGGATCAGATGAAAGGTGGCATCTGGGGCCCTAAGGAGTTGCAGGGTCCTCCTTGCCAGCAGCTTTACTTTTGGAGAAAATCAGCCAAGTTTGCAAATTTCACACCGGGAACGATGCAGATGGCCAGGGCGAGTGGCCTCAAAATTACCCCATTTTTCATGGGGAAAAGAAGTCATGTCCCCAGCATCTGGGTGTCAGATGAAAGCTGGCCTTTGGGGCTCTAAGGACTTGCAAGCTCCTAGTTGCCAACAGCTTTAGCTGTGGAGGGATCCAGTAATGTTTAAAAATTTCTCACTGGGCACTGCCCTGTTGGCCAGGGCAAATGGCTGCAAAGAGAGGTTATTATGCATGGGAAAAAGAAGTCCTTTCCACAGGGTCTGGGTGTCAGATGAAAGGTGGCCATGGGGCTCCAAGGACTTCCAGGGTCCTCGTTGCCAGCAGCTTTACTTTTGGTGAAAATCAGCCAAGTTTGCAAATTTCACACCGGGAACGATGCAGATGGCCAGGGCGAGTGGCCTCATACTGATGCGATTTTCCATCCGGAAAATGAAGTCATGCCCCCAGGGTCTGGGTATCAATGAAAGGTGGACTTTGGGGCTCCAAGGACTTCCGGGGTCCTCGTTGCCAGCAGCTTTAATTTTGGAGAAAATCAGCCAAGTTTGCAAATTTCACACCGGGAACAATGCAGATTACCAGGGCGATTGGTCTCAAACTGACCCCATTTTCCCTGGGGAAAATTAATTCATATCCCCATGGTCTGGGTGTCAGATGAAAGGTGGCCTTTGGGGCTCTAAGGACTTGCAAGCTCCTAGTTGCCGATTGCTTTAGTTTTGGAGGAATCCAGCAAATTGTAAAAATTTCTCACTGGGCACTGCCCTGTTGGCCAGGGAAAATGGGTGCAAATGGAGGCCATTTTGCATGGGAAAAAGAAGTCCTTTCCCCAGGTTCTGGGTGTCAGATGAAAGGTGGCCTTTGGGGCTCTAAGGACTTGCAGGGTACTACTTATTGGCAGCTTTAGATTTGGAGAAATCCAGCAAAGATTGCATGTTTCTTGCTGGACACCGCCCTATTAGTCAAGGCGAGAGGCCACAAATGGAGGCCATTTTCCATGGGGAAAATGAAGTCATGTCTCCAGGGTCTGGGTATCAGATGAAAGGTGGCCTTTGGGGCTCAATGGACTTGCAAGCTCCTTGTTGCCAACAGCGTTAGTTCAGCAGGAATCCCGCAATGTTAAAAAATTTCTCACTGGGAACTGCGCTGTTGGCCAGGGCAAATGGCTGCAAAGAGAGGCCATTTTGCATGGGGAAAAGAAGTCCTTTCCCCAGGGTCTGGGTATCAGCTGGAAGTTGGCATCTGGGGCTCTAAGGACTTGCAGTGTCCTAGTTGCTGGCAGCTTTTGTTTTGGAAGAATCCAGCTGAGTTTGCAAATTGCTCGCTTGGCACTGCCCTGCCTGCTAGGCCAAGGGGCCACAAATGAAGGCCATTTTCCATGGGAAAAATGTCCTTTTCCCAGGGTCTCAGTAATATGTTCAAGGTGGCCTTTGAGCTTCTAAGTACTTACAGGATCCTACTTGCTGCCAGCTTTACTTTTGGAAAAATGAAGCAAAAATTTGGTAATTCTACCTTGTCTCCCCTCTTTCGGCCAGGGTGAGTGGCTGCAAACGGAGTCCATTTCCCATGGGAAAAAGAAGTCCTTTCCCCAGAGTCTGCGTATCAGATGAAAGGTGGCCATGGGGCTCCAAGGACTTCCAGGGTCCTCATTGCAAGCAGCTTTACTTTTGGAGAAAATCAGCCAAGTTTGCAAATTTCACACAGGGAACGATGCAGACGACAAGGGCGAGTGGCCTCAAACTGACGCCAATTTCCCTGGGGAAAATGAAATCATGTCCCCAGCGTCTGGGTGTCAGATGAAAGGTGGACTTTAGGGCTCTAAGGACTTGCAATCTCCTACTTGCTGTTAGCTTTAGTTGTGGAGGAATCCAGCAATTTTTGCAAATTTCTCACTGCTCACTGCCCTGTTGGCCAGAGCAAATGGCTGCAAAGAGAGGTTATTATGCATGGGAAAAAGAAGTCCTTTCCCCAGGGTCTGGGTGTCAGATGAAAGGTGGCCATGGGGCTCCAAGGACTTCCAGGGTCCTCGTTGCCAGCAGCTTTACTTTTGGTGAAAATCAGCCAAGTTTGCAAATTTCACACCGGGAACGATGCAGATGGCCAGGGCGAGTGGCCTCATACTGGTCCGATTTTCCATCCGGAAAATGAAGTCATGCCCCCAGGGTCTGGGTATCAATGAAAGGTGGCCTTTGGGGCTCTAAGGACTTAAAGCTCCTACTTGTTGGCAGCTTTCGTTGTGGAGGAATCCAGCAAAGTTTGCAAATTTCTCACTGGGCACTGCCCTGTTGGCCAGGGCAAATGGCTGCAAATGGAGGCCATTTTCCATGGGAAAAAGAAGTCATGTCCCCAGCGTCTGGGTGTCAGATGAAAGGTGGCCTTTGGGGCTCTAAGGACTTGCAATCTCCTAGTTGCCAACAGCTTTAGCTGTGGAGGAATCCAGCAAAGTTTAAAAATTTCTCACTGGGCACTGCCCTGTTGGCCAGGGCAAATGGCTGCAAAGAGAGGTTATTATGCATGGGAAAAAGAAGTCCTTTCCCCAGGGTCTGGGTGTCAGATGAAAGGTGGCCATGGGGCTCCAAGGACTTCCAGGGTCCTCGTTGCCAGCAGCTTTACTTTTGGTGAAAATCAGCCAAGTTTGCAAATTTCACACCGGGAACGATGCAGATGGCCAGGGCGAGTGGCCTCATACTGGTCCGATTTTCCATCCGGAAAATGAAGTCATGCCCCCAGGGTCTGGGTATCAATGGAAGGTGGACTTTGGGGCTCCAAGGACTTCCGGGGTCCTCGTTGCCAGCAGCTTTACTTTTGGAGAAAATCAGCCAAGTTCGCAAATTTCACACCGGGAACGATGCAGATGGCCAGGGCGAGTGGCCTCAAACTGACTCTATTTTCCATGGGGACAAGAAGTCATGTCCCCAGCGTCTGGGTGTCAGATGAAAGGTGGCCTTTGGGGCTCTAAGGACTTGCAAGCTCCTAGTTGCCAACAGCGTTAGTTCTGCAGGAATCCAGCAATGTTTAAAAAATTTCTCACTGGGAACTGCGCTGTTGGCCAGGGCAAATGGCTGCAAATGGAGGCCATTTTGCATGGGAAAAAGAAGTCCTTTCCCCAGGGTCTGGGTGTCAGATGAAAGGTGGTCTTTGGGGCTCCAAGGACTTCCAGGGTCCTCGTTGCCAGCAGCTTTACTTTTGGAGAAAATCAGCCAAGTTTGCAAATTTCA
Source organism: Agelaius phoeniceus (assembly GCF_051311805.1). Lineage (NCBI taxonomy): Eukaryota > Metazoa > Chordata > Aves > Passeriformes > Icteridae > Agelaius > Agelaius phoeniceus. Next base: position 12,165,472 of record NC_135284.1, read on the forward strand.
CACCGGGAACGATGCAGATGGCCAGGGCGATTTGGCCTCAAACTGACCCCATTTTCCATGGGGAAAATTAATTCATGTCCCCAGGGTCTGGGTGTCAGATGAAAGGTGGACTTTAGGGCTCTAAGGACTTGCAGGGTACTACTTATTGGCAGCTTTAGATTTGGAGAAATCCAGCAAAGTTGGCAAATTTCTTGCTGGGCACCACCCTATTGGTCAGGGCGAGAGGCCAGAAATGGAGGCCATTTTCCATGGGGAAAATGAAGTCATTGGCCCAGGGTCTGCGGATCAGATGAAAGGTGGCATCTGGGGCCCTAAGGAGTTGCAGGGTCCTCCTTGCCAGCAGCTTTACTTTTGGAGAAAATCAGCCAGGTTTGCAAATTTCACACCGGGAACGATGCAGATGGCCAGGGCGAGTGGCCTCAAAATGACCCCATTTTTCATGGGGAAAAGAAGTCATGTCCCCAGCGTCTGGGTGTCAGATGAAAGGTGGCCTTTGGGGCTCTAAGGACTTGCAAGCTCCTAGTTGCCAACAGCTTTAGCTGTGGAGGGATCCAGTAATGTTTAAAAATTTCTCACTGGGCACTGCCCTGTTGGCCAGGGCAAATGGCTGCAAAGAGAGGTTATTATGCATGGGAAAAAGAAGTCCTTTCCCCAGGGTCTGGGTGTCAGATGAAAGGTGGCCATGGGGCTCCAAGGACTTCCAGGGTCCTCGTTGCCAGCAGCTTTACTTTTGGTGAAAATCAGCCAAGTTTGCAAATTTCACACCGGGAACGATGCAGATGGCCAGGGCGAGTGGCCTCATACTGATGCGATTTTCCATCCGGAAAATGAAGTCATGCCCCCAGGGTCTGGGTATCAATGAAAGGTGGACTTTGGGGCTCCAAGGACTTCCGGGGTCCTCGTTGCCAGCAGCTTTAATTTTGGAGAAAATCAGCCAAGTTTGCAAATTTCACACCGGGAACAATGCAGATTACCAGGGCGATTGGTCTCAAACTGACCCCATTTTCCCTGGGGAAAATTAATTCATATCCCCATGGTCTGGGTGTCAGATGAAAGGTGGCCTTTGGGGCTCTAAGGACTTGCAAGCTCCTAGTTGCCGATTGCTTTAGTTTTGGAGGAATCCAGCAAATTGTAAAAATTTCTCACTGGGCACTGCCCTGTTGGCCAGGGCAAATGGGTGCAAATGGAGGCCATTTTGCATGGGAAAAAGAAGTCCTTTCCCCAGGTTCTGGGTGTCAGATGAAAGGTGGCCTTTGGGGCTCTAAGGACTTGCAGGGTACTACTTATTGGCAGCTTTAGATTTGGAGAAATCCAGCAAAGATTGCATGTTTCTTGCTGGACACCGCCCTATTAGTCAAGGCGAGAGGCCACAAATGGAGGCCATTTTCCATGGGGAAAATGAAGTCATGTCTCCAGGGTCTGGGTATCAGATGAAAGGTGGCCTTTGGGGCTCAATGGACTTGCAAGCTCCTTGTTGCCAACAGCGTTAGTTCAGCAGGAATCCCGCAATGTTAAAAAATTTCTCACTGGGAACTGCGCTGTTGGCCAGGGCAAATGGCTGCAAAGAGAGGCCATTTTGCATGGGGAAAAGAAGTCCTTTCCCCAGGGTCTGGGTATCAGCTGGAAGTTGGCATCTGGGGCTCTAAGGACTTGCAGTGTCCTAGTTGCTGGCAGCTTTTGTTTTGGAAGAATCCAGCTGAGTTTGCAAATTGCTCGCTTGGCACTGCCCTGCCTGCTAGGCCAAGGGGCCACAAATGAAGGCCATTTTCCATGGGAAAAATGTCCTTTTCCCAGGGTCTCAGTAATATGTTCAAGGTGGCCTTTGAGCTTCTAAGTACTTACAGGATCCTACTTGCTGCCAGCTTTACTTTTGGAAAAATGAAGCAAAAATTTGGTAATTCTACCTTGTCTCCCCTCTTTCGGCCAGGGTGAGTGGCTGCAAACGGAGTCCATTTCCCATGGGAAAAAGAAGTCCTTTCCCCAGAGTCTGCGTATCAGATGAAAGGTGGCCATGGGGCTCCAAGGACTTCCAGGGTCCTCATTGCAAGCAGCTTTACTTTTGGAGAAAATCAGCCAAGTTTGCAAATTTCACACAGGGAACGATGCAGACGACAAGGGCGAGTGGCCTCAAACTGACGCCAATTTCCCTGGGGAAAATGAAATCATGTCCCCAGCGTCTGGGTGTCAGATGAAAGGTGGACTTTAGGGCTCTAAGGACTTGCAATCTCCTACTTGCTGTTAGCTTTAGTTGTGGAGGAATCCAGCAATTTTTGCAAATTTCTCACTGCTCACTGCCCTGTTGGCCAGAGCAAATGGCTGCAAAGAGAGGTTATTATGCATGGGAAAAAGAAGTCCTTTCCCCAGGGTCTGGGTGTCAGATGAAAGGTGGCCATGGGGCTCCAAGGACTTCCAGGGTCCTCGTTGCCAGCAGCTTTACTTTTGGTGAAAATCAGCCAAGTTTGCAAATTTCACACCGGGAACGATGCAGATGGCCAGGGCGAGTGGCCTCATACTGGTCCGATTTTCCATCCGGAAAATGAAGTCATGCCCCCAGGGTCTGGGTATCAATGAAAGGTGGCCTTTGGGGCTCTAAGGACTTAAAGCTCCTACTTGTTGGCAGCTTTCGTTGTGGAGGAATCCAGCAAAGTTTGCAAATTTCTCACTGGGCACTGCCCTGTTGGCCAGGGCAAATGGCTGCAAATGGAGGCCATTTTCCATGGGAAAAAGAAGTCATGTCCCCAGCGTCTGGGTGTCAGATGAAAGGTGGCCTTTGGGGCTCTAAGGACTTGCAATCTCCTAGTTGCCAACAGCTTTAGCTGTGGAGGAATCCAGCAAAGTTTAAAAATTTCTCACTGGGCACTGCCCTGTTGGCCAGGGCAAATGGCTGCAAAGAGAGGTTATTATGCATGGGAAAAAGAAGTCCTTTCCCCAGGGTCTGGGTGTCAGATGAAAGGTGGCCATGGGGCTCCAAGGACTTCCAGGGTCCTCGTTGCCAGCAGCTTTACTTTTGGTGAAAATCAGCCAAGTTTGCAAATTTCACACCGGGAACGATGCAGATGGCCAGGGCGAGTGGCCTCATACTGGTCCGATTTTCCATCCGGAAAATGAAGTCATGCCCCCAGGGTCTGGGTATCAATGGAAGGTGGACTTTGGGGCTCCAAGGACTTCCGGGGTCCTCGTTGCCAGCAGCTTTACTTTTGGAGAAAATCAGCCAAGTTCGCAAATTTCACACCGGGAACGATGCAGATGGCCAGGGCGAGTGGCCTCAAACTGACTCTATTTTCCATGGGGACAAGAAGTCATGTCCCCAGCGTCTGGGTGTCAGATGAAAGGTGGCCTTTGGGGCTCTAAGGACTTGCAAGCTCCTAGTTGCCAACAGCGTTAGTTCTGCAGGAATCCAGCAATGTTTAAAAAATTTCTCACTGGGAACTGCGCTGTTGGCCAGGGCAAATGGCTGCAAATGGAGGCCATTTTGCATGGGAAAAAGAAGTCCTTTCCCCAGGGTCTGGGTGTCAGATGAAAGGTGGCCATGGGGCTCCAAGGACTTCCAGGGTCCTCGTTGCCAGCAGCTTTACTTTTGGAGAAAATCAGCCAAGTTTGCAAATTTCACACCGGGAACGATGCAGATGGCCAGGGCGATTTGGCCTCAAACTGACCCCATTTTCCATGGGGAAAATTAATTCATGTCCCCAGGGTCTGGGTGTCAGATGAAAGGTGGACTTTAGGGCTCTAAGGACTTGCAGGGTACTACTTATTGGCAGCTTTAGATTTGGAGAAATCCAGCAAAGTTGGCAAATTTCTTGCTGGGCACCACCCTATTGGTCAGGGCGAGAGGCCAGAAATGGAGGCCATTTTCCATGGGGAAAATGAAGTCATTGGCCCAGGGTCTGCGGATCAGATGAAAGGTGGCATCTGGGGCCCTAAGGAGTTGCAGGGTCCTCCTTGCCAGCAGCTTTACTTTTGGAGAAAATCAGCCAGGTTTGCAAATTTCACACCGGGAACGATGCAGATGGCCAGGGCGAGTGGCCTCAAAATGACCCCATTTTTCATGGGGAAAAGAAGTCATGTCCCCAGCGTCTGGGTGTCAGATGAAAGGTGGCCTTTGGGGCTCTAAGGACTTGCAAGCTCCTAGTTGCCAACAGCTTTAGCTGTGGAGGGATCCAGTAATGTTTAAAAATTTCTCACTGGGCACTGCCCTGTTGGCCAGGGCAAATGGCTGCAAAGAGAGGTTATTATGCATGGGAAAAAGAAGTCCTTTCCCCAGGGTCTGGGTGTCAGATGAAAGGTGGCCATGGGGCTCCAAGGACTTCCAGGGTCCTCGTTGCCAGCAGCTTTACTTTTGGTGAAAATCAGCCAAGTTTGCAAATTTCACACCGGGAACGATGCAGATGGCCAGGGCGAGTGGCCTCATACTGATGCGATTTTCCATCCGGAAAATGAAGTCATGCCCCCAGGGTCTGGGTATCAATGAAAGGTGGACTTTGGGGCTCCAAGGACTTCCGGGGTCCTCGTTGCCAGCAGCTTTAATTTTGGAGAAAATCAGCCAAGTTTGCAAATTTCACACCGGGAACAATGCAGATTACCAGGGCGATTGGTCTCAAACTGACCCCATTTTCCCTGGGGAAAATTAATTCATATCCCCATGGTCTGGGTGTCAGATGAAAGGTGGCCTTTGGGGCTCTAAGGACTTGCAAGCTCCTAGTTGCCGATTGCTTTAGTTTTGGAGGAATCCAGCAAATTGTAAAAATTTCTCACTGGGCACTGCCCTGTTGGCCAGGGCAAATGGGTGCAAATGGAGGCCATTTCCCATGGGAAAAAGAAGTCCTTTCCCCAGGTTCTGGGTGTCAGATGAAAGGTGGCCTTTGGGGCTCTAAGGACTTGCAGGGTACTACTTATTGGCAGCTTTAGATTTGGAGAAATCCAGCAAAGATTGCATGTTTCTTGCTGGACACCGCCCTATTAGTCAAGGCGAGAGGCCACAAATGGAGGCCATTTTCCATGGGGAAAATGAAGTCATGTCTCCAGGGTCTGGGTATCAGATGAAAGGTGGCCTTTGGGGCTCAATGGACTTGCAAGCTCCTTGTTGCCAACAGCGTTAGTTCAGCAGGAATCCCGCAATGTTAAAAAATTTCTCACTGGGAACTGCGCTGTTGGCCAGGGCAAATGGCTGCAAAGAGAGGCCATTTTGCATGGGGAAAAGAAGTCCTTTCCCCAGGGTCTGGGTATCAGCTGGAAGTTGGCATCTGGGGCTCTAAGGACTTGCAGTGTCCTAGTTGCTGGCAGCTTTTGTTTTGGAAGAATCCAGCTGAGTTTGCAAATTGCTCGCTTGGCACTGCCCTGCCTGCTAGGCCAAGGGGCCACAAATGAAGGCCATTTTCCATGGGAAAAATGTCCTTTTCCCAGGGTCTCAGTAATATGTTCAAGGTGGCCTTTGAGCTTCTAAGTACTTACAGGATCCTACTTGCTGCCAGCTTTACTTTTGGAAAAATGAAGCAAAAATTTGGTAATTCTACCTTGTCTCCCCTCTTTCGGCCAGGGTGAGTGGCTGCAAACGGAGTCCATTTCCCATGGGAAAAAGAAGTCCTTTCCCCAGAGTCTGCGTATCAGATGAAAGGTGGCCATGGGGCTCCAAGGACTTCCAGGGTCCTCATTGCAAGCAGCTTTACTTTTGGAGAAAATCAGCCAAGTTTGCAAATTTCACACAGGGAACGATGCAGACGACAAGGGCGAGTGGCCTCAAACTGACGCCAATTTCCCTGGGGAAAATGAAATCATGTCCCCAGCGTCTGGGTGTCAGATGAAAGGTGGACTTTAGGGCTCTAAGGACTTGCAATCTCCTACTTGCTGTTAGCTTTAGTTGTGGAGGAATCCAGCAATTTTTGCAAATTTCTCACTGCTCACTGCCCTGTTGGCCAGAGCAAATGGCTGCAAAGAGAGGTTATTATGCATGGGAAAAAGAAGTCCTTTCCCCAGGGTCTGGGTGTCAGATGAAAGGTGGCCATGGGGCTCCAAGGACTTCCAGGGTCCTCGTTGCCAGCAGCTTTACTTTTGGTGAAAATCAGCCAAGTTTGCAAATTTCACACCGGGAACGATGCAGATGGCCAGGGCGAGTGGCCTCATACTGGTCCGATTTTCCATCCGGAAAATGAAGTCATGCCCCCAGGGTCTGGGTATCAATGAAAGGTGGCCTTTGGGGCTCTAAGGACTTAAAGCTCCTACTTGTTGGCAGCTTTCGTTGTGGAGGAATCCAGCAAAGTTTGCAAATTTCTCACTGGGCACTGCCCTGTTGGCCAGGGCAAATGGCTGCAAATGGAGGCCATTTTCCATGGGAAAAAGAAGTCATGTCCCCAGCGTCTGGGTGTCAGATGAAAGGTGGCCTTTGGGGCTCTAAGGACTTGCAATCTCCTAGTTGCCAACAGCTTTAGCTGTGGAGGAATCCAGCAAAGTTTAAAAATTTCTCACTGGGCACTGCCCTGTTGGCCAGGGCAAATGGCTGCAAAGAGAGGTTATTATGCATGGGAAAAAGAAGTCCTTTCCCCAGGGTCTGGGTGTCAGATGAAAGGTGGCCATGGGGCTCCAAGGACTTCCAGGGTCCTCGTTGCCAGCAGCTTTACTTTTGGTGAAAATCAGCCAAGTTTGCAAATTTCACACCGGGAACGATGCAGATGGCCAGGGCGAGTGGCCTCATACTGGTCCGATTTTCCATCCGGAAAATGAAGTCATGCCCCCAGGGTCTGGGTATCAATGGAAGGTGGACTTTGGGGCTCCAAGGACTTCCGGGGTCCTCGTTGCCAGCAGCTTTACTTTTGGAGAAAATCAGCCAAGTTCGCAAATTTCACACCGGGAACGATGCAGATGGCCAGGGCGAGTGGCCTCAAACTGACTCTATTTTCCATGGGGACAAGAAGTCATGTCCCCAGCGTCTGGGTGTCAGATGAAAGGTGGCCTTTGGGGCTCTAAGGACTTGCAAGCTCCTAGTTGCCAACAGCGTTAGTTCTGCAGGAATCCAGCAATGTTTAAAAAATTTCTCACTGGGAACTGCGCTGTTGGCCAGGGCAAATGGCTGCAAATGGAGGCCATTTTGCATGGGAAAAAGAAGTCCTTTCCCCAGGGTCTGGGTGTCAGATGAAAGGTGGTCTTTGGGGCTCCAAGGACTTCCAGGGTCCTCGTTGCCAGCAGCTTTACTTTTGGAGAAAATCAGCCAAGTTTGCAAATTTCACACCGGGAACGATGCAGATGGCCAGGGCGATTTGGCCTCAAACTGACCCCATTTTCCATGGGGAAAATTAATTCATGTCCCCAGGGTCTGGGTGTCAGATGAAAGGTGGACTTTAGGGCTCTAAGGACTTGCAGGGTACTACTTATTGGCAGCTTTAGATTTGGAGAAATCCAGCAAAGTTGGCAAATTTCTTGCTGGGCACCACCCTATTGGTCAGGGCGAGAGGCCAGAAATGGAGGCCATTTTCCATGGGGAAAATGAAGTCATTGGCCCAGGGTCTGCGGATCAGATGAAAGGTGGCATCTGGGGCCCTAAGGAGTTGCAGGGTCCTCCTTGCCAGCAGCTTTACTTTTGGAGAAAATCAGCCAGGTTTGCAAATTTCACACCGGGAACGATGCAGATGGCCAGGGCGAGTGGCCTCAAAATGACCCCATTTTTCATGGGGAAAAGAAGTCATGTCCCCAGCGTCTGGGTGTCAGATGAAAGGTGGCCTTTGGGGCTCTAAGGACTTGCAAGCTCCTAGTTGCCAACAGCTTTAGCTGTGGAGGGATCCAGTAATGTTTAAAAATTTCTCACTGGGCACTGCCCTGTTGGCCAGGGCAAATGGCTGCAAAGAGAGGTTATTATGCATGGGAAAAAGAAGTCCTTTCCCCAGGGTCTGGGTGTCAGATGAAAGGTGGCCATGGGGCTCCAAGGACTTCCAGGGTCCTCGTTGCCAGCAGCTTTACTTTTGGTGAAAATCAGCCAAGTTTGCAAATTTCACACCGGGAACGATGCAGATGGCCAGGGCGAGTGGCCTCATACTGATGCGATTTTCCATCCGGAAAATGAAGTCATGCCCCCAGGGTCTGGGTATCAATGAAAGGTGGACTTTGGGGCTCCAAGGACTTCCGGGGTCCTCGTTGCCAGCAGCTTTAATTTTGGAGAAAATCAGCCAAGTTTGCAAATTTCACACCGGGAACAATGCAGATTACCAGGGCGATTGGTCTCAAACTGACCCCATTTTCCCTGGGGAAAATTAATTCATATCCCCATGGTCTGGGTGTCAGATGAAAGGTGGCCTTTGGGGCTCTAAGGACTTGCAAGCTCCTAGTTGCCGATTGCTTTAGTTTTGGAGGAATCCAGCAAATTGTAAAAATTTCTCACTGGGCACTGCCCTGTTGGCCAGGGCAAATGGGTGCAAATGGAGGCCATTTTGCATGGGAAAAAGAAGTCCTTTCCCCAGGTTCTGGGTGTCAGATGAAAGGTGGCCTTTGGGGCTCTAAGGACTTGCAGGGTACTACTTATTGGCAGCTTTAGATTTGGAGAAATCCAGCAAAGATTGCATGTTTCTTGCTGGACACCGCCCTATTAGTCAAGGCGAGAGGCCACAAATGGAGGCCATTTTCCATGGGGAAAATGAAGTCATGTCTCCAGGGTCTGGGTATCAGATGAAAGGTGGCCTTTGGGGCTCAATGGACTTGCAAGCTCCTTGTTGCCAACAGCGTTAGTTCAGCAGGAATCCCGCAATGTTAAAAAATTTCTCACTGGGAACTGCGCTGTTGGCCAGGGCAAATGGCTGCAAAGAGAGGCCATTTTGCATGGGGAAAAGAAGTCCTTTCCCCAGGGTCTGGGTATCAGCTGGAAGTTGGCATCTGGGGCTCTAAGGACTTGCAGTGTCCTAGTTGCTGGCAGCTTTTGTTTTGGAAGAATCCAGCTGAGTTTGCAAATTGCTCGCTTGGCACTGCCCTGCCTGCTAGGCCAAGGGGCCACAAATGAAGGCCATTTTCCATGGGAAAAATGTCCTTTTCCCAGGGTCTCAGTAATATGTTCAAGGTGGCCTTTGAGCTTCTAAGTACTTACAGGATCCTACTTGCTGCCAGCTTTACTTTTGGAAAAATGAAGCAAAAATTTGGTAATTCTACCTTGTCTCCCCTCTTTCGGCCAGGGTGAGTGGCTGCAAACGGAGTCCATTTCCCATGGGAAAAAGAAGTCCTTTCCCCAGAGTCTGCGTATCAGATGAAAGGTGGCCATGGGGCTCCAAGGACTTCCAGGGTCCTCATTGCAAGCAGCTTTACTTTTGGAGAAAATCAGCCAAGTTTGCAAATTTCACACAGGGAACGATGCAGACGACAAGGGCGAGTGGCCTCAAACTGACGCCAATTTCCCTGGGGAAAATGAAATCATGTCCCCAGCGTCTGGGTGTCAGATGAAAGGTGGACTTTAGGGCTCTAAGGACTTGCAATCTCCTACTTGCTGTTAGCTTTAGTTGTGGAGGAATCCAGCAATTTTTGCAAATTTCTCACTGCTCACTGCCCTGTTGGCCAGAGCAAATGGCTGCAAAGAGAGGTTATTATGCATGGGAAAAAGAAGTCCTTTCCCCAGGGTCTGGGTGTCAGATGAAAGGTGGCCATGGGGCTCCAAGGACTTCCAGGGTCCTCGTTGCCAGCAGCTTTACTTTTGGTGAAAATCAGCCAAGTTTGCAAATTTCACACCGGGAACGATGCAGATGGCCAGGGCGAGTGGCCTCATACTGGTCCGATTTTCCATCCGGAAAATGAAGTCATGCCCCCAGGGTCTGGGTATCAATGAAAGGTGGCCTTTGGGGCTCTAAGGACTTAAAGCTCCTACTTGTTGGCAGCTTTCGTTGTGGAGGAATCCAGCAAAGTTTGCAAATTTCTCACTGGGCACTGCCCTGTTGGCCAGGGCAAATGGCTGCAAATGGAGGCCATTTTCCATGGGAAAAAGAAGTCATGTCCCCAGCGTCTGGGTGTCAGATGAAAGGTGGCCTTTGGGGCTCTAAGGACTTGCAATCTCCTAGTTGCCAACAGCTTTAGCTGTGGAGGAATCCAGCAAAGTTTAAAAATTTCTCACTGGGCACTGCCCTGTTGGCCAGGGCAAATGGCTGCAAAGAGAGGTTATTATGCATGGGAAAAAGAAGTCCTTTCCCCAGGGTCTGGGTGTCAGATGAAAGGTGGCCATGGGGCTCCAAGGACTTCCAGGGTCCTCGTTGCCAGCAGCTTTACTTTTGGTGAAAATCAGCCAAGTTTGCAAATTTCACACCGGGAACGATGCAGATGGCCAGGGCGAGTGGCCTCATACTGGTCCGATTTTCCATCCGGAAAATGAAGTCATGCCCCCAGGGTCTGGGTATCAATGGAAGGTGGACTTTGGGGCTCCAAGGACTTCCGGGGTCCTCGTTGCCAGCAGCTTTACTTTTGGAGAAAATCAGCCAAGTTCGCAAATTTCACACCGGGAACGATGCAGATGGCCAGGGCGAGTGGCCTCAAACTGACTCTATTTTCCATGGGGACAAGAAGTCATGTCCCCAGCGTCTGGGTGTCAGATGAAAGGTGGCCTTTGGGGCTCTAAGGACTTGCAAGCTCCTAGTTGCCAACAGCGTTAGTTCTGCAGGAATCCAGCAATGTTTAAAAAATTTCTCACTGGGAACTGCGCTGTTGGCCAGGGCAAATGGCTGCAAATGGAGGCCATTTTGCATGGGAAAAAGAAGTCCTTTCCCCAGGGTCTGGGTGTCAGATGAAAGGTGGCCATGGGGCTCCAAGGACTTCCAGGGTCCTCGTTGCCAGCAGCTTTACTTTTGGAGAAAATCAGCCAAGTTTGCAAATTTCACACCGGGAACGATGCAGATGGCCAGGGCGATTTGGCCTCAAACTGACCCCATTTTCCATGGGGAAAATTAATTCATGTCCCCAGGGTCTGGGTGTCAGATGAAAGGTGGACTTTAGGGCTCTAAGGACTTGCAGGGTACTACTTATTGGCAGCTTTAGATTTGGAGAAATCCAGCAAAGTTGGCAAATTTCTTGCTGGGCACCACCCTATTGGTCAGGGCGAGAGGCCAGAAATGGAGGCCATTTTCCATGGGGAAAATGAAGTCATTGGCCCAGGGTCTGCGGATCAGATGAAAGGTGGCATCTGGGGCCCTAAGGAGTTGCAGGGTCCTCCTTGCCAGCAGCTTTACTTTTGGAGAAAATCAGCCAGGTTTGCAAATTTCACACCGGGAACGATGCAGATGGCCAGGGCGAGTGGCCTCAAAATGACCCCATTTTTCATGGGGAAAAGAAGTCATGTCCCCAGCGTCTGGGTGTCAGATGAAAGGTGGCCTTTGGGGCTCTAAGGACTTGCAAGCTCCTAGTTGCCAACAGCTTTAGCTGTGGAGGGATCCAGTAATGTTTAAAAATTTCTCACTGGGCACTGCCCTGTTGGCCAGGGCAAATGGCTGCAAAGAGAGGTTATTATGCATGGGAAAAAGAAGTCCTTTCCCCAGGGTCTGGGTGTCAGATGAAAGGTGGCCATGGGGCTCCAAGGACTTCCAGGGTCCTCGTTGCCAGCAGCTTTACTTTTGGTGAAAATCAGCCAAGTTTGCAAATTTCACACCGGGAACGATGCAGATGGCCAGGGCGAGTGGCCTCATACTGATGCGATTTTCCATCCGGAAAATGAAGTCATGCCCCCAGGGTCTGGGTATCAATGAAAGGTGGACTTTGGGGCTCCAAGGACTTCCGGGGTCCTCGTTGCCAGCAGCTTTAATTTTGGAGAAAATCAGCCAAGTTTGCAAATTTCACACCGGGAACAATGCAGATTACCAGGGCGATTGGTCTCAAACTGACCCCATTTTCCCTGGGGAAAATTAATTCATATCCCCATGGTCTGGGTGTCAGATGAAAGGTGGCCTTTGGGGCTCTAAGGACTTGCAAGCTCCTAGTTGCCGATTGCTTTAGTTTTGGAGGAATCCAGCAAATTGTAAAAATTTCTCACTGGGCACTGCCCTGTTGGCCAGGGCAAATGGGTGCAAATGGAGGCCATTTCCCATGGGAAAAAGAAGTCCTTTCCCCAGGTTCTGGGTGTCAGATGAAAGGTGGCCTTTGGGGCTCTAAGGACTTGCAGGGTACTACTTATTGGCAGCTTTAGATTTGGAGAAATCCAGCAAAGATTGCATGTTTCTTGCTGGACACCGCCCTATTAGTCAAGGCGAGAGGCCACAAATGGAGGCCATTTTCCATGGGGAAAATGAAGTCATGTCTCCAGGGTCTGGGTATCAGATGAAAGGTGGCCTTTGGGGCTCAATGGACTTGCAAGCTCCTTGTTGCCAACAGCGTTAGTTCAGCAGGAATCCCGCAATGTTAAAAAATTTCTCACTGGGAACTGCGCTGTTGGCCAGGGCAAATGGCTGCAAAGAGAGGCCATTTTGCATGGGGAAAAGAAGTCCTTTCCCCAGGGTCTGGGTATCAGCTGGAAGTTGGCATCTGGGGCTCTAAGGACTTGCAGTGTCCTAGTTGCTGGCAGCTTTTGTTTTGGAAGAATCCAGCTGAGTTTGCAAATTGCTCGCTTGGCACTGCCCTGCCTGCTAGGCCAAGGGGCCACAAATGAAGGCCATTTTCCATGGGAAAAATGTCCTTTTCCCAGGGTCTCAGTAATATGTTCAAGGTGGCCTTTGAGCTTCTAAGTACTTACAGGATCCTACTTGCTGCCAGCTTTACTTTTGGAAAAATGAAGCAAAAATTTGGTAATTCTACCTTGTCTCCCCTCTTTCGGCCAGGGTGAGTGGCTGCAAACGGAGTCCATTTCCCATGGGAAAAAGAAGTCCTTTCCCCAGAGTCTGCGTATCAGATGAAAGGTGGCCATGGGGCTCCAAGGACTTCCAGGGTCCTCATTGCAAGCAGCTTTACTTTTGGAGAAAATCAGCCAAGTTTGCAAATTTCACACAGGGAACGATGCAGACGACAAGGGCGAGTGGCCTCAAACTGACGCCAATTTCCCTGGGGAAAATGAAATCATGTCCCCAGCGTCTGGGTGTCAGATGAAAGGTGGACTTTAGGGCTCTAAGGACTTGCAATCTCCTACTTGCTGTTAGCTTTAGTTGTGGAGGAATCCAGCAATTTTTGCAAATTTCTCACTGCTCACTGCCCTGTTGGCCAGAGCAAATGGCTGCAAAGAGAGGTTATTATGCATGGGAAAAAGAAGTCCTTTCCCCAGGGTCTGGGTGTCAGATGAAAGGTGGCCATGGGGCTCCAAGGACTTCCAGGGTCCTCGTTGCCAGCAGCTTTACTTTTGGTGAAAATCAGCCAAGTTTGCAAATTTCACACCGGGAACGATGCAGATGGCCAGGGCGAGTGGCCTCATACTGGTCCGATTTTCCATCCGGAAAATGAAGTCATGCCCCCAGGGTCTGGGTATCAATGAAAGGTGGCCTTTGGGGCTCTAAGGACTTAAAGCTCCTACTTGTTGGCAGCTTTCGTTGTGGAGGAATCCAGCAAAGTTTGCAAATTTCTCACTGGGCACTGCCCTGTTGGCCAGGGCAAATGGCTGCAAATGGAGGCCATTTTCCATGGGAAAAAGAAGTCATGTCCCCAGCGTCTGGGTGTCAGATGAAAGGTGGCCTTTGGGGCTCTAAGGACTTGCAATCTCCTAGTTGCCAACAGCTTTAGCTGTGGAGGAATCCAGCAAAGTTTAAAAATTTCTCACTGGGCACTGCCCTGTTGGCCAGGGCAAATGGCTGCAAAGAGAGGTTATTATGCATGGGAAAAAGAAGTCCTTTCCCCAGGGTCTGGGTGTCAGATGAAAGGTGGCCATGGGGCTCCAAGGACTTCCAGGGTCCTCGTTGCCAGCAGCTTTACTTTTGGTGAAAATCAGCCAAGTTTGCAAATTTCACACCGGGAACGATGCAGATGGCCAGGGCGAGTGGCCTCATACTGGTCCGATTTTCCATCCGGAAAATGAAGTCATGCCCCCAGGGTCTGGGTATCAATGGAAGGTGGACTTTGGGGCTCCAAGGACTTCCGGGGTCCTCGTTGCCAGCAGCTTTACTTTTGGAGAAAATCAGCCAAGTTCGCAAATTTCACACCGGGAACGATGCAGATGGCCAGGGCGAGTGGCCTCAAACTGACTCTATTTTCCATGGGGAAAAGAAGTCATGTCCCCAGCGTCTGGGTGTCAGATGAAAGGTGGCCTTTGGGGCTCTAAGGACTTGCAAGCTCCTAGTTGCCAACAGCGTTAGTTCTGCAGGAATCCAGCAATGTTTAAAAAATTTCTCACTGGGAACTGCGCTGTTGGCCAGGGCAAATGGCTGCAAATGGAGGCCATTTTGCATGGGAAAAAGAAGTCCTTTCCCCAGGGTCTGGGTGTCAGATGAAAGGTGGTCTTTGGGGCTCCAAGGACTTCCAGGGTCCTTGTTGCCAGCAGCTTTACTTTTGGAGAAAATCAGCCAAGTTTGCAAATTTCACACCGGGAACGATGCAGATGGCCAGGGCGATTGGCCTCAAACTGACCCCATTTTCCATGGGGAAAATTAATTCATGTCCCCAGGGTCTGGGTGTCAGATGAAAGGTGGACTTTAGGGCTCTAAGGACTTGCAGGGTACTACTTATTGGCAGCTTTAGATTTGGAGAAATCCAGCAAAGTTGGCAAATTTCTTGCTGGGCACCACCCTATTGGTCAGGGCGAGAGGCCAGAAATGGAGGCCATTTTCCATGGGGAAAATGAAGTCATTGGCCCAGGGTCTGCGGATCAGATGAAAGGTGGCATCTGGGGCCCTAAGGAGTTGCAGGGTCCTCCTTGCCAGCAGCTTTACTTTTGGAGAAAATCAGCCAAGTTTGCAAATTTCACACCGGGAACGATGCAGATGGCCAGGGCGAGTGGCCTCAAAATTACCCCATTTTTCATGGGGAAAAGAAGTCATGTCCCCAGCATCTGGGTGTCAGATGAAAGCTGGCCTTTGGGGCTCTAAGGACTTGCAAGCTCCTAGTTGCCAACAGCTTTAGCTGTGGAGGGATCCAGTAATGTTTAAAAATTTCTCACTGGGCACTGCCCTGTTGGCCAGGGCAAATGGCTGCAAAGAGAGGTTATTATGCATGGGAAAAAGAAGTCCTTTCCACAGGGTCTGGGTGTCAGATGAAAGGTGGCCATGGGGCTCCAAGGACTTCCAGGGTCCTCGTTGCCAGCAGCTTTACTTTTGGTGAAAATCAGCCAAGTTTGCAAATTTCACACCGGGAACGATGCAGATGGCCAGGGCGAGTGGCCTCATACTGATGCGATTTTCCATCCGGAAAATGAAGTCATGCCCCCAGGGTCTGGGTATCAATGAAAGGTGGACTTTGGGGCTCCAAGGACTTCCGGGGTCCTCGTTGCCAGCAGCTTTAATTTTGGAGAAAATCAGCCAAGTTTGCAAATTTCACACCGGGAACAATGCAGATTACCAGGGCGATTGGTCTCAAACTGACCCCATTTTCCCTGGGGAAAATTAATTCATATCCCCATGGTCTGGGTGTCAGATGAAAGGTGGCCTTTGGGGCTCTAAGGACTTGCAAGCTCCTAGTTGCCGATTGCTTTAGTTTTGGAGGAATCCAGCAAATTGTAAAAATTTCTCACTGGGCACTGCCCTGTTGACCAGGGCAAATGGGTGCAAATGGAGGCCATTTCCCATGGGAAAAAGAAGTCCTTTCCCCAGGTTCTGGGTGTCAGATGAAAGGTGGCCTTTGGGGCTCTAAGGACTTGCAGGGTACTACTTATTGGCAGCTTTAGATTTGGAGAAATCCAGCAAAGATTGCATGTTTCTTGCTGGACACCGCCCTATTAGTCAAGGCGAGAGGCCACAAATGGAGGCCATTTTCCATGGGGAAAATGAAGTCATGTCTCCAGGGTCTGGGTATCAGATGAAAGGTGGCCTTTGGGGCTCAATGGACTTGCAAGCTCCTTGTTGCCAACAGCGTTAGATCTGCAGGAATCCCGCAATGTTAAAAAATTTCTCACTGGGAACTGCGCTGTTGGCCAGGGCAAATGGCTGCAAAGAGAGGCCATTTTGCATGGGGAAAAGAAGTCCTTTCCCCAGGGTCTGGGTATCAGCTGGAAGTTGGCATCTGGGGCTCTAAGGACTTGCAGTGTCCTAGTTGCTGGCAGCTTTTGTTTTGGAAGAATCCAGCTGAGTTTGCAAATTGCTCGCTTGGCACTGCCCTGCCTGCTAGGCCAAGGGGCCACAAATGAAGGCCATTTTCCATGGGAAAAATGTCCTTTTCCCAGGGTCTCAGTAATATGTTCAAGGTGGCCTTTGAGCTTCTAAGTACTTACAGGATCCTACTTGCTGCCAGCTTTACTTTTGGAAAAATGAAGCAAAAATTTGGTAATTCTACCTTGTCTCCCCTCTTTCGGCCAGGGTGAGTGGCTGCAAACGGAGTCCATTTCCCATGGGAAAAAGAAGTCCTTTCCCCAGAGTCTGCGTATCAGATGAAAGGTGGCCATGGGGCTCCAAGGACTTCCAGGGTCCTCATTGCAAGCAGCTTTACTTTTGGAGAAAATCAGCCAAGTTTGCAAATTTCACACAGGGAACGATGCAGACGACAAGGGCGAGTGGCCTCAAACTGACGCCAATTTCCCTGGGGAAAATGAAATCATGTCCCCAGCGTCTGGGTGTCAGATGAAAGGTGGACTTTAGGGCTCTAAGGACTTGCAATCTCCTACTTGCTGTTAGCTTTAGTTGTGGAGGAATCCAGCAATTTTTGCAAATTTCTCACTGCTCACTGCCCTGTTGGCCAGAGCAAATGGCTGCAAAGAGAGGTTATTATGCATGGGAAAAAGAAGTCCTTTCCCCAGGGTCTGGGTGTCAGATGAAAGGTGGCCATGGGGCTCCAAGGACTTCCAGGGTCCTCGTTGCCAGCAGCTTTACTTTTGGTGAAAATCAGCCAAGTTTGCAAATTTCACACCGGGAACGATGCAGATGGCCAGGGCGAGTGGCCTCATACTGGTCCGATTTTCCATCCGGAAAATGAAGTCATGCCCCCAGGGTCTGGGTATCAATGAAAGGTGGCCTTTGGGGCTCTAAGGACTTAAAGCTCCTACTTGTTGGCAGCTTTCGTTGTGGAGGAATCCAGCAAAGTTTGCAAATTTCTCACTGGGCACTGCCCTGTTGGCCAGGGCAAATGGCTGCAAATGGAGGCCATTTTCCATGGGAAAAAGAAGTCATGTCCCCAGCGTCTGGGTGTCAGATGAAAGGTGGCCTTTGGGGCTCTAAGGACTTGCAATCTCCTAGTTGCCAACAGCTTTAGCTGTGGAGGAATCCAGCAAAGTTTAAAAATTTCTCACTGGGCACTGCCCTGTTGGCCAGGGCAAATGGCTGCAAAGAGAGGTTATTATGCATGGGAAAAAGAAGTCCTTTCCCCAGGGTCTGGGTGTCAGATGAAAGGTGGCCATGGGGCTCCAAGGACTTCCAGGGTCCTCGTTGCCAGCAGCTTTACTTTTGGTGAAAATCAGCCAAGTTTGCAAATTTCACACCGGGAACGATGCAGATGGCCAGGGCGAGTGGCCTCATACTGGTCCGATTTTCCATCCGGAAAATGAAGTCATGCCCCCAGGGTCTGGGTATCAATGGAAGGTGGACTTTGGGGCTCCAAGGACTTCCGGGGTCCTCGTTGCCAGCAGCTTTACTTTTGGAGAAAATCAGCCAAGTTCGCAAATTTCACACCGGGAACGATGCAGATGGCCAGGGCGAGTGGCCTCAAACTGACTCTATTTTCCATGGGGACAAGAAGTCATGTCCCCAGCGTCTGGGTGTCAGATGAAAGGTGGCCTTTGGGGCTCTAAGGACTTGCAAGCTCCTAGTTGCCAACAGCGTTAGTTCTGCAGGAATCCAGCAATGTTTAAAAAATTTCTCACTGGGAACTGCGCTGTTGGCCAGGGCAAATGGCTGCAAATGGAGGCCATTTTGCATGGGAAAAAGAAGTCCTTTCCCCAGGGTCTGGGTGTCAGATGAAAGGTGGTCTTTGGGGCTCCAAGGACTTCCAGGGTCCTCGTTGCCAGCAGCTTTACTTTTGGAGAAAATCAGCCAAGTTTGCAAATTTCACACCGGGAACGATGCAGATGGCCAGGGCGATTTGGCCTCAAACTGACCCCATTTTCCATGGGGAAAATTAATTCATGTCCCCAGGGTCTGGGTGTCAGATGAAAGGTGGACTTTAGGGCTCTAAGGACTTGCAGGGTACTACTTATTGGCAGCTTTAGATTTGGAGAAATCCAGCAAAGTTGGCAAATTTCTTGCTGGGCACCACCCTATTGGTCAGGGCAAGAGGCCAGAAATGGAGGCCATTTTCCATGGGGAAAATGAAGTCATTGGCCCAGGGTCTGCGGATCAGATGAAAGGTGGCATCTGGGGCCCTAAGGAGTTGCAGGGTCCTCCTTGCCAGCAGCTTTACTTTTGGAGAAAATCAGCCAGGTTTGCAAATTTCACACCGGGAACGATGCAGATGGCCAGGGCGAGTGGCCTCAAAATGACCCCATTTTTCATGGGGAAAAGAAGTCATGTCCCCAGCGTCTGGGTGTCAGATGAAAGGTGGCCTTTGGGGCTCTAAGGACTTGCAAGCTCCTAGTTGCCAACAGCTTTAGCTGTGGAGGGATCCAGTAATGTTTAAAAATTTCTCACTGGGCACTGCCCTGTTGGCCAGGGCAAATGGCTGCAAAGAGAGGTTATTATGCATGGGAAAAAGAAGTCCTTTCCCCAGGGTCTGGGTGTCAGATGAAAGGTGGCCATGGGGCTCCAAGGACTTCCAGGGTCCTCGTTGCCAGCAGCTTTACTTTTGGTGAAAATCAGCCAAGTTTGCAAATTTCACACCGGGAACGATGCAGATGGCCAGGGCGAGTGGCCTCATACTGATGCGATTTTCCATCCGGAAAATGAAGTCATGCCCCCAGGGTCTGGGTATCAATGAAAGGTGGACTTTGGGGCTCCAAGGACTTCCGGGGTCCTCATTGCAAGCAGCTTTACTTTTGGAGAAAATCAGCCAAGTTTGCAAATTTCACACAGGGAACGATGCAGACGACAAGGGCGAGTGGCCTCAAACTGACGCCAATTTCCCTGGGGAAAATGAAATCATGTCCCCAGCGTCTGGGTGTCAGATGAAAGGTGGACTTTAGGGCTCTAAGGACTTGCAATCTCCTACTTGCTGTTAGCTTTAGTTGTGGAGGAATCCAGCAATTTTTGCAAATTTCTCACTGCTCACTGCCCTGTTGGCCAGAGCAAATGGCTGCAAAGAGAGGTTATTATGCATGGGAAAAAGAAGTCCTTTCCCCAGGGTCTGGGTGTCAGATGAAAGGTGGCCATGGGGCTCCAAGGACTTCCAGGGTCCTCGTTGCCAGCAGCTTTACTTTTGGTGAAAATCAGCCAAGTTTGCAAATTTCACACCGGGAACGATGCAGATGGCCAGGGCGAGTGGCCTCATACTGGTCCGATTTTCCATCCGGAAAATGAAGTCATGCCCCCAGGGTCTGGGTATCAATGAAAGGTGGCCTTTGGGGCTCTAAGGACTTAAAGCTCCTACTTGTTGGCAGCTTTCGTTGTGGAGGAATCCAGCAAAGTTTGCAAATTTCTCACTGGGCACTGCCCTGTTGGCCAGGGCAAATGGCTGCAAATGGAGGCCATTTTCCATGGGAAAAAGAAGTCATGTCCCCAGCGTCTGGGTGTCAGATGAAAGGTGGCCTTTGGGGCTCTAAGGACTTGCAAGCTCCTAGTTGCCAACAGCTTTAGCTGTGGAGGAATCCAGCAAAGTTTAAAAATTTCTCACTGGGCACTGCCCTGTTGGCCAGGGCAAATGGCTGCAAAGAGAGGTTATTATGCATGGGAAAAAGAAGTCCTTTCCCCAGGGTCTGGGTGTCAGATGAAAGGTGGCCATGGGGCTCCAAGGACTTCCAGGGTCCTCGTTGCCAGCAGCTTTACTTTTGGTGAAAATCAGCCAAGTTTGCAAATTTCACACCGGGAACGATGCAGATGGCCAGGGCGAGTGGCCTCATACTGGTCCGATTTTCCATCCGGAAAATGAAGTCATGCCCCCAGGGTCTGGGTATCAATGGAAGGTGGACTTTGGGGCTCCAAGGACTTCCGGGGTCCTCGTTGCCAGCAGCTTTACTTTTGGAGAAAATCAGCCAAGTTCGCAAATTTCACACCGGGAACGATGCAGATGGCCAGGGCGAGTGGCCTCAAACTGACTCTATTTTCCATGGGGACAAGAAGTCATGTCCCCAGCGTCTGGGTGTCAGATGAAAGGTGGCCTTTGGGGCTCTAAGGACTTGCAAGCTCCTAGTTGCCAACAGCGTTAGTTCTGCAGGAATCCAGCAATGTTTAAAAAATTTCTCACTGGGAACTGCGCTGTTGGCCAGGGCAAATGGCTGCAAATGGAGGCCATTTTGCATGGGAAAAAGAAGTCCTTTCCCCAGGGTCTGGGTGTCAGATGAAAGGTGGTCTTTGGGGCTCCAAGGACTTCCAGGGTCCTCGTTGCCAGCAGCTTTACTTTTGGAGAAAATCAGCCAAGTTTGCAAATTTCACACCGGGAACGATGCAGATGGCCAGGGCGATTTGGCCTCAAACTGACCCCATTTTCCATGGGGAAAATTAATTCATGTCCCCAGGGTCTGGGTGTCAGATGAAAGGTGGACTTTAGGGCTCTAAGGACTTGCAGGGTACTACTTATTGGCAGCTTTAGATTTGGAGAAATCCAGCAAAGTTGGCAAATTTCTTGCTGGGCACCACCCTATTGGTCAGGGCAAGAGGCCAGAAATGGAGGCCATTTTCCATGGGGAAAATGAAGTCATTGGCCCAGGGTCTGCGGATCAGATGAAAGGTGGCATCTGGGGCCCTAAGGAGTTGCAGGGTCCTCCTTGCCAGCAGCTTTACTTTTGGAGAAAATCAGCCAGGTTTGCAAATTTCACACCGGGAACGATGCAGATGGCCAGGGCGAGTGGCCTCAAACTGACCCCATTTTTCATGGGGAAAAGAAGTCATGTCCCCAGCGTCTGGGTGTCAGATGAAAGGTGGCCTTTGGGGCTCTAAGGACTTGCAAGCTCCTAGTTGCCAACAGCTTTAGCTGTGGAGGGATCCAGTAATGTTTAAAAATTTCTCACTGGGCACTGCCCTGTTGGCCAGGGCAAATGGCTGCAAAGAGAGGTTATTATGCATGGGAAAAAGAAGTCCTTTCCCCAGGGTCTGGGTGTCAGATGAAAGGTGGCCATGGGGCTCCAAGGACTTCCAGGGTCCTCGTTGCCAGCAGCTTTACTTTTGGTGAAAATCAGCCAAGTTTGCAAATTTCACACCGGGAACGATGCAGATGGCCAGGGCGAGTGGCCTCATACTGATGCGATTTTCCATCCGGAAAATGAAGTCATGCCCCCAGGGTCTGGGTATCAATGAAAGGTGGACTTTGGGGCTCCAAGGACTTCCGGGGTCCTCGTTGCCAGCAGCTTTAATTTTGGAGAAAATCAGCCAAGTTTGCAAATTTCACACCGGGAACAATGCAGATTACCAGGGCGATTGGTCTCAAACTGACCCCATTTTCCCTGGGGAAAATTAATTCATATCCCCATGGTCTGGGTGTCAGATGAAAGGTGGCCTTTGGGGCTCTAAGGACTTGCAAGCTCCTAGTTGCCGATTGCTTTAGTTTTGGAGGAATCCAGCAAATTGTAAAAATTTCTCACTGGGCACTGCCCTGTTGGCCAGGGCAAATGGGTGCAAATGGAGGCCATTTCCCATGGGAAAAAGAAGTCCTTTCCCCAGGTTCTGGGTGTCAGATGAAAGGTGGCCTTTGGGGCTCTAAGGACTTGCAGGGTACTACTTATTGGCAGCTTTAGATTTGGAGAAATCCAGCAAAGATTGCATGTTTCTTGCTGGACACCGCCCTATTAGTCAAGGCGAGAGGCCACAAATGGAGGCCATTTTCCATGGGGAAAATGAAGTCATGTCTCCAGGGTCTGGGTATCAGATGAAAGGTGGCCTTTGGGGCTCAATGGACTTGCAAGCTCCTTGTTGCCAACAGCGTTAGTTCAGCAGGAATCCCGCAATGTTAAAAAATTTCTCACTGGGAACTGCGCTGTTGGCCAGGGCAAATGGCTGCAAAGAGAGGCCATTTTGCATGGGGAAAAGAAGTCCTTTCCCCAGGGTCTGGGTATCAGCTGGAAGTTGGCATCTGGGGCTCTAAGGACTTGCAGTGTCCTAGTTGCTGGCAGCTTTTGTTTTGGAAGAATCCAGCTGAGTTTGCAAATTGCTCGCTTGGCACTGCCCTGCCTGCTAGGCCAAGGGGCCACAAATGAAGGCCATTTTCCATGGGAAAAATGTCCTTTTCCCAGGGTCTCAGTAATATGTTCAAGGTGGCCTTTGAGCTTCTAAGTACTTACAGGATCCTACTTGCTGCCAGCTTTACTTTTGGAAAAATGAAGCAAAAATTTGGTAATTCTACCTTGTCTCCCCTCTTTCGGCCAGGGTGAGTGGCTGCAAACGGAGTCCATTTCCCATGGGAAAAAGAAGTCCTTTCCCCAGAGTCTGCGTATCAGATGAAAGGTGGCCATGGGGCTCCAAGGACTTCCAGGGTCCTCATTGCAAGCAGCTTTACTTTTGGAGAAAATCAGCCAAGTTTGCAAATTTCACACAGGGAACGATGCAGACGACAAGGGCGAGTGGCCTCAAACTGACGCCAATTTCCCTGGGGAAAATGAAATCATGTCCCCAGCGTCTGGGTGTCAGATGAAAGGTGGACTTTAGGGCTCTAAGGACTTGCAATCTCCTACTTGCTGTTAGCTTTAGTTGTGGAGGAATCCAGCAATTTTTGCAAATTTCTCACTGCTCACTGCCCTGTTGGCCAGAGCAAATGGCTGCAAAGAGAGGTTATTATGCATGGGAAAAAGAAGTCCTTTCCCCAGGGTCTGGGTGTCAGATGAAAGGTGGCCATGGGGCTCCAAGGACTTCCAGGGTCCTCGTTGCCAGCAGCTTTACTTTTGGTGAAAATCAGCCAAGTTTGCAAATTTCACACCGGGAACGATGCAGATGGCCAGGGCGAGTGGCCTCATACTGGTCCGATTTTCCATCCGGAAAATGAAGTCATGCCCCCAGGGTCTGGGTATCAATGAAAGGTGGCCTTTGGGGCTCTAAGGACTTAAAGCTCCTACTTGTTGGCAGCTTTCGTTGTGGAGGAATCCAGCAAAGTTTGCAAATTTCTCACTGGGCACTGCCCTGTTGGCCAGGGCAAATGGCTGCAAATGGAGGCCATTTTCCATGGGAAAAAGAAGTCCTTTCCCCAGAGTCTGCGTATCAGATGAAAGGTGGCCATGGGGCTCCAAGGACTTCCAGGGTCCTCGTTGCCAGCAGCTTTACTTTTGGTGAAAATCAGCCAAGTTTGCAAATTTCACACCGGGAACGATGCAGATGGCCAGGGCGAGTGGCCTCATACTGGTCCGATTTTCCATCCGGAAAATGAAGTCATGCCCCCAGGGTCTGGGTATCAATGAAAGGTGGACTTTGGGGCTCCAAGGACTTCCGGGGTCCTCGTTGCCAGCAGCTTTAATTTTGGAGAAAATCAGCCAAGTTTGCAAATTTCACACCGGGAACAATGCAGATTACCAGGGCGATTGGTCTCAAACTGACCCCATTTTCCCTGGGGAAAATTAATTCATATCCCCATGGTCTGGGTGTCAGATGAAAGGTGGCCTTTGGGGCTCTAAGGACTTGCAAGCTCCTAGTTGCCGATTGCTTTAGTTTTGGAGGAATCCAGCAAATTGTAAAAATTTCTCACTGGGCACTGCCCTGTTGGCCAGGGCAAATGGGTGCAAATGGAGGCCATTTCCCATGGGAAAAAGAAGTCCTTTCCCCAGGTTCTGGGTGTCAGATGAAAGGTGGCCTTTGGGGCTCTAAGGACTTGCAGGGTACTACTTATTGGCAGCTTTAGATTTGGAGAAATCCAGCAAAGATTGCATGTTTCTTGCTGGACACCGCCCTATTAGTCAAGGCGAGAGGCCACAAATGGAGGCCATTTTCCATGGGGAAAATGAAGTCATGTCTCCAGGGTCTGGGTATCAGATGAAAGGTGGCCTTTGGGGCTCAATGGACTTGCAAGCTCCTTGTTGCCAACAGCGTTAGTTCAGCAGGAATCCCGCAATGTTAAAAAATTTCTCACTGGGAACTGCGCTGTTGGCCAGGGCAAATGGCTGCAAAGAGAGGCCATTTTGCATGGGGAAAAGAAGTCCTTTCCCCAGGGTCTGGGTATCAGCTGGAAGTTGGCATCTGGGGCTCTAAGGACTTGCAGTGTCCTAGTTGCTGGCAGCTTTTGTTTTGGAAGAATCCAGCTGAGTTTGCAAATTGCTCGCTTGGCACTGCCCTGCCTGCTAGGCCAAGGGGCCACAAATGAAGGCCATTTTCCATGGGAAAAATGTCCTTTTCCCAGGGTCTCAGTAATATGTTCAAGGTGGCCTTTGAGCTTCTAAGTACTTACAGGATCCTACTTGCTGCCAGCTTTACTTTTGGAAAAATGAAGCAAAAATTTGGTAATTCTACCTTGTCTCCCCTCTTTCGGCCAGGGTGAGTGGCTGCAAACGGAGTCCATTTCCCATGGGAAAAAGAAGTCCTTTCCCCAGAGTCTGCGTATCAGATGAAAGGTGGCCATGGGGCTCCAAGGACTTCCAGGGTCCTCATTGCAAGCAGCTTTACTTTTGGAGAAAATCAGCCAAGTTTGCAAATTTCACACAGGGAACGATGCAGACGACAAGGGCGAGTGGCCTCAAACTGACGCCAATTTCCCTGGGGAAAATGAAATCATGTCCCCAGCGTCTGGGTGTCAGATGAAAGGTGGACTTTAGGGCTCTAAGGACTTGCAATCTCCTACTTGCTGTTAGCTTTAGTTGTGGAGGAATCCAGCAATTTTTGCAAATTTCTCACTGCTCACTGCCCTGTTGGCCAGAGCAAATGGCTGCAAAGAGAGGTTATTATGCATGGGAAAAAGAAGTCCTTTCCCCAGGGTCTGGGTGTCAGATGAAAGGTGGCCATGGGGCTCCAAGGACTTCCAGGGTCCTCGTTGCCAGCAGCTTTACTTTTGGTGAAAATCAGCCAAGTTTGCAAATTTCACACCGGGAACGATGCAGATGGCCAGGGCGAGTGGCCTCATACTGGTCCGATTTTCCATCCGGAAAATGAAGTCATGCCCCCAGGGTCTTGGTGTCAGATGAAAGGTGGCCTTTGGGGCTCTAAGGACTTAAAGCTCCTACTTGTTGGCAGCTTTCGTTGTGGAGGAATCCAGCAAAGTTTGCAAATTTCTCACTGGGCACTGCCCTGTTGGCCAGGGCAAATGGCTGCAAATGGAGGCCATTTTCCATGGGAAAAAGAAGTCCTTTCCCCAGAGTCTGCGTATCAGATGAAAGGTGGCCATGGGGCTCCAAGGACTTCCAGGGTCCTCGTTGCCAGCAGCTTTACTTTTGGTGAAAATCAGCCAAGTTTGCAAATTTCACACCGGGAACGATGCAGATGGCCAGGGCGAGTGGCCTCATACTGGTCCGATTTTCCATCCGGAAAATGAAGTCATGCCCCCAGGGTCTGGGTATCAATGAAAGGTGGACTTTGGGGCTCCAAGGACTTCCGGGGTCCTCGTTGCCAGCAGCTTTAATTTTGGAGAAAATCAGCCAAGTTTGCAAATTTCACACCGGGAACAATGCAGATTACCAGGGCGATTGGTCTCAAACTGACCCCATTTTCCCTGGGGAAAATTAATTCATATCCCCATGGTCTGGGTGTCAGATGAAAGGTGGCCTTTGGGGCTCTAAGGACTTGCAAGCTCCTAGTTGCCGATTGCTTTAGTTTTGGAGGAATCCAGCAAATTGTAAAAATTTCTCACTGGGCACTGCCCTGTTGGCCAGGGCAAATGGGTGCAAATGGAGGCCATTTCCCATGGGAAAAAGAAGTCCTTTCCCCAGGTTCTGGGTGTCAGATGAAAGGTGGCCTTTGGGGCTCTAAGGACTTGCAGGGTACTACTTATTGGCAGCTTTAGATTTGGAGAAATCCAGCAAAGATTGCATGTTTCTTGCTGGACACCGCCCTATTAGTCAAGGCGAGAGGCCACAAATGGAGGCCATTTTCCATGGGGAAAATGAAGTCATGTCTCCAGGGTCTGGGTATCAGATGAAAGGTGGCCTTTGGGGCTCAATGGACTTGCAAGCTCCTTGTTGCCAACAGCGTTAGTTCAGCAGGAATCCCGCAATGTTAAAAAATTTCTCACTGGGAACTGCGCTGTTGGCCAGGGCAAATGGCTGCAAAGAGAGGCCATTTTGCATGGGGAAAAGAAGTCCTTTCCCCAGGGTCTGGGTATCAGCTGGAAGTTGGCATCTGGGGCTCTAAGGACTTGCAGTGTCCTAGTTGCTGGCAGCTTTTGTTTTGGAAGAATCCAGCTGAGTTTGCAAATTGCTCGCTTGGCACTGCCCTGCCTGCTAGGCCAAGGGGCCACAAATGAAGGCCATTTTCCATGGGAAAAATGTCCTTTTCCCAGGGTCTCAGTAATATGTTCAAGGTGGCCTTTGAGCTTCTAAGTACTTACAGGATCCTACTTGCTGCCAGCGTTACTTTTGGAAAAATGAAGCAAAAATTTGGTAATTCTACCTTGTCTCCCCTCTTTCGGCCAGGGTGAGTGGCTGCAAACGGAGTCCATTTCCCATGGGAAAAAGAAGTCCTTTCCCCAGAGTCTGCGTATCAGATGAAAGGTGGCCATGGGGCTCCAAGGACTTCCAGGGTCCTCATTGCAAGCAGCTTTACTTTTGGAGAAAATCAGCCAAGTTTGCAAATTTCACACAGGGAACGATGCAGACGACAAGGGCGAGTGGCCTCAAACTGACGCCAATTTCCCTGGGGAAAATGAAATCATGTCCCCAGCGTCTGGGTGTCAGATGAAAGGTGGACTTTAGGGCTCTAAGGACTTGCAATCTCCTACTTGCTGTTAGCTTTAGTTGTGGAGGAATCCAGCAATTTTTGCAAATTTCTCACTGCTCACTGCCCTGTTGGCCAGAGCAAATGGCTGCAAAGAGAGGTTATTATGCATGGGAAAAAGAAGTCCTTTCCCCAGGGTCTGGGTGTCAGATGAAAGGTGGCCATGGGGCTCCAAGGACTTCCAGGGTCCTCGTTGCCAGCAGCTTTACTTTTGGTGAAAATCAGCCAAGTTTGCAAATTTCACACCGGGAACGATGCAGATGGCCAGGGCGAGTGGCCTCATACTGGTCCGATTTTCCATCCGGAAAATGAAGTCATGCCCCCAGGGTCTGGGTATCAACGAAAGGTGGCCTTTGGGGCTCTAAGGACTTAAAGCTCCTACTTGTTGGCAGCTTTCGTTGTGGAGGAATCCAGCAAAGTTTGCAAATTTCTCACTGGGCACTGCCCTGTTGGCCAGGGCAAATGGCTGCAAATGGAGGCCATTTTCCATGGGAAAAAGAAGTCATGTCCCCAGCGTCTGGGTGTCAGATGAAAGGTGGCCTTTGGGGCTCTAAGGACTTGCAATCTCCTAGTTGCCAACAGCTTTAGCTGTGGAGGGATCCAGTAATGTTTAAAAATTTCTCACTGGGCACTGCCCTGTTGGCCAGGGCAAATGGCTGCAAAGAGAGGTTATTATGCATGGGAAAAAGAAGTCCTTTCCCCAGGGTCTGGGTGTCAGATGAAAGGTGGCCATGGGGCTCCAAGGACTTCCAGGGTCCTCGTTGCCAGCAGCTTTACTTTTGGTGAAAATCAGCCAAGTTTGCAAATTTCACACCGGGAACGATGCAGATGGCCAGGGTGAGTGGCCTCATACTGATGCGATTTTCCATCCGGAAAATGAAGTCATGCCCCCAGGGTCTGGGTATCAATGAAAGGTGGACTTTGGGGCTCCAAGGACTTCCGGGGTCCTCGTTGCCAGCAGCTTTAATTTTGGAGAAAATCAGCCAAGTTTGCAAATTTCACACCGGGAACAATGCAGATTACCAGGGCGATTGGTCTCAAACTGACCCCATTTTCCCTGGGGAAAATTAATTCATATCCCCATGGTCTGGGTGTCAGATGAAAGGTGGCCTTTGGGGCTCTAAGGACTTGCAAGCTCCTAGTTGCCGATTGCTTTAGTTTTGGAGGAATCCAGCAAATTGTAAAAATTTCTCACTGGGCACTGCCCTGTTGGCCAGGGAAAATGGGTGCAAATGGAGGCCATTTTGCATGGGGAAAAGAAGTCCTTTCCCCAGGGTCTGGGTATCAGCTGGAAGTTGGCTTCTGGGGCTCTAAGGACTTGCAGTGTCCTTGTTGCTGGCAGCTTTTGTTTTGGAAGAATCCAGCTGAGTTTGCAAATTGCTCGCTTGGCACTGCCCTGCCTGCTAGGCCAAGGGGCCACAAATGAAGGTCATTTTCCATGGGAAAAATGTCCTTTTCCCAGGGTCTCAGTAATATGTTCAAGGTGGCCTTTGAGCTTCTAAGTACTTACAGGATCCTACTTGCTGCCAGCTTTACTTTTGGAAAAATGAAGCAAAAATTTGGTAATTCTACCTTGTCTCCCCTCTTTCGGCCAGGGTGAGTGGCTGCAAACGGAGTCCATTTCCCATGGGAAAAAGAAGTCCTTTCCCCAGAGTCTGCGTATCAGATGAAAGGTGGCCATGGGGCTCCAAGGACTTCCAGGGTCCTCATTGCAAGCAGCTTTACTTTTGGAGAAAATCAGCCAAGTTTGCAAATTTCACACAGGGAACGATGCAGACGACAAGGGCGAGTGGCCTCAAACTGACGCCAATTTCCCTGGGGAAAATGAAATCATGTCCCCAGCGTCTGGGTGTCAGATGAAAGGTGGACTTTAGGGCTCTAAGGACTTGCAATCTCCTACTTGCTGTTAGCTTTAGTTGTGGAGGAATCCAGCAATTTTTGCAAATTTCTCACTGCTCACTGCCCTGTTGGCCAGAGCAAATGGCTGCAAAGAGAGGTTATTATGCATGGGAAAAAGAAGTCCTTTCCCCAGGGTCTGGGTGTCAGATGAAAGGTGGCCATGGGGCTCCAAGGACTTCCAGGGTCCTCGTTGCCAGCAGCTTTACTTTTGGTGAAAATCAGCCAAGTTTGCAAATTTCACACCGGGAACGATGCAGATGGCCAGGGCGAGTGGCCTCATACTGGTCCGATTTTCCATCCGGAAAATGAAGTCATGCCCCCAGGGTCTTGGTGTCAGATGAAAGGTGGCCTTTGGGGCTCTAAGGACTTAAAGCTCCTACTTGTTGGCAGCTTTCGTTGTGGAGGAATCCAGCAAAGTTTGCAAATTTCTCACTGGGCACTGCCCTGTTGGCCAGGGCAAATGGCTGCAAATGGAGGCCATTTTCCATGGGAAAAAGAAGTCATGTCCCCAGCGTCTGGGTGTCAGATGAAAGGTGGCCTTTGGGGCTCTAAGGACTTGCAAGCTCCTAGTTGCCGGCAGCTTTAGTTGTGGAGGAATCCAGCAAAGTTTAAAAATTTCTCACTGGGCACTGCCCTGTTGGCCAGGGCAAATGGCTGCAAAGAGAGGTTATTTTGCAAGGGAAAAAGAAGTCCTTTCCACAGGTTCTGGGTGTCAGATGAAAGGTGGCCATGGGGCTCCAAGGACTTCCAGGGTCCTCGTTCCCAGCAGCTTTACTTTTGGAGAAAATCAGCCAAGTTTGCAAATTTCACACCGGGAACGATGCAGATGGCCAGGGCGAGTGGCCTCATACTGGTCCGATTTTCCATCTGGAAAATAAAGTCATGCCCCCAGGGTCTGGGTATCAATGGAAGGTGGACTTTGGGGCTCCAAGGACTTCCGGGGTCCTCGTTGCCAGCAGCTTTACTTTTGGAGAAAATCAGCCATGATTGCAAATTTCACAGCGGGAATGATGCAGATGGCCAGGGCGATTGGCCTCAAACTGATCCGATTTTCCATGGGGAAAATGAAGTCATGTTCCCAGGGTCTGGGTGTCACATGAAAGGTGGCCCTTGGGGCTCTAAGGTCTTGCAGGGTCCCAATTGCCAGCAGTTTTAGTTTTAAGGAATCCAGCAAAGTTTGCAAATTTCTGACTGGGCACTGCCCTGTTGGCCAGGGCAAATGGCTGCAAAGAGAGGCCATTTTAGATGGGGAAAATGGTGTCATTGGCCCAGGATCTGGCTGTCACATGAAAGGTGGCCTTTGGGGCTCTAAGGACTTCCAGGGTCCTCATTGCCAGCAGCTTTACTTTTGGAAAAAATCAGCCAAGTTTGCACATTTCACAGCGGGAACGATGCAGTTGGCCAAGGTGAGTGGCCTCAAACTGGCCTCAATTTCCCTGGGGAAAATGAAGTCATGTCCTCAGGGTCTTGGTGTAAGATGAAAGGTTGCCTTTGGGGCTCGAAGGACTTGCAAGCTCCTAGTTGCTGAGAGCTTTAGTTTTGGCGAGACCCAACAAGTCTAAAAATTTCTCACGGGGCACTGCCCGGTTGGCCAGGGCAAATAGCTGCAAAGAGAGGCCGGTTCCCATGGGAAAAAGAAGTCCTTTCCCCAGGGTCTGGGTGTCAGATGAAAGGTGGCATCTGGACCTCTAAGGACTTGCAAGCTCCTAGTTGCTGGCAGCTTTCGATTTGGAGAAATCCAGCAAAGATTGCAAATTTCTTGCTGGGCACCACTCTATTGGTCGGGGTGACAGGCCAAAAAGGAGGCCAATTTCCATGGGGAAAATGAAGTCATGTCCCCAGGGTCTGCGTATCAGATGAAAGGTGGCATCTGGGGCTCTAAGGACTTGCAGGGTCCTAGTTGCTGGCAGCTTTCGTTCTGGAAGGATCCAGCAGAGTTTGTAGATTCCTGGCTTGGCACTGCCCTGCCTGCCAGGCCAAGTGGCCACAAATGAAGGCCATTTTCCATGGGAAAAAGATGTCCTTTCCCCAGGGTCTCAGGAATATGTTCAAGGTGGCGTTTGAGGCTCTAAGTACTTCCAGGGTCCTAGTTGCTGCCAGCTTTTCTTTTGGAAAAATCCAGCAACGATTGCATCATTCTAGCTAGGCTCCCACTTTCTGCCAGGGTGAGTGGCTGCCAAGGGAGGCCATTTGCCATGGGAAAAAGAAGTCCTTTCCCCAGGGTCTGGGTGTCAGATGAAAGGTGGCCTTTGGGGTTCTGAGGACTTGTAGGGTAGTACTTACTGGCTAGAGTAGAGGAAATGGATTCTATTTGAATATCTGTCTAGAGGCTTTGCCCCACAGGTCCTGGTTGTCCTTGATGGGCTGCAGCTGTGAGCATTGAAGAGAACTGGGATAAAAGGGGGCGGCGTAGCCATT
The DNA here is from genome assembly GCF_051311805.1 of Agelaius phoeniceus. NCBI lineage: Eukaryota > Metazoa > Chordata > Aves > Passeriformes > Icteridae > Agelaius > Agelaius phoeniceus. The sequence continues at coordinate 12,196,710 of NC_135284.1, forward strand.
CAGGGAGAGCCTTGAAGGAGCCCTGAACTGGGAAAGAACAGCATGCAGAAGAAAGCGTCTGTGCTGTGAAGATCTGCAGCCATAAGAACACACCGAGGAGGTATGGACTTTAGCAATCTGAGAACAGCATTATGGGACTCTAGAGAAATAGAACAACAACAAGTGGCAGCTTTAGATTTGGAGCAATCCAGCAAAGCTTGCAAATTTCTTGCTGGGCACCACCCTCTTGGTCAGGGCGAGTGGCCAGAAATGGAGGCCATTTTCCATGGGGAAAACGAAGTCATTGGCCCAGGCTCTGGGTGTCAGATGACAGGTGGCATCTGGGGCTCTAAGGACTTGCAGGGTCCTAGTTGCTGGCAGCTTTAGTTTTGGAAGGATCCAGCAGAGTTTGTAGATTCCTGGCTTGGCACTGCCCTGCCTGCCAGGCCAAGTGGCCACAAATGAAGGCCATTTTCCATGGGAAAAAGAAGTCCTTTCCCCAGGGTCTCAGGAATATGTTCAAGGTGGCGTTTAAAGCTCTAAGTACTTCCAGGGCCCTAGTTGCTGCCAGCTTTTCTTTTGGAAAAATCCAGCAACGATTGCATCATTCTAGCTAGGCTCCCACTTTCTGCCAGGGTGAGTGGCTGCCAAGGGAGGCCATTTGCCATGGGAAAAAGAAGTCCTTTCCCCAGGGTCTGGGTGTCAGATGAAAGGTGGCCTTTGGGGTTCTGAGGACTTGTAGGGTAGTACTTACTGGCTAGAGTAGAGGAAATGGATTCTATTTGAATATCTGTCTAGAGGCTTTGCCCCACAGGTCCTGGTTGTCCTTGATGGGCTGCAGCTGTGAGCATTGAAGAGAACTGGGATAAAAGGGGGCGGCGTAGCCATTCAGGGAGAGCCTTGAAGGAGCCCTGAACTGGGAAAGAACAGCATGCAGAAGAAAGCGTCTGTGCTGTGAAGATCTGCAGCCATAAGAACACACCGAGGAGGTATGGACTTTAGCAATCTGAGAACAGCATGATGGGACTCTAGAGAAATAGAACAACAACAAGTGGCAGCTTTAGATTTGGAGCAATCCAGCAAAGCTTGCAAATTTCTTGCTGGGCACCACCCTCTTGGTCAGGGCGAGTGGCCAGAAATGGAGGCCATTTTCCATGGGGAAAACGAAGTCATTGGCCCAGGCTCTGGGTGTCAGATGACAGGTGGCATCTGGGGCTCTAAGGACTTGCAGGGTCCTAGTTGCTGGCAGCTTTAGTTTTGGAAGGATCCAGCACAGTTTGTAGATTCCTGGCTTGGCACTGCCCTGCCTGCCAGGCCAAGTGGCCACAAATGAAGGCCATTTTCCATGGGAAAAAGATGTCCTTTCCCCAGGGTCTCAGGAATATGTTCAAGGTGGCGTTTGAGGCTCTAAGTACTTCCAGGGCCCTAGTTGCTGCCAGCTTTTCTTTTGGAAAAATCCAGCAACGATTGCATCATTCTAGCTAGGCTCCCACTTTCTGCCAGGGTGAGTGGCTGCCAAGGGAGGCCATTTGCCATGGGAAAAAGAAGTCCTTTCCCCAGGGTCTGGGTGTCAGATGAAAGGTGGCCTTTGGGGTTCTGAGGACTTGTAGGGTAGTACTTACTGGCTAGAGTAGAGGAAATGGATTCTATTTGAATATCTGTCTAGAGGCTTTGCCCCACAGGTCCTGGTTGTCCTTGATGGGCTGCAGCTGTGAGCATTGAAGAGAACTGGGATAAAAGGGGGCGGCTTAGCCATTCAGGGAGAGCCTTGAAGGAGCCCTGAACTGGGAAAGAACAGCATGCAGAAGAAAGCGTCTGTGCTGTGAAGATCTGCAGCCATAAGAACACACCGAGGAGGTATGGACTTTAGCAATCTGAGAACAGCATGATGGGACTCTAGAGAAATAGAACAACAACAAGTGGCAGCTTTAGATTTGGAGCAATCCAGCAAAGCTTGCAAATTTCTTGCTGGGCACCACCCTCTTGGTCAGGGCGAGTGGCCAGAAATGGAGGCCATTTTCCATGGGGAAAACGAAGTCATTGGCCCAGGCTCTGGGTGTCAGATGACAGGTGGCATCTGGGGCTCTAAGGACTTGCAGGGTCCTAGTTGCTGGCAGCTTTAGTTTTGGAAGGATCCAGCAGAGTTTGTAGATTCCTGGCTTGGCACTGCCCTGCCTGCCAGGCCAAGTGGCCACAAATGAAGGCCATTTTCCATGGGAAAAAGAAGTCCTTTCCCCAGGGTCTCAGGAATATGTTCAAGGTGGCGTTTAAAGCTCTAAGTACTTCCAGGGCCCTAGTTGCTGCCAGCTTTTCTTTTGGAAAAATCCAGCAACGATTGCATCATTCTAGCTAGGCTCCCACTTTCTGCCAGGGTGAGTGGCTGCCAAGGGAGGCCATTTGCCATGGGAAAAAGAAGTCCTTTCCCCAGGGTCTGGGTGTCAGATGAAAGGTGGCCTTTGGGGTTCTGAGGACTTGTAGGGTAGTACTTACTGGCTAGAGTAGAGGAAATGGATTCTATTTGAATATCTGTCTAGAGGCTTTGCCCCACAGGTCCTGGTTGTCCTTGATGGGCTGCAGCTGTGAGCATTGAAGAGAACTGGGATAAAAGGGGGCGGCGTAGCCATTCAGGGAGAGCCTTGAAGGAGCCCTGAACTGGGAAAGAACAGCATGCAGAAGAAAGCGTCTGTGCTGTGAAGATCTGCAGCCATAAGAACACACCGAGGAGGTATGGACTTTAGCAATCTGAGAACAGCATGATGGGACTCTAGAGAAATAGAACAACAACAAGTGGCAGCTTTAGATTTGGAGCAATCCAGCAAAGCTTGCAAATTTCTTGCTGGGCACCACCCTCTTGGTCAGGGCGAGTGGCCAGAAATGGAGGCCATTTTCCATGGGGAAAACGAAGTCATTGGCCCAGGCTCTGGGTGTCAGATGACAGGTGGCATCTGGGGCTCTAAGGACTTGCAGGGTCCTAGTTGCTGGCAGCTTTAGTTTTGGAAGGATCCAGCAGAGTTTGTAGATTCCTGGCTTGGCACTGCCCTGCCTGCCAGGCCAAGTGGCCACAAATGAAGGCCATTTTCCATGGGAAAAAGATGTCCTTTCCCCAGGGTCTCAGGAATATGTTCAAGGTGGCGTTTGAGGCTCTAAGTACTTCCAGGGCCCTAGTTGCTGCCAGCTTTTCTTTTGGAAAAATCCAGCAACGATTGCATCATTCTAGCTAGGCTCCCACTTTCTGCCAGGGTGAGTGGCTGCCAAGGGAGGCCATTTGCCATGGGAAAAAGAAGTCCTTTCCCCAGGGTCTGGGTGTCAGATGAAAGGTGGCCTTTGGGGTTCTGAGGACTTGTAGGGTAGTACTTACTGGCTAGAGTAGAGGAAATGGATTCTATTTGAATATCTGTCTAGAGGCTTTGCCCCACAGGTCCTGGTTGTCCTTGATGGGCTGCAGCTGTGAGCATTGAAGAGAACTGGGATAAAAGGGGGCGGCGTAGCCATTCAGGGAGAGCCTTGAAGGAGCCCTGAACTGGGAAAGAACAGCATGCAGAAGAAAGCGTCTGTGCTGTGAAGATCTGCAGCCATAAGAACACACCGAGGAGGTATGGACTTTAGCAATCTGAGAACAGCATGATGGGACTCTAGAGAAATAGAACAACAACAAGTGGCAGCTTTAGATTTGGAGCAATCCAGCAAAGCTTGCAAATTTCTTGCTGGGCACCACCCTCTTGGTCAGGGCGAGTGGCCAGAAATGGAGGCCATTTTCCATGGGGAAAACGAAGTCATTGGCCCAGGCTCTGGGTGTCAGATGACAGGTGGCATCTGGGGCTCTAAGGACTTGCAGGGTCCTAGTTGCTGGCAGCTTTCGTTCTGGAAGGATCCAGCAGAGTTTGTAGATTCCTGGCTTGGCACTGCCCTGCCTGCCAGGCCAAGTGGCCACAAATGAAGGCCATTTTCCATGGGAAAAAGAAGTCCTTTCCCCAGGGTCTCAGGAATATGTTCAAGGTGGCGTTTGAGGCTCTAAGTACTTCCAGGGCCCTAGTTGCTGCCAGCTTTTCTTTTGGAAAAATCCAGCAACGATTGCATCATTCTAGCTAGGCTCCCACTTTCTGCCAGGGTGAGTGGCTGCCAAGGGAGGCCATTTGCCATGGGAAAAAGAAGTCCTTTCCCCAGGGTCTGGGTGTCAGATGAAAGGTGGCCTTTGGGGTTCTGAGGACTTGTAGGGTAGTACTTACTGGCTAGAGTAGAGGAAATGGATTCTATTTGAATATCTGTCTAGAGGCTTTGCCCCACAGGTCCTGGTTGTCCTTGATGGGCTGCAGCTGTGAGCATTGAAGAGAACTGGGATAAAAGGGGGCGGCGTAGCCATTCAGGGAGAGCCTTGAAGGAGCCCTGAACTGGGAAAGAACAGCATGCAGAAGAAAGCGTCTGTGCTGTGAAGATCTGCAGCCATAAGAACACACCGAGGAGGTATGGACTTTAGCAATCTGAGAACAGCATGATGGGACTCTAGAGAAATAGAACAACAACAAGTGGCAGCTTTAGATTTGGAGCAATCCAGCAAAGCTTGCAAATTTCTTGCTGGGCACCACCCTCTTGGTCAGGGCGAGTGGCCAGAAATGGAGGCCATTTTCCATGGGGAAAACGAAGTCATTGGCCCAGGCTCTGGGTGTCAGATGACAGGTGGCATCTGGGGCTCTAAGGACTTGCAGGGTCCTAGTTGCTGGCAGCTTTAGTTTTGGAAGGATCCAGCAGAGTTTGTAGATTCCTGGCTTGGCACTGCCCTGCCTGCCAGGCCAAGTGGCCACAAATGAAGGCCATTTTCCATGGGAAAAAGATGTCCTTTCCCCAGGGTCTCAGGAATATGTTCAAGGTGGCGTTTGAGGCTCTAAGTACTTCCAGGGCCCTAGTTGCTGCCAGCTTTTCTTTTGGAAAAATCCAGCAACGATTGCATCATTCTAGCTAGGCTCCCACTTTCTGCCAGGGTGAGTGGCTGCCAAGGGAGGCCATTTGCCATGGGAAAAAGAAGTCCTTTCCCCAGGGTCTGGGTGTCAGATGAAAGGTGGCCTTTGGGGTTCTGAGGACTTGTAGGGTAGTACTTACTGGCTAGAGTAGAGGAAATGGATTCTATTTGAATATCTGTCTAGAGGCTTTGCCCCACAGGTCCTGGTTGTCCTTGATGGGCTGCAGCTGTGAGCATTGAAGAGAACTGGGATAAAAGGGGGCGGCGTAGCCATTCAGGGAGAGCCTTGAAGGAGCCCTGAACTGGGAAAGAACAGCATGCAGAAGAAAGCGTCTGTGCTGTGAAGATCTGCAGCCATAAGAACACACCGAGGAGGTATGGACTTTAGCAATCTGAGAACAGCATGATGGGACTCTAGAGAAATAGAACAACAACAAGTGGCAGCTTTAGATTTGGAGCAATCCAGCAAAGCTTGCAAATTTCTTGCTGGGCACCACCCTCTTGGTCAGGGCGAGTGGCCAGAAATAGAGGCCATTTTCCATGGGGAAAACGAAGTCATTGGCCCAGGCTCTGGGTGTCAGATGACAGGTGGCATCTGGGGCTCTAAGGACTTGCAGGGTCCTAGTTGCTGGCAGCTTTCGTTCTGGAAGGATCCAGCAGAGTTTGTAGATTCCTGGCTTGGCACTGCCCTGCCTGCCAGGCCAAGTGGCCACAAATGAAGGCCATTTTCCATGGGAAAAAGATGTCCTTTCCCCAGGGTCTCAGGAATATGTTCAAGGTGGCGTTTAAAGCTCTAAGTACTTCCAGGGCCCTAGTTGCTGCCAGCTTTTCTTTTGGAAAAATCCAGCAACGATTGCATCATTCTAGCTAGGCTCCCACTTTCTGCCAGGGTGAGTGGCTGCCAAGGGAGGCCATTTGCCATGGGAAAAAGAAGTCCTTTCCCCAGGGTCTGGGTGTCAGATGAAAGGTGGCCTTTGGGGTTCTGAGGACTTGTAGGGTAGTACTTACTGGCTAGAGTAGAGGAAATGGATTCTATTTGAATATCTGTCTAGAGGCTTTGCCCCACAGGTCCTGGTTGTCCTTGATGGGCTGCAGCTGTGAGCATTGAAGAGAACTGGGATAAAAGGGGGCGGCGTAGCCATTCAGGGAGAGCCTTGAAGGAGCCCTGAACTGGGAAAGAACAGCATGCAGAAGAAAGCGTCTGTGCTGTGAAGATCTGCAGCCATAAGAACACACCGAGGAGGTATGGACTTTAGCAATCTGAGAACAGCATGATGGGACTCTAGAGAAATAGAACAACAACAAGTGGCAGCTTTAGATTTGGAGCAATCCAGCAAAGCTTGCAAATTTCTTGCTGGGCACCACCCTCTTGGTCAGGGCGAGTGGCCAGAAATGGAGGCCATTTTCCATGGGGAAAACGAAGTCATTGGCCCAGGCTCTGGGTGTCAGATGACAGGTGGCATCTGGGGCTCTAAGGACTTGCAGGGTCCTAGTTGCTGGCAGCTTTCGTTCTGGAAGGATCCAGCAGAGTTTGTAGATTCCTGGCTTGGCACTGCCCTGCCTGCCAGGCCAAGTGGCCACAAATGAAGGCCATTTTCCATGGGAAAAAGATGTCCTTTCCCCAGGGTCTCAGGAATATGTTCAAGGTGGCGTTTAAAGCTCTAAGTACTTCCAGGGCCCTAGTTGCTGCCAGCTTTTCTTTTGGAAAAATCCAGCAACGATTGCATCATTCTAGCTAGGCTCCCACTTTCTGCCAGGGTGAGTGGCTGCCAAGGGAGGCCATTTGCCATGGGAAAAAGAAGTCCTTTCCCCAGGGTCTGGGTGTCAGATGAAAGGTGGCCTTTGGGGTTCTGAGGACTTGTAGGGTAGTACTTACTGGCTAGAGTAGAGGAAATGGATTCTATTTGAATATCTGTCTAGAGGCTTTGCCCCACAGGTCCTGGTTGTCCTTGATGGGCTGCAGCTGTGAGCATTGAAGAGAACTGGGATAAAAGGGGGCGGCGTAGCCATTCAGGGAGAGCCTTGAAGGAGCCCTGAACTGGGAAAGAACAGCATGCAGAAGAAAGCGTCTGTGCTGTGAAGATCTGCAGCCATAAGAACACACCGAGGAGGTATGGACTTTAGCAATCTGAGAACAGCATGATGGGACTCTAGAGAAATAGAACAACAACAAGTGGCAGCTTTAGATTTGGAGCAATCCAGCAAAGCTTGCAAATTTCTTGCTGGGCACCACCCTCTTGGTCAGGGCGAGTGGCCAGAAATGGAGGCCATTTTCCATGGGGAAAACGAAGTCATTGGCCCAGGCTCTGGGTGTCAGATGACAGGTGGCATCTGGGGCTCTAAGGACTTGCAGGGTCCTAGTTGCTGGCAGCTTTCGTTCTGGAAGGATCCAGCAGAGTTTGTAGATTCCTGGCTTGGCACTGCCCTGCCTGCCAGGCCAAGTGGCCACAAATGAAGGCCATTTTCCATGGGAAAAAGATGTCCTTTCCCCAGGGTCTCAGGAATATGTTCAAGGTGGCGTTTGAGGCTCTAAGTACTTCCAGGGCCCTAGTTGCTGCCAGCTTTTCTTTTGGAAAAATCCAGCAACGATTGCATCATTCTAGCTAGGCTCCCACTTTCTGCCAGGGTGAGTGGCTGCCAAGGGAGGCCATTTGCCATGGGAAAAAGAAGTCCTTTCCCCAGGGTCTGGGTGTCAGATGAAAGGTGGCCTTTGGGGTTCTGAGGACTTGTAGGGTAGTACTTACTGGCTAGAGTAGAGGAAATGGATTCTATTTGAATATCTGTCTAGAGGCTTTGCCCCACAGGTCCTGGTTGTCCTTGATGGGCTGCAGCTGTGAGCATTGAAGAGAACTGGGATAAAAGGGGGCGGCGTAGCCATTCAGGGAGAGCCTTGAAGGAGCCCTGAACTGGGAAAGAACAGCATGCAGAAGAAAGCGTCTGTGCTGTGAAGATCTGCAGCCATAAGAACACACCGAGGAGGTATGGACTTTAGCAATCTGAGAACAGCATGATGGGACTCTAGAGAAATAGAACAACAACAAGTGGCAGCTTTAGATTTGGAGCAATCCAGCAAAGCTTGCAAATTTCTTGCTGGGCACCACCCTCTTGGTCAGGGCGAGTGGCCAGAAATGGAGGCCATTTTCCATGGGGAAAACGAAGTCATTGGCCCAGGCTCTGGGTGTCAGATGACAGGTGGCATCTGGGGCTCTAAGGACTTGCAGGGTCCTAGTTGCTGGCAGCTTTCGTTCTGGAAGGATCCAGCAGAGTTTGTAGATTCCTGGCTTGGCACTGCCCTGCCTGCCAGGCCAAGTGGCCACAAATGAAGGCCATTTTCCATGGGAAAAAGAAGTCCTTTCCCCAGGGTCTCAGGAATATGTTCAAGGTGGCGTTTGAGGCTCTAAGTACTTCCAGGGCCCTAGTTGCTGCCAGCTTTTCTTTTGGAAAAATCCAGCAACGATTGCATCATTCTAGCTAGGCTCCCACTTTCTGCCAGGGTGAGTGGCTGCCAAGGGAGGCCATTTGCCATGGGAAAAAGAAGTCCTTTCCCCAGGGTCTGGGTGTCAGATGAAAGGTGGCCTTTGGGGTTCTGAGGACTTGTAGGGTAGTACTTACTGGCTAGAGTAGAGGAAATGGATTCTATTTGAATATCTGTCTAGAGGCTTTGCCCCACAGGTCCTGGTTTTCCTTGATGGGCTGCAGCTGTGAGCATTGAAGAGAACTGGGATAAAAGGGGGCGGCGTAGCCATTCAGGGAGAGCCTTGAAGGAGCCCTGAACTGGGAAAGAACAGCATGCAGAAGAAAGCGTCTGTGCTGTGAAGATCTGCAGCCATAAGAACACACCGAGGAGGTATGGACTTTAGCAATCTGAGAACAGCATGATGGGACTCTAGAGAAATAGAACAACAACAAGTGGCAGCTTTAGATTTGGAGCAATCCAGCAAAGCTTGCAAATTTCTTGCTGGGCACCACCCTCTTGGTCAGGGCGAGTGGCCAGAAATGGAGGCCATTTTCCATGGGGAAAACGAAGTCATTGGCCCAGGCTCTGGGTGTCAGATGACAGGTGGCATCTGGGGCTCTAAGGACTTGCAGGGTCCTAGTTGCTGGCAGCTTTAGTTTTGGAAGGATCCAGCAGAGTTTGTAGATTCCTGGCTTGGCACTGCCCTGCCTGCCAGGCCAAGTGGCCACAAATGAAGGCCATTTTCCATGGGAAAAAGATGTCCTTTCCCCAGGGTCTCAGGAATATGTTCAAGGTGGCGTTTGAGGCTCTAAGTACTTCCAGGGCCCTAGTTGCTGCCAGCTTTTCTTTTGGAAAAATCCAGCAACGATTGCATCATTCTAGCTAGGCTCCCACTTTCTGCCAGGGTGAGTGGCTGCCAAGGGAGGCCATTTGCCATGGGAAAAAGAAGTCCTTTCCCCAGGGTCTGGGTGTCAGATGAAAGGTGGCCTTTGGGGTTCTGAGGACTTGTAGGGTAGTACTTACTGGCTAGAGTAGAGGAAATGGATTCTATTTGAATATCTGTCTAGAGGCTTTGCCCCACAGGTCCTGGTTGTCCTTGATGGGCTGCAGCTGTGAGCATTGAAGAGAACTGGGATAAAAGGGGGCGGCGTAGCCATTCAGGGAGAGCCTTGAAGGAGCCCTGAACTGGGAAAGAACAGCATGCAGAAGAAAGCGTCTGTGCTGTGAAGATCTGCAGCCATAAGAACACACCGAGGAGGTATGGACTTTAGCAATCTGAGAACAGCATGATGGGACTCTAGAGAAATAGAACAACAACAAGTGGCAGCTTTAGATTTGGAGCAATCCAGCAAAGCTTGCAAATTTCTTGCTGGGCACCACCCTCTTGGTCAGGGCGAGTGGCCAGAAATAGAGGCCATTTTCCATGGGGAAAACGAAGTCATTGGCCCAGGCTCTGGGTGTCAGATGACAGGTGGCATCTGGGGCTCTAAGGACTTGCAGGGTCCTAGTTGCTGGCAGCTTTCGTTCTGGAAGGATCCAGCAGAGTTTGTAGATTCCTGGCTTGGCACTGCCCTGCCTGCCAGGCCAAGTGGCCACAAATGAAGGCCATTTTCCATGGGAAAAAGATGTCCTTTCCCCAGGGTCTCAGGAATATGTTCAAGGTGGCGTTTAAAGCTCTAAGTACTTCCAGGGCCCTAGTTGCTGCCAGCTTTTCTTTTGGAAAAATCCAGCAACGATTGCATCATTCTAGCTAGGCTCCCACTTTCTGCCAGGGTGAGTGGCTGCCAAGGGAGGCCATTTGCCATGGGAAAAAGAAGTCCTTTCCCCAGGGTCTGGGTGTCAGATGAAAGGTGGCCTTTGGGGTTCTGAGGACTTGTAGGGTAGTACTTACTGGCTAGAGTAGAGGAAATGGATTCTATTTGAATATCTGTCTAGAGGCTTTGCCCCACAGGTCCTGGTTGTCCTTGATGGGCTGCAGCTGTGAGCATTGAAGAGAACTGGGATAAAAGGGGGCGGCGTAGCCATTCAGGGAGAGCCTTGAAGGAGCCCTGAACTGGGAAAGAACAGCATGCAGAAGAAAGCGTCTGTGCTGTGAAGATCTGCAGCCATAAGAACACACCGAGGAGGTATGGACTTTAGCAATCTGAGAACAGCATGATGGGACTCTAGAGAAATAGAACAACAACAAGTGGCAGCTTTAGATTTGGAGCAATCCAGCAAAGCTTGCAAATTTCTTGCTGGGCACCACCCTCTTGGTCAGGGCGAGTGGCCAGAAATGGAGGCCATTTTCCATGGGGAAAACGAAGTCATTGGCCCAGGCTCTGGGTGTCAGATGACAGGTGGCATCTGGGGCTCTAAGGACTTGCAGGGTCCTAGTTGCTGGCAGCTTTCGTTCTGGAAGGATCCAGCAGAGTTTGTAGATTCCTGGCTTGGCACTGCCCTGCCTGCCAGGCCAAGTGGCCACAAATGAAGGCCATTTTCCATGGGAAAAAGATGTCCTTTCCCCAGGGTCTCAGGAATATGTTCAAGGTGGCGTTTGAGGCTCTAAGTACTTCCAGGGCCCTAGTTGCTGCCAGCTTTTCTTTTGGAAAAATCCAGCAACGATTGCATCATTCTAGCTAGGCTCCCACTTTCTGCCAGGGTGAGTGGCTGCCAAGGGAGGCCATTTGCCATGGGAAAAAGAAGTCCTTTCCCCAGGGTCTGGGTGTCAGATGAAAGGTGGCCTTTGGGGTTCTGAGGACTTGTAGGGTAGTACTTACTGGCTAGAGTAGAGGAAATGGATTCTATTTGAATATCTGTCTAGAGGCTTTGCCCCACAGGTCCTGGTTGTCCTTGATGGGCTGCAGCTGTGAGCATTGAAGAGAACTGGGATAAAAGGGGGCGGCGTAGCCATTCAGGGAGAGCCTTGAAGGAGCCCTGAACTGGGAAAGAACAGCATGCAGAAGAAAGCGTCTGTGCTGTGAAGATCTGCAGCCATAAGAACACACCGAGGAGGTATGGACTTTAGCAATCTGAGAACAGCATGATGGGACTCTAGAGAAATAGAACAACAACAAGTGGCAGCTTTAGATTTGGAGCAATCCAGCAAAGCTTGCAAATTTCTTGCTGGGCACCACCCTCTTGGTCAGGGCGAGTGGCCAGAAATGGAGGCCATTTTCCATGGGGAAAACGAAGTCATTTGCCCAGGCTCTGGGTGTCAGATGAAAGGTGGCGTCTGGGGCTCTAAGGACTTGCAGGGTCCTAGTTGCTGGCAGCTTTCGTTCTGGAAGGATCCAGCAGAGTTTGTAGATTCCTGGCTTGGCACTGCCCTGCCTGCCAGGCCAAGTGGCCACAAATGAAGGCCATTTTCCATGGGAAAAAGATGTCCTTTCCCCAGGGTCTCAGGAATATGTTCAAGGTGGCGTTTGAGGCTCTAAGTACTTCCAGGGCCCTAGTTGCTGCCAGCTTTTCTTTTGGAAAAATCCAGCAACGATTGCATCATTCTAGCTAGGCTCCCACTTTCTGCCAGGGTGAGTGGCTGCCAAGGGAGGCCATTTGCCATGGGAAAAAGAAGTCCTTTCCCCAGGGTCTGGGTGTCAGATGAAAGGTGGCCTTTGGGGTTCTGAGGACTTGTAGGGTAGTACTTACTGGCTAGAGTAGAGGAAATGGATTCTATTTGAATATCTGTCTAGAGGCTTTGCCCCACAGGTCCTGGTTTTCCTTGATGGGCTGCAGCTGTGAGCATTGAAGAGAACTGGGATAAAAGGGGGCGGCGTAGCCATTCAGGGAGAGCCTTGAAGGAGCCCTGAACTGGGAAAGAACAGCATGCAGAAGAAAGCGTCTGTGCTGTGAAGATCTGCAGCCATAAGAACACACCGAGGAGGTATGGACTTTAGCAATCTGAGAACAGCATGATGGGACTCTAGAGAAATAGAACAACAACAAGTGGCAGCTTTAGATTTGGAGCAATCCAGCAAAGCTTGCAAATTTCTTGCTGGGCACCACCCTCTTGGTCAGGGCGAGTGGCCAGAAATGGAGGCCATTTTCCATGGGGAAAACGAAGTCATTGGCCCAGGCTCTGGGTGTCAGATGACAGGTGGCATCTGGGGCTCTAAGGACTTGCAGGGTCCTAGTTGCTGGCAGCTTTAGTTTTGGAAGGATCCAGCAGAGTTTGTAGATTCCTGGCTTGGCACTGCCCTGCCTGCCAGGCCAAGTGGCCACAAATGAAGGCCATTTTCCATGGGAAAAAGATGTCCTTTCCCCAGGGTCTCAGGAATATGTTCAAGGTGGCGTTTGAGGCTCTAAGTACTTCCAGGGCCCTAGTTGCTGCCAGCTTTTCTTTTGGAAAAATCCAGCAACGATTGCATCATTCTAGCTAGGCTCCCACTTTCTGCCAGGGTGAGTGGCTGCCAAGGGAGGCCATTTGCCATGGGAAAAAGAAGTCCTTTCCCCAGGGTCTGGGTGTCAGATGAAAGGTGGCCTTTGGGGTTCTGAGGACTTGTAGGGTAGTACTTACTGGCTAGAGTAGAGGAAATGGATTCTATTTGAATATCTGTCTAGAGGCTTTGCCCCACAGGTCCTGGTTGTCCTTGATGGGCTGCAGCTGTGAGCATTGAAGAGAACTGGGATAAAAGGGGGCGGCGTAGCCATTCAGGGAGAGCCTTGAAGGAGCCCTGAACTGGGAAAGAACAGCATGCAGAAGAAAGCGTCTGTGCTGTGAAGATCTGCAGCCATAAGAACACACCGAGGAGGTATGGACTTTAGCAATCTGAGAACAGCATGATGGGACTCTAGAGAAATAGAACAACAACAAGTGGCAGCTTTAGATTTGGAGCAATCCAGCAAAGCTTGCAAATTTCTTGCTGGGCACCACCCTCTTGGTCAGGGCGAGTGGCCAGAAATAGAGGCCATTTTCCATGGGGAAAACGAAGTCATTGGCCCAGGCTCTGGGTGTCAGATGACAGGTGGCATCTGGGGCTCTAAGGACTTGCAGGGTCCTAGTTGCTGGCAGCTTTCGTTCTGGAAGGATCCAGCAGAGTTTGTAGATTCCTGGCTTGGCACTGCCCTGCCTGCCAGGCCAAGTGGCCACAAATGAAGGCCATTTTCCATGGGAAAAAGATGTCCTTTCCCCAGGGTCTCAGGAATATGTTCAAGGTGGCGTTTAAAGCTCTAAGTACTTCCAGGGCCCTAGTTGCTGCCAGCTTTTCTTTTGGAAAAATCCAGCAACGATTGCATCATTCTAGCTAGGCTCCCACTTTCTGCCAGGGTGAGTGGCTGCCAAGGGAGGCCATTTGCCATGGGAAAAAGAAGTCCTTTCCCCAGGGTCTGGGTGTCAGATGAAAGGTGGCCTTTGGGGTTCTGAGGACTTGTAGGGTAGTACTTACTGGCTAGAGTAGAGGAAATGGATTCTATTTGAATATCTGTCTAGAGGCTTTGCCCCACAGGTCCTGGTTGTCCTTGATGGGCTGCAGCTGTGAGCATTGAAGAGAACTGGGATAAAAGGGGGCGGCGTAGCCATTCAGGGAGAGCCTTGAAGGAGCCCTGAACTGGGAAAGAACAGCATGCAGAAGAAAGCGTCTCTGCTGTGAAGATCTGCAGCCATAAGAACACACCGAGGAGGTATGGACTTTAGCAATCTGAGAACAGCATGATGGGACTCTAGAGAAATAGAACAACAACAAGTGGCAGCTTTAGATTTGGAGCAATCCAGCAAAGCTTGCAAATTTCTTGCTGGGCACCACCCTCTTGGTCAGGGCGAGTGGCCAGAAATGGAGGCCATTTTCCATGGGGAAAACGAAGTCATTGGCCCAGGCTCTGGGTGTCAGATGACAGGTGGCATCTGGGGCTCTAAGGACTTGCAGGGTCCTAGTTGCTGGCAGCTTTCGTTCTGGAAGGATCCAGCAGAGTTTGTAGATTCCTGGCTTGGCACTGCCCTGCCTGCCAGGCCAAGTGGCCACAAATGAAGGCCATTTTCCATGGGAAAAAGATGTCCTTTCCCCAGGGTCTCAGGAATATGTTCAAGGTGGCGTTTAAAGCTCTAAGTACTTCCAGGGCCCTAGTTGCTGCCAGCTTTTCTTTTGGAAAAATCCAGCAACGATTGCATCATTCTAGCTAGGCTCCCACTTTCTGCCAGGGTGAGTGGCTGCCAAGGGAGGCCATTTGCCATGGGAAAAAGAAGTCCTTTCCCCAGGGTCTGGGTGTCAGATGAAAGGTGGCCTTTGGGGTTCTGAGGACTTGTAGGGTAGTACTTACTGGCTAGAGTAGAGGAAATGGATTCTATTTGAATATCTGTCTAGAGGCTTTGCCCCACAGGTCCTGGTTGTCCTTGATGGGCTGCAGCTGTGAGCATTGAAGAGAACTGGGATAAAAGGGGGCGGCGTAGCCATTCAGGGAGAGCCTTGAAGGAGCCCTGAACTGGGAAAGAACAGCATGCAGAAGAAAGCGTCTGTGCTGTGAAGATCTGCAGCCATAAGAACACACCGAGGAGGTATGGACTTTAGCAATCTGAGAACAGCATGATGGGACTCTAGAGAAATAGAACAACAACAAGTGGCAGCTTTAGATTTGGAGCAATCCAGCAAAGCTTGCAAATTTCTTGCTGGGCACCACCCTCTTGGTCAGGGCGAGTGGCCAGAAATGGAGGCCATTTTCCATGGGGAAAACGAAGTCATTGGCCCAGGCTCTGGGTGTCAGATGACAGGTGGCATCTGGGGCTCTAAGGACTTGCAGGGTCCTAGTTGCTGGCAGCTTTCGTTCTGGAAGGATCCAGCAGAGTTTGTAGATTCCTGGCTTGGCACTGCCCTGCCTGCCAGGCCAAGTGGCCACAAATGAAGGCCATTTTCCATGGGAAAAAGATGTCCTTTCCCCAGGGTCTCAGGAATATGTTCAAGGTGGCGTTTGAGGCTCTAAGTACTTCCAGGGCCCTAGTTGCTGCCAGCTTTTCTTTTGGAAAAATCCAGCAACGATTGCATCATTCTAGCTAGGCTCCCACTTTCTGCCAGGGTGAGTGGCTGCCAAGGGAGGCCATTTGCCATGGGAAAAAGAAGTCCTTTCCCCAGGGTCTGGGTGTCAGATGAAAGGTGGCCTTTGGGGTTCTGAGGACTTGTAGGGTAGTACTTACTGGCTAGAGTAGAGGAAATGGATTCTATTTGAATATCTGTCTAGAGGCTTTGCCCCACAGGTCCTGGTTGTCCTTGATGGGCTGCAGCTGTGAGCATTGAAGAGAACTGGGATAAAAGGGGGCGGCGTAGCCATTCAGGGAGAGCCTTGAAGGAGCCCTGAACTGGGAAAGAACAGCATGCAGAAGAAAGCGTCTGTGCTGTGAAGATCTGCAGCCATAAGAACACACCGAGGAGGTATGGACTTTAGCAATCTGAGAACAGCATGATGGGACTCTAGAGAAATAGAACAACAACAAGTGGCAGCTTTAGATTTGGAGCAATCCAGCAAAGCTTGCAAATTTCTTGCTGGGCACCACCCTCTTGGTCAGGGCGAGTGGCCAGAAATGGAGGCCATTTTCCATGGGGAAAACGAAGTCATTGGCCCAGGCTCTGGGTGTCAGATGACAGGTGGCATCTGGGGCTCTAAGGACTTGCAGGGTCCTAGTTGCTGGCAGCTTTCGTTCTGGAAGGATCCAGCAGAGTTTGTAGATTCCTGGCTTGGCACTGCCCTGCCTGCCAGGCCAAGTGGCCACAAATGAAGGCCATTTTCCATGGGAAAAAGAAGTCCTTTCCCCAGGGTCTCAGGAATATGTTCAAGGTGGCGTTTGAGGCTCTAAGTACTTCCAGGGCCCTAGTTGCTGCCAGCTTTTCTTTTGGAAAAATCCAGCAACGATTGCATCATTCTAGCTAGGCTCCCACTTTCTGCCAGGGTGAGTGGCTGCCAAGGGAGGCCATTTGCCATGGGAAAAAGAAGTCCTTTCCCCAGGGTCTGGGTGTCAGATGAAAGGTGGCCTTTGGGGTTCTGAGGACTTGTAGGGTAGTACTTACTGGCTAGAGTAGAGGAAATGGATTCTATTTGAATATCTGTCTAGAGGCTTTGCCCCACAGGTCCTGGTTGTCCTTGATGGGCTGCAGCTGTGAGCATTGAAGAGAACTGGGATAAAAGGGGGCGGCGTAGCCATTCAGGGAGAGCCTTGAAGGAGCCCTGAACTGGGAAAGAACAGCATGCAGAAGAAAGCGTCTGTGCTGTGAAGATCTGCAGCCATAAGAACACACCGAGGAGGTATGGACTTTAGCAATCTGAGAACAGCATGATGGGACTCTAGAGAAATAGAACAACAACAAGTGGCAGCTTTAGATTTGGAGCAATCCAGCAAAGCTTGCAAATTTCTTGCTGGGCACCACCCTCTTGGTCAGGGCGAGTGGCCAGAAATGGAGGCCATTTTCCATGGGGAAAACGAAGTCATTGGCCCAGGCTCTGGGTGTCAGATGACAGGTGGCATCTGGGGCTCTAAGGACTTGCAGGGTCCTAGTTGCTGGCAGCTTTAGTTTTGGAAGGATCCAGCAGAGTTTGTAGATTCCTGGCTTGGCACTGCCCTGCCTGCCAGGCCAAGTGGCCACAAATGAAGGCCATTTTCCATGGGAAAAAGATGTCCTTTCCCCAGGGTCTCAGGAATATGTTCAAGGTGGCGTTTGAGGCTCTAAGTACTTCCAGGGCCCTAGTTGCTGCCAGCTTTTCTTTTGGAAAAATCCAGCAACGATTGCATCATTCTAGCTAGGCTCCCACTTTCTGCCAGGGTGAGTGGCTGCCAAGGGAGGCCATTTGCCATGGGAAAAAGAAGTCCTTTCCCCAGGGTCTGGGTGTCAGATGAAAGGTGGCCTTTGGGGTTCTGAGGACTTGTAGGGTAGTACTTACTGGCTAGAGTAGAGGAAATGGATTCTATTTGAATATCTGTCTAGAGGCTTTGCCCCACAGGTCCTGGTTGTCCTTGATGGGCTGCAGCTGTGAGCATTGAAGAGAACTGGGATAAAAGGGGGCGGCGTAGCCATTCAGGGAGAGCCTTGAAGGAGCCCTGAACTGGGAAAGAACAGCATGCAGAAGAAAGCGTCTGTGCTGTGAAGATCTGCAGCCATAAGAACACACCGAGGAGGTATGGACTTTAGCAATCTGAGAACAGCATGATGGGACTCTAGAGAAATAGAACAACAACAAGTGGCAGCTTTAGATTTGGAGCAATCCAGCAAAGCTTGCAAATTTCTTGCTGGGCACCACCCTCTTGGTCAGGGCGAGTGGCCAGAAATGGAGGCCATTTTCCATGGGGAAAACGAAGTCATTGGCCCAGGCTCTGGGTGTCAGATGACAGGTGGCATCTGGGGCTCTAAGGACTTGCAGGGTCCTAGTTGCTGGCAGCTTTAGTTTTGGAAGGATCCAGCAGAGTTTGTAGATTCCTGGCTTGGCACTGCCCTGCCTGCCAGGCCAAGTGGCCACAAATGAAGGCCATTTTCCATGGGAAAAAGATGTCCTTTCCCCAGGGTCTCAGGAATATGTTCAAGGTGGCGTTTGAGGCTCTAAGTACTTCCAGGGCCCTAGTTGCTGCCAGCTTTTCTTTTGGAAAAATCCAGCAACGATTGCATCATTCTAGCTAGGCTCCCACTTTCTGCCAGGGTGAGTGGCTGCCAAGGGAGGCCATTTGCCATGGGAAAAAGAAGTCCTTTCCCCAGGGTCTGGGTGTCAGATGAAAGGTGGCCTTTGGGGTTCTGAGGACTTGTAGGGTAGTACTTACTGGCTAGAGTAGAGGAAATGGATTCTATTTGAATATCTGTCTAGAGGCTTTGCCCCACAGGTCCTGGTTGTCCTTGATGGGCTGCAGCTGTGAGCATTGAAGAGAACTGGGATAAAAGGGGGCGGCGTAGCCATTCAGGGAGAGCCTTGAAGGAGCCCTGAACTGGGAAAGAACAGCATGCAGAAGAAAGCGTCTGTGCTGTGAAGATCTGCAGCCATAAGAACACACCGAGGAGGTATGGACTTTAGCAATCTGAGAACAGCATGATGGGACTCTAGAGAAATAGAACAACAACAAGTGGCAGCTTTAGATTTGGAGCAATCCAGCAAAGCTTGCAAATTTCTTGCTGGGCACCACCCTCTTGGTCAGGGCGAGTGGCCAGAAATAGAGGCCATTTTCCATGGGGAAAACGAAGTCATTGGCCCAGGCTCTGGGTGTCAGATGACAGGTGGCATCTGGGGCTCTAAGGACTTGCAGGGTCCTAGTTGCTGGCAGCTTTCGTTCTGGAAGGATCCAGCAGAGTTTGTAGATTCCTGGCTTGGCACTGCCCTGCCTGCCAGGCCAAGTGGCCACAAATGAAGGCCATTTTCCATGGGAAAAAGATGTCCTTTCCCCAGGGTCTCAGGAATATGTTCAAGGTGGCGTTTAAAGCTCTAAGTACTTCCAGGGCCCTAGTTGCTGCCAGCTTTTCTTTTGGAAAAATCCAGCAACGATTGCATCATTCTAGCTAGGCTCCCACTTTCTGCCAGGGTGAGTGGCTGCCAAGGGAGGCCATTTGCCATGGGAAAAAGAAGTCCTTTCCCCAGGGTCTGGGTGTCAGATGAAAGGTGGCCTTTGGGGTTCTGAGGACTTGTAGGGTAGTACTTACTGGCTAGAGTAGAGGAAATGGATTCTATTTGAATATCTGTCTAGAGGCTTTGCCCCACAGGTCCTGGTTGTCCTTGATGGGCTGCAGCTGTGAGCATTGAAGAGAACTGGGATAAAAGGGGGCGGCGTAGCCATTCAGGGAGAGCCTTGAAGGAGCCCTGAACTGGGAAAGAACAGCATGCAGAAGAAAGCGTCTGTGCTGTGAAGATCTGCAGCCATAAGAACACACCGAGGAGGTATGGACTTTAGCAATCTGAGAACAGCATGATGGGACTCTAGAGAAATAGAACAACAACAAGTGGCAGCTTTAGATTTGGAGCAATCCAGCAAAGCTTGCAAATTTCTTGCTGGGCACCACCCTCTTGGTCAGGGCGAGTGGCCAGAAATGGAGGCCATTTTCCATGGGGAAAACGAAGTCATTGGCCCAGGCTCTGGGTGTCAGATGACAGGTGGCATCTGGGGCTCTAAGGACTTGCAGGGTCCTAGTTGCTGGCAGCTTTCGTTCTGGAAGGATCCAGCACAGTTTGTAGATTCCTGGCTTGGCACTGCCCTGCCTGCCAGGCCAAGTGGCCACAAATGAAGGCCATTTTCCATGGGAAAAAGAAGTCCTTTCCCCAGGGTCTCAGGAATATGTTCAAGGTGGCGTTTGAGGCTCTAAGTACTTCCAGGGCCCTAGTTGCTGCCAGCTTTTCTTTTGGAAAAATCCAGCAACGATTGCATCATTCTAGCTAGGCTCCCACTTTCTGCCAGGGTGAGTGGCTGCCAAGGGAGGCCATTTGCCATGGGAAAAAGAAGTCCTTTCCCCAGGGTCTGGGTGTCAGATGAAAGGTGGCCTTTGGGGTTCTGAGGACTTGTAGGGTAGTACTTACTGGCTAGAGTAGAGGAAATGGATTCTATTTGAATATCTGTCTAGAGGCTTTGCCCCACAGGTCCTGGTTGTCCTTGATGGGCTGCAGCTGTGAGCATTGAAGAGAACTGGGATAAAAGGGGGCGGCGTAGCCATTCAGGGAGAGCCTTGAAGGAGCCCTGAACTGGGAAAGAACAGCATGCAGAAGAAAGCGTCTGTGCTGTGAAGATCTGCAGCCATAAGAACACACCGAGGAGGTATGGACTTTAGCAATCTGAGAACAGCATGATGGGACTCTAGAGAAATAGAACAACAACAAGTGGCAGCTTTAGATTTGGAGCAATCCAGCAAAGCTTGCAAATTTCTTGCTGGGCACCACCCTCTTGGTCAGGGCGAGTGGCCAGAAATGGAGGCCATTTTCCATGGGGAAAACGAAGTCATTGGCCCAGGCTCTGGGTGTCAGATGACAGGTGGCATCTGGGGCTCTAAGGACTTGCAGGGTCCTAGTTGCTGGCAGCTTTCGTTCTGGAAGGATCCAGCACAGTTTGTAGATTCCTGGCTTGGCACTGCCCTGCCTGCCAGGCCAAGTGGCCACAAATGAAGGCCATTTTCCATGGGAAAAAGATGTCCTTTCCCCAGGGTCTCAGGAATATGTTCAAGGTGGCGTTTGAGGCTCTAAGTACTTCCAGGGCCCTAGTTGCTGCCAGCTTTTCTTTTGGAAAAATCCAGCAACGATTGCATCATTCTAGCTAGGCTCCCACTTTCTGCCAGGGTGAGTGGCTGCCAAGGGAGGCCATTTGCCATGGGAAAAAGAAGTCCTTTCCCCAGGGTCTGGGTGTCAGATGAAAGGTGGCCTTTGGGGTTCTGAGGACTTGTAGGGTAGTACTTACTGGCTAGAGTAGAGGAAATGGATTCTATTTGAATATCTGTCTAGAGGCTTTGCCCCACAGGTCCTGGTTGTCCTTGATGGGCTGCAGCTGTGAGCATTGAAGAGAACTGGGATAAAAGGGGGCGGCGTAGCCATTCAGGGAGAGCCTTGAAGGAGCCCTGAACTGGGAAAGAACAGCATGCAGAAGAAAGCGTCTGTGCTGTGAAGATCTGCAGCCATAAGAACACACCGAGGAGGTATGGACTTTAGCAATCTGAGAACAGCATGATGGGACTCTAGAGAAATAGAACAACAACAAGTGGCAGCTTTAGATTTGGAGCAATCCAGCAAAGCTTGCAAATTTCTTGCTGGGCACCACCCTCTTGGTCAGGGCGAGTGGCCAGAAATGGAGGCCATTTTCCATGGGGAAAACGAAGTCATTTGCCCAGGCTCTGGGTGTCAGATGAAAGGTGGCGTCTGGGGCTCTAAGGACTTGCAGGGTCCTAGTTGCTGGCAGCTTTCGTTCTGGAAGGATCCAGCATAGTTTGTATATTCCTGGCTTGGCACTGCCCTGCCTGCCAGGCCAAGTGGCCAGAAATGAAGGCCATTTTCCATGGGAAAAAGATGTCCTTTCCCCAGGGTCTCAGGAATATGTTCAAGGTGGCGTTTGAGGCTCTAAGTACTTCCAGGGCCCTAGTTGCTGCCAGCTTTTCTTTTGGAAAAATCCAGCAACGATTGCATCATTCTAGCTAGGCTCCCACTTTCTGCCAGGGTGAGTGGCTGCCAAGGGAGGCCATTTGCCATGGGAAAAAGAAGTCCTTTCCCCAGGGTCTGGGTGTCAGATGAAAGGTGGCCTTTGGGGTTCTGAGGACTTGTAGGGTAGTACTTACTGGCTAGAGTAGAGGAAATGGATTCTATTTGAATATCTGTCTAGAGGCTTTGCCCCACAGGTCCTGGTTTTCCTTGATGGGCTGCAGCTGTGAGCATTGAAGAGAACTGGGATAAAAGGGGGCGGCGTAGCCATTCAGGGAGAGCCTTGAAGGAGCCCTGAACTGGGAAAGAACAGCATGCAGAAGAAAGCGTCTGTGCTGTGAAGATCTGCAGCCATAAGAACACACCGAGGAGGTATGGACTTTAGCAATCTGAGAACAGCATGATGGGACTCTAGAGAAATAGAACAACAACAAGTGGCAGCTTTAGATTTGGAGCAATCCAGCAAAGCTTGCAAATTTCTTGCTGGGCACCACCCTCTTGGTCAGGGCGAGTGGCCAGAAATGGAGGCCATTTTCCATGGGGAAAACGAAGTCATTGGCCCAGGCTCTGGGTGTCAGATGACAGGTGGCATCTGGGGCTCTAAGGACTTGCAGGGTCCTAGTTGCTGGCAGCTTTAGTTTTGGAAGGATCCAGCAGAGTTTGTAGATTCCTGGCTTGGCACTGCCCTGCCTGCCAGGCCAAGTGGCCACAAATGAAGGCCATTTTCCATGGGAAAAAGATGTCCTTTCCCCAGGGTCTCAGGAATATGTTCAAGGTGGCGTTTGAGGCTCTAAGTACTTCCAGGGCCCTAGTTGCTGCCAGCTTTTCTTTTGGAAAAATCCAGCAACGATTGCATCATTCTAGCTAGGCTCCCACTTTCTGCCAGGGTGAGTGGCTGCCAAGGGAGGCCATTTGCCATGGGAAAAAGAAGTCCTTTCCCCAGGGTCTGGGTGTCAGATGAAAGGTGGCCTTTGGGGTTCTGAGGACTTGTAGGGTAGTACTTACTGGCTAGAGTAGAGGAAATGGATTCTATTTGAATATCTGTCTAGAGGCTTTGCCCCACAGGTCCTGGTTGTCCTTGATGGGCTGCAGCTGTGAGCATTGAAGAGAACTGGGATAAAAGGGGGCGGCGTAGCCATTCAGGGAGAGCCTTGAAGGAGCCCTGAACTGGGAAAGAACAGCATGCAGAAGAAAGCGTCTGTGCTGTGAAGATCTGCAGCCATAAGAACACACCGAGGAGGTATGGACTTTAGCAATCTGAGAACAGCATGATGGGACTCTAGAGAAATAGAACAACAACAAGTGGCAGCTTTAGATTTGGAGCAATCCAGCAAAGCTTGCAAATTTCTTGCTGGGCACCACCCTCTTGGTCAGGGCGAGTGGCCAGAAATAGAGGCCATTTTCCATGGGGAAAACGAAGTCATTGGCCCAGGCTCTGGGTGTCAGATGACAGGTGGCATCTGGGGCTCTAAGGACTTGCAGGGTCCTAGTTGCTGGCAGCTTTCGTTCTGGAAGGATCCAGCAGAGTTTGTAGATTCCTGGCTTGGCACTGCCCTGCCTGCCAGGCCAAGTGGCCACAAATGAAGGCCATTTTCCATGGGAAAAAGATGTCCTTTCCCCAGGGTCTCAGGAATATGTTCAAGGTGGCGTTTAAAGCTCTAAGTACTTCCAGGGCCCTAGTTGCTGCCAGCTTTTCTTTTGGAAAAATCCAGCAACGATTGCATCATTCTAGCTAGGCTCCCACTTTCTGCCAGGGTGAGTGGCTGCCAAGGGAGGCCATTTGCCATGGGAAAAAGAAGTCCTTTCCCCAGGGTCTGGGTGTCAGATGAAAGGTGGCCTTTGGGGTTCTGAGGACTTGTAGGGTAGTACTTACTGGCTAGAGTAGAGGAAATGGATTCTATTTGAATATCTGTCTAGAGGCTTTGCCCCACAGGTCCTGGTTGTCCTTGATGGGCTGCAGCTGTGAGCATTGAAGAGAACTGGGATAAAAGGGGGCGGCGTAGCCATTCAGGGAGAGCCTTGAAGGAGCCCTGAACTGGGAAAGAACAGCATGCAGAAGAAAGCGTCTCTGCTGTGAAGATCTGCAGCCATAAGAACACACCGAGGAGGTATGGACTTTAGCAATCTGAGAACAGCATGATGGGACTCTAGAGAAATAGAACAACAACAAGTGGCAGCTTTAGATTTGGAGCAATCCAGCAAAGCTTGCAAATTTCTTGCTGGGCACCACCCTCTTGGTCAGGGCGAGTGGCCAGAAATGGAGGCCATTTTCCATGGGGAAAACGAAGTCATTGGCCCAGGCTCTGGGTGTCAGATGACAGGTGGCATCTGGGGCTCTAAGGACTTGCAGGGTCCTAGTTGCTGGCAGCTTTCGTTCTGGAAGGATCCAGCAGAGTTTGTAGATTCCTGGCTTGGCACTGCCCTGCCTGCCAGGCCAAGTGGCCACAAATGAAGGCCATTTTCCATGGGAAAAAGATGTCCTTTCCCCAGGGTCTCAGGAATATGTTCAAGGTGGCGTTTGAGGCTCTAAGTACTTCCAGGGCCCTAGTTGCTGCCAGCTTTTCTTTTGGAAAAATCCAGCAACGATTGCATCATTCTAGCTAGGCTCCCACTTTCTGCCAGGGTGAGTGGCTGCCAAGGGAGGCCATTTGCCATGGGAAAAAGAAGTCCTTTCCCCAGGGTCTGGGTGTCAGATGAAAGGTGGCCTTTGGGGTTCTGAGGACTTGTAGGGTAGTACTTACTGGCTAGAGTAGAGGAAATGGATTCTATTTGAATATCTGTCTAGAGGCTTTGCCCCACAGGTCCTGGTTGTCCTTGATGGGCTGCAGCTGTGAGCATTGAAGAGAACTGGGATAAAAGGGGGCGGCGTAGCCATTCAGGGAGAGCCTTGAAGGAGCCCTGAACTGGGAAAGAACAGCATGCAGAAGAAAGCGTCTGTGCTGTGAAGATCTGCAGCCATAAGAACACACCGAGGAGGTATGGACTTTAGCAATCTGAGAACAGCATGATGGGACTCTAGAGAAATAGAACAACAACAAGTGGCAGCTTTAGATTTGGAGCAATCCAGCAAAGCTTGCAAATTTCTTGCTGGGCACCACCCTCTTGGTCAGGGCGAGTGGCCAGAAATGGAGGCCATTTTCCATGGGGAAAACGAAGTCATTTGCCCAGGCTCTGGGTGTCAGATGAAAGGTGGCGTCTGGGGCTCTAAGGACTTGCAGGGTCCTAGTTGCTGGCAGCTTTCGTTCTGGAAGGATCCAGCATAGTTTGTATATTCCTGGCTTGGCACTGCCCTGCCTGCCAGGCCAAGTGGCCACAAATGAAGGCCATTTTCCATGGGAAAAAGATGTCCTTTCCCCAGGGTCTCAGGAATATGTTCAAGGTGGCGTTTGAGGCTCTAAGTACTTCCAGGGCCCTAGTTGCTGCCAGCTTTTCTTTTGGAAAAATCCAGCAACGATTGCATCATTCTAGCTAGGCTCCCACTTTCTGCCAGGGTGAGTGGCTGCCAAGGGAGGCCATTTGCCATGGGAAAAAGAAGTCCTTTCCCCAGGGTCTGGGTGTCAGATGAAAGGTGGCCTTTGGGGTTCTGAGGACTTGTAGGGTAGTACTTACTGGCTAGAGTAGAGGAAATGGATTCTATTTGAATATCTGTCTAGAGGCTTTGCCCCACAGGTCCTGGTTGTCCTTGATGGGCTGCAGCTGTGAGCATTGAAGAGAACTGGGATAAAAGGGGGTGGCGTAGCCATTCAGGGAGAGCCTTGAAGGAGCCCTGAACTGGGAAAGAACAGCATGCAGAAGAAAGCGTCTGTGCTGTGAAGATCTGCAGCCATAAGAACACACCGAGGAGGTATGGACTTTAGCAATCTGAGAACAGCATGATGGGACTCTAGAGAAATAGAACAACAACAAGTGGCAGCTTTAGATTTGGAGCAATCCAGCAAAGCTTGCAAATTTCTTGCTGGGCACCACCCTCTTGGTCAGGGCGAGTGGCCAGAAATGGAGGCCATTTTCCATGGGGAAAACGAAGTCATTGGCCCAGGCTCTGGGTGTCAGATGACAGGTGGCATCTGGGGCTCTAAGGACTTGCAGGGTCCTAGTTGCTGGCAGCTTTAGTTTTGGAAGGATCCAGCAGAGTTTGTAGATTCCTGGCTTGGCACTGCCCTGCCTGCCAGGCCAAGTGGCCACAAATGAAGGCCATTTTCCATGGGAAAAAGATGTCCTTTCCCCAGGGTCTCAGGAATATGTTCAAGGTGGCGTTTGAGGCTCTAAGTACTTCCAGGGCCCTAGTTGCTGCCAGCTTTTCTTTTGGAAAAATCCAGCAACGATTGCATCATTCTAGCTAGGCTCCCACTTTCTGCCAGGGTGAGTGGCTGCCAAGGGAGGCCATTTGCCATGGGAAAAAGAAGTCCTTTCCCCAGGGTCTGGGTGTCAGATGAAAGGTGGCCTTTGGGGTTCTGAGGACTTGTAGGGTAGTACTTACTGGCTAGAGTAGAGGAAATGGATTCTATTTGAATATCTGTCTAGAGGCTTTGCCCCACAGGTCCTGGTTGTCCTTGATGGGCTGCAGCTGTGAGCATTGAAGAGAACTGGGATAAAAGGGGGCGGCGTAGCCATTCAGGGAGAGCCTTGAAGGAGCCCTGAACTGGGAAAGAACAGCATGCAGAAGAAAGCGTCTGTGCTGTGAAGATCTGCAGCCATAAGAACACACCGAGGAGGTATGGACTTTAGCAATCTGAGAACAGCATGATGGGACTCTAGAGAAATAGAACAACAACAAGTGGCAGCTTTAGATTTGGAGCAATCCAGCAAAGCTTGCAAATTTCTTGCTGGGCACCACCCTCTTGGTCAGGGCGAGTGGCCAGAAATGGAGGCCATTTTCCATGGGGAAAACGAAGTCATTGGCCCAGGCTCTGGGTGTCAGATGACAGGTGGCATCTGGGGCTCTAAGGACTTGCAGGGTCCTAGTTGCTGGCAGCTTTAGTTTTGGAAGGATCCAGCAGAGTTTGTAGATTCCTGGCTTGGCACTGCCCTGCCTGCCAGGCCAAGTGGCCACAAATGAAGGCCATTTTCCATGGGAAAAAGATGTCCTTTCCCCAGGGTCTCAGGAATATGTTCAAGGTGGCGTTTGAGGCTCTAAGTACTTCCAGGGCCCTAGTTGCTGCCAGCTTTTCTTTTGGAAAAATCCAGCAACGATTGCATCATTCTAGCTAGGCTCCCACTTTCTGCCAGGGTGAGTGGCTGCCAAGGGAGGCCATTTGCCATGGGAAAAAGAAGTCCTTTCCCCAGGGTCTGGGTGTCAGATGAAAGGTGGCCTTTGGGGTTCTGAGGACTTGTAGGGTAGTACTTACTGGCTAGAGTAGAGGAAATGGATTCTATTTGAATATCTGTCTAGAGGCTTTGCCCCACAGGTCCGGGTTGTCCTTGATGGGCTGCAGCTGTGAGCATTGAAGAGAACTGGGATAAAAGGGGGCGGCGTAGCCATTCAGGGAGAGCCTTGAAGGAGCCCTGAACTGGGAAAGAACAGCATGCAGAAGAAAGCGTCTGTGCTGTGAAGATCTGCAGCCATAAGAACACACCGAGGAGGTATGGACTTTAGCAATCTGAGAACAGCATGATGGGACTCTAGAGAAATAGAACAACAACAAGTGGCAGCTTTAGATTTGGAGCAATCCAGCAAAGCTTGCAAATTTCTTGCTGGGCACCACCCTCTTGGTCAGGGCGAGTGGCCAGAAATAGAGGCCATTTTCCATGGGGAAAACGAAGTCATTGGCCCAGGCTCTGGGTGTCAGATGACAGGTGGCATCTGGGGCTCTAAGGACTTGCAGGGTCCTAGTTGCTGGCAGCTTTCGTTCTGGAAGGATCCAGCAGAGTTTGTAGATTCCTGGCTTGGCACTGCCCTGCCTGCCAGGCCAAGTGGCCACAAATGAAGGCCATTTTCCATGGGAAAAAGATGTCCTTTCCCCAGGGTCTCAGGAATATGTTCAAGGTGGCGTTTAAAGCTCTAAGTACTTCCAGGGCCCTAGTTGCTGCCAGCTTTTCTTTTGGAAAAATCCAGCAACGATTGCATCATTCTAGCTAGGCTCCCACTTTCTGCCAGGGTGAGTGGCTGCCAAGGGAGGCCATTTGCCATGGGAAAAAGAAGTCCTTTCCCCAGGGTCTGGGTGTCAGATGAAAGGTGGCCTTTGGGGTTCTGAGGACTTGTAGGGTAGTACTTACTGGCTAGAGTAGAGGAAATGGATTCTATTTGAATATCTGTCTAGAGGCTTTGCCCCACAGGTCCTGGTTGTCCTTGATGGGCTGCAGCTGTGAGCATTGAAGAGAACTGGGATAAAAGGGGGCGGCGTAGCCATTCAGGGAGAGCCTTGAAGGAGCCCTGAACTGGGAAAGAACAGCATGCAGAAGAAAGCGTCTCTGCTGTGAAGATCTGCAGCCATAAGAACACACCGAGGAGGTATGGACTTTAGCAATCTGAGAACAGCATGATGGGACTCTAGAGAAATAGAACAACAACAAGTGGCAGCTTTAGATTTGGAGCAATCCAGCAAAGCTTGCAAATTTCTTGCTGGGCACCACCCTCTTGGTCAGGGCGAGTGGCCAGAAATGGAGGCCATTTTCCATGGGGAAAACGAAGTCATTGGCCCAGGCTCTGGGTGTCAGATGACAGGTGGCATCTGGGGCTCTAAGGACTTGCAGGGTCCTAGTTGCTGGCAGCTTTCGTTCTGGAAGGATCCAGCAGAGTTTGTAGATTCCTGGCTTGGCACTGCCCTGCCTGCCAGGCCAAGTGGCCACAAATGAAGGCCATTTTCCATGGGAAAAAGATGTCCTTTCCCCAGGGTCTCAGGAATATGTTCAAGGTGGCGTTTGAGGCTCTAAGTACTTCCAGGGCCCTAGTTGCTGCCAGCTTTTCTTTTGGAAAAATCCAGCAACGATTGCATCATTCTAGCTAGGCTCCCACTTTCTGCCAGGGTGAGTGGCTGCCAAGGGAGGCCATTTGCCATGGGAAAAAGAAGTCCTTTCCCCAGGGTCTGGGTGTCAGATGAAAGGTGGCCTTTGGGGTTCTGAGGACTTGTAGGGTAGTACTTACTGGCTAGAGTAGAGGAAATGGATTCTATTTGAATATCTGTCTAGAGGCTTTGCCCCACAGGTCCTGGTTGTCCTTGATGGGCTGCAGCTGTGAGCATTGAAGAGAACTGGGATAAAAGGGGGCGGCGTAGCCATTCAGGGAGAGCCTTGAAGGAGCCCTGAACTGGGAAAGAACAGCATGCAGAAGAAAGCGTCTGTGCTGTGAAGATCTGCAGCCATAAGAACACACCGAGGAGGTATGGACTTTAGCAATCTGAGAACAGCATGATGGGACTCTAGAGAAATAGAACAACAACAAGTGGCAGCTTTAGATTTGGAGCAATCCAGCAAAGCTTGCAAATTTCTTGCTGGGCACCACCCTCTTGGTCAGGGCGAGTGGCCAGAAATGGAGGCCATTTTCCATGGGGAAAACGAAGTCATTTGCCCAGGCTCTGGGTGTCAGATGAAAGGTGGCGTCTGGGGCTCTAAGGACTTGCAGGGTCCTAGTTGCTGGCAGCTTTCGTTCTGGAAGGATCCAGCATAGTTTGTATATTCCTGGCTTGGCACTGCCCTGCCTGCCAGGCCAAGTGGCCAGAAATGAAGGCCATTTTCCATGGGAAAAAGATGTCCTTTCCCCAGGGTCTCAGGAATATGTTCAAGGTGGCGTTTGAGGCTCTAAGTACTTCCAGGGCCCTAGTTGCTGCCAGCTTTTCTTTTGGAAAAATCCAGCAACGATTGCATCATTCTAGCTAGGCTCCCACTTTCTGCCAGGGTGAGTGGCTGCCAAGGGAGGCCATTTGCCATGGGAAAAAGAAGTCCTTTCCCCAGGGTCTGGGTGTCAGATGAAAGGTGGCCTTTGGGGTTCTGAGGACTTGTAGGGTAGTACTTACTGGCTAGAGTAGAGGAAATGGATTCTATTTGAATATCTGTCTAGAGGCTTTGCCCCACAGGTCCTGGTTGTCCTTGATGGGCTGCAGCTGTGAGCATTGAAGAGAACTGGGATAAAAGGGGGTGGCGTAGCCATTCAGGGAGAGCCTTGAAGGAGCCCTGAACTGGGAAAGAACAGCATGCAGAAGAAAGCGTCTGTGCTGTGAAGATCTGCAGCCATAAGAACACACCGAGGAGGTATGGACTTTAGCAATCTGAGAACAGCATGATGGGACTCTAGAGAAATAGAACAACAACAAGTGGCAGCTTTAGATTTGGAGCAATCCAGCAAAGCTTGCAAATTTCTTGCTGGGCACCACCCTCTTGGTCAGGGCGAGTGGCCAGAAATGGAGGCCATTTTCCATGGGGAAAACGAAGTCATTGGCCCAGGCTCTGGGTGTCAGATGACAGGTGGCATCTGGGGCTCTAAGGACTTGCAGGGTCCTAGTTGCTGGCAGCTTTAGTTTTGGAAGGATCCAGCAGAGTTTGTAGATTCCTGGCTTGGCACTGCCCTGCCTGCCAGGCCAAGTGGCCACAAATGAAGGCCATTTTCCATGGGAAAAAGATGTCCTTTCCCCAGGGTCTCAGGAATATGTTCAAGGTGGCGTTTGAGGCTCTAAGTACTTCCAGGGCCCTAGTTGCTGCCAGCTTTTCTTTTGGAAAAATCCAGCAACGATTGCATCATTCTAGCTAGGCTCCCACTTTCTGCCAGGGTGAGTGGCTGCCAAGGGAGGCCATTTGCCATGGGAAAAAGAAGTCCTTTCCCCAGGGTCTGGGTGTCAGATGAAAGGTGGCCTTTGGGGTTCTGAGGACTTGTAGGGTAGTACTTACTGGCTAGAGTAGAGGAAATGGATTCTATTTGAATATCTGTCTAGAGGCTTTGCCCCACAGGTCCTGGTTGTCCTTGATGGGCTGCAGCTGTGAGCATTGAAGAGAACTGGGATAAAAGGGGGCGGCGTAGCCATTCAGGGAGAGCCTTGAAGGAGCCCTGAACTGGGAAAGAACAGCATGCAGAAGAAAGCGTCTGTGCTGTGAAGATCTGCAGCCATAAGAACACACCGAGGAGGTATGGACTTTAGCAATCTGAGAACAGCATGATGGGACTCTAGAGAAATAGAACAACAACAAGTGGCAGCTTTAGATTTGGAGCAATCCAGCAAAGCTTGCAAATTTCTTGCTGGGCACCACCCTCTTGGTCAGGGCGAGTGGCCAGAAATGGAGGCCATTTTCCATGGGGAAAACGAAGTCATTGGCCCAGGCTCTGGGTGTCAGATGACAGGTGGCATCTGGGGCTCTAAGGACTTGCAGGGTCCTAGTTGCTGGCAGCTTTAGTTTTGGAAGGATCCAGCAGAGTTTGTAGATTCCTGGCTTGGCACTGCCCTGCCTGCCAGGCCAAGTGGCCACAAATGAAGGCCATTTTCCATGGGAAAAAGATGTCCTTTCCCCAGGGTCTCAGGAATATGTTCAAGGTGGCGTTTGAGGCTCTAAGTACTTCCAGGGCCCTAGTTGCTGCCAGCTTTTCTTTTGGAAAAATCCAGCAACGATTGCATCATTCTAGCTAGGCTCCCACTTTCTGCCAGGGTGAGTGGCTGCCAAGGGAGGCCATTTGCCATGGGAAAAAGAAGTCCTTTCCCCAGGGTCTGGGTGTCAGATGAAAGGTGGCCTTTGGGGTTCTGAGGACTTGTAGGGTAGTACTTACTGGCTAGAGTAGAGGAAATGGATTCTATTTGAATATCTGTCTAGAGGCTTTGCCCCACAGGTCCTGGTTGTCCTTGATGGGCTGCAGCTGTGAGCATTGAAGAGAACTGGGATAAAAGGGGGCGGCGTAGCCATTCAGGGAGAGCCTTGAAGGAGCCCTGAACTGGGAAAGAACAGCATGCAGAAGAAAGCGTCTGTGCTGTGAAGATCTGCAGCCATAAGAACACACCGAGGAGGTATGGACTTTAGCAATCTGAGAACAGCATGATGGGACTCTAGAGAAATAGAACAACAACAAGTGGCAGCTTTAGATTTGGAGCAATCCAGCAAAGCTTGCAAATTTCTTGCTGGGCACCACCCTCTTGGTCAGGGTGAGAGGCCAGAAATGGAGGCCATTTTCCATGGGGAAAACGAAGTCATTGGCCCAGGCTCTGGGTGTCAGATGAAAGGTGGCGTCTGGGGCTCTAAGGACTTGCAGGGTCCTAGTTGCTGGCAGCTTTCGTTCTGGAAGGATCCAGCAGAGTTTGTAGATTCCTGGCTTGGCACTGCCCTGCCTGCCAGGCCAAGTGGCCACAAATGAAGGCCATTTTCCATGGGAAAAAGATGTCCTTTCCCCAGGGTCTCAGGAATATGTTCAAGGTGGCGTTTGAGGCTCTAAGTACTTCCAGGGCCCTAGTTGCTGCCAGCTTTTCTTTTGGAAAAATCCAGCAACGATTGCATCATTCTAGCTAGGCTCCCACTTTCTGCCAGGGTGAGTGGCTGCCAAGGGAGGCCATTTGCCATGGGAAAAAGAAGTCCTTTCCCCAGGGTCTGGGTGTCAGATGAAAGGTGGCCTTTGGGGTTCTGAGGACTTGTAGGGTAGTACTTACTGGCTAGAGTAGAGGAAATGGATTCTATTTGAATATCTGTCTAGAGGCTTTGCCCCACAGGTCCTGGTTGTCCTTGATGGGCTGCAGCTGTGAGCATTGAAGAGAACTGGGATAAAAGGGGGCGGCGTAGCCATTCAGGGAGAGCCTTGAAGGAGCCCTGAACTGGGAAAGAACAGCATGCAGAAGAAAGCGTCTGTGCTGTGAAGATCTGCAGCCATAAGAACACACCGAGGAGGTATGGACTTTAGCAATCTGAGAACAGCATGATGGGACTCTAGAGAAATAGAACAACAACAAGTGGCAGCTTTAGATTTGGAGCAATCCAGCAAAGCTTGCAAATTTCTTGCTGGGCACCACCCTCTTGGTCAGGGCGAGTGGCCAGAAATGGAGGCCATTTTCCATGGGGAAAACGAAGTCATTGGCCCAGGCTCTGGGTGTCAGATGACAGGTGGCATCTGGGGCTCTAAGGACTTGCAGGGTCCTAGTTGCTGGCAGCTTTAGTTTTGGAAGGATCCAGCAGAGTTTGTAGATTCCTGGCTTGGCACTGCCCTGCCTGCCAGGCCAAGTGGCCACAAATGAAGGCCATTTTCCATGGGAAAAAGATGTCCTTTCCCCAGGGTCTCAGGAATATGTTCAAGGTGGCGTTTGAGGCTCTAAGTACTTCCAGGGCCCTAGTTGCTGCCAGCTTTTCTTTTGGAAAAATCCAGCAACGATTGCATCATTCTAGCTAGGCTCCCACTTTCTGCCAGGGTGAGTGGCTGCCAAGGGAGGCCATTTGCCATGGGAAAAAGAAGTCCTTTCCCCAGGGTCTGGGTGTCAGATGAAAGGTGGCCTTTGGGGTTCTGAGGACTTGTAGGGTAGTACTTACTGGCTAGAGTAGAGGAAATGGATTCTATTTGAATATCTGTCTAGAGGCTTTGCCCCACAGGTCCTGGTTGTCCTTGATGGGCTGCAGCTGTGAGCATTGAAGAGAACTGGGATAAAAGGGGGCGGCGTAGCCATTCAGGGAGAGCCTTGAAGGAGCCCTGAACTGGGAAAGAACAGCATGCAGAAGAAAGCGTCTGTGCTGTGAAGATCTGCAGCCATAAGAACACACCGAGGAGGTATGGACTTTAGCAATCTGAGAACAGCATGATGGGACTCTAGAGAAATAGAACAACAACAAGTGGCAGCTTTAGATTTGGAGCAATCCAGCAAAGCTTGCAAATTTCTTGCTGGGCACCACCCTCTTGGTCAGGGTGAGAGGCCAGAAATGGAGGCCATTTTCCATGGGGAAAACGAAGTCATTGGCCCAGGCTCTGGGTGTCAGATGAAAGGTGGCGTCTGGGGCTCTAAGGACTTGCAGGGTCCTAGTTGCTGGCAGCTTTCGTTCTGGAAGGATCCAGCAGAGTTTGTAGATTCCTGGCTTGGCACTGCCCTGCCTGCCAGGCCAAGTGGCCACAAATGAAGGCCATTTTCCATGGGAAAAAGATGTCCTTTCCCCAGGGTCTCAGTAATATGTTCAAGGTGGCGTTTGAGGCTCTAAGTACTTCCAGGGCCCTAGTTGCTGCCAGCTTTTCTTTTGGAAAAATCCAGCAACGATTGCATCATTCTAGCTAGGCTCCCACTTTCTGCCAGGGTGAGTGGCTGCCAAGGGAGGCCATTTGCCATGGGAAAAAGAAGTCCTTTCCCCAGGGTCTGGGTGTCAGATGAAAGGTGGCCTTTGGGGTTCTGAGGACTTGTAGGGTAGTACTTACTGGCTAGAGTAGAGGAAATGGATTCTATTTGAATATCTGTCTAGAGGCTTTGCCCCACAGGTCCTGGTTGTCCTTGATGGGCTGCAGCTGTGAGCATTGAAGAGAACTGGGATAAAAGGGGGCGGCGTAGCCATTCAGGGAGAGCCTTGAAGGAGCCCTGAACTGGGAAAGAACAGCATGCAGAAGAAAGCGTCTGTGCTGTGAAGATCTGCAGCCATAAGAACACACCGAGGAGGTATGGACTTTAGCAATCTGAGAACAGCATGATGGGACTCTAGAGAAATAGAACAACAACAAGTGGCAGCTTTAGATTTGGAGCAATCCAGCAAAGCTTGCAAATTTCTTGCTGGGCACCACCCTCTTGGTCAGGGCGAGTGGCCAGAAATGGAGGCCATTTTCCATGGGGAAAACGAAGTCATTGGCCCAGGCTCTGGGTGTCAGATGACAGGTGGCATCTGGGGCTCTAAGGACTTGCAGGGTCCTAGTTGCTGGCAGCTTTAGTTTTGGAAGGATCCAGCAGAGTTTGTAGATTCCTGGCTTGGCACTGCCCTGCCTGCCAGGCCAAGTGGCCACAAATGAAGGCCATTTTCCATGGGAAAAAGATGTCCTTTCCCCAGGGTCTCAGGAATATGTTCAAGGTGGCGTTTGAGGCTCTAAGTACTTCCAGGGCCCTAGTTGCTGCCAGCTTTTCTTTTGGAAAAATCCAGCAACGATTGCATCATTCTAGCTAGGCTCCCACTTTCTGCCAGGGTGAGTGGCTGCCAAGGGAGGCCATTTGCCATGGGAAAAAGAAGTCCTTTCCCCAGGGTCTGGGTGTCAGATGAAAGGTGGCCTTTGGGGTTCTGAGGACTTGTAGGGTAGTACTTACTGGCTAGAGTAGAGGAAATGGATTCTATTTGAATATCTGTCTAGAGGCTTTGCCCCACAGGTCCTGGTTGTCCTTGATGGGCTGCAGCTGTGAGCATTGAAGAGAACTGGGATAAAAGGGGGCGGCGTAGCCATTCAGGGAGAGCCTTGAAGGAGCCCTGAACTGGGAAAGAACAGCATGCAGAAGAAAGCGTCTGTGCTGTGAAGATCTGCAGCCATAAGAACACACCGAGGAGGTATGGACTTTAGCAATCTGAGAACAGCATGATGGGACTCTAGAGAAATAGAACAACAACAAGTGGCAGCTTTAGATTTGGAGCAATCCAGCAAAGCTTGCAAATTTCTTGCTGGGCACCACCCTCTTGGTCAGGGCGAGTGGCCAGAAATGGAGGCCATTTTCCATGGGGAAAACGAAGTCATTGGCCCAGGCTCTGGGTGTCAGATGACAGGTGGCATCTGGGGCTCTAAGGACTTGCAGGGTCCTAGTTGCTGGCAGCTTTAGTTTTGGAAGGATCCAGCAGAGTTTGTAGATTCCTGGCTTGGCACTGCCCTGCCTGCCAGGCCAAGTGGCCACAAATGAAGGCCATTTTCCATGGGAAAAAGATGTCCTTTCCCCAGGGTCTCAGGAATATGTTCAAGGTGGCGTTTGAGGCTCTAAGTACTTCCAGGGCCCTAGTTGCTGCCAGCTTTTCTTTTGGAAAAATCCAGCAACGATTGCATCATTCTAGCTAGGCTCCCACTTTCTGCCAGGGTGAGTGGCTGCCAAGGGAGGCCATTTGCCATGGGAAAAAGAAGTCCTTTCCCCAGGGTCTGGGTGCCAGATGAAAGGTGGCCTTTGGGGTTCTGAGGACTTGTAGGGTAGTACTTACTGGCTAGAGTAGAGGAAATGGATTCTATTTGAATATCTGTCTAGAGGCTTTGCCCCACAGGTCCTGGTTGTCCTTGATGGGCTGCAGCTGTGAGCATTGAAGAGAACTGGGATAAAAGGGGGCGGCGTAGCCATTCAGGGAGAGCCTTGAAGGAGCCCTGAACTGGGAAAGAACAGCATGCAGAAGAAAGCGTCTGTGCTGTGAAGATCTGCAGCCATAAGAACACACCGAGGAGGTATGGACTTTAGCAATCTGAGAACAGCATGATGGGACTCTAGAGAAATAGAACAACAACAAGTGGCAGCTTTAGATTTGGAGCAATCCAGCAAAGCTTGCAAATTTCTTGCTGGGCACCACCCTCTTGGTCAGGGTGAGAGGCCAGAAATGGAGGCCATTTTCCATGGGGAAAACGAAGTCATTGGCCCAGGCTCTGGGTGTCAGATGAAAGGTGGCGTCTGGGGCTCTAAGGACTTGCAGGGTCCTAGTTGCTGGCAGCTTTCGTTCTGGAAGGATCCAGCAGAGTTTGTAGATTCCTGGCTTGGCACTGCCCTGCCTGCCAGGCCAAGTGGCCACAAATGAAGGCCATTTTCCATGGGAAAAAGATGTCCTTTCCCCAGGGTCTCAGTAATATGTTCAAGGTGGCGTTTGAGGCTCTAAGTACTTCCAGGGCCCTAGTTGCTGCCAGCTTTTCTTTTGGAAAAATCCAGCAACGATTGCATCATTCTAGCTAGGCTCCCACTTTCTGCCAGGGTGAGTGGCTGCCAAGGGAGGCCATTTGCCATGGGAAAAAGAAGTCCTTTCCCCAGGGTCTGGGTGTCAGATGAAAGGTGGCCTTTGGGGTTCTGAGGACTTGTAGGGTAGTACTTACTGGCTAGAGTAGAGGAAATGGATTCTATTTGAATATCTGTCTAGAGGCTTTGCCCCACAGGTCCTGGTTGTCCTTGATGGGCTGCAGCTGTGAGCATTGAAGAGAACTGGGATAAAAGGGGGCGGCGTAGCCATTCAGGGAGAGCCTTGAAGGAGCCCTGAACTGGGAAAGAACAGCATGCAGAAGAAAGCGTCTGTGCTGTGAAGATCTGCAGCCATAAGAACACACCGAGGAGGTATGGACTTTAGCAATCTGAGAACAGCATGATGGGACTCTAGAGAAATAGAACAACAACAAGTGGCAGCTTTAGATTTGGAGCAATCCAGCAAAGCTTGCAAATTTCTTGCTGGGCACCACCCTCTTGGTCAGGGCGAGTGGCCAGAAATGGAGGCCATTTTCCATGGGGAAAACGAAGTCATTGGCCCAGGCTCTGGGTGTCAGATGACAGGTGGCATCTGGGGCTCTAAGGACTTGCAGGGTCCTAGTTGCTGGCAGCTTTAGTTTTGGAAGGATCCAGCAGAGTTTGTAGATTCCTGGCTTGGCACTGCCCTGCCTGCCAGGCCAAGTGGCCACAAATGAAGGCCATTTTCCATGGGAAAAAGATGTCCTTTCCCCAGGGTCTCAGGAATATGTTCAAGGTGGCGTTTAAAGCTCTAAGTACTTCCAGGGCCCTAGTTGCTGCCAGCTTTTCTTTTGGAAAAATCCAGCAACGATTGCATCATTCTAGCTAGGCTCCCACTTTCTGCCAGGGTGAGTGGCTGCCAAGGGAGGCCATTTGCCATGGGAAAAAGAAGTCCTTTCCCCAGGGTCTGGGTGTCAGATGAAAGGTGGCCTTTGGGGTTCTGAGGACTTGTAGGGTAGTACTTACTGGCTAGAGTAGAGGAAATGGATTCTATTTGAATATCTGTCTAGAGGCTTTGCCCCACAGGTCCTGGTTGTCCTTGATGGGCTGCAGCTGTGAGCATTGAAGAGAACTGGGATAAAAGGGGGCGGCGTAGCCATTCAGGGAGAGCCTTGAAGGAGCCCTGAACTGGGAAAGAACAGCATGCAGAAGAAAGCGTCTGTGCTGTGAAGATCTGCAGCCATAAGAACACACCGAGGAGGTATGGACTTTAGCAATCTGAGAACAGCATGATGGGACTCTAGAGAAATAGAACAACAACAAGTGGCAGCTTTAGATTTGGAGCAATCCAGCAAAGCTTGCAAATTTCTTGCTGGGCACCACCCTCTTGGTCAGGGTGAGAGGCCAGAAATGGAGGCCATTTTCCATGGGGAAAACGAAGTCATTGGCCCAGGCTCTGGGTGTCAGATGAAAGGTGGCGTCTGGGGCTCTAAGGACTTGCAGGGTCCTAGTTGCTGGCAGCTTTCGTTCTGGAAGGATCCAGCAGAGTTTGTAGATTCCTGGCTTGGCACTGCCCTGCCTGCCAGGCCAAGTGGCC
Organism: Agelaius phoeniceus; assembly: GCF_051311805.1. Classification (NCBI taxonomy): domain Eukaryota; kingdom Metazoa; phylum Chordata; class Aves; order Passeriformes; family Icteridae; genus Agelaius; species Agelaius phoeniceus. The sequence continues at coordinate 12,234,470 of NC_135284.1, forward strand.
ACAAATGAAGGCCATTTTCCATGGGAAAAAGATGTCCTTTCCCCAGGGTCTCAGGAATATGTTCAAGGTGGCGTTTGAGGCTCTAAGTACTTCCAGGGCCCTAGTTGCTGCCAGCTTTTCTTTTGGAAAAATCCAGCAACGATTGCATCATTCTAGCTAGGCTCCCACTTTCTGCCAGGGTGAGTGGCTGCCAAGGGAGGCCATTTGCCATGGGAAAAAGAAGTCCTTTCCCCAGGGTCTGGGTGTCAGATGAAAGGTGGCCTTTGGGGTTCTGAGGACTTGTAGGGTAGTACTTACTGGCTAGAGTAGAGGAAATGGATTCTATTTGAATATCTGTCTAGAGGCTTTGCCCCACAGGTCCTGGTTGTCCTTGATGGGCTGCAGCTGTGAGCATTGAAGAGAACTGGGATAAAAGGGGGCGGCGTAGCCATTCAGGGAGAGCCTTGAAGGAGCCCTGAACTGGGAAAGAACAGCATGCAGAAGAAAGCGTCTGTGCTGTGAAGATCTGCAGCCATAAGAACACACCGAGGAGGTATGGACTTTAGCAATCTGAGAACAGCATGATGGGACTCTAGAGAAATAGAACAACAACAAGTGGCAGCTTTAGATTTGGAGCAATCCAGCAAAGCTTGCAAATTTCTTGCTGGGCACCACCCTCTTGGTCAGGGTGAGAGGCCAGAAATGGAGGCCATTTTCCATGGGGAAAACGAAGTCATTGGCCCAGGCTCTGGGTGTCAGATGAAAGGTGGCGTCTGGGGCTCTAAGGACTTGCAGGGTCCTAGTTGCTGGCAGCTTTCGTTCTGGAAGGATCCAGCAGAGTTTGTAGATTCCTGGCTTGGCACTGCCCTGCCTGCCAGGCCAAGTGGCCACAAATGAAGGCCATTTTCCATGGGAAAAAGATGTCCTTTCCCCAGGGTCTCAGTAATATGTTCAAGGTGGCGTTTGAGGCTCTAAGTACTTCCAGGGCCCTAGTTGCTGCCAGCTTTTCTTTTGGAAAAATCCAGCAACGATTGCATCATTCTAGCTAGGCTCCCACTTTCTGCCAGGGTGAGTGGCTGCCAAGGGAGGCCATTTGCCATGGGAAAAAGAAGTCCTTTCCCCAGGGTCTGGGTGTCAGATGAAAGGTGGCCTTTGGGGTTCTGAGGACTTGTAGGGTAGTACTTACTGGCTAGAGTAGAGGAAATGGATTCTATTTGAATATCTGTCTAGAGGCTTTGCCCCACAGGTCCTGGTTGTCCTTGATGGGCTGCAGCTGTGAGCATTGAAGAGAACTGGGATAAAAGGGGGCGGCGTAGCCATTCAGGGAGAGCCTTGAAGGAGCCCTGAACTGGGAAAGAACAGCATGCAGAAGAAAGCGTCTGTGCTGTGAAGATCTGCAGCCATAAGAACACACCGAGGAGGTATGGACTTTAGCAATCTGAGAACAGCATGATGGGACTCTAGAGAAATAGAACAACAACAAGTGGCAGCTTTAGATTTGGAGCAATCCAGCAAAGCTTGCAAATTTCTTGCTGGGCACCACCCTCTTGGTCAGGGCGAGTGGCCAGAAATGGAGGCCATTTTCCATGGGGAAAACGAAGTCATTGGCCCAGGCTCTGGGTGTCAGATGACAGGTGGCATCTGGGGCTCTAAGGACTTGCAGGGTCCTAGTTGCTGGCAGCTTTAGTTTTGGAAGGATCCAGCAGAGTTTGTAGATTCCTGGCTTGGCACTGCCCTGCCTGCCAGGCCAAGTGGCCACAAATGAAGGCCATTTTCCATGGGAAAAAGATGTCCTTTCCCCAGGGTCTCAGGAATATGTTCAAGGTGGCGTTTGAGGCTCTAAGTACTTCCAGGGCCCTAGTTGCTGCCAGCTTTTCTTTTGGAAAAATCCAGCAACGATTGCATCATTCTAGCTAGGCTCCCACTTTCTGCCAGGGTGAGTGGCTGCCAAGGGAGGCCATTTGCCATGGGAAAAAGAAGTCCTTTGCCCAGGGTCTGGGTGTCAGATGAAAGGTGGCCTTTGGGGTTCTGAGGACTTGTAGGGTAGTACTTACTGGCTAGAGTAGAGGAAATGGATTCTATTGGAATATCTGTCTAGAGGCTTTGCCCCACAGGTCCTGGTTGTCCTTGATGGGCTGCAGCTGTGAGCATTGAAGAGAACTGGGATAAAAGGGGGCGGCGTAGCCATTCAGGGAGAGCCTTGAAGGAGCCCTGAACTGGGAAAGAACAGCATGCAGAAGAAAGCGTCTGTGCTGTGAAGATCTGCAGCCATAAGAACACACCGAGGAGGTATGGACTTTAGCAATCTGAGAACAGCATGATGGGACTCTAGAGAAATAGAACAACAACAAGTGGCAGCTTTAGATTTGGAGCAATCCAGCAAAGCTTGCAAATTTCTTGCTGGGCACCACCCTCTTGGTCAGGGCGAGTGGCCAGAAATGGAGGCCATTTTCCATGGGGAAAACGAAGTCATTGGCCCAGGCTCTGGGTGTCAGATGACAGGTGGCATCTGGGGCTCTAAGGACTTGCAGGGTCCTAGTTGCTGGCAGCTTTAGTTTTGGAAGGATCCAGCAGAGTTTGTAGATTCCTGGCTTGGCACTGCCCTGCCTGCCAGGCCAAGTGGCCACAAATGAAGGCCATTTTCCATGGGAAAAAGATGTCCTTTCCCCAGGGTCTCAGGAATATGTTCAAGGTGGCGTTTGAGGCTCTAAGTACTTCCAGGGCCCTAGTTGCTGCCAGCTTTTCTTTTGGAAAAATCCAGCAACGATTGCATCATTCTAGCTAGGCTCCCACTTTCTGCCAGGGTGAGTGGCTGCCAAGGGAGGCCATTTGCCATGGGAAAAAGAAGTCCTTTCCCCAGGGTCTGGGTGCCAGATGAAAGGTGGCCTTTGGGGTTCTGAGGACTTGTAGGGTAGTACTTACTGGCTAGAGTAGAGGAAATGGATTCTATTTGAATATCTGTCTAGAGGCTTTGCCCCACAGGTCCTGGTTGTCCTTGATGGGCTGCAGCTGTGAGCATTGAAGAGAACTGGGATAAAAGGGGGCGGCGTAGCCATTCAGGGAGAGCCTTGAAGGAGCCCTGAACTGGGAAAGAACAGCATGCAGAAGAAAGCGTCTGTGCTGTGAAGATCTGCAGCCATAAGAACACACCGAGGAGGTATGGACTTTAGCAATCTGAGAACAGCATGATGGGACTCTAGAGAAATAGAACAACAACAAGTGGCAGCTTTAGATTTGGAGCAATCCAGCAAAGCTTGCAAATTTCTTGCTGGGCACCACCCTCTTGGTCAGGGTGAGAGGCCAGAAATGGAGGCCATTTTCCATGGGGAAAACGAAGTCATTGGCCCAGGCTCTGGGTGTCAGATGAAAGGTGGCGTCTGGGGCTCTAAGGACTTGCAGGGTCCTAGTTGCTGGCAGCTTTCGTTCTGGAAGGATCCAGCAGAGTTTGTAGATTCCTGGCTTGGCACTGCCCTGCCTGCCAGGCCAAGTGGCCACAAATGAAGGCCATTTTCCATGGGAAAAAGATGTCCTTTCCCCAGGGTCTCAGTAATATGTTCAAGGTGGCGTTTGAGGCTCTAAGTACTTCCAGGGCCCTAGTTGCTGCCAGCTTTTCTTTTGGAAAAATCCAGCAACGATTGCATCATTCTAGCTAGGCTCCCACTTTCTGCCAGGGTGAGTGGCTGCCAAGGGAGGCCATTTGCCATGGGAAAAAGAAGTCCTTTCCCCAGGGTCTGGGTGTCAGATGAAAGGTGGCCTTTGGGGTTCTGAGGACTTGTAGGGTAGTACTTACTGGCTAGAGTAGAGGAAATGGATTCTATTTGAATATCTGTCTAGAGGCTTTGCCCCACAGGTCCTGGTTGTCCTTGATGGGCTGCAGCTGTGAGCATTGAAGAGAACTGGGATAAAAGGGGGCGGCGTAGCCATTCAGGGAGAGCCTTGAAGGAGCCCTGAACTGGGAAAGAACAGCATGCAGAAGAAAGCGTCTGTGCTGTGAAGATCTGCAGCCATAAGAACACACCGAGGAGGTATGGACTTTAGCAATCTGAGAACAGCATGATGGGACTCTAGAGAAATAGAACAACAACAAGTGGCAGCTTTAGATTTGGAGCAATCCAGCAAAGCTTGCAAATTTCTTGCTGGGCACCACCCTCTTGGTCAGGGCGAGTGGCCAGAAATGGAGGCCATTTTCCATGGGGAAAACGAAGTCATTGGCCCAGGCTCTGGGTGTCAGATGACAGGTGGCATCTGGGGCTCTAAGGACTTGCAGGGTCCTAGTTGCTGGCAGCTTTAGTTTTGGAAGGATCCAGCAGAGTTTGTAGATTCCTGGCTTGGCACTGCCCTGCCTGCCAGGCCAAGTGGCCACAAATGAAGGCCATTTTCCATGGGAAAAAGATGTCCTTTCCCCAGGGTCTCAGGAATATGTTCAAGGTGGCGTTTAAAGCTCTAAGTACTTCCAGGGCCCTAGTTGCTGCCAGCTTTTCTTTTGGAAAAATCCAGCAACGATTGCATCATTCTAGCTAGGCTCCCACTTTCTGCCAGGGTGAGTGGCTGCCAAGGGAGGCCATTTGCCATGGGAAAAAGAAGTCCTTTCCCCAGGGTCTGGGTGTCAGATGAAAGGTGGCCTTTGGGGTTCTGAGGACTTGTAGGGTAGTACTTACTGGCTAGAGTAGAGGAAATGGATTCTATTTGAATATCTGTCTAGAGGCTTTGCCCCACAGGTCCTGGTTGTCCTTGATGGGCTGCAGCTGTGAGCATTGAAGAGAACTGGGATAAAAGGGGGCGGCGTAGCCATTCAGGGAGAGCCTTGAAGGAGCCCTGAACTGGGAAAGAACAGCATGCAGAAGAAAGCGTCTGTGCTGTGAAGATCTGCAGCCATAAGAACACACCGAGGAGGTATGGACTTTAGCAATCTGAGAACAGCATGATGGGACTCTAGAGAAATAGAACAACAACAAGTGGCAGCTTTAGATTTGGAGCAATCCAGCAAAGCTTGCAAATTTCTTGCTGGGCACCACCCTCTTGGTCAGGGTGAGAGGCCAGAAATGGAGGCCATTTTCCATGGGGAAAACGAAGTCATTGGCCCAGGCTCTGGGTGTCAGATGAAAGGTGGCGTCTGGGGCTCTAAGGACTTGCAGGGTCCTAGTTGCTGGCAGCTTTCGTTCTGGAAGGATCCAGCAGAGTTTGTAGATTCCTGGCTTGGCACTGCCCTGCCTGCCAGGCCAAGTGGCCACAAATGAAGGCCATTTTCCATGGGAAAAAGATGTCCTTTCCCCAGGGTCTCAGTAATATGTTCAAGGTGGCGTTTGAGGCTCTAAGTACTTCCAGGGCCCTAGTTGCTGCCAGCTTTTCTTTTGGAAAAATCCAGCAACGATTGCATCATTCTAGCTAGGCTCCCACTTTCTGCCAGGGTGAGTGGCTGCCAAGGGAGGCCATTTGCCATGGGAAAAAGAAGTCCTTTCCCCAGGGTCTGGGTGCCAGATGAAAGGTGGCCTTTGGGGTTCTGAGGACTTGTAGGGTAGTACTTACTGGCTAGAGTAGAGGAAATGGATTCTATTTGAATATCTGTCTAGAGGCTTTGCCCCACAGGTCCTGGTTGTCCTTGATGGGCTGCAGCTGTGAGCATTGAAGAGAACTGGGATAAAAGGGGGCGGCGTAGCCATTCAGGGAGAGCCTTGAAGGAGCCCTGAACTGGGAAAGAACAGCATGCAGAAGAAAGCGTCTGTGCTGTGAAGATCTGCAGCCATAAGAACACACCGAGGAGGTATGGACTTTAGCAATCTGAGAACAGCATGATGGGACTCTAGAGAAATAGAACAACAACAAGTGGCAGCTTTAGATTTGGAGCAATCCAGCAAAGCTTGCAAATTTCTTGCTGGGCACCACCCTCTTGGTCAGGGCGAGTGGCCAGAAATGGAGGCCATTTTCCATGGGGAAAACGAAGTCATTGGCCCAGGCTCTGGGTGTCAGATGACAGGTGGCATCTGGGGCTCTAAGGACTTGCAGGGTCCTAGTTGCTGGCAGCTTTAGTTTTGGAAGGATCCAGCAGAGTTTGTAGATTCCTGGCTTGGCACTGCCCTGCCTGCCAGGCCAAGTGGCCACAAATGAAGGCCATTTTCCATGGGAAAAAGATGTCCTTTCCCCAGGGTCTCAGGAATATGTTCAAGGTGGCGTTTGAGGCTCTAAGTACTTCCAGGGCCCTAGTTGCTGCCAGCTTTTCTTTTGGAAAAATCCAGCAACGATTGCATCATTCTAGCTAGGCTCCCACTTTCTGCCAGGGTGAGTGGCTGCCAAGGGAGGCCATTTGCCATGGGAAAAAGAAGTCCTTTCCCCAGGGTCTGGGTGTCAGATGAAAGGTGGCCTTTGGGGTTCTGAGGACTTGTAGGGTAGTACTTACTGGCTAGAGTAGAGGAAATGGATTCTATTTGAATATCTGTCTAGAGGCTTTGCCCCACAGGTCCTGGTTGTCCTTGATGGGCTGCAGCTGTGAGCATTGAAGAGAACTGGGATAAAAGGGGGCGGCGTAGCCATTCAGGGAGAGCCTTGAAGGAGCCCTGAACTGGGAAAGAACAGCATGCAGAAGAAAGCGTCTGTGCTGTGAAGATCTGCAGCCATAAGAACACACCGAGGAGGTATGGACTTTAGCAATCTGAGAACAGCATGATGGGACTCTAGAGAAATAGAACAACAACAAGTGGCAGCTTTAGATTTGGAGCAATCCAGCAAAGCTTGCAAATTTCTTGCTGGGCACCACCCTCTTGGTCAGGGCGAGTGGCCAGAAATGGAGGCCATTTTCCATGGGGAAAACGAAGTCATTGGCCCAGGCTCTGGGTGTCAGATGACAGGTGGCATCTGGGGCTCTAAGGACTTGCAGGGTCCTAGTTGCTGGCAGCTTTAGTTTTGGAAGGATCCAGCAGAGTTTGTAGATTCCTGGCTTGGCACTGCCCTGCCTGCCAGGCCAAGTGGCCACAAATGAAGGCCATTTTCCATGGGAAAAAGATGTCCTTTCCCCAGGGTCTCAGGAATATGTTCAAGGTGGCGTTTGAGGCTCTAAGTACTTCCAGGGCCCTAGTTGCTGCCAGCTTTTCTTTTGGAAAAATCCAGCAACGATTGCATCATTCTAGCTAGGCTCCCACTTTCTGCCAGGGTGAGTGGCTGCCAAGGGAGGCCATTTGCCATGGGAAAAAGAAGTCCTTTCCCCAGGGTCTGGGTGTCAGATGAAAGGTGGCCTTTGGGGTTCTGAGGACTTGTAGGGTAGTACTTACTGGCTAGAGTAGAGGAAATGGATTCTATTTGAATATCTGTCTAGAGGCTTTGCCCCACAGGTCCTGGTTGTCCTTGATGGGCTGCAGCTGTGAGCATTGAAGAGAACTGGGATAAAAGGGGGCGGCGTAGCCATTCAGGGAGAGCCTTGAAGGAGCCCTGAACTGGGAAAGAACAGCATGCAGAAGAAAGCGTCTGTGCTGTGAAGATCTGCAGCCATAAGAACACACCGAGGAGGTATGGACTTTAGCAATCTGAGAACAGCATGATGGGACTCTAGAGAAATAGAACAACAACAAGTGGCAGCTTTAGATTTGGAGCAATCCAGCAAAGCTTGCAAATTTCTTGCTGGGCACCACCCTCTTGGTCAGGGCGAGTGGCCAGAAATGGAGGCCATTTTCCATGGGGAAAACGAAGTCATTGGCCCAGGCTCTGGGTGTCAGATGAAAGGTGGCGTCTGGGGCTCTAAGGACTTGCAGGGTCCTAGTTGCTGGCAGCTTTCGTTCTGGAAGGATCCAGCAGAGTTTGTAGATTCCTGGCTTGGCACTGCCCTGCCTGCCAGGCCAAGTGGCCACAAATGAAGGCCATTTTCCATGGGAAAAAGAAGTCCTTTCCCCAGGGTCTCAGGAATATGTTCAAGGTGGCGTTTGAGGCTCTAAGTACTTCCAGGGCCCTAGTTGCTGCCAGCTTTTCTTTTGGAAAAATCCAGCAACGATTGCATCATTCTAGCTAGGCTCCCACTTTCTGCCAGGGTGAGTGGCTGCCAAGGGAGGCCATTTGCCATGGGAAAAAGAAGTCCTTTCCCCAGGGTCTGGGTGTCAGATGAAAGGTGGCCTTTGGGGTTCTGAGGACTTGTAGGGTAGTACTTACTGGCTAGAGTAGAGGAAATGGATTCTATTTGAATATCTGTCTAGAGGCTTTGCCCCACAGGTCCTGGTTGTCCTTGATGGGCTGCAGCTGTGAGCATTGAAGAGAACTGGGATAAAAGGGGGCGGCGTAGCCATTCAGGGAGAGCCTTGAAGGAGCCCTGAACTGGGAAAGAACAGCATGCAGAAGAAAGCGTCTGTGCTGTGAAGATCTGCAGCCATAAGAACACACCGAGGAGGTATGGACTTTAGCAATCTGAGAACAGCATGATGGGACTCTAGAGAAATAGAACAACAACAAGTGGCAGCTTTAGATTTGGAGCAATCCAGCAAAGCTTGCAAATTTCTTGCTGGGCACCACCCTCTTGGTCAGGGTGAGAGGCCAGAAATGGAGGCCATTTTCCATGGGGAAAACGAAGTCATTGGCCCAGGCTCTGGGTGTCAGATGAAAGGTGGCGTCTGGGGCTCTAAGGACTTGCAGGGTCCTAGTTGCTGGCAGCTTTCGTTCTGGAAGGATCCAGCAGAGTTTGTAGATTCCTGGCTTGGCACTGCCCTGCCTGCCAGGCCAAGTGGCCACAAATGAAGGCCATTTTCCATGGGAAAAAGATGTCCTTTCCCCAGGGTCTCAGTAATATGTTCAAGGTGGCGTTTGAGGCTCTAAGTACTTCCAGGGCCCTAGTTGCTGCCAGCTTTTCTTTTGGAAAAATCCAGCAACGATTGCATCATTCTAGCTAGGCTCCCACTTTCTGCCAGGGTGAGTGGCTGCCAAGGGAGGCCATTTGCCATGGGAAAAAGAAGTCCTTTCCCCAGGGTCTGGGTGTCAGATGAAAGGTGGCCTTTGGGGTTCTGAGGACTTGTAGGGTAGTACTTACTGGCTAGAGTAGAGGAAATGGATTCTATTTGAATATCTGTCTAGAGGCTTTGCCCCACAGGTCCTGGTTGTCCTTGATGGGCTGCAGCTGTGAGCATTGAAGAGAACTGGGATAAAAGGGGGCGGCGTAGCCATTCAGGGAGAGCCTTGAAGGAGCCCTGAACTGGGAAAGAACAGCATGCAGAAGAAAGCGTCTGTGCTGTGAAGATCTGCAGCCATAAGAACACACCGAGGAGGTATGGACTTTAGCAATCTGAGAACAGCATGATGGGACTCTAGAGAAATAGAACAACAACAAGTGGCAGCTTTAGATTTGGAGCAATCCAGCAAAGCTTGCAAATTTCTTGCTGGGCACCACCCTCTTGGTCAGGGCGAGTGGCCAGAAATGGAGGCCATTTTCCATGGGGAAAACGAAGTCATTGGCCCAGGCTCTGGGTGTCAGATGACAGGTGGCATCTGGGGCTCTAAGGACTTGCAGGGTCCTAGTTGCTGGCAGCTTTCGTTCTGGAAGGATCCAGCATAGTTTGTATATTCCTGGCTTGGCACTGCCCTGCCTGCCAGGCCAAGTGGCCACAAATGAAGGCCATTTTCCATGGGAAAAAGAAGTCCTTTCCCCAGGGTCTCAGGAATATGTTCAAGGTGGCGTTTGAGGCTCTAAGTACTTCCAGGGCCCTAGTTGCTGCCAGCTTTTCTTTTGGAAAAATCCAGCAACGATTGCATCATTCTAGCTAGGCTCCCACTTTCTGCCAGGGTGAGTGGCTGCCAAGGGAGGCCATTTGCCATGGGAAAAAGAAGTCCTTTCCCCAGGGTCTGGGTGTCAGATGAAAGGTGGCCTTTGGGGTTCTGAGGACTTGTAGGGTAGTACTTACTGGCTAGAGTAGAGGAAATGGATTCTATTTGAATATCTGTCTAGAGGCTTTGCCCCACAGGTCCTGGTTGTCCTTGATGGGCTGCAGCTGTGAGCATTGAAGAGAACTGGGATAAAAGGGGGCGGCGTAGCCATTCAGGGAGAGCCTTGAAGGAGCCCTGAACTGGGAAAGAACAGCATGCAGAAGAAAGCGTCTGTGCTGTGAAGATCTGCAGCCATAAGAACACACCGAGGAGGTATGGACTTTAGCAATCTGAGAACAGCATGATGGGACTCTAGAGAAATAGAACAACAACAAGTGGCAGCTTTAGATTTGGAGCAATCCAGCAAAGCTTGCAAATTTCTTGCTGGGCACCACCCTCTTGGTCAGGGCGAGTGGCCAGAAATGGAGGCCATTTTCCATGGGGAAAACGAAGTCATTGGCCCAGGCTCTGGGTGTCAGATGACAGGTGGCATCTGGGGCTCTAAGGACTTGCAGGGTCCTAGTTGCTGGCAGCTTTCGTTCTGGAAGGATCCAGCATAGTTTGTATATTCCTGGCTTGGCACTGCCCTGCCTGCCAGGCCAAGTGGCCACAAATGAAGGCCATTTTCCATGGGAAAAAGAAGTCCTTTCCCCAGGGTCTCAGGAATATGTTCAAGGTGGCGTTTGAGGCTCTAAGTACTTCCAGGGCCCTAGTTGCTGCCAGCTTTTCTTTTGGAAAAATCCAGCAACGATTGCATCATTCTAGCTAGGCTCCCACTTTCTGCCAGGGTGAGTGGCTGCCAAGGGAGGCCATTTGCCATGGGAAAAAGAAGTCCTTTCCCCAGGGTCTGGGTGTCAGATGAAAGGTGGCCTTTGGGGTTCTGAGGACTTGTAGGGTAGTACTTACTGGCTAGAGTAGAGGAAATGGATTCTATTTGAATATCTGTCTAGAGGCTTTGCCCCACAGGTCCTGGTTGTCCTTGATGGGCTGCAGCTGTGAGCATTGAAGAGAACTGGGATAAAAGGGGGCGGCGTAGCCATTCAGGGAGAGCCTTGAAGGAGCCCTGAACTGGGAAAGAACAGCATGCAGAAGAAAGCGTCTGTGCTGTGAAGATCTGCAGCCATAAGAACACACCGAGGAGGTATGGACTTTAGCAATCTGAGAACAGCATGATGGGACTCTAGAGAAATAGAACAACAACAAGTGGCAGCTTTAGATTTGGAGCAATCCAGCAAAGCTTGCAAATTTCTTGCTGGGCACCACCCTCTTGGTCAGGGTGAGAGGCCAGAAATGGAGGCCATTTTCCATGGGGAAAACGAAGTCATTGGCCCAGGCTCTGGGTGTCAGATGAAAGGTGGCGTCTGGGGCTCTAAGGACTTGCAGGGTCCTAGTTGCTGGCAGCTTTCGTTCTGGAAGGATCCAGCAGAGTTTGTAGATTCCTGGCTTGGCACTGCCCTGCCTGCCAGGCCAAGTGGCCACAAATGAAGGCCATTTTCCATGGGAAAAAGATGTCCTTTCCCCAGGGTCTCAGGAATATGTTCAAGGTGGCGTTTGAGGCTCTAAGTACTTCCAGGGCCCTAGTTGCTGCCAGCTTTTCTTTTGGAAAAATCCAGCAGCGATTGCATCATTCTAGCTAGGCTCCCACTTTCTGCCAGGGTGAGTGGCTGCCAAGGGAGGCCATTTGCCATGGGAAAAAGAAGTCCTTTCCCCAGGGTCTGGGTGTCAGATGAAAGGTGGCCTTTGGGGTTCTGAGGACTTGTAGGGTAGTACTTACTGGCTAGAGTAGAGGAAATGGATTCTATTTGAATATCTGTCTAGAGGCTTTGCCCCACAGGTCCTGGTTGTCCTTGATGGGCTGCAGCTGTGAGCATTGAAGAGAACTGGGATAAAAGGGGGCGGCGTAGCCATTCAGGGAGAGCCTTGAAGGAGCCCTGAACTGGGAAAGAACAGCATGCAGAAGAAAGCGTCTGTGCTGTGAAGATCTGCAGCCATAAGAACACACCGAGGAGGTATGGACTTTAGCAATCTGAGAACAGCATGATGGGACTCTAGAGAAATAGAACAACAACAAGTGGCAGCTTTAGATTTGGAGCAATCCAGCAAAGCTTGCAAATTTCTTGCTGGGCACCACCCTCTTGGTCAGGGTGAGAGGCCAGAAATGGAGGCCATTTTCCATGGGGAAAACGAAGTCATTGGCCCAGGCTCTGGGTGTCAGATGAAAGGTGGCGTCTGGGGCTCTAAGGACTTGCAGGGTCCTAGTTGCTGGCAGCTTTCGTTCTGGAAGGATCCAGCAGAGTTTGTAGATTCCTGGCTTGGCACTGCCCTGCCTGCCAGGCCAAGTGGCCACAAATGAAGGCCATTTTCCATGGGAAAAAGATGTCCTTTCCCCAGGGTCTCAGTAATATGTTCAAGGTGGCGTTTGAGGCTCTAAGTACTTCCAGGGCCCTAGTTGCTGCCAGCTTTTCTTTTGGAAAAATCCAGCAACGATTGCATCATTCTAGCTAGGCTCCCACTTTCTGCCAGGGTGAGTGGCTGCCAAGGGAGGCCATTTGCCATGGGAAAAAGAAGTCCTTTCCCCAGGGTCTGGGTGTCAGATGAAAGGTGGCCTTTGGGGTTCTGAGGACTTGTAGGGTAGTACTTACTGGCTAGAGTAGAGGAAATGGATTCTATTTGAATATCTGTCTAGAGGCTTTGCCCCACAGGTCCTGGTTGTCCTTGATGGGCTGCAGCTGTGAGCATTGAAGAGAACTGGGATAAAAGGGGGCGGCGTAGCCATTCAGGGAGAGCCTTGAAGGAGCCCTGAACTGGGAAAGAACAGCATGCAGAAGAAAGCGTCTGTGCTGTGAAGATCTGCAGCCATAAGAACACACCGAGGAGGTATGGACTTTAGCAATCTGAGAACAGCATGATGGGACTCTAGAGAAATAGAACAACAACAAGTGGCAGCTTTAGATTTGGAGCAATCCAGCAAAGCTTGCAAATTTCTTGCTGGGCACCACCCTCTTGGTCAGGGTGAGAGGCCAGAAATGGAGGCCATTTTCCATGGGGAAAACGAAGTCATTGGCCCAGGCTCTGGGTGTCAGATGAAAGGTGGCGTCTGGGGCTCTAAGGACTTGCAGGGTCCTAGTTGCTGGCAGCTTTCGTTCTGGAAGGATCCAGCAGAGTTTGTAGATTCCTGGCTTGGCACTGCCCTGCCTGCCAGGCCAAGTGGCCACAAATGAAGGCCATTTTCCATGGGAAAAAGATGTCCTTTCCCCAGGGTCTCAGGAATATGTTCAAGGTGGCGTTTGAGGCTCTAAGTACTTCCAGGGCCCTAGTTGCTGCCAGCTTTTCTTTTGGAAAAATCCAGCAACGATTGCATCATTCTAGCTAGGCTCCCACTTTCTGCCAGGGTGAGTGGCTGCCAAGGGAGGCCATTTGCCATGGGAAAAAGAAGTCCTTTCCCCAGGGTCTGGGTGTCAGATGAAAGGTGGCCTTTGGGGTTCTGAGGACTTGTAGGGTAGTACTTACTGGCTAGAGTAGAGGAAATGGATTCTATTTGAATATCTGTCTAGAGGCTTTGCCCCACAGGTCCTGGTTGTCCTTGATGGGCTGCAGCTGTGAGCATTGAAGAGAACTGGGATAAAAGGGGGCGGCGTAGCCATTCAGGGAGAGCCTTGAAGGAGCCCTGAACTGGGAAAGAACAGCATGCAGAAGAAAGCGTCTGTGCTGTGAAGATCTGCAGCCATAAGAACACACCGAGGAGGTATGGACTTTAGCAATCTGAGAACAGCATGATGGGACTCTAGAGAAATAGAACAACAACAAGTGGCAGCTTTAGATTTGGAGCAATCCAGCAAAGCTTGCAAATTTCTTGCTGGGCACCACCCTCTTGGTCAGGGCGAGTGGCCAGAAATGGAGGCCATTTTCCATGGGGAAAACGAAGTCATTGGCCCAGGCTCTGGGTGTCAGATGACAGGTGGCATCTGGGGCTCTAAGGACTTGCAGGGTCCTAGTTGCTGGCAGCTTTCGTTCTGGAAGGATCCAGCAGAGTTTGTAGATTCCTGGCTTGGCACTGCCCTGCCTGCCAGGCCAAGTGGCCACAAATGAAGGCCATTTTCCATGGGAAAAAGAAGTCCTTTCCCCAGGGTCTCAGGAATATGTTCAAGGTGGCGTTTGAGGCTCTAAGTACTTCCAGGGCCCTAGTTGCTGCCAGCTTTTCTTTTGGAAAAATCCAGCAACGATTGCATCATTCTAGCTAGGCTCCCACTTTCTGCCAGGGTGAGTGGCTGCCAAGGGAGGCCATTTGCCATGGGAAAAAGAAGTCCTTTCCCCAGGGTCTGGGTGTCAGATGAAAGGTGGCCTTTGGGGTTCTGAGGACTTGTAGGGTAGTACTTACTGGCTAGAGTAGAGGAAATGGATTCTATTTGAATATCTGTCTAGAGGCTTTGCCCCACAGGTCCTGGTTGTCCTTGATGGGCTGCAGCTGTGAGCATTGAAGAGAACTGGGATAAAAGGGGGCGGCGTAGCCATTCAGGGAGAGCCTTGAAGGAGCCCTGAACTGGGAAAGAACAGCATGCAGAAGAAAGCGTCTGTGCTGTGAAGATCTGCAGCCATAAGAACACACCGAGGAGGTATGGACTTTAGCAATCTGAGAACAGCATGATGGGACTCTAGAGAAATAGAACAACAACAAGTGGCAGCTTTAGATTTGGAGCAATCCAGCAAAGCTTGCAAATTTCTTGCTGGGCACCACCCTCTTGGTCAGGGTGAGAGGCCAGAAATGGAGGCCATTTTCCATGGGGAAAACGAAGTCATTGGCCCAGGCTCTGGGTGTCAGATGAAAGGTGGCGTCTGGGGCTCTAAGGACTTGCAGGGTCCTAGTTGCTGGCAGCTTTCGTTCTGGAAGGATCCAGCAGAGTTTGTAGATTCCTGGCTTGGCACTGCCCTGCCTGCCAGGCCAAGTGGCCACAAATGAAGGCCATTTTCCATGGGAAAAAGATGTCCTTTCCCCAGGGTCTCAGGAATATGTTCAAGGTGGCGTTTGAGGCTCTAAGTACTTCCAGGGCCCTAGTTGCTGCCAGCTTTTCTTTTGGAAAAATCCAGCAGCGATTGCATCATTCTAGCTAGGCTCCCACTTTCTGCCAGGGTGAGTGGCTGCCAAGGGAGGCCATTTGCCATGGGAAAAAGAAGTCCTTTCCCCAGGGTCTGGGTGTCAGATGAAAGGTGGCCTTTGGGGTTCTGAGGACTTGTAGGGTAGTACTTACTGGCTAGAGTAGAGGAAATGGATTCTATTTGAATATCTGTCTAGAGGCTTTGCCCCACAGGTCCTGGTTGTCCTTGATGGGCTGCAGCTGTGAGCATTGAAGAGAACTGGGATAAAAGGGGGCGGCGTAGCCATTCAGGGAGAGCCTTGAAGGAGCCCTGAACTGGGAAAGAACAGCATGCAGAAGAAAGCGTCTGTGCTGTGAAGATCTGCAGCCATAAGAACACACCGAGGAGGTATGGACTTTAGCAATCTGAGAACAGCATGATGGGACTCTAGAGAAATAGAACAACAACAAGTGGCAGCTTTAGATTTGGAGCAATCCAGCAAAGCTTGCAAATTTCTTGCTGGGCACCACCCTCTTGGTCAGGGTGAGAGGCCAGAAATGGAGGCCATTTTCCATGGGGAAAACGAAGTCATTGGCCCAGGCTCTGGGTGTCAGATGAAAGGTGGCGTCTGGGGCTCTAAGGACTTGCAGGGTCCTAGTTGCTGGCAGCTTTCGTTCTGGAAGGATCCAGCAGAGTTTGTAGATTCCTGGCTTGGCACTGCCCTGCCTGCCAGGCCAAGTGGCCACAAATGAAGGCCATTTTCCATGGGAAAAAGATGTCCTTTCCCCAGGGTCTCAGTAATATGTTCAAGGTGGCGTTTGAGGCTCTAAGTACTTCCAGGGCCCTAGTTGCTGCCAGCTTTTCTTTTGGAAAAATCCAGCAACGATTGCATCATTCTAGCTAGGCTCCCACTTTCTGCCAGGGTGAGTGGCTGCCAAGGGAGGCCATTTGCCATGGGAAAAAGAAGTCCTTTCCCCAGGGTCTGGGTGTCAGATGAAAGGTGGCCTTTGGGGTTCTGAGGACTTGTAGGGTAGTACTTACTGGCTAGAGTAGAGGAAATGGATTCTATTTGAATATCTGTCTAGAGGCTTTGCCCCACAGGTCCTGGTTGTCCTTGATGGGCTGCAGCTGTGAGCATTGAAGAGAACTGGGATAAAAGGGGGCGGCGTAGCCATTCAGGGAGAGCCTTGAAGGAGCCCTGAACTGGGAAAGAACAGCATGCAGAAGAAAGCGTCTGTGCTGTGAAGATCTGCAGCCATAAGAACACACCGAGGAGGTATGGACTTTAGCAATCTGAGAACAGCATGATGGGACTCTAGAGAAATAGAACAACAACAAGTGGCAGCTTTAGATTTGGAGCAATCCAGCAAAGCTTGCAAATTTCTTGCTGGGCACCACCCTCTTGGTCAGGGCGAGTGGCCAGAAATGGAGGCCATTTTCCATGGGGAAAACGAAGTCATTGGCCCAGGCTCTGGGTGTCAGATGACAGGTGGCATCTGGGGCTCTAAGGACTTGCAGGGTCCTAGTTGCTGGCAGCTTTCGTTCTGGAAGGATCCAGCAGAGTTTGTAGATTCCTGGCTTGGCACTGCCCTGCCTGCCAGGCCAAGTGGCCACAAATGAAGGCCATTTTCCATGGGAAAAAGATGTCCTTTCCCCAGGGTCTCAGGAATATGTTCAAGGTGGCGTTTGAGGCTCTAAGTACTTCCAGGGCCCTAGTTGCTGCCAGCTTTTCTTTTGGAAAAATCCAGCAACGATTGCATCATTCTAGCTAGGCTCCCACTTTCTGCCAGGGTGAGTGGCTGCCAAGGGAGGCCATTTGCCATGGGAAAAAGAAGTCCTTTGCCCAGGGTCTGGGTGTCAGATGAAAGGTGGCCTTTGGGGTTCTGAGGACTTGTAGGGTAGTACTTACTGGCTAGAGTAGAGGAAATGGATTCTATTTGAATATCTGTCTAGAGGCTTTGCCCCACAGGTCCTGGTTGTCCTTGATGGGCTGCAGCTGTGAGCATTGAAGAGAACTGGGATAAAAGGGGGCGGCGTAGCCATTCAGGGAGAGCCTTGAAGGAGCCCTGAACTGGGAAAGAACAGCATGCAGAAGAAAGCGTCTGTGCTGTGAAGATCTGCAGCCATAAGAACACACCGAGGAGGTATGGACTTTAGCAATCTGAGAACAGCATGATGGGACTCTAGAGAAATAGAACAACAACAAGTGGCAGCTTTAGATTTGGAGCAATCCAGCAAAGCTTGCAAATTTCTTGCTGGGCACCACCCTCTTGGTCAGGGTGAGAGGCCAGAAATGGAGGCCATTTTCCATGGGGAAAACGAAGTCATTGGCCCAGGCTCTGGGTGTCAGATGAAAGGTGGCGTCTGGGGCTCTAAGGACTTGCAGGGTCCTAGTTGCTGGCAGCTTTCGTTCTGGAAGGATCCAGCAGAGTTTGTAGATTCCTGGCTTGGCACTGCCCTGCCTGCCAGGCCAAGTGGCCACAAATGAAGGCCATTTTCCATGGGAAAAAGATGTCCTTTCCCCAGGGTCTCAGGAATATGTTCAAGGTGGCGTTTGAGGCTCTAAGTACTTCCAGGGCCCTAGTTGCTGCCAGCTTTTCTTTTGGAAAAATCCAGCAACGATTGCATCATTCTAGCTAGGCTCCCACTTTCTGCCAGGGTGAGTGGCTGCCAAGGGAGGCCATTTGCCATGGGAAAAAGAAGTCCTTTCCCCAGGGTCTGGGTGTCAGATGAAAGGTGGCCTTTGGGGTTCTGAGGACTTGTAGGGTAGTACTTACTGGCTAGAGTAGAGGAAATGGATTCTATTTGAATATCTGTCTAGAGGCTTTGCCCCACAGGTCCTGGTTGTCCTTGATGGGCTGCAGCTGTGAGCATTGAAGAGAACTGGGATAAAAGGGGGCGGCGTAGCCATTCAGGGAGAGCCTTGAAGGAGCCCTGAACTGGGAAAGAACAGCATGCAGAAGAAAGCGTCTGTGCTGTGAAGATCTGCAGCCATAAGAACACACCGAGGAGGTATGGACTTTAGCAATCTGAGAACAGCATGATGGGACTCTAGAGAAATAGAACAACAACAAGTGGCAGCTTTAGATTTGGAGCAATCCAGCAAAGCTTGCAAATTTCTTGCTGGGCACCACCCTCTTGGTCAGGGCGAGTGGCCAGAAATGGAGGCCATTTTCCATGGGGAAAACGAAGTCATTGGCCCAGGCTCTGGGTGTCAGATGACAGGTGGCATCTGGGGCTCTAAGGACTTGCAGGGTCCTAGTTGCTGGCAGCTTTAGTTTTGGAAGGATCCAGCAGAGTTTGTAGATTCCTGGCTTGGCACTGCCCTGCCTGCCAGGCCAAGTGGCCACAAATGAAGGCCATTTTCCATGGGAAAAAGATGTCCTTTCCCCAGGGTCTCAGGAATATGTTCAAGGTGGCGTTTGAGGCTCTAAGTACTTCCAGGGCCCTAGTTGCTGCCAGCTTTTCTTTTGGAAAAATCCAGCAACGATTGCATCATTCTAGCTAGGCTCCCACTTTCTGCCAGGGTGAGTGGCTGCCAAGGGAGGCCATTTGCCATGGGAAAAAGAAGTCCTTTCCCCAGGGTCTGGGTGTCAGATGAAAGGTGGCCTTTGGGGTTCTGAGGACTTGTAGGGTAGTACTTACTGGCTAGAGTAGAGGAAATGGATTCTATTTGAATATCTGTCTAGAGGCTTTGCCCCACAGGTCCTGGTTGTCCTTGATGGGCTGCAGCTGTGAGCATTGAAGAGAACTGGGATAAAAGGGGGCGGCGTAGCCATTCAGGGAGAGCCTTGAAGGAGCCCTGAACTGGGAAAGAACAGCATGCAGAAGAAAGCGTCTGTGCTGTGAAGATCTGCAGCCATAAGAACACACCGAGGAGGTATGGACTTTAGCAATCTGAGAACAGCATGATGGGACTCTAGAGAAATAGAACAACAACAAGTGGCAGCTTTAGATTTGGAGCAATCCAGCAAAGCTTGCAAATTTCTTGCTGGGCACCACCCTCTTGGTCAGGGTGAGAGGCCAGAAATGGAGGCCATTTTCCATGGGGAAAACGAAGTCATTGGCCCAGGCTCTGGGTGTCAGATGAAAGGTGGCGTCTGGGGCTCTAAGGACTTGCAGGGTCCTAGTTGCTGGCAGCTTTCGTTCTGGAAGGATCCAGCAGAGTTTGTAGATTCCTGGCTTGGCACTGCCCTGCCTGCCAGGCCAAGTGGCCACAAATGAAGGCCATTTTCCATGGGAAAAAGATGTCCTTTCCCCAGGGTCTCAGGAATATGTTCAAGGTGGCGTTTGAGGCTCTAAGTACTTCCAGGGCCCTAGTTGCTGCCAGCTTTTCTTTTGGAAAAATCCAGCAACGATTGCATCATTCTAGCTAGGCTCCCACTTTCTGCCAGGGTGAGTGGCTGCCAAGGGAGGCCATTTGCCATGGGAAAAAGAAGTCCTTTCCCCAGGGTCTGGGTGTCAGATGAAAGGTGGCCTTTGGGGTTCTGAGGACTTGTAGGGTAGTACTTACTGGCTAGAGTAGAGGAAATGGATTCTATTTGAATATCTGTCTAGAGGCTTTGCCCCACAGGTCCTGGTTGTCCTTGATGGGCTGCAGCTGTGAGCATTGAAGAGAACTGGGATAAAAGGGGGCGGCGTAGCCATTCAGGGAGAGCCTTGAAGGAGCCCTGAACTGGGAAAGAACAGCATGCAGAAGAAAGCGTCTGTGCTGTGAAGATCTGCAGCCATAAGAACACACCGAGGAGGTATGGACTTTAGCAATCTGAGAACAGCATGATGGGACTCTAGAGAAATAGAACAACAACAAGTGGCAGCTTTAGATTTGGAGCAATCCAGCAAAGCTTGCAAATTTCTTGCTGGGCACCACCCTCTTGGTCAGGGCGAGTGGCCAGAAATGGAGGCCATTTTCCATGGGGAAAACGAAGTCATTGGCCCAGGCTCTGGGTGTCAGATGACAGGTGGCATCTGGGGCTCTAAGGACTTGCAGGGTCCTAGTTGCTGGCAGCTTTAGTTTTGGAAGGATCCAGCAGAGTTTGTAGATTCCTGGCTTGGCACTGCCCTGCCTGCCAGGCCAAGTGGCCACAAATGAAGGCCATTTTCCATGGGAAAAAGATGTCCTTTCCCCAGGGTCTCAGGAATATGTTCAAGGTGGCGTTTGAGGCTCTAAGTACTTCCAGGGCCCTAGTTGCTGCCAGCTTTTCTTTTGGAAAAATCCAGCAACGATTGCATCATTCTAGCTAGGCTCCCACTTTCTGCCAGGGTGAGTGGCTGCCAAGGGAGGCCATTTGCCATGGGAAAAAGAAGTCCTTTCCCCAGGGTCTGGGTGTCAGATGAAAGGTGGCCTTTGGGGTTCTGAGGACTTGTAGGGTAGTACTTACTGGCTAGAGTAGAGGAAATGGATTCTATTTGAATATCTGTCTAGAGGCTTTGCCCCACAGGTCCTGGTTGTCCTTGATGGGCTGCAGCTGTGAGCATTGAAGAGAACTGGGATAAAAGGGGGCGGCGTAGCCATTCAGGGAGAGCCTTGAAGGAGCCCTGAACTGGGAAAGAACAGCATGCAGAAGAAAGCGTCTGTGCTGTGAAGATCTGCAGCCATAAGAACACACCGAGGAGGTATGGACTTTAGCAATCTGAGAACAGCATGATGGGACTCTAGAGAAATAGAACAACAACAAGTGGCAGCTTTAGATTTGGAGCAATCCAGCAAAGCTTGCAAATTTCTTGCTGGGCACCACCCTCTTGGTCAGGGCGAGTGGCCAGAAATGGAGGCCATTTTCCATGGGGAAAACGAAGTCATTGGCCCAGGCTCTGGGTGTCAGATGACAGGTGGCATCTGGGGCTCTAAGGACTTGCAGGGTCCTAGTTGCTGGCAGCTTTAGTTTTGGAAGGATCCAGCAGAGTTTGTAGATTCCTGGCTTGGCACTGCCCTGCCTGCCAGGCCAAGTGGCCACAAATGAAGGCCATTTTCCATGGGAAAAAGATGTCCTTTCCCCAGGGTCTCAGTAATATGTTCAAGGTGGCGTTTGAGGCTCTAAGTACTTCCAGGGCCCTAGTTGCTGCCAGCTTTTCTTTTGGAAAAATCCAGCAACGATTGCATCATTCTAGCTAGGCTCCCACTTTGTGCCAGGGTGAGTGGCTGCCAAGGGAGGCCATTTGCCATGGGAAAAAGAAGTCCTTTCCCCAGGGTCTGGGTGTCAGATGAAAGGTGGCCTTTGGGGTTCTGAGGACTTGTAGGGTAGTACTTACTGGCTAGAGTAGAGGAAATGGATTCTATTTGAATATCTGTCTAGAGGCTTTGCCCCACAGGTCCTGGTTGTCCTTGATGGGCTGCAGCTGTGAGCATTGAAGAGAACTGGGATAAAAGGGGGCGGCGTAGCCATTCAGGGAGAGCCTTGAAGGAGCCCTGAACTGGGAAAGAACAGCATGCAGAAGAAAGCGTCTGTGCTGTGAAGATCTGCAGCCATAAGAACACACCGAGGAGGTATGGACTTTAGCAATCTGAGAACAGCATGATGGGACTCTAGAGAAATAGAACAACAACAACTGGCAGCTTTAGATTTGGAGCAATCCAGCAAAGCTTGCAAATTTCTTGCTGGGCACCACCCTCTTGGTCAGGGTGAGAGGCCAGAAATGGAGGCCATTTTCCATGGGGAAAACGAAGTCATTGGCCCAGGCTCTGGGTGTCAGATGAAAGGTGGCGTCTGGGGCTCTAAGGACTTGCAGGGTCCTAGTTGCTGGCAGCTTTCGTTCTGGAAGGATCCAGCAGAGTTTGTAGATTCCTGGCTTGGCACTGCCCTGCCTGCCAGGCCAAGTGGCCACAAATGAAGGCCATTTTCCATGGGAAAAAGATGTCCTTTCCCCAGGGTCTCAGGAATATGTTCAAGGTGGCGTTTGAGGCTCTAAGTACTTCCAGGGCCCTAGTTGCTGCCAGCTTTTCTTTTGGAAAAATCCAGCAACGATTGCATCATTCTAGCTAGGCTCCCACTTTCTGCCAGGGTGAGTGGCTGCCAAGGGAGGCCATTTGCCATGGGAAAAAGAAGTCCTTTCCCCAGGGTCTGGGTGTCAGATGAAAGGTGGCCTTTGGGGTTCTGAGGACTTGTAGGGTAGTACTTACTGGCTAGAGTAGAGGAAATGGATTCTATTTGAATATCTGTCTAGAGGCTTTGCCCCACAGGTCCTGGTTGTCCTTGATGGGCTGCAGCTGTGAGCATTGAAGAGAACTGGGATAAAAGGGGGCGGCGTAGCCATTCAGGGAGAGCCTTGAAGGAGCCCTGAACTGGGAAAGAACAGCATGCAGAAGAAAGCGTCTCTGCTGTGAAGATCTGCAGCCATAAGAACACACCGAGGAGGTATGGACTTTAGCAATCTGAGAACAGCATGATGGGACTCTAGAGAAATAGAACAACAACAAGTGGCAGCTTTAGATTTGGAGCAATCCAGCAAAGCTTGCAAATTTCTTGCTGGGCACCACCCTCTTGGTCAGGGTGAGAGGCCAGAAATGGAGGCCATTTTCCATGGGGAAAACGAAGTCATTGGCCCAGGCTCTGGGTGTCAGATGAAAGGTGGCGTCTGGGGCTCTAAGGACTTGCAGGGTCCTAGTTGCTGGCAGCTTTCGTTCTGGAAGGATCCAGCAGAGTTTGTAGATTCCTGGCTTGGCACTGCCCTGCCTGCCAGGCCAAGTGGCCACAAATGAAGGCCATTTTCCATGGGAAAAAGATGTCCTTTCCCCAGGGTCTCAGGAATATGTTCAAGGTGGCGTTTGAGGCTCTAAGTACTTCCAGGGCCCTAGTTGCTGCCAGCTTTTCTTTTGGAAAAATCCAGCAACGATTGCATCATTCTAGCTAGGCTCCCACTTTCTGCCAGGGTGAGTGGCTGCCAAGGGAGGCCATTTGCCATGGGAAAAAGAAGTCCTTTCCCCAGGGTCTGGGTGTCAGATGAAAGGTGGCCTTTGGGGTTCTGAGGACTTGTAGGGTAGTACTTACTGGCTAGAGTAGAGGAAATGGATTCTATTTGAATATCTGTCTAGAGGCTTTGCCCCACAGGTCCTGGTTGTCCTTGATGGGCTGCAGCTGTGAGCATTGAAGAGAACTGGGATAAAAGGGGGCGGCGTAGCCATTCAGGGAGAGCCTTGAAGGAGCCCTGAACTGGGAAAGAACAGCATGCAGAAGAAAGCGTCTGTGCTGTGAAGATCTGCAGCCATAAGAACACACCGAGGAGGTATGGACTTTAGCAATCTGAGAACAGCATGATGGGACTCTAGAGAAATAGAACAACAACAAGTGGCAGCTTTAGATTTGGAGCAATCCAGCAAAGCTTGCAAATTTCTTGCTGGGCACCACCCTCTTGGTCAGGGCGAGTGGCCAGAAATGGAGGCCATTTTCCATGGGGAAAACGAAGTCATTGGCCCAGGCTCTGGGTGTCAGATGACAGGTGGCATCTGGGGCTCTAAGGACTTGCAGGGTCCTAGTTGCTGGCAGCTTTAGTTTTGGAAGGATCCAGCAGAGTTTGTAGATTCCTGGCTTGGCACTGCCCTGCCTGCCAGGCCAAGTGGCCACAAATGAAGGCCATTTTCCATGGGAAAAAGATGTCCTTTCCCCAGGGTCTCAGGAATATGTTCAAGGTGGCGTTTGAGGCTCTAAGTACTTCCAGGGCCCTAGTTGCTGCCAGCTTTTCTTTTGGAAAAATCCAGCAACGATTGCATCATTCTAGCTAGGCTCCCACTTTCTGCCAGGGTGAGTGGCTGCCAAGGGAGGCCATTTGCCATGGGAAAAAGAAGTCCTTTCCCCAGGGTCTGGGTGTCAGATGAAAGGTGGCCTTTGGGGTTCTGAGGACTTGTAGGGTAGTACTTACTGGCTAGAGTAGAGGAAATGGATTCTATTTGAATATCTGTCTAGAGGCTTTGCCCCACAGGTCCTGGTTGTCCTTGATGGGCTGCAGCTGTGAGCATTGAAGAGAACTGGGATAAAAGGGGGCGGCGTAGCCATTCAGGGAGAGCCTTGAAGGAGCCCTGAACTGGGAAAGAACAGCATGCAGAAGAAAGCGTCTGTGCTGTGAAGATCTGCAGCCATAAGAACACACCGAGGAGGTATGGACTTTAGCAATCTGAGAACAGCATGATGGGACTCTAGAGAAATAGAACAACAACAAGTGGCAGCTTTAGATTTGGAGCAATCCAGCAAAGCTTGCAAATTTCTTGCTGGGCACCACCCTCTTGGTCAGGGTGAGAGGCCAGAAATGGAGGCCATTTTCCATGGGGAAAACGAAGTCATTGGCCCAGGCTCTGGGTGTCAGATGAAAGGTGGCGTCTGGGGCTCTAAGGACTTGCAGGGTCCTAGTTGCTGGCAGCTTTCGTTCTGGAAGGATCCAGCAGAGTTTGTAGATTCCTGGCTTGGCACTGCCCTGCCTGCCAGGCCAAGTGGCCACAAATGAAGGCCATTTTCCATGGGAAAAAGATGTCCTTTCCCCAGGGTCTCAGGAATATGTTCAAGGTGGCGTTTGAGGCTCTAAGTACTTCCAGGGCCCTAGTTGCTGCCAGCTTTTCTTTTGGAAAAATCCAGCAACGATTGCATCATTCTAGCTAGGCTCCCACTTTCTGCCAGGGTGAGTGGCTGCCAAGGGAGGCCATTTGCCATGGGAAAAAGAAGTCCTTTCCCCAGGGTCTGGGTGTCAGATGAAAGGTGGCCTTTGGGGTTCTGAGGACTTGTAGGGTAGTACTTACTGGCTAGAGTAGAGGAAATGGATTCTATTTGAATATCTGTCTAGAGGCTTTGCCCCACAGGTCCTGGTTGTCCTTGATGGGCTGCAGCTGTGAGCATTGAAGAGAACTGGGATAAAAGGGGGCGGCGTAGCCATTCAGGGAGAGCCTTGAAGGAGCCCTGAACTGGGAAAGAACAGCATGCAGAAGAAAGCGTCTCTGCTGTGAAGATCTGCAGCCATAAGAACACACCGAGGAGGTATGGACTTTAGCAATCTGAGAACAGCATGATGGGACTCTAGAGAAATAGAACAACAACAAGTGGCAGCTTTAGATTTGGAGCAATCCAGCAAAGCTTGCAAATTTCTTGCTGGGCACCACCCTCTTGGTCAGGGTGAGAGGCCAGAAATGGAGGCCATTTTCCATGGGGAAAACGAAGTCATTGGCCCAGGCTCTGGGTGTCAGATGAAAGGTGGCGTCTGGGGCTCTAAGGACTTGCAGGGTCCTAGTTGCTGGCAGCTTTCGTTCTGGAAGGATCCAGCAGAGTTTGTAGATTCCTGGCTTGGCACTGCCCTGCCTGCCAGGCCAAGTGGCCACAAATGAAGGCCATTTTCCATGGGAAAAAGATGTCCTTTCCCCAGGGTCTCAGGAATATGTTCAAGGTGGCGTTTGAGGCTCTAAGTACTTCCAGGGCCCTAGTTGCTGCCAGCTTTTCTTTTGGAAAAATCCAGCAACGATTGCATCATTCTAGCTAGGCTCCCACTTTGTGCCAGGGTGAGTGGCTGCCAAGGGAGGCCATTTGCCATGGGAAAAAGAAGTCCTTTCCCCAGGGTCTGGGTGTCAGATGAAAGGTGGCCTTTGGGGTTCTGAGGACTTGTAGGGTAGTACTTACTGGCTAGAGTAGAGGAAATGGATTCTATTTGAATATCTGTCTAGAGGCTTTGCCCCACAGGTCCTGGTTGTCCTTGATGGGCTGCAGCTGTGAGCATTGAAGAGAACTGGGATAAAAGGGGGCGGCGTAGCCATTCAGGGAGAGCCTTGAAGGAGCCCTGAACTGGGAAAGAACAGCATGCAGAAGAAAGCGTCTGTGCTGTGAAGATCTGCAGCCATAAGAACACACCGAGGAGGTATGGACTTTAGCAATCTGAGAACAGCATGATGGGACTCTAGAGAAATAGAACAACAACAACTGGCAGCTTTAGATTTGGAGCAATCCAGCAAAGCTTGCAAATTTCTTGCTGGGCACCACCCTCTTGGTCAGGGCGAGTGGCCAGAAATGGAGGCCATTTTCCATGGGGAAAACGAAGTCATTGGCCCAGGCTCTGGGTGTCAGATGACAGGTGGCATCTGGGGCTCTAAGGACTTGCAGGGTCCTAGTTGCTGGCAGCTTTAGTTTTGGAAGGATCCAGCAGAGTTTGTAGATTCCTGGCTTGGCACTGCCCTGCCTGCCAGGCCAAGTGGCCACAAATGAAGGCCATTTTCCATGGGAAAAAGATGTCCTTTCCCCAGGGTCTCAGGAATATGTTCAAGGTGGCGTTTGAGGCTCTAAGTACTTCCAGGGCCCTAGTTGCTGCCAGCTTTTCTTTTGGAAAAATCCAGCAACGATTGCATCATTCTAGCTAGGCTCCCACTTTCTGCCAGGGTGAGTGGCTGCCAAGGGAGGCCATTTGCCATGGGAAAAAGAAGTCCTTTCCCCAGGGTCTGGGTGTCAGATGAAAGGTGGCCTTTGGGGTTCTGAGGACTTGTAGGGTAGTACTTACTGGCTAGAGTAGAGGAAATGGATTCTATTTGAATATCTGTCTAGAGGCTTTGCCCCACAGGTCCTGGTTGTCCTTGATGGGCTGCAGCTGTGAGCATTGAAGAGAACTGGGATAAAAGGGGGCGGCGTAGCCATTCAGGGAGAGCCTTGAAGGAGCCCTGAACTGGGAAAGAACAGCATGCAGAAGAAAGCGTCTGTGCTGTGAAGATCTGCAGCCATAAGAACACACCGAGGAGGTATGGACTTTAGCAATCTGAGAACAGCATGATGGGACTCTAGAGAAATAGAACAACAACAAGTGGCAGCTTTAGATTTGGAGCAATCCAGCAAAGCTTGCAAATTTCTTGCTGGGCACCACCCTCTTGGTCAGGGCGAGTGGCCAGAAATGGAGGCCATTTTCCATGGGGAAAACGAAGTCATTGGCCCAGGCTCTGGGTGTCAGATGACAGGTGGCATCTGGGGCTCTAAGGACTTGCAGGGTCCTAGTTGCTGGCAGCTTTAGTTTTGGAAGGATCCAGCAGAGTTTGTAGATTCCTGGCTTGGCACTGCCCTGCCTGCCAGGCCAAGTGGCCACAAATGAAGGCCATTTTCCATGGGAAAAAGATGTCCTTTCCCCAGGGTCTCAGGAATATGTTCAAGGTGGCGTTTGAGGCTCTAAGTACTTCCAGGGCCCTAGTTGCTGCCAGCTTTTCTTTTGGAAAAATCCAGCAACGATTGCATCATTCTAGCTAGGCTCCCACTTTCTGCCAGGGTGAGTGGCTGCCAAGGGAGGCCATTTGCCATGGGAAAAAGAAGTCCTTTGCCCAGGGTCTGGGTGTCAGATGAAAGGTGGCCTTTGGGGTTCTGAGGACTTGTAGGGTAGTACTTACTGGCTAGAGTAGAGGAAATGGATTCTATTTGAATATCTGTCTAGAGGCTTTGCCCCACAGGTCCTGGTTGTCCTTGATGGGCTGCAGCTGTGAGCATTGAAGAGAACTGGGATAAAAGGGGGCGGCGTAGCCATTCAGGGAGAGCCTTGAAGGAGCCCTGAACTGGGAAAGAACAGCATGCAGAAGAAAGCGTCTGTGCTGTGAAGATCTGCAGCCATAAGAACACACCGAGGAGGTATGGACTTTAGCAATCTGAGAACAGCATGATGGGACTCTAGAGAAATAGAACAACAACAAGTGGCAGCTTTAGATTTGGAGCAATCCAGCAAAGCTTGCAAATTTCTTGCTGGGCACCACCCTCTTGGTCAGGGCGAGTGGCCAGAAATGGAGGCCATTTTCCATGGGGAAAACGAAGTCATTGGCCCAGGCTCTGGGTGTCAGATGACAGGTGGCATCTGGGGCTCTAAGGACTTGCAGGGTCCTAGTTGCTGGCAGCTTTCGTTCTGGAAGGATCCAGCAGAGTTTGTAGATTCCTGGCTTGGCACTGCCCTGCCTGCCAGGCCAAGTGGCCACAAATGAAGGCCATTTTCCATGGGAAAAAGATGTCCTTTCCCCAGGGTCTCAGTAATATGTTCAAGGTGGCGTTTAAAGCTCTAAGTACTTCCAGGGCCCTAGTTGCTGCCAGCTTTTCTTTTGGAAAAATCCAGCAACGATTGCATCATTCTAGCTAGGCTCCCACTTTGTGCCAGGGTGAGTGGCTGCCAAGGGAGGCCATTTGCCATGGGAAAAAGAAGTCCTTTCCCCAGGGTCTGGGTGTCAGATGAAAGGTGGCCTTTGGGGTTCTGAGGACTTGTAGGGTAGTACTTACTGGCTAGAGTAGAGGAAATGGATTCTATTTGAATATCTGTCTAGAGGCTTTGCCCCACAGGTCCTGGTTGTCCTTGATGGGCTGCAGCTGTGAGCATTGAAGAGAACTGGGATAAAAGGGGGCGGCGTAGCCATTCAGGGAGAGCCTTGAAGGAGCCCTGAACTGGGAAAGAACAGCATGCAGAAGAAAGCGTCTGTGCTGTGAAGATCTGCAGCCATAAGAACACACCGAGGAGGTATGGACTTTAGCAATCTGAGAACAGCATTATGGGACTCTAGAGAAATAGAACAACAACAAGTGGCAGCTTTAGATTTGGAGCAATCCAGCAAAGCTTGCAAATTTCTTGCTGGGCACCACCCTCTTGGTCAGGGCGAGTGGCCAGAAATGGAGGCCATTTTCCATGGGGAAAACGAAGTCATTGGCCCAGGCTCTGGGTGTCAGATGACAGGTGGCATCTGGGGCTCTAAGGACTTGCAGGGTCCTAGTTGCTGGCAGCTTTAGTTTTGGAAGGATCCAGCAGAGTTTGTAGATTCCTGGCTTGGCACTGCCCTGCCTGCCAGGCCAAGTGGCCACAAATGAAGGCCATTTTCCATGGGAAAAAGATGTCCTTTCCCCAGGGTCTCAGAATATGTTCAAGGTGGCGTTTGAGGCTCTAAGTACTTCCAGGGCCCTAGTTGCTGCCAGCTTTTCTTTTGGAAAAATCCAGCAACGATTGCATCATTCTAGCTAGGCTCCCACTTTCTGCCAGGGTGAGTGGCTGCCAAGGGAGGCCATTTGCCATGGGAAAAAGAAGTCCTTTGCCCAGGGTCTGGGTGTCAGATGAAAGGTGGCCTTTGGGGTTCTGAGGACTTGTAGGGTAGTACTTACTGGCTAGAGTAGAGGAAATGGATTCTATTTGAATATCTGTCTAGAGGCTTTGCCCCACAGGTCCTGGTTGTCCTTGATGGGCTGCAGCTGTGAGCATTGAAGAGAACTGGGATAAAAGGGGGCGGCGTAGCCATTCAGGGAGAGCCTTGAAGGAGCCCTGAACTGGGAAAGAACAGCATGCAGAAGAAAGCGTCTGTGCTGTGAAGATCTGCAGCCATAAGAACACACCGAGGAGGTATGGACTTTAGCAATCTGAGAACAGCATGATGGGACTCTAGAGAAATAGAACAACAACAAGTGGCAGCTTTAGATTTGGAGCAATCCAGCAAAGCTTGCAAATTTCTTGCTGGGCACCACCCTCTTGGTCAGGGCGAGTGGCCAGAAATGGAGGCCATTTTCCATGGGGAAAACGAAGTCATTGGCCCAGGCTCTGGGTGTCAGATGAAAGGTGGCGTCTGGGGCTCTAAGGACTTGCAGGGTCCTAGTTGCTGGCAGCTTTCGTTCTGGAAGGATCCAGCATAGTTTGTATATTCCTGGCTTGGCACTGCCCTGCCTGCCAGGCCAAGTGGCCACAAATGAAGGCCATTTTCCATGGGAAAAAGATGTCCTTTCCCCAGGGTCTCAGTAATATGTTCAAGGTGGCGTTTGAGGCTCTAAGTACTTCCAGGGCCCTAGTTGCTGCCAGCTTTTCTTTTGGAAAAATCCAGCAACGATTGCATCATTCTAGCTAGGCTCCCACTTTGTGCCAGGGTGAGTGGCTGCCAAGGGAGGCCATTTGCCATGGGAAAAAGAAGTCCTTTCCCCAGGGTCTGGGTGTCAGATGAAAGGTGGCCTTTGGGGTTCTGAGGACTTGTAGGGTAGTACTTACTGGCTAGAGTAGAGGAAATGGATTCTATTTGAATATCTGTCTAGAGGCTTTGCCCCACAGGTCCTGGTTGTCCTTGATGGGCTGCAGCTGTGAGCATTGAAGAGAACTGGGATAAAAGGGGGCGGCGTAGCCATTCAGGGAGAGCCTTGAAGGAGCCCTGAACTGGGAAAGAACAGCATGCAGAAGAAAGCGTCTGTGCTGTGAAGATCTGCAGCCATAAGAACACACCGAGGAGGTATGGACTTTAGCAATCTGAGAACAGCATGATGGGACTCTAGAGAAATAGAACAACAACAAGTGGCAGCTTTAGATTTGGAGCAATCCAGCAAAGCTTGCAAATTTCTTGCTGGGCACCACCCTCTTGGTCAGGGCGAGTGGCCAGAAATGGAGGCCATTTTCCATGGGGAAAACGAAGTCATTGGCCCAGGCTCTGGGTGTCAGATGACAGGTGGCGTCTGGGGCTCTAAGGACTTGCAGGGTCCTAGTTGCTGGCAGCTTTCGTTCTGGAAGGATCCAGCATAGTTTGTATATTCCTGGCTTGGCACTGCCCTGCCTGCCAGGCCAAGTGGCCACAAATGAAGGCCATTTTCCATGGGAAAAAGAAGTCCTTTCCCCAGGGTCTCAGGAATATGTTCAAGGTGGCGTTTGAGGCTCTAAGTACTTCCAGGGCCCTAGTTGCTGCCAGCTTTTCTTTTGGAAAAATCCAGCAACGATTGCATCATTCTAGCTAGGCTCCCACTTTCTGCCAGGGTGAGTGGCTGCCAAGGGAGGCCATTTGCCATGGGAAAAAGAAGTCCTTTCCCCAGGGTCTGGGTGTCAGATGAAAGGTGGCCTTTGGGGTTCTGAGGACTTGTAGGGTAGTACTTACTGGCTAGAGTAGAGGAAATGGATTCTATTTGAATATCTGTCTAGAGGCTTTGCCCCACAGGTCCTGGTTGTCCTTGATGGGCTGCAGCTGTGAGCATTGAAGAGAACTGGGATAAAAGGGGGCGGCGTAGCCATTCAGGGAGAGCCTTGAAGGAGCCCTGAACTGGGAAAGAACAGCATGCAGAAGAAAGCGTCTGTGCTGTGAAGATCTGCAGCCATAAGAACACACCGAGGAGGTATGGACTTTAGCAATCTGAGAACAGCATGATGGGACTCTAGAGAAATAGAACAACAACAAGTGGCAGCTTTAGATTTGGAGCAATCCAGCAAAGCTTGCAAATTTCTTGCTGGGCACCACCCTCTTGGTCAGGGCGAGTGGCCAGAAATGGAGGCCATTTTCCATGGGGAAAACGAAGTCATTGGCCCAGGCTCTGGGTGTCAGATGACAGGTGGCATCTGGGGCTCTAAGGACTTGCAGGGTCCTAGTTGCTGGCAGCTTTCGTTCTGGAAGGATCCAGCAGAGTTTGTAGATTCCTGGCTTGGCACTGCCCTGCCTGCCAGGCCAAGTGGCCACAAATGAAGGCCATTTTCCATGGGAAAAAGATGTCCTTTCCCCAGGGTCTCAGGAATATGTTCAAGGTGGCGTTTGAGGCTCTAAGTACTTCCAGGGCCCTAGTTGCTGCCAGCTTTTCTTTTGGAAAAATCCAGCAACGATTGCATCATTCTAGCTAGGCTCCCACTTTGTGCCAGGGTGAGTGGCTGCCAAGGGAGGCCATTTGCCATGGGAAAAAGAAGTCCTTTCCCCAGGGTCTGGGTGTCAGATGAAAGGTGGCCTTTGGGGTTCTGAGGACTTGTAGGGTAGTACTTACTGGCTAGAGTAGAGGAAATGGATTCTATTTGAATATCTGTCTAGAGGCTTTGCCCCACAGGTCCTGGTTGTCCTTGATGGGCTGCAGCTGTGAGCATTGAAGAGAACTGGGATAAAAGGGGGCGGCGTAGCCATTCAGGGAGAGCCTTGAAGGAGCCCTGAACTGGGAAAGAACAGCATGCAGAAGAAAGCGTCTGTGCTGTGAAGATCTGCAGCCATAAGAACACACCGAGGAGGTATGGACTTTAGCAATCTGAGAACAGCATGATGGGACTCTAGAGAAATAGAACAACAACAAGTGGCAGCTTTAGATTTGGAGCAATCCAGCAAAGCTTGCAAATTTCTTGCTGGGCACCACCCTCTTGGTCAGGGCGAGTGGCCAGAAATGGAGGCCATTTTCCATGGGGAAAACGAAGTCATTGGCCCAGGCTCTGGGTGTCAGATGACAGGTGGCATCTGGGGCTCTAAGGACTTGCAGGGTCCTAGTTGCTGGCAGCTTTAGTTTTGGAAGGATCCAGCAGAGTTTGTAGATTCCTGGCTTGGCACTGCCCTGCCTGCCAGGCCAAGTGGCCACAAATGAAGGCCATTTTCCATGGGAAAAAGATGTCCTTTCCCCAGGGTCTCAGGAATATGTTCAAGGTGGCGTTTGAGGCTCTAAGTACTTCCAGGGCCCTAGTTGCTGCCAGCTTTTCTTTTGGAAAAATCCAGCAACGATTGCATCATTCTAGCTAGGCTCCCACTTTCTGCCAGGGTGAGTGGCTGCCAAGGGAGGCCATTTGCCATGGGAAAAAGAAGTCCTTTCCCCAGGGTCTGGGTGTCAGATGAAAGGTGGCCTTTGGGGTTCTGAGGACTTGTAGGGTAGTACTTACTGGCTAGAGTAGAGGAAATGGATTCTATTTGAATATCTGTCTAGAGGCTTTGCCCCACAGGTCCTGGTTGTCCTTGATGGGCTGCAGCTGTGAGCATTGAAGAGAACTGGGATAAAAGGGGGCGGCGTAGCCATTCAGGGAGAGCCTTGAAGGAGCCCTGAACTGGGAAAGAACAGCATGCAGAAGAAAGCGTCTGTGCTGTGAAGATCTGCAGCCATAAGAACACACCGAGGAGGTATGGACTTTAGCAATCTGAGAACAGCATGATGGGACTCTAGAGAAATAGAACAACAACAAGTGGCAGCTTTAGATTTGGAGCAATCCAGCAAAGCTTGCAAATTTCTTGCTGGGCACCACCCTCTTGGTCAGGGCGAGTGGCCAGAAATGGAGGCCATTTTCCATGGGGAAAACGAAGTCATTGGCCCAGGCTCTGGGTGTCAGATGACAGGTGGCATCTGGGGCTCTAAGGACTTGCAGGGTCCTAGTTGCTGGCAGCTTTCGTTCTGGAAGGATCCAGCAGAGTTTGTAGATTCCTGGCTTGGCACTGCCCTGCCTGCCAGGCCAAGTGGCCACAAATGAAGGCCATTTTCCATGGGAAAAAGATGTCCTTTCCCCAGGGTCTCAGGAATATGTTCAAGGTGGCGTTTGAGGCTCTAAATACTTCCAGGGCCCTAGTTGCTGCCAGCTTTTCTTTTGGAAAAATCCAGCAACGATTGCATCATTCTAGCTAGGCTCCCACTTTCTGCCAGGGTGAGTGGCTGCCAAGGGAGGCCATTTGCCATGGGAAAAAGAAGTCCTTTCCCCAGGGTCTGGGTGTCAGATGAAAGGTGGCCTTTGGGGTTCTGAGGACTTGTAGGGTAGTACTTACTGGCTAGAGTAGAGGAAATGGATTCTATTTGAATATCTGTCTAGAGGCTTTGCCCCACAGGTCCTGGTTGTCCTTGATGGGCTGCAGCTGTGAGCATTGAAGAGAACTGGGATAAAAGGGGGCGGCGTAGCCATTCAGGGAGAGCCTTGAAGGAGCCCTGAACTGGGAAAGAACAGCATGCAGAAGAAAGCGTCTGTGCTGTGAAGATCTGCAGCCATAAGAACACACCGAGGAGGTATGGACTTTAGCAATCTGAGAACAGCATGATGGGACTCTAGAGAAATAGAACAACAACAAGTGGCAGCTTTAGATTTGGAGCAATCCAGCAAAGCTTGCAAATTTCTTGCTGGGCACCACCCTCTTGGTCAGGGTGAGAGGCCAGAAATGGAGGCCATTTTCCATGGGGAAAACGAAGTCATTGGCCCAGGCTCTGGGTGTCAGATGAAAGGTGGCGTCTGGGGCTCTAAGGACTTGCAGGGTCCTAGTTGCTGGCAGCTTTCGTTCTGGAAGGATCCAGCAGAGTTTGTAGATTCCTGGCTTGGCACTGCCCTGCCTGCCAGGCCAAGTGGCCACAAATGAAGGCCATTTTCCATGGGAAAAAGATGTCCTTTCCCCAGGGTCTCAGGAATATGTTCAAGGTGGCGTTTGAGGCTCTAAGTACTTCCAGGGCCCTAGTTGCTGCCAGCTTTTCTTTTGGAAAAATCCAGCAACGATTGCATCATTCTAGCTAGGCTCCCACTTTCTGCCAGGGTGAGTGGCTGCCAAGGGAGGCCATTTGCCATGGGAAAAAGAAGTCCTTTCCCCAGGGTCTGGGTGTCAGATGAAAGGTGGCCTTTGGGGTTCTGAGGACTTGTAGGGTAGTACTTACTGGCTAGAGTAGAGGAAATGGATTCTATTTGAATATCTGTCTAGAGGCTTTGCCCCACAGGTCCTGGTTGTCCTTGATGGGCTGCAGCTGTGAGCATTGAAGAGAACTGGGATAAAAGGGGGCGGCGTAGCCATTCAGGGAGAGCCTTGAAGGAGCCCTGAACTGGGAAAGAACAGCATGCAGAAGAAAGCGTCTGTGCTGTGAAGATCTGCAGCCATAAGAACACACCGAGGAGGTATGGACTTTAGCAATCTGAGAACAGCATGATGGGACTCTAGAGAAATAGAACAACAACAAGTGGCAGCTTTAGATTTGGAGCAATCCAGCAAAGCTTGCAAATTTCTTGCTGGGCACCACCCTCTTGGTCAGGGCGAGTGGCCAGAAATGGAGGCCATTTTCCATGGGGAAAACGAAGTCATTGGCCCAGGCTCTGGGTGTCAGATGACAGGTGGCATCTGGGGCTCTAAGGACTTGCAGGGTCCTAGTTGCTGGCAGCTTTAGTTTTGGAAGGATCCAGCAGAGTTTGTAGATTCCTGGCTTGGCACTGCCCTGCCTGCCAGGCCAAGTGGCCACAAATGAAGGCCATTTTCCATGGGAAAAAGATGTCCTTTCCCCAGGGTCTCAGGAATATGTTCAAGGTGGCGTTTGAGGCTCTAAGTACTTCCAGGGCCCTAGTTGCTGCCAGCTTTTCTTTTGGAAAAATCCAGCAACGATTGCATCATTCTAGCTAGGCTCCCACTTTCTGCCAGGGTGAGTGGCTGCCAAGGGAGGCCATTTGCCATGGGAAAAAGAAGTCCTTTCCCCAGGGTCTGGGTGTCAGATGAAAGGTGGCCTTTGGGGTTCTGAGGACTTGTAGGGTAGTACTTACTGGCTAGAGTAGAGGAAATGGATTCTATTTGAATATCTGTCTAGAGGCTTTGCCCCACAGGTCCTGGTTGTCCTTGATGGGCTGCAGCTGTGAGCATTGAAGAGAACTGGGATAAAAGGGGGCGGCGTAGCCATTCAGGGAGAGCCTTGAAGGAGCCCTGAACTGGGAAAGAACAGCATGCAGAAGAAAGCGTCTGTGCTGTGAAGATCTGCAGCCATAAGAACACACCGAGGAGGTATGGACTTTAGCAATCTGAGAACAGCATGATGGGACTCTAGAGAAATAGAACAACAACAAGTGGCAGCTTTAGATTTGGAGCAATCCAGCAAAGCTTGCAAATTTCTTGCTGGGCACCACCCTCTTGGTCAGGGCGAGTGGCCAGAAATGGAGGCCATTTTCCATGGGGAAAACGAAGTCATTGGCCCAGGCTCTGGGTGTCAGATGACAGGTGGCATCTGGGGCTCTAAGGACTTGCAGGGTCCTAGTTGCTGGCAGCTTTCGTTCTGGAAGGATCCAGCAGAGTTTGTAGATTCCTGGCTTGGCACTGCCCTGCCTGCCAGGCCAAGTGGCCACAAATGAAGGCCATTTTCCATGGGAAAAAGAAGTCCTTTCCCCAGGGTCTCAGGAATATGTTCAAGGTGGCGTTTGAGGCTCTAAGTACTTCCAGGGCCCTAGTTGCTGCCAGCTTTTCTTTTGGAAAAATCCAGCAACGATTGCATCATTCTAGCTAGGCTCCCACTTTCTGCCAGGGTGAGTGGCTGCCAAGGGAGGCCATTTGCCATGGGAAAAAGAAGTCCTTTCCCCAGGGTCTGGGTGTCAGATGAAAGGTGGCCTTTGGGGTTCTGAGGACTTGTAGGGTAGTACTTACTGGCTAGAGTAGAGGAAATGGATTCTATTTGAATATCTGTCTAGAGGCTTTGCCCCACAGGTCCTGGTTGTCCTTGATGGGCTGCAGCTGTGAGCATTGAAGAGAACTGGGATAAAAGGGGGCGGCGTAGCCATTCAGGGAGAGCCTTGAAGGAGCCCTGAACTGGGAAAGAACAGCATGCAGAAGAAAGCGTCTGTGCTGTGAAGATCTGCAGCCATAAGAACACACCGAGGAGGTATGGACTTTAGCAATCTGAGAACAGCATGATGGGACTCTAGAGAAATAGAACAACAACAACTGGCAGCTTTAGATTTGGAGCAATCCAGCAAAGCTTGCAAATTTCTTGCTGGGCACCACCCTCTTGGTCAGGGCGAGTGGCCAGAAATGGAGGCCATTTTCCATGGGGAAAACGAAGTCATTGGCCCAGGCTCTGGGTGTCAGATGAAAGGTGGCGTCTGGGGCTCTAAGGACTTGCAGGGTCCTAGTTGCTGGCAGCTTTCGTTCTGGAAGGATCCAGCAGAGTTTGTAGATTCCTGGCTTGGCACTGCCCTGCCTGCCAGGCCAAGTGGCCACAAATGAAGGCCATTTTCCATGGGAAAAAGATGTCCTTTCCCCAGGGTCTCAGGAATATGTTCAAGGTGGCGTTTGAGGCTCTAAATACTTCCAGGGCCCTAGTTGCTGCCAGCTTTTCTTTTGGAAAAATCCAGCAACGATTGCATCATTCTAGCTAGGCTCCCACTTTCTGCCAGGGTGAGTGGCTGCCAAGGGAGGCCATTTGCCATGGGAAAAAGAAGTCCTTTCCCCAGGGTCTGGGTGTCAGATGAAAGGTGGCCTTTGGGGTTCTGAGGACTTGTAGGGTAGTACTTACTGGCTAGAGTAGAGGAAATGGATTCTATTTGAATATCTGTCTAGAGGCTTTGCCCCACAGGTCCTGGTTGTCCTTGATGGGCTGCAGCTGTGAGCATTGAAGAGAACTGGGATAAAAGGGGGCGGCGTAGCCATTCAGGGAGAGCCTTGAAGGAGCCCTGAACTGGGAAAGAACAGCATGCAGAAGAAAGCGTCTGTGCTGTGAAGATCTGCAGCCATAAGAACACACCGAGGAGGTATGGACTTTAGCAATCTGAGAACAGCATGATGGGACTCTAGAGAAATAGAACAACAACAAGTGGCAGCTTTAGATTTGGAGCAATCCAGCAAAGCTTGCAAATTTCTTGCTGGGCACCACCCTCTTGGTCAGGGCGAGTGGCCAGAAATGGAGGCCATTTTCCATGGGGAAAACGAAGTCATTGGCCCAGGCTCTGGGTGTCAGATGACAGGTGGCATCTGGGGCTCTAAGGACTTGCAGGGTCCTAGTTGCTGGCAGCTTTCGTTCTGGAAGGATCCAGCAGAGTTTGTAGATTCCTGGCTTGGCACTGCCCTGCCTGCCAGGCCAAGTGGCCACAAATGAAGGCCATTTTCCATGGGAAAAAGATGTCCTTTCCCCAGGGTCTCAGGAATATGTTCAAGGTGGCGTTTGAGGCTCTAAGTACTTCCAGGGCCCTAGTTGCTGCCAGCTTTTCTTTTGGAAAAATCCAGCAACGATTGCATCATTCTAGCTAGGCTCCCACTTTCTGCCAGGGTGAGTGGCTGCCAAGGGAGGCCATTTGCCATGGGAAAAAGAAGTCCTTTCCCCAGGGTCTGGGTGTCAGATGAAAGGTGGCCTTTGGGGTTCTGAGGACTTGTAGGGTAGTACTTACTGGCTAGAGTAGAGGAAATGGATTCTATTTGAATATCTGTCTAGAGGCTTTGCCCCACAGGTCCTGGTTGTCCTTGATGGGCTGCAGCTGTGAGCATTGAAGAGAACTGGGATAAAAGGGGGCGGCGTAGCCATTCAGGGAGAGCCTTGAAGGAGCCCTGAACTGGGAAAGAACAGCATGCAGAAGAAAGCGTCTCTGCTGTGAAGATCTGCAGCCATAAGAACACACCGAGGAGGTATGGACTTTAGCAATCTGAGAACAGCATGATGGGACTCTAGAGAAATAGAACAACAACAAGTGGCAGCTTTAGATTTGGAGCAATCCAGCAAAGCTTGCAAATTTCTTGCTGGGCACCACCCTCTTGGTCAGGGCGAGTGGCCAGAAATGGAGGCCATTTTCCATGGGGAAAACGAAGTCATTGGCCCAGGCTCTGGGTGTCAGATGACAGGTGGCATCTGGGGCTCTAAGGACTTGCAGGGTCCTAGTTGCTGGCAGCTTTCGTTCTGGAAGGATCCAGCAGAGTTTGTAGATTCCTGGCTTGGCACTGCCCTGCCTGCCAGGCCAAGTGGCCACAAATGAAGGCCATTTTCCATGGGAAAAAGAAGTCCTTTCCCCAGGGTCTCAGGAATATGTTCAAGGTGGCGTTTGAGGCTCTAAGTACTTCCAGGGCCCTAGTTGCTGCCAGCTTTTCTTTTGGAAAAATCCAGCAACGATTGCATCATTCTAGCTAGGCTCCCACTTTCTGCCAGGGTGAGTGGCTGCCAAGGGAGGCCATTTGCCATGGGAAAAAGAAGTCCTTTCCCCAGGGTCTGGGTGTCAGATGAAAGGTGGCCTTTGGGGTTCTGAGGACTTGTAGGGTAGTACTTACTGGCTAGAGTAGAGGAAATGGATTCTATTTGAATATCTGTCTAGAGGCTTTGCCCCACAGGTCCTGGTTGTCCTTGATGGGCTGCAGCTGTGAGCATTGAAGAGAACTGGGATAAAAGGGGGCGGCGTAGCCATTCAGGGAGAGCCTTGAAGGAGCCCTGAACTGGGAAAGAACAGCATGCAGAAGAAAGCGTCTGTGCTGTGAAGATCTGCAGCCATAAGAACACACCGAGGAGGTATGGACTTTAGCAATCTGAGAACAGCATGATGGGACTCTAGAGAAATAGAACAACAACAACTGGCAGCTTTAGATTTGGAGCAATCCAGCAAAGCTTGCAAATTTCTTGCTGGGCACCACCCTCTTGGTCAGGGCGAGTGGCCAGAAATGGAGGCCATTTTCCATGGGGAAAACGAAGTCATTGGCCCAGGCTCTGGGTGTCAGATGAAAGGTGGCGTCTGGGGCTCTAAGGACTTGCAGGGTCCTAGTTGCTGGCAGCTTTCGTTCTGGAAGGATCCAGCAGAGTTTGTAGATTCCTGGCTTGGCACTGCCCTGCCTGCCAGGCCAAGTGGCCACAAATGAAGGCCATTTTCCATGGGAAAAAGATGTCCTTTCCCCAGGGTCTCAGGAATATGTTCAAGGTGGCGTTTGAGGCTCTAAGTACTTCCAGGGCCCTAGTTGCTGCCAGCTTTTCTTTTGGAAAAATCCAGCAACGATTGCATCATTCTAGCTAGGCTCCCACTTTCTGCCAGGGTGAGTGGCTGCCAAGGGAGGCCATTTGCCATGGGAAAAAGAAGTCCTTTCCCCAGGGTCTGGGTGTCAGATGAAAGGTGGCCTTTGGGGTTCTGAGGACTTGTAGGGTAGTACTTACTGGCTAGAGTAGAGGAAATGGATTCTATTTGAATATCTGTCTAGAGGCTTTGCCCCACAGGTCCTGGTTGTCCTTGATGGGCTGCAGCTGTGAGCATTGAAGAGAACTGGGATAAAAGGGGGCGGCGTAGCCATTCAGGGAGAGCCTTGAAGGAGCCCTGAACTGGGAAAGAACAGCATGCAGAAGAAAGCGTCTGTGCTGTGAAGATCTGCAGCCATAAGAACACACCGAGGAGGTATGGACTTTAGCAATCTGAGAACAGCATGATGGGACTCTAGAGAAATAGAACAACAACAAGTGGCAGCTTTAGATTTGGAGCAATCCAGCAAAGCTTGCAAATTTCTTGCTGGGCACCACCCTCTTGGTCAGGGCGAGTGGCCAGAAATGGAGGCCATTTTCCATGGGGAAAACGAAGTCATTGGCCCAGGCTCTGGGTGTCAGATGACAGGTGGCATCTGGGGCTCTAAGGACTTGCAGGGTCCTAGTTGCTGGCAGCTTTCGTTCTGGAAGGATCCAGCAGAGTTTGTAGATTCCTGGCTTGGCACTGCCCTGCCTGCCAGGCCAAGTGGCCACAAATGAAGGCCATTTTCCATGGGAAAAAGAAGTCCTTTCCCCAGGGTCTCAGGAATATGTTCAAGGTGGCGTTTGAGGCTCTAAGTACTTCCAGGGCCCTAGTTGCTGCCAGCTTTTCTTTTGGAAAAATCCAGCAACGATTGCATCATTCTAGCTAGGCTCCCACTTTCTGCCAGGGTGAGTGGCTGCCAAGGGAGGCCATTTGCCATGGGAAAAAGAAGTCCTTTCCCCAGGGTCTGGGTGTCAGATGAAAGGTGGCCTTTGGGGTTCTGAGGACTTGTAGGGTAGTACTTACTGGCTAGAGTAGAGGAAATGGATTCTATTTGAATATCTGTCTAGAGGCTTTGCCCCACAGGTCCTGGTTGTCCTTGATGGGCTGCAGCTGTGAGCATTGAAGAGAACTGGGATAAAAGGGGGCGGCGTAGCCATTCAGGGAGAGCCTTGAAGGAGCCCTGAACTGGGAAAGAACAGCATGCAGAAGAAAGCGTCTGTGCTGTGAAGATCTGCAGCCATAAGAACACACCGAGGAGGTATGGACTTTAGCAATCTGAGAACAGCATGATGGGACTCTAGAGAAATAGAACAACAACAAGTGGCAGCTTTAGATTTGGAGCAATCCAGCAAAGCTTGCAAATTTCTTGCTGGGCACCACCCTCTTGGTCAGGGCGAGTGGCCAGAAATGGAGGCCATTTTCCATGGGGAAAACGAAGTCATTGGCCCAGGCTCTGGGTGTCAGATGACAGGTGGCATCTGGGGCTCTAAGGACTTGCAGGGTCCTAGTTGCTGGCAGCTTTAGTTTTGGAAGGATCCAGCAGAGTTTGTAGATTCCTGGCTTGGCACTGCCCTGCCTGCCAGGCCAAGTGGCCACAAATGAAGGCCATTTTCCATGGGAAAAAGATGTCCTTTCCCCAGG
The DNA here is from genome assembly GCF_051311805.1 of Agelaius phoeniceus. Taxonomy (NCBI): domain Eukaryota; kingdom Metazoa; phylum Chordata; class Aves; order Passeriformes; family Icteridae; genus Agelaius; species Agelaius phoeniceus. The sequence goes on from NC_135284.1 coordinate 12,275,312, forward strand.
GTCTCAGGAATATGTTCAAGGTGGCGTTTGAGGCTCTAAGTACTTCCAGGGCCCTAGTTGCTGCCAGCTTTTCTTTTGGAAAAATCCAGCAACGATTGCATCATTCTAGCTAGGCTCCCACTTTCTGCCAGGGTGAGTGGCTGCCAAGGGAGGCCATTTGCCATGGGAAAAAGAAGTCCTTTCCCCAGGGTCTGGGTGTCAGATGAAAGGTGGCCTTTGGGGTTCTGAGGACTTGTAGGGTAGTACTTACTGGCTAGAGTAGAGGAAATGGATTCTATTTGAATATCTGTCTAGAGGCTTTGCCCCACAGGTCCTGGTTGTCCTTGATGGGCTGCAGCTGTGAGCATTGAAGAGAACTGGGATAAAAGGGGGCGGCGTAGCCATTCAGGGAGAGCCTTGAAGGAGCCCTGAACTGGGAAAGAACAGCATGCAGAAGAAAGCGTCTGTGCTGTGAAGATCTGCAGCCATAAGAACACACCGAGGAGGTATGGACTTTAGCAATCTGAGAACAGCATGATGGGACTCTAGAGAAATAGAACAACAACAAGTGGCAGCTTTAGATTTGGAGCAATCCAGCAAAGCTTGCAAATTTCTTGCTGGGCACCACCCTCTTGGTCAGGGCGAGTGGCCAGAAATGGAGGCCATTTTCCATGGGGAAAACGAAGTCATTGGCCCAGGCTCTGGGTGTCAGATGACAGGTGGCATCTGGGGCTCTAAGGACTTGCAGGGTCCTAGTTGCTGGCAGCTTTAGTTTTGGAAGGATCCAGCAGAGTTTGTAGATTCCTGGCTTGGCACTGCCCTGCCTGCCAGGCCAAGTGGCCACAAATGAAGGCCATTTTCCATGGGAAAAAGATGTCCTTTCCCCAGGGTCTCAGGAATATGTTCAAGGTGGCGTTTGAGGCTCTAAGTACTTCCAGGGCCCTAGTTGCTGCCAGCTTTTCTTTTGGAAAAATCCAGCAACGATTGCATCATTCTAGCTAGGCTCCCACTTTCTGCCAGGGTGAGTGGCTGCCAAGGGAGGCCATTTGCCATGGGAAAAAGAAGTCCTTTCCCCAGGGTCTGGGTGTCAGATGAAAGGTGGCCTTTGGGGTTCTGAGGACTTGTAGGGTAGTACTTACTGGCTAGAGTAGAGGAAATGGATTCTATTTGAATATCTGTCTAGAGGCTTTGCCCCACAGGTCCTGGTTGTCCTTGATGGGCTGCAGCTGTGAGCATTGAAGAGAACTGGGATAAAAGGGGGCGGCGTAGCCATTCAGGGAGAGCCTTGAAGGAGCCCTGAACTGGGAAAGAACAGCATGCAGAAGAAAGCGTCTGTGCTGTGAAGATCTGCAGCCATAAGAACACACCGAGGAGGTATGGACTTTAGCAATCTGAGAACAGCATGATGGGACTCTAGAGAAATAGAACAACAACAAGTGGCAGCTTTAGATTTGGAGCAATCCAGCAAAGCTTGCAAATTTCTTGCTGGGCACCACCCTCTTGGTCAGGGCGAGTGGCCAGAAATGGAGGCCATTTTCCATGGGGAAAACGAAGTCATTGGCCCAGGCTCTGGGTGTCAGATGACAGGTGGCATCTGGGGCTCTAAGGACTTGCAGGGTCCTAGTTGCTGGCAGCTTTCGTTCTGGAAGGATCCAGCAGAGTTTGTAGATTCCTGGCTTGGCACTGCCCTGCCTGCCAGGCCAAGTGGCCACAAATGAAGGCCATTTTCCATGGGAAAAAGATGTCCTTTCCCCAGGGTCTCAGGAATATGTTCAAGGTGGCGTTTGAGGCTCTAAGTACTTCCAGGGCCCTAGTTGCTGCCAGCTTTTCTTTTGGAAAAATCCAGCAACGATTGCATCATTCTAGCTAGGCTCCCACTTTCTGCCAGGGTGAGTGGCTGCCAAGGGAGGCCATTTGCCATGGGAAAAAGAAGTCCTTTCCCCAGGGTCTGGGTGTCAGATGAAAGGTGGCCTTTGGGGTTCTGAGGACTTGTAGGGTAGTACTTACTGGCTAGAGTAGAGGAAATGGATTCTATTTGAATATCTGTCTAGAGGCTTTGCCCCACAGGTCCTGGTTGTCCTTGATGGGCTGCAGCTGTGAGCATTGAAGAGAACTGGGATAAAAGGGGGCGGCGTAGCCATTCAGGGAGAGCCTTGAAGGAGCCCTGAACTGGGAAAGAACAGCATGCAGAAGAAAGCGTCTGTGCTGTGAAGATCTGCAGCCATAAGAACACACCGAGGAGGTATGGACTTTAGCAATCTGAGAACAGCATGATGGGACTCTAGAGAAATAGAACAACAACAAGTGGCAGCTTTAGATTTGGAGCAATCCAGCAAAGCTTGCAAATTTCTTGCTGGGCACCACCCTCTTGGTCAGGGCGAGTGGCCAGAAATGGAGGCCATTTTCCATGGGGAAAACGAAGTCATTGGCCCAGGCTCTGGGTGTCAGATGACAGGTGGCATCTGGGGCTCTAAGGACTTGCAGGGTCCTAGTTGCTGGCAGCTTTAGTTTTGGAAGGATCCAGCAGAGTTTGTAGATTCCTGGCTTGGCACTGCCCTGCCTGCCAGGCCAAGTGGCCACAAATGAAGGCCATTTTCCATGGGAAAAAGATGTCCTTTCCCCAGGGTCTCAGGAATATGTTCAAGGTGGCGTTTGAGGCTCTAAGTACTTCCAGGGCCCTAGTTGCTGCCAGCTTTTCTTTTGGAAAAATCCAGCAACGATTGCATCATTCTAGCTAGGCTCCCACTTTCTGCCAGGGTGAGTGGCTGCCAAGGGAGGCCATTTGCCATGGGAAAAAGAAGTCCTTTCCCCAGGGTCTGGGTGTCAGATGAAAGGTGGCCTTTGGGGTTCTGAGGACTTGTAGGGTAGTACTTACTGGCTAGAGTAGAGGAAATGGATTCTATTTGAATATCTGTCTAGAGGCTTTGCCCCACAGGTCCTGGTTGTCCTTGATGGGCTGCAGCTGTGAGCATTGAAGAGAACTGGGATAAAAGGGGGCGGCGTAGCCATTCAGGGAGAGCCTTGAAGGAGCCCTGAACTGGGAAAGAACAGCATGCAGAAGAAAGCGTCTCTGCTGTGAAGATCTGCAGCCATAAGAACACACCGAGGAGGTATGGACTTTAGCAATCTGAGAACAGCATGATGGGACTCTAGAGAAATAGAACAACAACAAGTGGCAGCTTTAGATTTGGAGCAATCCAGCAAAGCTTGCAAATTTCTTGCTGGGCACCACCCTCTTGGTCAGGGCGAGTGGCCAGAAATGGAGGCCATTTTCCATGGGGAAAACGAAGTCATTGGCCCAGGCTCTGGGTGTCAGATGACAGGTGGCATCTGGGGCTCTAAGGACTTGCAGGGTCCTAGTTGCTGGCAGCTTTCGTTCTGGAAGGATCCAGCAGAGTTTGTAGATTCCTGGCTTGGCACTGCCCTGCCTGCCAGGCCAAGTGGCCACAAATGAAGGCCATTTTCCATGGGAAAAAGAAGTCCTTTCCCCAGGGTCTCAGGAATATGTTCAAGGTGGCGTTTGAGGCTCTAAGTACTTCCAGGGCCCTAGTTGCTGCCAGCTTTTCTTTTGGAAAAATCCAGCAACGATTGCATCATTCTAGCTAGGCTCCCACTTTCTGCCAGGGTGAGTGGCTGCCAAGGGAGGCCATTTGCCATGGGAAAAAGAAGTCCTTTCCCCAGGGTCTGGGTGTCAGATGAAAGGTGGCCTTTGGGGTTCTGAGGACTTGTAGGGTAGTACTTACTGGCTAGAGTAGAGGAAATGGATTCTATTTGAATATCTGTCTAGAGGCTTTGCCCCACAGGTCCTGGTTGTCCTTGATGGGCTGCAGCTGTGAGCATTGAAGAGAACTGGGATAAAAGGGGGCGGCGTAGCCATTCAGGGAGAGCCTTGAAGGAGCCCTGAACTGGGAAAGAACAGCATGCAGAAGAAAGCGTCTGTGCTGTGAAGATCTGCAGCCATAAGAACACACCGAGGAGGTATGGACTTTAGCAATCTGAGAACAGCATGATGGGACTCTAGAGAAATAGAACAACAACAACTGGCAGCTTTAGATTTGGAGCAATCCAGCAAAGCTTGCAAATTTCTTGCTGGGCACCACCCTCTTGGTCAGGGCGAGTGGCCAGAAATGGAGGCCATTTTCCATGGGGAAAACGAAGTCATTGGCCCAGGCTCTGGGTGTCAGATGAAAGGTGGCGTCTGGGGCTCTAAGGACTTGCAGGGTCCTAGTTGCTGGCAGCTTTCGTTCTGGAAGGATCCAGCAGAGTTTGTAGATTCCTGGCTTGGCACTGCCCTGCCTGCCAGGCCAAGTGGCCACAAATGAAGGCCATTTTCCATGGGAAAAAGATGTCCTTTCCCCAGGGTCTCAGGAATATGTTCAAGGTGGCGTTTGAGGCTCTAAATACTTCCAGGGCCCTAGTTGCTGCCAGCTTTTCTTTTGGAAAAATCCAGCAACGATTGCATCATTCTAGCTAGGCTCCCACTTTCTGCCAGGGTGAGTGGCTGCCAAGGGAGGCCATTTGCCATGGGAAAAAGAAGTCCTTTCCCCAGGGTCTGGGTGTCAGATGAAAGGTGGCCTTTGGGGTTCTGAGGACTTGTAGGGTAGTACTTACTGGCTAGAGTAGAGGAAATGGATTCTATTTGAATATCTGTCTAGAGGCTTTGCCCCACAGGTCCTGGTTGTCCTTGATGGGCTGCAGCTGTGAGCATTGAAGAGAACTGGGATAAAAGGGGGCGGCGTAGCCATTCAGGGAGAGCCTTGAAGGAGCCCTGAACTGGGAAAGAACAGCATGCAGAAGAAAGCGTCTGTGCTGTGAAGATCTGCAGCCATAAGAACACACCGAGGAGGTATGGACTTTAGCAATCTGAGAACAGCATGATGGGACTCTAGAGAAATAGAACAACAACAAGTGGCAGCTTTAGATTTGGAGCAATCCAGCAAAGCTTGCAAATTTCTTGCTGGGCACCACCCTCTTGGTCAGGGCGAGTGGCCAGAAATGGAGGCCATTTTCCATGGGGAAAACGAAGTCATTGGCCCAGGCTCTGGGTGTCAGATGACAGGTGGCATCTGGGGCTCTAAGGACTTGCAGGGTCCTAGTTGCTGGCAGCTTTCGTTCTGGAAGGATCCAGCAGAGTTTGTAGATTCCTGGCTTGGCACTGCCCTGCCTGCCAGGCCAAGTGGCCACAAATGAAGGCCATTTTCCATGGGAAAAAGATGTCCTTTCCCCAGGGTCTCAGGAATATGTTCAAGGTGGCGTTTGAGGCTCTAAGTACTTCCAGGGCCCTAGTTGCTGCCAGCTTTTCTTTTGGAAAAATCCAGCAACGATTGCATCATTCTAGCTAGGCTCCCACTTTCTGCCAGGGTGAGTGGCTGCCAAGGGAGGCCATTTGCCATGGGAAAAAGAAGTCCTTTCCCCAGGGTCTGGGTGTCAGATGAAAGGTGGCCTTTGGGGTTCTGAGGACTTGTAGGGTAGTACTTACTGGCTAGAGTAGAGGAAATGGATTCTATTTGAATATCTGTCTAGAGGCTTTGCCCCACAGGTCCTGGTTGTCCTTGATGGGCTGCAGCTGTGAGCATTGAAGAGAACTGGGATAAAAGGGGGCGGCGTAGCCATTCAGGGAGAGCCTTGAAGGAGCCCTGAACTGGGAAAGAACAGCATGCAGAAGAAAGCGTCTCTGCTGTGAAGATCTGCAGCCATAAGAACACACCGAGGAGGTATGGACTTTAGCAATCTGAGAACAGCATGATGGGACTCTAGAGAAATAGAACAACAACAAGTGGCAGCTTTAGATTTGGAGCAATCCAGCAAAGCTTGCAAATTTCTTGCTGGGCACCACCCTCTTGGTCAGGGCGAGTGGCCAGAAATGGAGGCCATTTTCCATGGGGAAAACGAAGTCATTGGCCCAGGCTCTGGGTGTCAGATGACAGGTGGCATCTGGGGCTCTAAGGACTTGCAGGGTCCTAGTTGCTGGCAGCTTTCGTTCTGGAAGGATCCAGCAGAGTTTGTAGATTCCTGGCTTGGCACTGCCCTGCCTGCCAGGCCAAGTGGCCACAAATGAAGGCCATTTTCCATGGGAAAAAGAAGTCCTTTCCCCAGGGTCTCAGGAATATGTTCAAGGTGGCGTTTGAGGCTCTAAGTACTTCCAGGGCCCTAGTTGCTGCCAGCTTTTCTTTTGGAAAAATCCAGCAACGATTGCATCATTCTAGCTAGGCTCCCACTTTCTGCCAGGGTGAGTGGCTGCCAAGGGAGGCCATTTGCCATGGGAAAAAGAAGTCCTTTCCCCAGGGTCTGGGTGTCAGATGAAAGGTGGCCTTTGGGGTTCTGAGGACTTGTAGGGTAGTACTTACTGGCTAGAGTAGAGGAAATGGATTCTATTTGAATATCTGTCTAGAGGCTTTGCCCCACAGGTCCTGGTTGTCCTTGATGGGCTGCAGCTGTGAGCATTGAAGAGAACTGGGATAAAAGGGGGCGGCGTAGCCATTCAGGGAGAGCCTTGAAGGAGCCCTGAACTGGGAAAGAACAGCATGCAGAAGAAAGCGTCTGTGCTGTGAAGATCTGCAGCCATAAGAACACACCGAGGAGGTATGGACTTTAGCAATCTGAGAACAGCATGATGGGACTCTAGAGAAATAGAACAACAACAACTGGCAGCTTTAGATTTGGAGCAATCCAGCAAAGCTTGCAAATTTCTTGCTGGGCACCACCCTCTTGGTCAGGGCGAGTGGCCAGAAATGGAGGCCATTTTCCATGGGGAAAACGAAGTCATTGGCCCAGGCTCTGGGTGTCAGATGAAAGGTGGCGTCTGGGGCTCTAAGGACTTGCAGGGTCCTAGTTGCTGGCAGCTTTCGTTCTGGAAGGATCCAGCAGAGTTTGTAGATTCCTGGCTTGGCACTGCCCTGCCTGCCAGGCCAAGTGGCCACAAATGAAGGCCATTTTCCATGGGAAAAAGATGTCCTTTCCCCAGGGTCTCAGGAATATGTTCAAGGTGGCGTTTGAGGCTCTAAGTACTTCCAGGGCCCTAGTTGCTGCCAGCTTTTCTTTTGGAAAAATCCAGCAACGATTGCATCATTCTAGCTAGGCTCCCACTTTCTGCCAGGGTGAGTGGCTGCCAAGGGAGGCCATTTGCCATGGGAAAAAGAAGTCCTTTCCCCAGGGTCTGGGTGTCAGATGAAAGGTGGCCTTTGGGGTTCTGAGGACTTGTAGGGTAGTACTTACTGGCTAGAGTAGAGGAAATGGATTCTATTTGAATATCTGTCTAGAGGCTTTGCCCCACAGGTCCTGGTTGTCCTTGATGGGCTGCAGCTGTGAGCATTGAAGAGAACTGGGATAAAAGGGGGCGGCGTAGCCATTCAGGGAGAGCCTTGAAGGAGCCCTGAACTGGGAAAGAACAGCATGCAGAAGAAAGCGTCTGTGCTGTGAAGATCTGCAGCCATAAGAACACACCGAGGAGGTATGGACTTTAGCAATCTGAGAACAGCATGATGGGACTCTAGAGAAATAGAACAACAACAAGTGGCAGCTTTAGATTTGGAGCAATCCAGCAAAGCTTGCAAATTTCTTGCTGGGCACCACCCTCTTGGTCAGGGCGAGTGGCCAGAAATGGAGGCCATTTTCCATGGGGAAAACGAAGTCATTGGCCCAGGCTCTGGGTGTCAGATGACAGGTGGCATCTGGGGCTCTAAGGACTTGCAGGGTCCTAGTTGCTGGCAGCTTTCGTTCTGGAAGGATCCAGCAGAGTTTGTAGATTCCTGGCTTGGCACTGCCCTGCCTGCCAGGCCAAGTGGCCACAAATGAAGGCCATTTTCCATGGGAAAAAGAAGTCCTTTCCCCAGGGTCTCAGGAATATGTTCAAGGTGGCGTTTGAGGCTCTAAGTACTTCCAGGGCCCTAGTTGCTGCCAGCTTTTCTTTTGGAAAAATCCAGCAACGATTGCATCATTCTAGCTAGGCTCCCACTTTCTGCCAGGGTGAGTGGCTGCCAAGGGAGGCCATTTGCCATGGGAAAAAGAAGTCCTTTCCCCAGGGTCTGGGTGTCAGATGAAAGGTGGCCTTTGGGGTTCTGAGGACTTGTAGGGTAGTACTTACTGGCTAGAGTAGAGGAAATGGATTCTATTTGAATATCTGTCTAGAGGCTTTGCCCCACAGGTCCTGGTTGTCCTTGATGGGCTGCAGCTGTGAGCATTGAAGAGAACTGGGATAAAAGGGGGCGGCGTAGCCATTCAGGGAGAGCCTTGAAGGAGCCCTGAACTGGGAAAGAACAGCATGCAGAAGAAAGCGTCTGTGCTGTGAAGATCTGCAGCCATAAGAACACACCGAGGAGGTATGGACTTTAGCAATCTGAGAACAGCATGATGGGACTCTAGAGAAATAGAACAACAACAAGTGGCAGCTTTAGATTTGGAGCAATCCAGCAAAGCTTGCAAATTTCTTGCTGGGCACCACCCTCTTGGTCAGGGCGAGTGGCCAGAAATGGAGGCCATTTTCCATGGGGAAAACGAAGTCATTGGCCCAGGCTCTGGGTGTCAGATGACAGGTGGCATCTGGGGCTCTAAGGACTTGCAGGGTCCTAGTTGCTGGCAGCTTTAGTTTTGGAAGGATCCAGCAGAGTTTGTAGATTCCTGGCTTGGCACTGCCCTGCCTGCCAGGCCAAGTGGCCACAAATGAAGGCCATTTTCCATGGGAAAAAGATGTCCTTTCCCCAGGGTCTCAGGAATATGTTCAAGGTGGCGTTTGAGGCTCTAAGTACTTCCAGGGCCCTAGTTGCTGCCAGCTTTTCTTTTGGAAAAATCCAGCAACGATTGCATCATTCTAGCTAGGCTCCCACTTTCTGCCAGGGTGAGTGGCTGCCAAGGGAGGCCATTTGCCATGGGAAAAAGAAGTCCTTTCCCCAGGGTCTGGGTGTCAGATGAAAGGTGGCCTTTGGGGTTCTGAGGACTTGTAGGGTAGTACTTACTGGCTAGAGTAGAGGAAATGGATTCTATTTGAATATCTGTCTAGAGGCTTTGCCCCACAGGTCCTGGTTGTCCTTGATGGGCTGCAGCTGTGAGCATTGAAGAGAACTGGGATAAAAGGGGGCGGCGTAGCCATTCAGGGAGAGCCTTGAAGGAGCCCTGAACTGGGAAAGAACAGCATGCAGAAGAAAGCGTCTGTGCTGTGAAGATCTGCAGCCATAAGAACACACCGAGGAGGTATGGACTTTAGCAATCTGAGAACAGCATGATGGGACTCTAGAGAAATAGAACAACAACAAGTGGCAGCTTTAGATTTGGAGCAATCCAGCAAAGCTTGCAAATTTCTTGCTGGGCACCACCCTCTTGGTCAGGGCGAGTGGCCAGAAATGGAGGCCATTTTCCATGGGGAAAACGAAGTCATTGGCCCAGGCTCTGGGTGTCAGATGACAGGTGGCATCTGGGGCTCTAAGGACTTGCAGGGTCCTAGTTGCTGGCAGCTTTAGTTTTGGAAGGATCCAGCAGAGTTTGTAGATTCCTGGCTTGGCACTGCCCTGCCTGCCAGGCCAAGTGGCCACAAATGAAGGCCATTTTCCATGGGAAAAAGATGTCCTTTCCCCAGGGTCTCAGGAATATGTTCAAGGTGGCGTTTGAGGCTCTAAGTACTTCCAGGGCCCTAGTTGCTGCCAGCTTTTCTTTTGGAAAAATCCAGCAACGATTGCATCATTCTAGCTAGGCTCCCACTTTCTGCCAGGGTGAGTGGCTGCCAAGGGAGGCCATTTGCCATGGGAAAAAGAAGTCCTTTCCCCAGGGTCTGGGTGTCAGATGAAAGGTGGCCTTTGGGGTTCTGAGGACTTGTAGGGTAGTACTTACTGGCTAGAGTAGAGGAAATGGATTCTATTTGAATATCTGTCTAGAGGCTTTGCCCCACAGGTCCTGGTTGTCCTTGATGGGCTGCAGCTGTGAGCATTGAAGAGAACTGGGATAAAAGGGGGCGGCGTAGCCATTCAGGGAGAGCCTTGAAGGAGCCCTGAACTGGGAAAGAACAGCATGCAGAAGAAAGCGTCTGTGCTGTGAAGATCTGCAGCCATAAGAACACACCGAGGAGGTATGGACTTTAGCAATCTGAGAACAGCATGATGGGACTCTAGAGAAATAGAACAACAACAAGTGGCAGCTTTAGATTTGGAGCAATCCAGCAAAGCTTGCAAATTTCTTGCTGGGCACCACCCTCTTGGTCAGGGTGAGAGGCCAGAAATGGAGGCCATTTTCCATGGGGAAAACGAAGTCATTGGCCCAGGCTCTGGGTGTCAGATGAAAGGTGGCGTCTGGGGCTCTAAGGACTTGCAGGGTCCTAGTTGCTGGCAGCTTTCGTTCTGGAAGGATCCAGCAGAGTTTGTAGATTCCTGGCTTGGCACTGCCCTGCCTGCCAGGCCAAGTGGCCACAAATGAAGGCCATTTTCCATGGGAAAAAGATGTCCTTTCCCCAGGGTCTCAGGAATATGTTCAAGGTGGCGTTTGAGGCTCTAAGTACTTCCAGGGCCCTAGTTGCTGCCAGCTTTTCTTTTGGAAAAATCCAGCAACGATTGCATCATTCTAGCTAGGCTCCCACTTTCTGCCAGGGTGAGTGGCTGCCAAGGGAGGCCATTTGCCATGGGAAAAAGAAGTCCTTTCCCCAGGGTCTGGGTGTCAGATGAAAGGTGGCCTTTGGGGTTCTGAGGACTTGTAGGGTAGTACTTACTGGCTAGAGTAGAGGAAATGGATTCTATTTGAATATCTGTCTAGAGGCTTTGCCCCACAGGTCCTGGTTGTCCTTGATGGGCTGCAGCTGTGAGCATTGAAGAGAACTGGGATAAAAGGGGGCGGCGTAGCCATTCAGGGAGAGCCTTGAAGGAGCCCTGAACTGGGAAAGAACAGCATGCAGAAGAAAGCGTCTGTGCTGTGAAGATCTGCAGCCATAAGAACACACCGAGGAGGTATGGACTTTAGCAATCTGAGAACAGCATGATGGGACTCTAGAGAAATAGAACAACAACAAGTGGCAGCTTTAGATTTGGAGCAATCCAGCAAAGCTTGCAAATTTCTTGCTGGGCACCACCCTCTTGGTCAGGGCGAGTGGCCAGAAATGGAGGCCATTTTCCATGGGGAAAACGAAGTCATTGGCCCAGGCTCTGGGTGTCAGATGACAGGTGGCATCTGGGGCTCTAAGGACTTGCAGGGTCCTAGTTGCTGGCAGCTTTAGTTTTGGAAGGATCCAGCAGAGTTTGTAGATTCCTGGCTTGGCACTGCCCTGCCTGCCAGGCCAAGTGGCCACAAATGAAGGCCATTTTCCATGGGAAAAAGATGTCCTTTCCCCAGGGTCTCAGGAATATGTTCAAGGTGGCGTTTGAGGCTCTAAGTACTTCCAGGGCCCTAGTTGCTGCCAGCTTTTCTTTTGGAAAAATCCAGCAACGATTGCATCATTCTAGCTAGGCTCCCACTTTCTGCCAGGGTGAGTGGCTGCCAAGGGAGGCCATTTGCCATGGGAAAAAGAAGTCCTTTCCCCAGGGTCTGGGTGTCAGATGAAAGGTGGCCTTTGGGGTTCTGAGGACTTGTAGGGTAGTACTTACTGGCTAGAGTAGAGGAAATGGATTCTATTTGAATATCTGTCTAGAGGCTTTGCCCCACAGGTCCTGGTTGTCCTTGATGGGCTGCAGCTGTGAGCATTGAAGAGAACTGGGATAAAAGGGGGCGGCGTAGCCATTCAGGGAGAGCCTTGAAGGAGCCCTGAACTGGGAAAGAACAGCATGCAGAAGAAAGCGTCTGTGCTGTGAAGATCTGCAGCCATAAGAACACACCGAGGAGGTATGGACTTTAGCAATCTGAGAACAGCATGATGGGACTCTAGAGAAATAGAACAACAACAAGTGGCAGCTTTAGATTTGGAGCAATCCAGCAAAGCTTGCAAATTTCTTGCTGGGCACCACCCTCTTGGTCAGGGCGAGTGGCCAGAAATGGAGGCCATTTTCCATGGGGAAAACGAAGTCATTGGCCCAGGCTCTGGGTGTCAGATGACAGGTGGCATCTGGGGCTCTAAGGACTTGCAGGGTCCTAGTTGCTGGCAGCTTTAGTTTTGGAAGGATCCAGCAGAGTTTGTAGATTCCTGGCTTGGCACTGCCCTGCCTGCCAGGCCAAGTGGCCACAAATGAAGGCCATTTTCCATGGGAAAAAGATGTCCTTTCCCCAGGGTCTCAGGAATATGTTCAAGGTGGCGTTTGAGGCTCTAAGTACTTCCAGGGCCCTAGTTGCTGCCAGCTTTTCTTTTGGAAAAATCCAGCAACGATTGCATCATTCTAGCTAGGCTCCCACTTTCTGCCAGGGTGAGTGGCTGCCAAGGGAGGCCATTTGCCATGGGAAAAAGAAGTCCTTTCCCCAGGGTCTGGGTGTCAGATGAAAGGTGGCCTTTGGGGTTCTGAGGACTTGTAGGGTAGTACTTACTGGCTAGAGTAGAGGAAATGGATTCTATTTGAATATCTGTCTAGAGGCTTTGCCCCACAGGTCCTGGTTGTCCTTGATGGGCTGCAGCTGTGAGCATTGAAGAGAACTGGGATAAAAGGGGGCGGCGTAGCCATTCAGGGAGAGCCTTGAAGGAGCCCTGAACTGGGAAAGAACAGCATGCAGAAGAAAGCGTCTGTGCTGTGAAGATCTGCAGCCATAAGAACACACCGAGGAGGTATGGACTTTAGCAATCTGAGAACAGCATGATGGGACTCTAGAGAAATAGAACAACAACAAGTGGCAGCTTTAGATTTGGAGCAATCCAGCAAAGCTTGCAAATTTCTTGCTGGGCACCACCCTCTTGGTCAGGGTGAGAGGCCAGAAATGGAGGCCATTTTCCATGGGGAAAACGAAGTCATTGGCCCAGGCTCTGGGTGTCAGATGAAAGGTGGCGTCTGGGGCTCTAAGGACTTGCAGGGTCCTAGTTGCTGGCAGCTTTCGTTCTGGAAGGATCCAGCAGAGTTTGTAGATTCCTGGCTTGGCACTGCCCTGCCTGCCAGGCCAAGTGGCCACAAATGAAGGCCATTTTCCATGGGAAAAAGATGTCCTTTCCCCAGGGTCTCAGGAATATGTTCAAGGTGGCGTTTGAGGCTCTAAGTACTTCCAGGGCCCTAGTTGCTGCCAGCTTTTCTTTTGGAAAAATCCAGCAACGATTGCATCATTCTAGCTAGGCTCCCACTTTCTGCCAGGGTGAGTGGCTGCCAAGGGAGGCCATTTGCCATGGGAAAAAGAAGTCCTTTCCCCAGGGTCTGGGTGTCAGATGAAAGGTGGCCTTTGGGGTTCTGAGGACTTGTAGGGTAGTACTTACTGGCTAGAGTAGAGGAAATGGATTCTATTTGAATATCTGTCTAGAGGCTTTGCCCCACAGGTCCTGGTTGTCCTTGATGGGCTGCAGCTGTGAGCATTGAAGAGAACTGGGATAAAAGGGGGCGGCGTAGCCATTCAGGGAGAGCCTTGAAGGAGCCCTGAACTGGGAAAGAACAGCATGCAGAAGAAAGCGTCTGTGCTGTGAAGATCTGCAGCCATAAGAACACACCGAGGAGGTATGGACTTTAGCAATCTGAGAACAGCATGATGGGACTCTAGAGAAATAGAACAACAACAAGTGGCAGCTTTAGATTTGGAGCAATCCAGCAAAGCTTGCAAATTTCTTGCTGGGCACCACCCTCTTGGTCAGGGCGAGTGGCCAGAAATGGAGGCCATTTTCCATGGGGAAAACGAAGTCATTGGCCCAGGCTCTGGGTGTCAGATGACAGGTGGCATCTGGGGCTCTAAGGACTTGCAGGGTCCTAGTTGCTGGCAGCTTTCGTTCTGGAAGGATCCAGCAGAGTTTGTAGATTCCTGGCTTGGCACTGCCCTGCCTGCCAGGCCAAGTGGCCACAAATGAAGGCCATTTTCCATGGGAAAAAGATGTCCTTTCCCCAGGGTCTCAGGAATATGTTCAAGGTGGCGTTTGAGGCTCTAAGTACTTCCAGGGCCCTAGTTGCTGCCAGCTTTTCTTTTGGAAAAATCCAGCAACGATTGCATCATTCTAGCTAGGCTCCCACTTTCTGCCAGGGTGAGTGGCTGCCAAGGGAGGCCATTTGCCATGGGAAAAAGAAGTCCTTTCCCCAGGGTCTGGGTGTCAGATGAAAGGTGGCCTTTGGGGTTCTGAGGACTTGTAGGGTAGTACTTACTGGCTAGAGTAGAGGAAATGGATTCTATTTGAATATCTGTCTAGAGGCTTTGCCCCACAGGTCCTGGTTGTCCTTGATGGGCTGCAGCTGTGAGCATTGAAGAGAACTGGGATAAAAGGGGGCGGCGTAGCCATTCAGGGAGAGCCTTGAAGGAGCCCTGAACTGGGAAAGAACAGCATGCAGAAGAAAGCGTCTGTGCTGTGAAGATCTGCAGCCATAAGAACACACCGAGGAGGTATGGACTTTAGCAATCTGAGAACAGCATGATGGGACTCTAGAGAAATAGAACAACAACAAGTGGCAGCTTTAGATTTGGAGCAATCCAGCAAAGCTTGCAAATTTCTTGCTGGGCACCACCCTCTTGGTCAGGGCGAGTGGCCAGAAATGGAGGCCATTTTCCATGGGGAAAACGAAGTCATTGGCCCAGGCTCTGGGTGTCAGATGACAGGTGGCATCTGGGGCTCTAAGGACTTGCAGGGTCCTAGTTGCTGGCAGCTTTCGTTCTGGAAGGATCCAGCAGAGTTTGTAGATTCCTGGCTTGGCACTGCCCTGCCTGCCAGGCCAAGTGGCCACAAATGAAGGCCATTTTCCATGGGAAAAAGATGTCCTTTCCCCAGGGTCTCAGGAATATGTTCAAGGTGGCGTTTGAGGCTCTAAGTACTTCCAGGGCCCTAGTTGCTGCCAGCTTTTCTTTTGGAAAAATCCAGCAACGATTGCATCATTCTAGCTAGGCTCCCACTTTCTGCCAGGGTGAGTGGCTGCCAAGGGAGGCCATTTGCCATGGGAAAAAGAAGTCCTTTCCCCAGGGTCTGGGTGTCAGATGAAAGGTGGCCTTTGGGGTTCTGAGGACTTGTAGGGTAGTACTTACTGGCTAGAGTAGAGGAAATGGATTCTATTTGAATATCTGTCTAGAGGCTTTGCCCCACAGGTCCTGGTTGTCCTTGATGGGCTGCAGCTGTGAGCATTGAAGAGAACTGGGATAAAAGGGGGCGGCGTAGCCATTCAGGGAGAGCCTTGAAGGAGCCCTGAACTGGGAAAGAACAGCATGCAGAAGAAAGCGTCTGTGCTGTGAAGATCTGCAGCCATAAGAACACACCGAGGAGGTATGGACTTTAGCAATCTGAGAACAGCATGATGGGACTCTAGAGAAATAGAACAACAACAAGTGGCAGCTTTAGATTTGGAGCAATCCAGCAAAGCTTGCAAATTTCTTGCTGGGCACCACCCTCTTGGTCAGGGCGAGTGGCCAGAAATGGAGGCCATTTTCCATGGGGAAAACGAAGTCATTGGCCCAGGCTCTGGGTGTCAGATGACAGGTGGCATCTGGGGCTCTAAGGACTTGCAGGGTCCTAGTTGCTGGCAGCTTTAGTTTTGGAAGGATCCAGCAGAGTTTGTAGATTCCTGGCTTGGCACTGCCCTGCCTGCCAGGCCAAGTGGCCACAAATGAAGGCCATTTTCCATGGGAAAAAGATGTCCTTTCCCCAGGGTCTCAGGAATATGTTCAAGGTGGCGTTTGAGGCTCTAAGTACTTCCAGGGCCCTAGTTGCTGCCAGCTTTTCTTTTGGAAAAATCCAGCAACGATTGCATCATTCTAGCTAGGCTCCCACTTTCTGCCAGGGTGAGTGGCTGCCAAGGGAGGCCATTTGCCATGGGAAAAAGAAGTCCTTTCCCCAGGGTCTGGGTGTCAGATGAAAGGTGGCCTTTGGGGTTCTGAGGACTTGTAGGGTAGTACTTACTGGCTAGAGTAGAGGAAATGGATTCTATTTGAATATCTGTCTAGAGGCTTTGCCCCACAGGTCCTGGTTGTCCTTGATGGGCTGCAGCTGTGAGCATTGAAGAGAACTGGGATAAAAGGGGGCGGCGTAGCCATTCAGGGAGAGCCTTGAAGGAGCCCTGAACTGGGAAAGAACAGCATGCAGAAGAAAGCGTCTGTGCTGTGAAGATCTGCAGCCATAAGAACACACCGAGGAGGTATGGACTTTAGCAATCTGAGAACAGCATGATGGGACTCTAGAGAAATAGAACAACAACAAGTGGCAGCTTTAGATTTGGAGCAATCCAGCAAAGCTTGCAAATTTCTTGCTGGGCACCACCCTCTTGGTCAGGGCGAGTGGCCAGAAATGGAGGCCATTTTCCATGGGGAAAACGAAGTCATTGGCCCAGGCTCTGGGTGTCAGATGACAGGTGGCATCTGGGGCTCTAAGGACTTGCAGGGTCCTAGTTGCTGGCAGCTTTCGTTCTGGAAGGATCCAGCAGAGTTTGTAGATTCCTGGCTTGGCACTGCCCTGCCTGCCAGGCCAAGTGGCCACAAATGAAGGCCATTTCCCATGGGAAAAACGAAGTCCTTTCCCCAGGGTCTCAGGAATATGTTCAAGGTGGCGTTTGAGGCTCTAAGTACTTCCAGGGCCCTAGTTGCTGCCAGCTTTTCTTTTGGAAAAATCCAGCAACGATTGCATCATTCTAGCTAGGCTCCCACTTTCTGCCAGGGTGAGTGGCTGCCAAGGGAGGCCATTTGCCATGGGAAAAAGAAGTCCTTTCCCCAGGGTCTGGGTGTCAGATGAAAGGTGGCCTTTGGGGTTCTGAGGACTTGTAGGGTAGTACTTACTGGCTAGAGTAGAGGAAATGGATTCTATTTGAATATCTGTCTAGAGGCTTTGCCCCACAGGTCCTGGTTGTCCTTGATGGGCTGCAGCTGTGAGCATTGAAGAGAACTGGGATAAAAGGGGGCGGCGTAGCCATTCAGGGAGAGCCTTGAAGGAGCCCTGAACTGGGAAAGAACAGCATGCAGAAGAAAGCGTCTGTGCTGTGAAGATCTGCAGCCATAAGAACACACCGAGGAGGTATGGACTTTAGCAATCTGAGAACAGCATGATGGGACTCTAGAGAAATAGAACAACAACAAGTGGCAGCTTTAGATTTGGAGCAATCCAGCAAAGCTTGCAAATTTCTTGCTGGGCACCACCCTCTTGGTCAGGGCGAGTGGCCAGAAATGGAGGCCATTTTCCATGGGGAAAACGAAGTCATTGGCCCAGGCTCTGGGTGTCAGATGACAGGTGGCATCTGGGGCTCTAAGGACTTGCAGGGTCCTAGTTGCTGGCAGCTTTAGTTTTGGAAGGATCCAGCAGAGTTTGTAGATTCCTGGCTTGGCACTGCCCTGCCTGCCAGGCCAAGTGGCCACAAATGAAGGCCATTTTCCATGGGAAAAAGATGTCCTTTCCCCAGGGTCTCAGGAATATGTTCAAGGTGGCGTTTGAGGCTCTAAGTACTTCCAGGGCCCTAGTTGCTGCCAGCTTTTCTTTTGGAAAAATCCAGCAACGATTGCATCATTCTAGCTAGGCTCCCACTTTGTGCCAGGGTGAGTGGCTGCCAAGGGAGGCCATTTGCCATGGGAAAAAGAAGTCCTTTCCCCAGGGTCTGGGTGTCAGATGAAAGGTGGCCTTTGGGGTTCTGAGGACTTGTAGGGTAGTACTTACTGGCTAGAGTAGAGGAAATGGATTCTATTTGAATATCTGTCTAGAGGCTTTGCCCCACAGGTCCTGGTTGTCCTTGATGGGCTGCAGCTGTGAGCATTGAAGAGAACTGGGATAAAAGGGGGCGGCGTAGCCATTCAGGGAGAGCCTTGAAGGAGCCCTGAACTGGGAAAGAACAGCATGCAGAAGAAAGCGTCTGTGCTGTGAAGATCTGCAGCCATAAGAACACACCGAGGAGGTATGGACTTTAGCAATCTGAGAACAGCATGATGGGACTCTAGAGAAATAGAACAACAACAAGTGGCAGCTTTAGATTTGGAGCAATCCAGCAAAGCTTGCAAATTTCTTGCTGGGCACCACCCTCTTGGTCAGGGCGAGTGGCCAGAAATGGAGGCCATTTTCCATGGGGAAAACGAAGTCATTGGCCCAGGCTCTGGGTGTCAGATGACAGGTGGCATCTGGGGCTCTAAGGACTTGCAGGGTCCTAGTTGCTGGCAGCTTTCGTTCTGGAAGGATCCAGCAGAGTTTGTAGATTCCTGGCTTGGCACTGCCCTGCCTGCCAGGCCAAGTGGCCACAAATGAAGGCCATTTTCCATGGGAAAAAGATGTCCTTTCCCCAGGGTCTCAGGAATATGTTCAAGGTGGCGTTTGAGGCTCTAAGTACTTCCAGGGCCCTAGTTGCTGCCAGCTTTTCTTTTGGAAAAATCCAGCAACGATTGCATCATTCTAGCTAGGCTCCCACTTTCTGCCAGGGTGAGTGGCTGCCAAGGGAGGCCATTTGCCATGGGAAAAAGAAGTCCTTTCCCCAGGGTCTGGGTGTCAGATGAAAGGTGGCCTTTGGGGTTCTGAGGACTTGTAGGGTAGTACTTACTGGCTAGAGTAGAGGAAATGGATTCTATTTGAATATCTGTCTAGAGGCTTTGCCCCACAGGTCCTGGTTGTCCTTGATGGGCTGCAGCTGTGAGCATTGAAGAGAACTGGGATAAAAGGGGGCGGCGTAGCCATTCAGGGAGAGCCTTGAAGGAGCCCTGAACTGGGAAAGAACAGCATGCAGAAGAAAGCGTCTGTGCTGTGAAGATCTGCAGCCATAAGAACACACCGAGGAGGTATGGACTTTAGCAATCTGAGAACAGCATGATGGGACTCTAGAGAAATAGAACAACAACAAGTGGCAGCTTTAGATTTGGAGCAATCCAGCAAAGCTTGCAAATTTCTTGCTGGGCACCACCCTCTTGGTCAGGGCGAGTGGCCAGAAATGGAGGCCATTTTCCATGGGGAAAACGAAGTCATTGGCCCAGGCTCTGGGTGTCAGATGACAGGTGGCATCTGGGGCTCTAAGGACTTGCAGGGTCCTAGTTGCTGGCAGCTTTCGTTCTGGAAGGATCCAGCAGAGTTTGTAGATTCCTGGCTTGGCACTGCCCTGCCTGCCAGGCCAAGTGGCCACAAATGAAGGCCATTTTCCATGGGAAAAAGATGTCCTTTCCCCAGGGTCTCAGGAATATGTTCAAGGTGGCGTTTGAGGCTCTAAGTACTTCCAGGGCCCTAGTTGCTGCCAGCTTTTCTTTTGGAAAAATCCAGCAACGATTGCATCATTCTAGCTAGGCTCCCACTTTCTGCCAGGGTGAGTGGCTGCCAAGGGAGGCCATTTGCCATGGGAAAAAGAAGTCCTTTCCCCAGGGTCTGGGTGTCAGATGAAAGGTGGCCTTTGGGGTTCTGAGGACTTGTAGGGTAGTACTTACTGGCTAGAGTAGAGGAAATGGATTCTATTTGAATATCTGTCTAGAGGCTTTGCCCCACAGGTCCTGGTTGTCCTTGATGGGCTGCAGCTGTGAGCATTGAAGAGAACTGGGATAAAAGGGGGCGGCGTAGCCATTCAGGGAGAGCCTTGAAGGAGCCCTGAACTGGGAAAGAACAGCATGCAGAAGAAAGCGTCTGTGCTGTGAAGATCTGCAGCCATAAGAACACACCGAGGAGGTATGGACTTTAGCAATCTGAGAACAGCATGATGGGACTCTAGAGAAATAGAACAACAACAAGTGGCAGCTTTAGATTTGGAGCAATCCAGCAAAGCTTGCAAATTTCTTGCTGGGCACCACCCTCTTGGTCAGGGCGAGTGGCCAGAAATGGAGGCCATTTTCCATGGGGAAAACGAAGTCATTGGCCCAGGCTCTGGGTGTCAGATGACAGGTGGCATCTGGGGCTGTAAGGACTTGCAGGGTCCTAGTTGCTGGCAGCTTTAGTTTTGGAAGGATCCAGCAGAGTTTGTAGATTCCTGGCTTGGCACTGCCCTGCCTGCCAGGCCAAGTGGCCACAAATGAAGGCCATTTTCCATGGGAAAAAGATGTCCTTTCCCCAGGGTCTCAGGAATATGTTCAAGGTGGCGTTTGAGGCTCTAAGTACTTCCAGGGCCCTAGTTGCTGCCAGCTTTTCTTTTGGAAAAATCCAGCAACGATTGCATCATTCTAGCTAGGCTCCCACTTTCTGCCAGGGTGAGTGGCTGCCAAGGGAGGCCATTTGCCATGGGAAAAAGAAGTCCTTTGCCCAGGGTCTGGGTGTCAGATGAAAGGTGGCCTTTGGGGTTCTGAGGACTTGTAGGGTAGTACTTACTGGCTAGAGTAGAGGAAATGGATTCTATTTGAATATCTGTCTAGAGGCTTTGCCCCACAGGTCCTGGTTGTCCTTGATGGGCTGCAGCTGTGAGCATTGAAGAGAACTGGGATAAAAGGGGGCGGCGTAGCCATTCAGGGAGAGCCTTGAAGGAGCCCTGAACTGGGAAAGAACAGCATGCAGAAGAAAGCGTCTGTGCTGTGAAGATCTGCAGCCATAAGAACACACCGAGGAGGTATGGACTTTAGCAATCTGAGAACAGCATGATGGGACTCTAGAGAAATAGAACAACAACAAGTGGCAGCTTTAGATTTGGAGCAATCCAGCAAAGCTTGCAAATTTCTTGCTGGGCACCACCCTCTTGGTCAGGGCGAGTGGCCAGAAATGGAGGCCATTTTCCATGGGGAAAACGAAGTCATTGGCCCAGGCTCTGGGTGTCAGATGACAGGTGGCATCTGGGGCTCTAAGGACTTGCAGGGTCCTAGTTGCTGGCAGCTTTAGTTTTGGAAGGATCCAGCAGAGTTTGTAGATTCCTGGCTTGACACTGCCCTGCCTGCCAGGCCAAGTGGCCACAAATGAAGGCCATTTTCCATGGGAAAAAGATGTCCTTTCCCCAGGGTCTCAGGAATATGTTCAAGGTGGCGTTTGAGGCTCTAAGTACTTCCAGGGCCCTAGTTGCTGCCAGCTTTTCTTTTGGAAAAATCCAGCAACGATTGCATCATTCTAGCTAGGCTCCCACTTTCTGCCAGGGTGAGTGGCTGCCAAGGGAGGCCATTTGCCATGGGAAAAAGAAGTCCTTTCCCCAGGGTCTGGGTGTCAGATGAAAGGTGGCCTTTGGGGTTCTGAGGACTTGTAGGGTAGTACTTACTGGCTAGAGTAGAGGAAATGGATTCTATTTGAATATCTGTCTAGAGGCTTTGCCCCACAGGTCCTGGTTGTCCTTGATGGGCTGCAGCTGTGAGCATTGAAGAGAACTGGGATAAAAGGGGGCGGCGTAGCCATTCAGGGAGAGCCTTGAAGGAGCCCTGAACTGGGAAAGAACAGCATGCAGAAGAAAGCGTCTGTGCTGTGAAGATCTGCAGCCATAAGAACACACCGAGGAGGTATGGACTTTAGCAATCTGAGAACAGCATGATGGGACTCTAGAGAAATAGAACAACAACAAGTGGCAGCTTTAGATTTGGAGCAATCCAGCAAAGCTTGCAAATTTCTTGCTGGGCACCACCCTCTTGGTCAGGGCGAGTGGCCAGAAATGGAGGCCATTTTCCATGGGGAAAACGAAGTCATTGGCCCAGGCTCTGGGTGTCAGATGACAGGTGGCATCTGGGGCTCTAAGGACTTGCAGGGTCCTAGTTGCTGGCAGCTTTAGTTTTGGAAGGATCCAGCAGAGTTTGTAGATTCCTGGCTTGACACTGCCCTGCCTGCCAGGCCAAGTGGCCACAAATGAAGGCCATTTTCCATGGGAAAAAGATGTCCTTTCCCCAGGGTCTCAGGAATATGTTCAAGGTGGCGTTTGAGGCTCTAAGTACTTCCAGGGCCCTAGTTGCTGCCAGCTTTTCTTTTGGAAAAATCCAGCAACGATTGCATCATTCTAGCTAGGCTCCCACTTTCTGCCAGGGTGAGTGGCTGCCAAGGGAGGCCATTTGCCATGGGAAAAAGAAGTCCTTTCCCCAGGGTCTGGGTGTCAGATGAAAGGTGGCCTTTGGGGTTCTGAGGACTTGTAGGGTAGTACTTACTGGCTAGAGTAGAGGAAATGGATTCTATTTGAATATCTGTCTAGAGGCTTTGCCCCACAGGTCCTGGTTGTCCTTGATGGGCTGCAGCTGTGAGCATTGAAGAGAACTGGGATAAAAGGGGGCGGCGTAGCCATTCAGGGAGAGCCTTGAAGGAGCCCTGAACTGGGAAAGAACAGCATGCAGAAGAAAGCGTCTGTGCTGTGAAGATCTGCAGCCATAAGAACACACCGAGGAGGTATGGACTTTAGCAATCTGAGAACAGCATGATGGGACTCTAGAGAAATAGAACAACAACAAGTGGCAGCTTTAGATTTGGAGCAATCCAGCAAAGCTTGCAAATTTCTTGCTGGGCACCACCCTCTTGGTCAGGGCGAGTGGCCAGAAATGGAGGCCATTTTCCATGGGGAAAACGAAGTCATTGGCCCAGGCTCTGGGTGTCAGATGACAGGTGGCATCTGGGGCTCTAAGGACTTGCAGGGTCCTAGTTGCTGGCAGCTTTCGTTCTGGAAGGATCCAGCAGAGTTTGTAGATTCCTGGCTTGGCACTGCCCTGCCTGCCAGGCCAAGTGGCCACAAATGAAGGCCATTTTCCATGGGAAAAAGATGTCCTTTCCCCAGGGTCTCAGGAATATGTTCAAGGTGGCGTTTGAGGCTCTAAGTACTTCCAGGGCCCTAGTTGCTGCCAGCTTTTCTTTTGGAAAAATCCAGCAACGATTGCATCATTCTAGCTAGGCTCCCACTTTCTGCCAGGGTGAGTGGCTGCCAAGGGAGGCCATTTGCCATGGGAAAAAGAAGTCCTTTCCCCAGGGTCTGGGTGTCAGATGAAAGGTGGCCTTTGGGGTTCTGAGGACTTGTAGGGTAGTACTTACTGGCTAGAGTAGAGGAAATGGATTCTATTTGAATATCTGTCTAGAGGCTTTGCCCCACAGGTCCTGGTTGTCCTTGATGGGCTGCAGCTGTGAGCATTGAAGAGAACTGGGATAAAAGGGGGTGGCGTAGCCATTCAGGGAGAGCCTTGAAGGAGCCCTGAACTGGGAAAGAACAGCATGCAGAAGAAAGCGTCTGTGCTGTGAAGATCTGCAGCCATAAGAACACACCGAGGAGGTATGGACTTTAGCAATCTGAGAACAGCATGATGGGACTCTAGAGAAATAGAACAACAACAAGTGGCAGCTTTAGATTTGGAGCAATCCAGCAAAGCTTGCAAATTTCTTGCTGGGCACCACCCTCTTGGTCAGGGCGAGTGGCCAGAAATGGAGGCCATTTTCCATGGGGAAAACGAAGTCATTGGCCCAGGCTCTGGGTGTCAGATGACAGGTGGCATCTGGGGCTCTAAGGACTTGCAGGGTCCTAGTTGCTGGCAGCTTTAGTTTTGGAAGGATCCAGCAGAGTTTGTAGATTCCTGGCTTGGCACTGCCCTGCCTGCCAGGCCAAGTGGCCACAAATGAAGGCCATTTTCCATGGGAAAAAGATGTCCTTTCCCCAGGGTCTCAGGAATATGTTCAAGGTGGCGTTTGAGGCTCTAAGTACTTCCAGGGCCCTAGTTGCTGCCAGCTTTTCTTTTGGAAAAATCCAGCAACGATTGCATCATTCTAGCTAGGCTCCCACTTTCTGCCAGGGTGAGTGGCTGCCAAGGGAGGCCATTTGCCATGGGAAAAAGAAGTCCTTTCCCCAGGGTCTGGGTGTCAGATGAAAGGTGGCCTTTGGGGTTCTGAGGACTTGTAGGGTAGTACTTACTGGCTAGAGTAGAGGAAATGGATTCTATTTGAATATCTGTCTAGAGGCTTTGCCCCACAGGTCCTGGTTGTCCTTGATGGGCTGCAGCTGTGAGCATTGAAGAGAACTGGGATAAAAGGGGGCGGCGTAGCCATTCAGGGAGAGCCTTGAAGGAGCCCTGAACTGGGAAAGAACAGCATGCAGAAGAAAGCGTCTGTGCTGTGAAGATCTGCAGCCATAAGAACACACCGAGGAGGTATGGACTTTAGCAATCTGAGAACAGCATGATGGGACTCTAGAGAAATAGAACAACAACAAGTGGCAGCTTTAGATTTGGAGCAATCCAGCAAAGCTTGCAAATTTCTTGCTGGGCACCACCCTCTTGGTCAGGGCGAGTGGCCAGAAATGGAGGCCATTTTCCATGGGGAAAACGAAGTCATTGGCCCAGGCTCTGGGTGTCAGATGACAGGTGGCATCTGGGGCTCTAAGGACTTGCAGGGTCCTAGTTGCTGGCAGCTTTAGTTCTGGAAGGATCCAGCAGAGTTTGTAGATTCCTGGCTTGGCACTGCCCTGCCTGCCAGGCCAAGTGGCCACAAATGAAGGCCATTTTCCATGGGAAAAAGATGTCCTTTCCCCAGGGTCTCAGGAATATGTTCAAGGTGGCGTTTGAGGCTCTAAGTACTTCCAGGGCCCTAGTTGCTGCCAGCTTTTCTTTTGGAAAAATCCAGCAACGATTGCATCATTCTAGCTAGGCTCCCACTTTCTGCCAGGGTGAGTGGCTGCCAAGGGAGGCCATTTGCCATGGGAAAAAGAAGTCCTTTCCCCAGGGTCTGGGTGTCAGATGAAAGGTGGCCTTTGGGGTTCTGAGGACTTGTAGGGTAGTACTTACTGGCTAGAGTAGAGGAAATGGATTCTATTTGAATATCTGTCTAGAGGCTTTGCCCCACAGGTCCTGGTTGTCCTTGATGGGCTGCAGCTGTGAGCATTGAAGAGAACTGGGATAAAAGGGGGCGGCGTAGCCATTCAGGGAGAGCCTTGAAGGAGCCCTGAACTGGGAAAGAACAGCATGCAGAAGAAAGCGTCTGTGCTGTGAAGATCTGCAGCCATAAGAACACACCGAGGAGGTATGGACTTTAGCAATCTGAGAACAGCATTATGGGACTCTAGAGAAATAGAACAACAACAAGTGGCAGCTTTCGATTTGGAGCAATCCAGCAAAGCTTGCAAATTTCTTGCTGGGCACCACCCTCTTGGTCAGGGCGAGTGGCCAGAAATGGAGGCCATTTTCCATGGGGAAAACGAAGTCATTGGCCCAGGCTCTGGGTGTCAGATGACAGGTGGCATCTGGGGCTCTAAGGACTTGCAGGGTCCTAGTTGCTGGCAGCTTTCGTTCTGGAAGGATCCAGCAGAGTTTGTAGATTCCTGGCTTGGCACTGCCCTGCCTGCCAGGCCAAGTGGCCACAAATGAAGGCCATTTTCCATGGGAAAAAGATGTCCTTTCCCCAGGGTCTCAGGAATATGTTCAAGGTGGCGTTTGAGGCTCTAAGTACTTCCAGGGCCCTAGTTGCTGCCAGCTTTTCTTTTGGAAAAATCCAGCAACGATTGCATCATTCTAGCTAGGCTCCCACTTTCTGCCAGGGTGAGTGGCTGCCAAGGGAGGCCATTTGCCATGGGAAAAAGAAGTCCTTTCCCCAGGGTCTGGGTGTCAGATGAAAGGTGGCCTTTGGGGTTCTGAGGACTTGTAGGGTAGTACTTACTGGCTAGAGTAGAGGAAATGGATTCTATTTGAATATCTGTCTAGAGGCTTTGCCCCACAGGTCCTGGTTGTCCTTGATGGGCTGCAGCTGTGAGCATTGAAGAGAACTGGGATAAAAGGGGGCGGCGTAGCCATTCAGGGAGAGCCTTGAAGGAGCCCTGAACTGGGAAAGAACAGCATGCAGAAGAAAGCGTCTCTGCTGTGAAGATCTGCAGCCATAAGAACACACTGAGGAGGTATGGACTTTAGCAATCTGAGAACAGCATGATGGGACTCTAGAGAAATAGAACAACAACAAGTGGCAGCTTTAGATTTGGAGCAATCCAGCAAAGCTTGCAAATTTCTTGCTGGGCACCACCCTCTTGGTCAGGGCGAGTGGCCAGAAATGGAGGCCATTTTCCATGGGGAAAACGAAGTCATTGGCCCAGGCTCTGGGTGTCAGATGACAGGTGGCATCTGGGGCTCTAAGGACTTGCAGGGTCCTAGTTGCTGGCAGCTTTCGTTCTGGAAGGATCCAGCAGAGTTTGTAGATTCCTGGCTTGGCACTGCCCTGCCTGCCAGGCCAAGTGGCCACAAATGAAGGCCATTTTCCATGGGAAAAAGATGTCCTTTCCCCAGGGTCTCAGGAATATGTTCAAGGTGGCGTTTGAGGCTCTAAGTACTTCCAGGGCCCTAGTTGCTGCCAGCTTTTCTTTTGGAAAAATCCAGCAACGATTGCATCATTCTAGCTAGGCTCCCACTTTCTGCCAGGGTGAGTGGCTGCCAAGGGAGGCCATTTGCCATGGGAAAAAGAAGTCCTTTCCCCAGGGTCTGGGTGTCAGATGAAAGGTGGCCTTTGGGGTTCTGAGGACTTGTAGGGTAGTACTTACTGGCTAGAGTAGAGGAAATGGATTCTATTTGAATATCTGTCTAGAGGCTTTGCCCCACAGGTCCTGGTTGTCCTTGATGGGCTGCAGCTGTGAGCATTGAAGAGAACTGGGATAAAAGGGGGCGGCGTAGCCATTCAGGGAGAGCCTTGAAGGAGCCCTGAACTGGGAAAGAACAGCATGCAGAAGAAAGCGTCTGTGCTGTGAAGATCTGCAGCCATAAGAACACACCGAGGAGGTATGGACTTTAGCAATCTGAGAACAGCATGATGGGACTCTAGAGAAATAGAACAACAACAAGTGGCAGCTTTAGATTTGGAGCAATCCAGCAAAGCTTGCAAATTTCTTGCTGGGCACCACCCTCTTGGTCAGGGCGAGTGGCCAGAAATGGAGGCCATTTTCCATGGGGAAAACGAAGTCATTGGCCCAGGCTCTGGGTGTCAGATGACAGGTGGCATCTGGGGCTCTAAGGACTTGCAGGGTCCTAGTTGCTGGCAGCTTTCGTTCTGGAAGGATCCAGCAGAGTTTGTAGATTCCTGGCTTGGCACTGCCCTGCCTGCCAGGCCAAGTGGCCACAAATGAAGGCCATTTTCCATGGGAAAAAGATGTCCTTTCCCCAGGGTCTCAGTAATATGTTCAAGGTGGCGTTTAAAGCTCTAAGTACTTCCAGGGCCCTAGTTGCTGCCAGCTTTTCTTTTGGAAAAATCCAGCAACGATTGCATCATTCTAGCTAGGCTCCCACTTTCTGCCAGGGTGAGTGGCTGCCAAGGGAGGCCATTTGCCATGGGAAAAAGAAGTCCTTTCCCCAGGGTCTGGGTGTCAGATGAAAGGTGGCCTTTGGGGTTCTGAGGACTTGTAGGGTAGTACTTACTGGCTAGAGTAGAGGAAATGGATTCTATTTGAATATCTGTCTAGAGGCTTTGCCCCACAGGTCCTGGTTGTCCTTGATGGGCTGCAGCTGTGAGCATTGAAGAGAACTGGGATAAAAGGGGGCGGCGTAGCCATTCAGGGAGAGCCTTGAAGGAGCCCTGAACTGGGAAAGAACAGCATGCAGAAGAAAGCGTCTGTGCTGTGAAGATCTGCAGCCATAAGAACACACCGAGGAGGTATGGACTTTAGCAATCTGAGAACAGCATGATGGGACTCTAGAGAAATAGAACAACAACAAGTGGCAGCTTTAGATTTGGAGCAATCCAGCAAAGCTTGCAAATTTCTTGCTGGGCACCACCCTCTTGGTCAGGGCGAGTGGCCAGAAATGGAGGCCATTTTCCATGGGGAAAACGAAGTCATTGGCCCAGGCTCTGGGTGTCAGATGACAGGTGGCATCTGGGGCTCTAAGGACTTGCAGGGTCCTAGTTGCTGGCAGCTTTCGTTCTGGAAGGATCCAGCAGAGTTTGTAGATTCCTGGCTTGGCACTGCCCTGCCTGCCAGGCCAAGTGGCCACAAATGAAGGCCATTTTCCATGGGAAAAAGATGTCCTTTCCCCAGGGTCTCAGGAATATGTTCAAGGTGGCGTTTGAGGCTCTAAGTACTTCCAGGGCCCTAGTTGCTGCCAGCTTTTCTTTTGGAAAAATCCAGCAACGATTGCATCATTCTAGCTAGGCTCCCACTTTCTGCCAGGGTGAGTGGCTGCCAAGGGAGGCCATTTGCCATGGGAAAAAGAAGTCCTTTCCCCAGGGTCTGGGTGTCAGATGAAAGGTGGCCTTTGGGGTTCTGAGGACTTGTAGGGTAGTACTTACTGGCTAGAGTAGAGGAAATGGATTCTATTTGAATATCTGTCTAGAGGCTTTGCCCCACAGGTCCTGGTTGTCCTTGATGGGCTGCAGCTGTGAGCATTGAAGAGAACTGGGATAAAAGGGGGCGGCGTAGCCATTCAGGGAGAGCCTTGAAGGAGCCCTGAACTGGGAAAGAACAGCATGCAGAAGAAAGCGTCTCTGCTGTGAAGATCTGCAGCCATAAGAACACACTGAGGAGGTATGGACTTTAGCAATCTGAGAACAGCATGATGGGACTCTAGAGAAATAGAACAACAACAAGTGGCAGCTTTAGATTTGGAGCAATCCAGCAAAGCTTGCAAATTTCTTGCTGGGCACCACCCTCTTGGTCAGGGCGAGTGGCCAGAAATGGAGGCCATTTTCCATGGGGAAAACGAAGTCATTGGCCCAGGCTCTGGGTGTCAGATGACAGGTGGCATCTGGGGCTCTAAGGACTTGCAGGGTCCTAGTTGCTGGCAGCTTTAGTTTTGGAAGGATCCAGCAGAGTTTGTAGATTCCTGGCTTGGCACTGCCCTGCCTGCCAGGCCAAGTGGCCACAAATGAAGGCCATTTTCCATGGGAAAAAGATGTCCTTTCCCCAGGGTCTCAGGAATATGTTCAAGGTGGCGTTTGAGGCTCTAAGTACTTCCAGGGCCCTAGTTGCTGCCAGCTTTTCTTTTGGAAAAATCCAGCAACGATTGCATCATTCTAGCTAGGCTCCCACTTTCTGCCAGGGTGAGTGGCTGCCAAGGGAGGCCATTTGCCATGGGAAAAAGAAGTCCTTTCCCCAGGGTCTGGGTGTCAGATGAAAGGTGGCCTTTGGGGTTCTGAGGACTTGTAGGGTAGTACTTACTGGCTAGAGTAGAGGAAATGGATTCTATTTGAATATCTGTCTAGAGGCTTTGCCCCACAGGTCCTGGTTGTCCTTGATGGGCTGCAGCTGTGAGCATTGAAGAGAACTGGGATAAAAGGGGGCGGCGTAGCCATTCAGGGAGAGCCTTGAAGGAGCCCTGAACTGGGAAAGAACAGCATGCAGAAGAAAGCGTCTGTGCTGTGAAGATCTGCAGCCATAAGAACACACCGAGGAGGTATGGACTTTAGCAATCTGAGAACAGCATGATGGGACTCTAGAGAAATAGAACAACAACAAGTGGCAGCTTTAGATTTGGAGCAATCCAGCAAAGCTTGCAAATTTCTTGCTGGGCACCACCCTCTTGGTCAGGGCGAGTGGCCAGAAATGGAGGCCATTTTCCATGGGGAAAACGAAGTCATTGGCCCAGGCTCTGGGTGTCAGATGACAGGTGGCATCTGGGGCTCTAAGGACTTGCAGGGTCCTAGTTGCTGGCAGCTTTCGTTCTGGAAGGATCCAGCAGAGTTTGTAGATTCCTGGCTTGGCACTGCCCTGCCTGCCAGGCCAAGTGGCCACAAATGAAGGCCATTTTCCATGGGAAAAAGATGTCCTTTCCCCAGGGTCTCAGTAATATGTTCAAGGTGGCGTTTAAAGCTCTAAGTACTTCCAGGGCCCTAGTTGCTGCCAGCTTTTCTTTTGGAAAAATCCAGCAACGATTGCATCATTCTAGCTAGGCTCCCACTTTCTGCCAGGGTGAGTGGCTGCCAAGGGAGGCCATTTGCCATGGGAAAAAGAAGTCCTTTCCCCAGGGTCTGGGTGTCAGATGAAAGGTGGCCTTTGGGGTTCTGAGGACTTGTAGGGTAGTACTTACTGGCTAGAGTAGAGGAAATGGATTCTATTTGAATATCTGTCTAGAGGCTTTGCCCCACAGGTCCTGGTTGTCCTTGATGGGCTGCAGCTGTGAGCATTGAAGAGAACTGGGATAAAAGGGGGCGGCGTAGCCATTCAGGGAGAGCCTTGAAGGAGCCCTGAACTGGGAAAGAACAGCATGCAGAAGAAAGCGTCTGTGCTGTGAAGATCTGCAGCCATAAGAACACACCGAGGAGGTATGGACTTTAGCAATCTGAGAACAGCATGATGGGACTCTAGAGAAATAGAACAACAACAAGTGGCAGCTTTAGATTTGGAGCAATCCAGCAAAGCTTGCAAATTTCTTGCTGGGCACCACCCTCTTGGTCAGGGCGAGTGGCCAGAAATGGAGGCCATTTTCCATGGGGAAAACGAAGTCATTGGCCCAGGCTCTGGGTGTCAGATGACAGGTGGCATCTGGGGCTCTAAGGACTTGCAGGGTCCTAGTTGCTGGCAGCTTTAGTTTTGGAAGGATCCAGCAGAGTTTGTAGATTCCTGGCTTGGCACTGCCCTGCCTGCCAGGCCAAGTGGCCACAAATGAAGGCCATTTTCCATGGGAAAAAGATGTCCTTTCCCCAGGGTCTCAGGAATATGTTCAAGGTGGCGTTTGAGGCTCTAAGTACTTCCAGGGCCCTAGTTGCTGCCAGCTTTTCTTTTGGAAAAATCCAGCAACGATTGCATCAT
This sequence comes from Agelaius phoeniceus, assembly GCF_051311805.1. Taxonomy (NCBI): domain Eukaryota; kingdom Metazoa; phylum Chordata; class Aves; order Passeriformes; family Icteridae; genus Agelaius; species Agelaius phoeniceus. The sequence continues at coordinate 12,305,797 of NC_135284.1, forward strand.
TCTAGCTAGGCTCCCACTTTCTGCCAGGGTGAGTGGCTGCCAAGGGAGGCCATTTGCCATGGGAAAAAGAAGTCCTTTCCCCAGGGTCTGGGTGTCAGATGAAAGGTGGCCTTTGGGGTTCTGAGGACTTGTAGGGTAGTACTTACTGGCTAGAGTAGAGGAAATGGATTCTATTTGAATATCTGTCTAGAGGCTTTGCCCCACAGGTCCTGGTTGTCCTTGATGGGCTGCAGCTGTGAGCATTGAAGAGAACTGGGATAAAAGGGGGCGGCGTAGCCATTCAGGGAGAGCCTTGAAGGAGCCCTGAACTGGGAAAGAACAGCATGCAGAAGAAAGCGTCTGTGCTGTGAAGATCTGCAGCCATAAGAACACACCGAGGAGGTATGGACTTTAGCAATCTGAGAACAGCATGATGGGACTCTAGAGAAATAGAACAACAACAAGTGGCAGCTTTAGATTTGGAGCAATCCAGCAAAGCTTGCAAATTTCTTGCTGGGCACCACCCTCTTGGTCAGGGCGAGTGGCCAGAAATGGAGGCCATTTTCCATGGGGAAAACGAAGTCATTGGCCCAGGCTCTGGGTGTCAGATGACAGGTGGCATCTGGGGCTCTAAGGACTTGCAGGGTCCTAGTTGCTGGCAGCTTTCGTTCTGGAAGGATCCAGCAGAGTTTGTAGATTCCTGGCTTGGCACTGCCCTGCCTGCCAGGCCAAGTGGCCACAAATGAAGGCCATTTTCCATGGGAAAAAGATGTCCTTTCCCCAGGGTCTCAGTAATATGTTCAAGGTGGCGTTTAAAGCTCTAAGTACTTCCAGGGCCCTAGTTGCTGCCAGCTTTTCTTTTGGAAAAATCCAGCAACGATTGCATCATTCTAGCTAGGCTCCCACTTTCTGCCAGGGTGAGTGGCTGCCAAGGGAGGCCATTTGCCATGGGAAAAAGAAGTCCTTTCCCCAGGGTCTGGGTGTCAGATGAAAGGTGGCCTTTGGGGTTCTGAGGACTTGTAGGGTAGTACTTACTGGCTAGAGTAGAGGAAATGGATTCTATTTGAATATCTGTCTAGAGGCTTTGCCCCACAGGTCCTGGTTGTCCTTGATGGGCTGCAGCTGTGAGCATTGAAGAGAACTGGGATAAAAGGGGGCGGCGTAGCCATTCAGGGAGAGCCTTGAAGGAGCCCTGAACTGGGAAAGAACAGCATGCAGAAGAAAGCGTCTGTGCTGTGAAGATCTGCAGCCATAAGAACACACCGAGGAGGTATGGACTTTAGCAATCTGAGAACAGCATGATGGGACTCTAGAGAAATAGAACAACAACAAGTGGCAGCTTTAGATTTGGAGCAATCCAGCAAAGCTTGCAAATTTCTTGCTGGGCACCACCCTCTTGGTCAGGGCGAGTGGCCAGAAATGGAGGCCATTTTCCATGGGGAAAACGAAGTCATTGGCCCAGGCTCTGGGTGTCAGATGACAGGTGGCATCTGGGGCTCTAAGGACTTGCAGGGTCCTAGTTGCTGGCAGCTTTAGTTTTGGAAGGATCCAGCAGAGTTTGTAGATTCCTGGCTTGGCACTGCCCTGCCTGCCAGGCCAAGTGGCCACAAATGAAGGCCATTTTCCATGGGAAAAAGATGTCCTTTCCCCAGGGTCTCAGGAATATGTTCAAGGTGGCGTTTGAGGCTCTAAGTACTTCCAGGGCCCTAGTTGCTGCCAGCTTTTCTTTTGGAAAAATCCAGCAACGATTGCATCATTCTAGCTAGGCTCCCACTTTCTGCCAGGGTGAGTGGCTGCCAAGGGAGGCCATTTGCCATGGGAAAAAGAAGTCCTTTCCCCAGGGTCTGGGTGTCAGATGAAAGGTGGCCTTTGGGGTTCTGAGGACTTGTAGGGTAGTACTTACTGGCTAGAGTAGAGGAAATGGATTCTATTTGAATATCTGTCTAGAGGCTTTGCCCCACAGGTCCTGGTTGTCCTTGATGGGCTGCAGCTGTGAGCATTGAAGAGAACTGGGATAAAAGGGGGCGGCGTAGCCATTCAGGGAGAGCCTTGAAGGAGCCCTGAACTGGGAAAGAACAGCATGCAGAAGAAAGCGTCTGTGCTGTGAAGATCTGCAGCCATAAGAACACACCGAGGAGGTATGGACTTTAGCAATCTGAGAACAGCATGATGGGACTCTAGAGAAATAGAACAACAACAAGTGGCAGCTTTAGATTTGGAGCAATCCAGCAAAGCTTGCAAATTTCTTGCTGGGCACCACCCTCTTGGTCAGGGCGAGTGGCCAGAAATGGAGGCCATTTTCCATGGGGAAAACGAAGTCATTGGCCCAGGCTCTGGGTGTCAGATGACAGGTGGCATCTGGGGCTCTAAGGACTTGCAGGGTCCTAGTTGCTGGCAGCTTTAGTTTTGGAAGGATCCAGCAGAGTTTGTAGATTCCTGGCTTGGCACTGCCCTGCCTGCCAGGCCAAGTGGCCACAAATGAAGGCCATTTTCCATGGGAAAAAGATGTCCTTTCCCCAGGGTCTCAGGAATATGTTCAAGGTGGCGTTTGAGGCTCTAAGTACTTCCAGGGCCCTAGTTGCTGCCAGCTTTTCTTTTGGAAAAATCCAGCAACGATTGCATCATTCTAGCTAGGCTCCCACTTTCTGCCAGGGTGAGTGGCTGCCAAGGGAGGCCATTTGCCATGGGAAAAAGAAGTCCTTTCCCCAGGGTCTGGGTGTCAGATGAAAGGTGGCCTTTGGGGTTCTGAGGACTTGTAGGGTAGTACTTACTGGCTAGAGTAGAGGAAATGGATTCTATTTGAATATCTGTCTAGAGGCTTTGCCCCACAGGTCCTGGTTGTCCTTGATGGGCTGCAGCTGTGAGCATTGAAGAGAACTGGGATAAAAGGGGGCGGCGTAGCCATTCAGGGAGAGCCTTGAAGGAGCCCTGAACTGGGAAAGAACAGCATGCAGAAGAAAGCGTCTGTGCTGTGAAGATCTGCAGCCATAAGAACACACCGAGGAGGTATGGACTTTAGCAATCTGAGAACAGCATGATGGGACTCTAGAGAAATAGAACAACAACAAGTGGCAGCTTTAGATTTGGAGCAATCCAGCAAAGCTTGCAAATTTCTTGCTGGGCACCACCCTCTTGGTCAGGGCGAGTGGCCAGAAATGGAGGCCATTTTCCATGGGGAAAACGAAGTCATTGGCCCAGGCTCTGGGTGTCAGATGACAGGTGGCATCTGGGGCTCTAAGGACTTGCAGGGTCCTAGTTGCTGGCAGCTTTAGTTTTGGAAGGATCCAGCAGAGTTTGTAGATTCCTGGCTTGGCACTGCCCTGCCTGCCAGGCCAAGTGGCCACAAATGAAGGCCATTTTCCATGGGAAAAAGATGTCCTTTCCCCAGGGTCTCAGGAATATGTTCAAGGTGGCGTTTGAGGCTCTAAGTACTTCCAGGGCCCTAGTTGCTGCCAGCTTTTCTTTTGGAAAAATCCAGCAACGATTGCATCATTCTAGCTAGGCTCCCACTTTCTGCCAGGGTGAGTGGCTGCCAAGGGAGGCCATTTGCCATGGGAAAAAGAAGTCCTTTCCCCAGGGTCTGGGTGTCAGATGAAAGGTGGCCTTTGGGGTTCTGAGGACTTGTAGGGTAGTACTTACTGGCTAGAGTAGAGGAAATGGATTCTATTTGAATATCTGTCTAGAGGCTTTGCCCCACAGGTCCTGGTTGTCCTTGATGGGCTGCAGCTGTGAGCATTGAAGAGAACTGGGATAAAAGGGGGCGGCGTAGCCATTCAGGGAGAGCCTTGAAGGAGCCCTGAACTGGGAAAGAACAGCATGCAGAAGAAAGCGTCTGTGCTGTGAAGATCTGCAGCCATAAGAACACACCGAGGAGGTATGGACTTTAGCAATCTGAGAACAGCATGATGGGACTCTAGAGAAATAGAACAACAACAAGTGGCAGCTTTAGATTTGGAGCAATCCAGCAAAGCTTGCAAATTTCTTGCTGGGCACCACCCTCTTGGTCAGGGCGAGTGGCCAGAAATGGAGGCCATTTTCCATGGGGAAAACGAAGTCATTGGCCCAGGCTCTGGGTGTCAGATGACAGGTGGCATCTGGGGCTCTAAGGACTTGCAGGGTCCTAGTTGCTGGCAGCTTTCGTTCTGGAAGGATCCAGCAGAGTTTGTAGATTCCTGGCTTGGCACTGCCCTGCCTGCCAGGCCAAGTGGCCAGAAATGAAGGCCATTTTCCATGGGAAAAAGATGTCCTTTCCCCAGGGTCTCAGGAATATGTTCAAGGTGGCGTTTGAGGCTCTAAGTACTTCCAGGGCCCTAGTTGCTGCCAGCTTTTCTTTTGGAAAAATCCAGCAACGATTGCATCATTCTAGCTAGGCTCCCACTTTCTGCCAGGGTGAGTGGCTGCCAAGGGAGGCCATTTGCCATGGGAAAAAGAAGTCCTTTCCCCAGGGTCTGGGTGTCAGATGAAAGGTGGCCTTTGGGGTTCTGAGGACTTGTAGGGTAGTACTTACTGGCTAGAGTAGAGGAAATGGATTCTATTTGAATATCTGTCTAGAGGCTTTGCCCCACAGGTCCTGGTTGTCCTTGATGGGCTGCAGCTGTGAGCATTGAAGAGAACTGGGATAAAAGGGGGCGGCGTAGCCATTCAGGGAGAGCCTTGAAGGAGCCCTGAACTGGGAAAGAACAGCATGCAGAAGAAAGCGTCTGTGCTGTGAAGATCTGCAGCCATAAGAACACACCGAGGAGGTATGGACTTTAGCAATCTGAGAACAGCATGATGGGACTCTAGAGAAATAGAACAACAACAAGTGGCAGCTTTAGATTTGGAGCAATCCAGCAAAGCTTGCAAATTTCTTGCTGGGCACCACCCTCTTGGTCAGGGCGAGTGGCCAGAAATGGAGGCCATTTTCCATGGGGAAAACGAAGTCATTGGCCCAGGCTCTGGGTGTCAGATGACAGGTGGCATCTGGGGCTCTAAGGACTTGCAGGGTCCTAGTTGCTGGCAGCTTTCGTTCTGGAAGGATCCAGCAGAGTTTGTAGATTCCTGGCTTGGCACTGCCCTGCCTGCCAGGCCAAGTGGCCACAAATGAAGGCCATTTTCCATGGGAAAAAGATGTCCTTTCCCCAGGGTCTCAGGAATATGTTCAAGGTGGCGTTTGAGGCTCTAAGTACTTCCAGGGCCCTAGTTGCTGGCAGCTTTTCTTTTGGAAAAATCCAGCAACGATTGCATCATTCTAGCTAGGCTCCCACTTTCTGCCAGGGTGAGTGGCTGCCAAGGGAGGCCATTTGCCATGGGAAAAAGAAGTCCTTTCCCCAGGGTCTGGGTGTCAGATGAAAGGTGGCCTTTGGGGTTCTGAGGACTTGTAGGGTAGTACTTACTGGCTAGAGTAGAGGAAATGGATTCTATTTGAATATCTGTCTAGAGGCTTTGCCCCACAGGTCCTGGTTGTCCTTGATGGGCTGCAGCTGTGAGCATTGAAGAGAACTGGGATAAAAGGGGGCGGCGTAGCCATTCAGGGAGAGCCTTGAAGGAGCCCTGAACTGGGAAAGAACAGCATGCAGAAGAAAGCGTCTGTGCTGTGAAGATCTGCAGCCATAAGAACACACCGAGGAGGTATGGACTTTAGCAATCTGAGAACAGCATGATGGGACTCTAGAGAAATAGAACAACAACAAGTGGCAGCTTTAGATTTGGAGCAATCCAGCAAAGCTTGCAAATTTCTTGCTGGGCACCACCCTCTTGGTCAGGGCGAGTGGCCAGAAATGGAGGCCATTTTCCATGGGGAAAACGAAGTCATTGGCCCAGGCTCTGGGTGTCAGATGACAGGTGGCATCTGGGGCTCTAAGGACTTGCAGGGTCCTAGTTGCTGGCAGCTTTCGTTCTGGAAGGATCCAGCAGAGTTTGTAGATTCCTGGCTTGGCACTGCCCTGCCTGCCAGGCCAAGTGGCCACAAATGAAGGCCATTTTCCATGGGAAAAAGATGTCCTTTCCCCAGGGTCTCAGTAATATGTTCAAGGTGGCGTTTAAAGCTCTAAGTACTTCCAGGGCCCTAGTTGCTGCCAGCTTTTCTTTTGGAAAAATCCAGCAACGATTGCATCATTCTAGCTAGGCTCCCACTTTCTGCCAGGGTGAGTGGCTGCCAAGGGAGGCCATTTGCCATGGGAAAAAGAAGTCCTTTCCCCAGGGTCTGGGTGTCAGATGAAAGGTGGCCTTTGGGGTTCTGAGGACTTGTAGGGTAGTACTTACTGGCTAGAGTAGAGGAAATGGATTCTATTTGAATATCTGTCTAGAGGCTTTGCCCCACAGGTCCTGGTTGTCCTTGATGGGCTGCAGCTGTGAGCATTGAAGAGAACTGGGATAAAAGGGGGCGGCGTAGCCATTCAGGGAGAGCCTTGAAGGAGCCCTGAACTGGGAAAGAACAGCATGCAGAAGAAAGCGTCTGTGCTGTGAAGATCTGCAGCCATAAGAACACACCAAGGAGGTATGGACTTTAGCAATCTGAGAACAGCATGATGGGACTCTAGAGAAATAGAACAACAACAAGTGGCAGCTTTAGATTTGGAGCAATCCAGCAAAGCTTGCAAATTTCTTGCTGGGCACCACCCTCTTGGTCAGGGCGAGTGGCCAGAAATGGAGGCCATTTTCCATGGGGAAAACGAAGTCATTGGCCCAGGCTCTGGGTGTCAGATGACAGGTGGCATCTGGGGCTCTAAGGACTTGCAGGGTCCTAGTTGCTGGCAGCTTTAGTTTTGGAAGGATCCAGCAGAGTTTGTAGATTCCTGGCTTGGCACTGCCCTGCCTGCCAGGCCAAGTGGCCACAAATGAAGGCCATTTTCCATGGGAAAAAGATGTCCTTTCCCCAGGGTCTCAGGAATATGTTCAAGGTGGCGTTTGAGGCTCTAAGTACTTCCAGGGCCCTAGTTGCTGCCAGCTTTTCTTTTGGAAAAATCCAGCAACGATTGCATCATTCTAGCTAGGCTCCCACTTTCTGCCAGGGTGAGTGGCTGCCAAGGGAGGCCATTTGCCATGGGAAAAAGAAGTCCTTTCCCCAGGGTCTGGGTGTCAGATGAAAGGTGGCCTTTGGGGTTCTGAGGACTTGTAGGGTAGTACTTACTGGCTAGAGTAGAGGAAATGGATTCTATTTGAATATCTGTCTAGAGGCTTTGCCCCACAGGTCCTGGTTGTCCTTGATGGGCTGCAGCTGTGAGCATTGAAGAGAACTGGGATAAAAGGGGGCGGCGTAGCCATTCAGGGAGAGCCTTGAAGGAGCCCTGAACTGGGAAAGAACAGCATGCAGAAGAAAGCGTCTGTGCTGTGAAGATCTGCAGCCATAAGAACACACCGAGGAGGTATGGACTTTAGCAATCTGAGAACAGCATGATGGGACTCTAGAGAAATAGAACAACAACAAGTGGCAGCTTTAGATTTGGAGCAATCCAGCAAAGCTTGCAAATTTCTTGCTGGGCACCACCCTCTTGGTCAGGGCGAGTGGCCAGAAATGGAGGCCATTTTCCATGGGGAAAACGAAGTCATTGGCCCAGGCTCTGGGTGTCAGATGACAGGTGGCATCTGGGGCTCTAAGGACTTGCAGGGTCCTAGTTGCTGGCAGCTTTCGTTCTGGAAGGATCCAGCAGAGTTTGTAGATTCCTGGCTTGGCACTGCCCTGCCTGCCAGGCCAAGTGGCCACAAATGAAGGCCATTTTCCATGGGAAAAAGATGTCCTTTCCCCAGGGTCTCAGTAATATGTTCAAGGTGGCGTTTAAAGCTCTAAGTACTTCCAGGGCCCTAGTTGCTGCCAGCTTTTCTTTTGGAAAAATCCAGCAACGATTGCATCATTCTAGCTAGGCTCCCACTTTCTGCCAGGGTGAGTGGCTGCCAAGGGAGGCCATTTGCCATGGGAAAAAGAAGTCCTTTCCCCAGGGTCTGGGTGTCAGATGAAAGGTGGCCTTTGGGGTTCTGAGGACTTGTAGGGTAGTACTTACTGGCTAGAGTAGAGGAAATGGATTCTATTTGAATATCTGTCTAGAGGCTTTGCCCCACAGGTCCTGGTTGTCCTTGATGGGCTGCAGCTGTGAGCATTGAAGAGAACTGGGATAAAAGGGGGCGGCGTAGCCATTCAGGGAGAGCCTTGAAGGAGCCCTGAACTGGGAAAGAACAGCATGCAGAAGAAAGCGTCTGTGCTGTGAAGATCTGCAGCCATAAGAACACACCGAGGAGGTATGGACTTTAGCAATCTGAGAACAGCATGATGGGACTCTAGAGAAATAGAACAACAACAAGTGGCAGCTTTAGATTTGGAGCAATCCAGCAAAGCTTGCAAATTTCTTGCTGGGCACCACCCTCTTGGTCAGGGCGAGTGGCCAGAAATGGAGGCCATTTTCCATGGGGAAAACGAAGTCATTGGCCCAGGCTCTGGGTGTCAGATGACAGGTGGCATCTGGGGCTCTAAGGACTTGCAGGGTCCTAGTTGCTGGCAGCTTTAGTTTTGGAAGGATCCAGCAGAGTTTGTAGATTCCTGGCTTGGCACTGCCCTGCCTGCCAGGCCAAGTGGCCACAAATGAAGGCCATTTTCCATGGGAAAAAGATGTCCTTTCCCCAGGGTCTCAGGAATATGTTCAAGGTGGCGTTTGAGGCTCTAAGTACTTCCAGGGCCCTAGTTGCTGCCAGCTTTTCTTTTGGAAAAATCCAGCAACGATTGCATCATTCTAGCTAGGCTCCCACTTTCTGCCAGGGTGAGTGGCTGCCAAGGGAGGCCATTTGCCATGGGAAAAAGAAGTCCTTTGCCCAGGGTCTGGGTGTCAGATGAAAGGTGGCCTTTGGGGTTCTGAGGACTTGTAGGGTAGTACTTACTGGCTAGAGTAGAGGAAATGGATTCTATTTGAATATCTGTCTAGAGGCTTTGCCCCACAGGTCCTGGTTGTCCTTGATGGGCTGCAGCTGTGAGCATTGAAGAGAACTGGGATAAAAGGGGGCGGCGTAGCCATTCAGGGAGAGCCTTGAAGGAGCCCTGAACTGGGAAAGAACAGCATGCAGAAGAAAGCGTCTGTGCTGTGAAGATCTGCAGCCATAAGAACACACCGAGGAGGTATGGACTTTAGCAATCTGAGAACAGCATGATGGGACTCTAGAGAAATAGAACAACAACAAGTGGCAGCTTTAGATTTGGAGCAATCCAGCAAAGCTTGCAAATTTCTTGCTGGGCACCACCCTCTTGGTCAGGGCGAGTGGCCAGAAATGGAGGCCATTTTCCATGGGGAAAACGAAGTCATTGGCCCAGGCTCTGGGTGTCAGATGAAAGGTGGCGTCTGGGGCTCTAAGGACTTGCAGGGTCCTAGTTGCTGGCAGCTTTCGTTCTGGAAGGATCCAGCAGAGTTTGTAGATTCCTGGCTTGGCACTGCCCTGCCTGCCAGGCCAAGTGGCCACAAATGAAGGCCATTTTCCATGGGAAAAAGATGTCCTTTCCCCAGGGTCTCAGGAATATGTTCAAGGTGGCGTTTGAGGCTCTAAGTACTTCCAGGGCCCTAGTTGCTGCCAGCTTTTCTTTTGGAAAAATCCAGCAACGATTGCATCATTCTAGCTAGGCTCCCACTTTCTGCCAGGGTGAGTGGCTGCCAAGGGAGGCCATTTGCCATGGGAAAAAGAAGTCCTTTCCCCAGGGTCTGGGTGTCAGATGAAAGGTGGCCTTTGGGGTTCTGAGGACTTGTAGGGTAGTACTTACTGGCTAGAGTAGAGGAAATGGATTCTATTTGAATATCTGTCTAGAGGCTTTGCCCCACAGGTCCTGGTTGTCCTTGATGGGCTGCAGCTGTGAGCATTGAAGAGAACTGGGATAAAAGGGGGCGGCGTAGCCATTCAGGGAGAGCCTTGAAGGAGCCCTGAACTGGGAAAGAACAGCATGCAGAAGAAAGCGTCTGTGCTGTGAAGATCTGCAGCCATAAGAACACACCGAGGAGGTATGGACTTTAGCAATCTGAGAACAGCATGATGGGACTCTAGAGAAATAGAACAACAACAAGTGGCAGCTTTAGATTTGGAGCAATCCAGCAAAGCTTGCAAATTTCTTGCTGGGCACCACCCTCTTGGTCAGGGCGAGTGGCCAGAAATGGAGGCCATTTTCCATGGGGAAAACGAAGTCATTGGCCCAGGCTCTGGGTGTCAGATGACAGGTGGCATCTGGGGCTCTAAGGACTTGCAGGGTCCTAGTTGCTGGCAGCTTTCGTTCTGGAAGGATCCAGCAGAGTTTGTAGATTCCTGGCTTGGCACTGCCCTGCCTGCCAGGCCAAGTGGCCACAAATGAAGGCCATTTTCCATGGGAAAAAGATGTCCTTTCCCCAGGGTCTCAGTAATATGTTCAAGGTGGCGTTTAAAGCTCTAAGTACTTCCAGGGCCCTAGTTGCTGCCAGCTTTTCTTTTGGAAAAATCCAGCAACGATTGCATCATTCTAGCTAGGCTCCCACTTTCTGCCAGGGTGAGTGGCTGCCAAGGGAGGCCATTTGCCATGGGAAAAAGAAGTCCTTTCCCCAGGGTCTGGGTGTCAGATGAAAGGTGGCCTTTGGGGTTCTGAGGACTTGTAGGGTAGTACTTACTGGCTAGAGTAGAGGAAATGGATTCTATTTGAATATCTGTCTAGAGGCTTTGCCCCACAGGTCCTGGTTGTCCTTGATGGGCTGCAGCTGTGAGCATTGAAGAGAACTGGGATAAAAGGGGGCGGCGTAGCCATTCAGGGAGAGCCTTGAAGGAGCCCTGAACTGGGAAAGAACAGCATGCAGAAGAAAGCGTCTGTGCTGTGAAGATCTGCAGCCATAAGAACACACCGAGGAGGTATGGACTTTAGCAATCTGAGAACAGCATGATGGGACTCTAGAGAAATAGAACAACAACAAGTGGCAGCTTTAGATTTGGAGCAATCCAGCAAAGCTTGCAAATTTCTTGCTGGGCACCACCCTCTTGGTCAGGGCGAGTGGCCAGAAATGGAGGCCATTTTCCATGGGGAAAACGAAGTCATTGGCCCAGGCTCTGGGTGTCAGATGACAGGTGGCATCTGGGGCTCTAAGGACTTGCAGGGTCCTAGTTGCTGGCAGCTTTCGTTCTGGAAGGATCCAGCAGAGTTTGTAGATTCCTGGCTTGGCACTGCCCTGCCTGCCAGGCCAAGTGGCCACAAATGAAGGCCATTTTCCATGGGAAAAAGATGTCCTTTCCCCAGGGTCTCAGGAATATGTTCAAGGTGGCGTTTGAGGCTCTAAGTACTTCCAGGGCCCTAGTTGCTGGCAGCTTTTCTTTTGGAAAAATCCAGCAACGATTGCATCATTCTAGCTAGGCTCCCACTTTCTGCCAGGGTGAGTGGCTGCCAAGGGAGGCCATTTGCCATGGGAAAAAGAAGTCCTTTCCCCAGGGTCTGGGTGTCAGATGAAAGGTGGCCTTTGGGGTTCTGAGGACTTGTAGGGTAGTACTTACTGGCTAGAGTAGAGGAAATGGATTCTATTTGAATATCTGTCTAGAGGCTTTGCCCCACAGGTCCTGGTTGTCCTTGATGGGCTGCAGCTGTGAGCATTGAAGAGAACTGGGATAAAAGGGGGCGGCGTAGCCATTCAGGGAGAGCCTTGAAGGAGCCCTGAACTGGGAAAGAACAGCATGCAGAAGAAAGCGTCTGTGCTGTGAAGATCTGCAGCCATAAGAACACACCGAGGAGGTATGGACTTTAGCAATCTGAGAACAGCATGATGGGACTCTAGAGAAATAGAACAACAACAAGTGGCAGCTTTAGATTTGGAGCAATCCAGCAAAGCTTGCAAATTTCTTGCTGGGCACCACCCTCTTGGTCAGGGCGAGTGGCCAGAAATGGAGGCCATTTTCCATGGGGAAAACGAAGTCATTGGCCCAGGCTCTGGGTGTCAGATGACAGGTGGCATCTGGGGCTCTAAGGACTTGCAGGGTCCTAGTTGCTGGCAGCTTTCGTTCTGGAAGGATCCAGCAGAGTTTGTAGATTCCTGGCTTGGCACTGCCCTGCCTGCCAGGCCAAGTGGCCACAAATGAAGGCCATTTTCCATGGGAAAAAGATGTCCTTTCCCCAGGGTCTCAGTAATATGTTCAAGGTGGCGTTTAAAGCTCTAAGTACTTCCAGGGCCCTAGTTGCTGCCAGCTTTTCTTTTGGAAAAATCCAGCAACGATTGCATCATTCTAGCTAGGCTCCCACTTTCTGCCAGGGTGAGTGGCTGCCAAGGGAGGCCATTTGCCATGGGAAAAAGAAGTCCTTTCCCCAGGGTCTGGGTGTCAGATGAAAGGTGGCCTTTGGGGTTCTGAGGACTTGTAGGGTAGTACTTACTGGCTAGAGTAGAGGAAATGGATTCTATTTGAATATCTGTCTAGAGGCTTTGCCCCACAGGTCCTGGTTGTCCTTGATGGGCTGCAGCTGTGAGCATTGAAGAGAACTGGGATAAAAGGGGGCGGCGTAGCCATTCAGGGAGAGCCTTGAAGGAGCCCTGAACTGGGAAAGAACAGCATGCAGAAGAAAGCGTCTGTGCTGTGAAGATCTGCAGCCATAAGAACACACCAAGGAGGTATGGACTTTAGCAATCTGAGAACAGCATGATGGGACTCTAGAGAAATAGAACAACAACAAGTGGCAGCTTTAGATTTGGAGCAATCCAGCAAAGCTTGCAAATTTCTTGCTGGGCACCACCCTCTTGGTCAGGGCGAGTGGCCAGAAATGGAGGCCATTTTCCATGGGGAAAACGAAGTCATTGGCCCAGGCTCTGGGTGTCAGATGACAGGTGGCATCTGGGGCTCTAAGGACTTGCAGGGTCCTAGTTGCTGGCAGCTTTAGTTTTGGAAGGATCCAGCAGAGTTTGTAGATTCCTGGCTTGGCACTGCCCTGCCTGCCAGGCCAAGTGGCCACAAATGAAGGCCATTTTCCATGGGAAAAAGATGTCCTTTCCCCAGGGTCTCAGGAATATGTTCAAGGTGGCGTTTGAGGCTCTAAGTACTTCCAGGGCCCTAGTTGCTGCCAGCTTTTCTTTTGGAAAAATCCAGCAACGATTGCATCATTCTAGCTAGGCTCCCACTTTCTGCCAGGGTGAGTGGCTGCCAAGGGAGGCCATTTGCCATGGGAAAAAGAAGTCCTTTCCCCAGGGTCTGGGTGTCAGATGAAAGGTGGCCTTTGGGGTTCTGAGGACTTGTAGGGTAGTACTTACTGGCTAGAGTAGAGGAAATGGATTCTATTTGAATATCTGTCTAGAGGCTTTGCCCCACAGGTCCTGGTTGTCCTTGATGGGCTGCAGCTGTGAGCATTGAAGAGAACTGGGATAAAAGGGGGCGGCGTAGCCATTCAGGGAGAGCCTTGAAGGAGCCCTGAACTGGGAAAGAACAGCATGCAGAAGAAAGCGTCTGTGCTGTGAAGATCTGCAGCCATAAGAACACACCGAGGAGGTATGGACTTTAGCAATCTGAGAACAGCATGATGGGACTCTAGAGAAATAGAACAACAACAAGTGGCAGCTTTAGATTTGGAGCAATCCAGCAAAGCTTGCAAATTTCTTGCTGGGCACCACCCTCTTGGTCAGGGCGAGTGGCCAGAAATGGAGGCCATTTTCCATGGGGAAAACGAAGTCATTGGCCCAGGCTCTGGGTGTCAGATGACAGGTGGCATCTGGGGCTCTAAGGACTTGCAGGGTCCTAGTTGCTGGCAGCTTTCGTTCTGGAAGGATCCAGCAGAGTTTGTAGATTCCTGGCTTGGCACTGCCCTGCCTGCCAGGCCAAGTGGCCACAAATGAAGGCCATTTTCCATGGGAAAAAGATGTCCTTTCCCCAGGGTCTCAGTAATATGTTCAAGGTGGCGTTTGAGGCTCTAAGTACTTCCAGGGCCCTAGTTGCTGCCAGCTTTTCTTTTGGAAAAATCCAGCAACGATTGCATCATTCTAGCTAGGCTCCCACTTTCTGCCAGGGTGAGTGGCTGCCAAGGGAGGCCATTTGCCATGGGAAAAAGAAGTCCTTTCCCCAGGGTCTGGGTGTCAGATGAAAGGTGGCCTTTGGGGTTCTGAGGACTTGTAGGGTAGTACTTACTGGCTAGAGTAGAGGAAATGGATTCTATTTGAATATCTGTCTAGAGGCTTTGCCCCACAGGTCCTGGTTGTCCTTGATGGGCTGCAGCTGTGAGCATTGAAGAGAACTGGGATAAAAGGGGGCGGCGTAGCCATTCAGGGAGAGCCTTGAAGGAGCCCTGAACTGGGAAAGAACAGCATGCAGAAGAAAGCGTCTGTGCTGTGAAGATCTGCAGCCATAAGAACACACCGAGGAGGTATGGACTTTAGCAATCTGAGAACAGCATGATGGGACTCTAGAGAAATAGAACAACAACAAGTGGCAGCTTTAGATTTGGAGCAATCCAGCAAAGCTTGCAAATTTCTTGCTGGGCACCACCCTCTTGGTCAGGGCGAGTGGCCAGAAATGGAGGCCATTTTCCATGGGGAAAACGAAGTCATTGGCCCAGGCTCTGGGTGTCAGATGACAGGTGGCATCTGGGGCTCTAAGGACTTGCAGGGTCCTAGTTGCTGGCAGCTTTAGTTTTGGAAGGATCCAGCAGAGTTTGTAGATTCCTGGCTTGGCACTGCCCTGCCTGCCAGGCCAAGTGGCCACAAATGAAGGCCATTTTCCATGGGAAAAAGATGTCCTTTCCCCAGGGTCTCAGGAATATGTTCAAGGTGGCGTTTGAGGCTCTAAGTACTTCCAGGGCCCTAGTTGCTGCCAGCTTTTCTTTTGGAAAAATCCAGCAACGATTGCATCATTCTAGCTAGGCTCCCACTTTCTGCCAGGGTGAGTGGCTGCCAAGGGAGGCCATTTGCCATGGGAAAAAGAAGTCCTTTCCCCAGGGTCTGGGTGTCAGATGAAAGGTGGCCTTTGGGGTTCTGAGGACTTGTAGGGTAGTACTTACTGGCTAGAGTAGAGGAAATGGATTCTATTTGAATATCTGTCTAGAGGCTTTGCCCCACAGGTCCTGGTTGTCCTTGATGGGCTGCAGCTGTGAGCATTGAAGAGAACTGGGATAAAAGGGGGCGGCGTAGCCATTCAGGGAGAGCCTTGAAGGAGCCCTGAACTGGGAAAGAACAGCATGCAGAAGAAAGCGTCTGTGCTGTGAAGATCTGCAGCCATAAGAACACACCGAGGAGGTATGGACTTTAGCAATCTGAGAACAGCATGATGGGACTCTAGAGAAATAGAACAACAACAAGTGGCAGCTTTAGATTTGGAGCAATCCAGCAAAGCTTGCAAATTTCTTGCTGGGCACCACCCTCTTGGTCAGGGCGAGTGGCCAGAAATGGAGGCCATTTTCCATGGGGAAAACGAAGTCATTGGCCCAGGCTCTGGGTGTCAGATGAAAGGTGGCGTCTGGGGCTCTAAGGACTTGCAGGGTCCTAGTTGCTGGCAGCTTTCGTTCTGGAAGGATCCAGCAGAGTTTGTAGATTCCTGGCTTGGCACTGCCCTGCCTGCCAGGCCAAGTGGCCACAAATGAAGGCCATTTTCCATGGGAAAAAGATGTCCTTTCCCCAGGGTCTCAGGAATATGTTCAAGGTGGCGTTTGAGGCTCTAAGTACTTCCAGGGCCCTAGTTGCTGCCAGCTTTTCTTTTGGAAAAATCCAGCAACGATTGCATCATTCTAGCTAGGCTCCCACTTTCTGCCAGGGTGAGTGGCTGCCAAGGGAGGCCATTTGCCATGGGAAAAAGAAGTCCTTTCCCCAGGGTCTGGGTGTCAGATGAAAGGTGGCCTTTGGGGTTCTGAGGACTTGTAGGGTAGTACTTACTGGCTAGAGTAGAGGAAATGGATTCTATTTGAATATCTGTCTAGAGGCTTTGCCCCACAGGTCCTGGTTGTCCTTGATGGGCTGCAGCTGTGAGCATTGAAGAGAACTGGGATAAAAGGGGGCGGCGTAGCCATTCAGGGAGAGCCTTGAAGGAGCCCTGAACTGGGAAAGAACAGCATGCAGAAGAAAGCGTCTGTGCTGTGAAGATCTGCAGCCATAAGAACACACCGAGGAGGTATGGACTTTAGCAATCTGAGAACAGCATGATGGGACTCTAGAGAAATAGAACAACAACAAGTGGCAGCTTTAGATTTGGAGCAATCCAGCAAAGCTTGCAAATTTCTTGCTGGGCACCACCCTCTTGGTCAGGGCGAGTGGCCAGAAATGGAGGCCATTTTCCATGGGGAAAACGAAGTCATTGGCCCAGGCTCTGGGTGTCAGATGACAGGTGGCATCTGGGGCTCTAAGGACTTGCAGGGTCCTAGTTGCTGGCAGCTTTAGTTTTGGAAGGATCCAGCAGAGTTTGTAGATTCCTGGCTTGGCACTGCCCTGCCTGCCAGGCCAAGTGGCCACAAATGAAGGCCATTTTCCATGGGAAAAAGATGTCCTTTCCCCAGGGTCTCAGGAATATGTTCAAGGTGGCGTTTGAGGCTCTAAGTACTTCCAGGGCCCTAGTTGCTGCCAGCTTTTCTTTTGGAAAAATCCAGCAACGATTGCATCATTCTAGCTAGGCTCCCACTTTCTGCCAGGGTGAGTGGCTGCCAAGGGAGGCCATTTGCCATGGGAAAAAGAAGTCCTTTCCCCAGGGTCTGGGTGTCAGATGAAAGGTGGCCTTTGGGGTTCTGAGGACTTGTAGGGTAGTACTTACTGGCTAGAGTAGAGGAAATGGATTCTATTTGAATATCTGTCTAGAGGCTTTGCCCCACAGGTCCTGGTTGTCCTTGATGGGCTGCAGCTGTGAGCATTGAAGAGAACTGGGATAAAAGGGGGCGGCGTAGCCATTCAGGGAGAGCCTTGAAGGAGCCCTGAACTGGGAAAGAACAGCATGCAGAAGAAAGCGTCTGTGCTGTGAAGATCTGCAGCCATAAGAACACACCGAGGAGGTATGGACTTTAGCAATCTGAGAACAGCATGATGGGACTCTAGAGAAATAGAACAACAACAAGTGGCAGCTTTAGATTTGGAGCAATCCAGCAAAGCTTGCAAATTTCTTGCTGGGCACCACCCTCTTGGTCAGGGCGAGTGGCCAGAAATGGAGGCCATTTTCCATGGGGAAAACGAAGTCATTGGCCCAGGCTCTGGGTGTCAGATGACAGGTGGCATCTGGGGCTCTAAGGACTTGCAGGGTCCTAGTTGCTGGCAGCTTTCGTTCTGGAAGGATCCAGCAGAGTTTGTAGATTCCTGGCTTGGCACTGCCCTGCCTGCCAGGCCAAGTGGCCACAAATGAAGGCCATTTTCCATGGGAAAAAGATGTCCTTTCCCCAGGGTCTCAGTAATATGTTCAAGGTGGCGTTTAAAGCTCTAAGTACTTCCAGGGCCCTAGTTGCTGCCAGCTTTTCTTTTGGAAAAATCCAGCAACGATTGCATCATTCTAGCTAGGCTCCCACTTTCTGCCAGGGTGAGTGGCTGCCAAGGGAGGCCATTTGCCATGGGAAAAAGAAGTCCTTTCCCCAGGGTCTGGGTGTCAGATGAAAGGTGGCCTTTGGGGTTCTGAGGACTTGTAGGGTAGTACTTACTGGCTAGAGTAGAGGAAATGGATTCTATTTGAATATCTGTCTAGAGGCTTTGCCCCACAGGTCCTGGTTGTCCTTGATGGGCTGCAGCTGTGAGCATTGAAGAGAACTGGGATAAAAGGGGGCGGCGTAGCCATTCAGGGAGAGCCTTGAAGGAGCCCTGAACTGGGAAAGAACAGCATGCAGAAGAAAGCGTCTGTGCTGTGAAGATCTGCAGCCATAAGAACACACCGAGGAGGTATGGACTTTAGCAATCTGAGAACAGCATGATGGGACTCTAGAGAAATAGAACAACAACAAGTGGCAGCTTTAGATTTGGAGCAATCCAGCAAAGCTTGCAAATTTCTTGCTGGGCACCACCCTCTTGGTCAGGGCGAGTGGCCAGAAATGGAGGCCATTTTCCATGGGGAAAACGAAGTCATTGGCCCAGGCTCTGGGTGTCAGATGACAGGTGGCATCTGGGGCTCTAAGGACTTGCAGGGTCCTAGTTGCTGGCAGCTTTAGTTTTGGAAGGATCCAGCAGAGTTTGTAGATTCCTGGCTTGGCACTGCCCTGCCTGCCAGGCCAAGTGGCCACAAATGAAGGCCATTTTCCATGGGAAAAAGATGTCCTTTCCCCAGGGTCTCAGGAATATGTTCAAGGTGGCGTTTGAGGCTCTAAGTACTTCCAGGGCCCTAGTTGCTGCCAGCTTTTCTTTTGGAAAAATCCAGCAACGATTGCATCATTCTAGCTAGGCTCCCACTTTCTGCCAGGGTGAGTGGCTGCCAAGGGAGGCCATTTGCCATGGGAAAAAGAAGTCCTTTCCCCAGGGTCTGGGTGTCAGATGAAAGGTGGCCTTTGGGGTTCTGAGGACTTGTAGGGTAGTACTTACTGGCTAGAGTAGAGGAAATGGATTCTATTTGAATATCTGTCTAGAGGCTTTGCCCCACAGGTCCTGGTTGTCCTTGATGGGCTGCAGCTGTGAGCATTGAAGAGAACTGGGATAAAAGGGGGCGGCGTAGCCATTCAGGGAGAGCCTTGAAGGAGCCCTGAACTGGGAAAGAACAGCATGCAGAAGAAAGCGTCTGTGCTGTGAAGATCTGCAGCCATAAGAACACACCGAGGAGGTATGGACTTTAGCAATCTGAGAACAGCATGATGGGACTCTAGAGAAATAGAACAACAACAAGTGGCAGCTTTAGATTTGGAGCAATCCAGCAAAGCTTGCAAATTTCTTGCTGGGCACCACCCTCTTGGTCAGGGCGAGTGGCCAGAAATGGAGGCCATTTTCCATGGGGAAAACGAAGTCATTGGCCCAGGCTCTGGGTGTCAGATGACAGGTGGCATCTGGGGCTCTAAGGACTTGCAGGGTCCTAGTTGCTGGCAGCTTTAGTTTTGGAAGGATCCAGCAGAGTTTGTAGATTCCTGGCTTGGCACTGCCCTGCCTGCCAGGCCAAGTGGCCACAAATGAAGGCCATTTTCCATGGGAAAAAGATGTCCTTTCCCCAGGGTCTCAGGAATATGTTCAAGGTGGCGTTTGAGGCTCTAAGTACTTCCAGGGCCCTAGTTGCTGCCAGCTTTTCTTTTGGAAAAATCCAGCAACGATTGCATCATTCTAGCTAGGCTCCCACTTTCTGCCAGGGTGAGTGGCTGCCAAGGGAGGCCATTTGCCATGGGAAAAAGAAGTCCTTTCCCCAGGGTCTGGGTGTCAGATGAAAGGTGGCCTTTGGGGTTCTGAGGACTTGTAGGGTAGTACTTACTGGCTAGAGTAGAGGAAATGGATTCTATTTGAATATCTGTCTAGAGGCTTTGCCCCACAGGTCCTGGTTGTCCTTGATGGGCTGCAGCTGTGAGCATTGAAGAGAACTGGGATAAAAGGGGGCGGCGTAGCCATTCAGGGAGAGCCTTGAAGGAGCCCTGAACTGGGAAAGAACAGCATGCAGAAGAAAGCGTCTGTGCTGTGAAGATCTGCAGCCATAAGAACACACCGAGGAGGTATGGACTTTAGCAATCTGAGAACAGCATGATGGGACTCTAGAGAAATAGAACAACAACAAGTGGCAGCTTTAGATTTGGAGCAATCCAGCAAAGCTTGCAAATTTCTTGCTGGGCACCACCCTCTTGGTCAGGGCGAGTGGCCAGAAATGGAGGCCATTTTCCATGGGGAAAACGAAGTCATTGGCCCAGGCTCTGGGTGTCAGATGACAGGTGGCATCTGGGGCTCTAAGGACTTGCAGGGTCCTAGTTGCTGGCAGCTTTAGTTTTGGAAGGATCCAGCAGAGTTTGTAGATTCCTGGCTTGGCACTGCCCTGCCTGCCAGGCCAAGTGGCCACAAATGAAGGCCATTTTCCATGGGAAAAAGATGTCCTTTCCCCAGGGTCTCAGGAATATGTTCAAGGTGGCGTTTGAGGCTCTAAGTACTTCCAGGGCCCTAGTTGCTGCCAGCTTTTCTTTTGGAAAAATCCAGCAACGATTGCATCATTCTAGCTAGGCTCCCACTTTCTGCCAGGGTGAGTGGCTGCCAAGGGAGGCCATTTGCCATGGGAAAAAGAAGTCCTTTCCCCAGGGTCTGGGTGTCAGATGAAAGGTGGCCTTTGGGGTTCTGAGGACTTGTAGGGTAGTACTTACTGGCTAGAGTAGAGGAAATGGATTCTATTTGAATATCTGTCTAGAGGCTTTGCCCCACAGGTCCTGGTTGTCCTTGATGGGCTGCAGCTGTGAGCATTGAAGAGAACTGGGATAAAAGGGGGCGGCGTAGCCATTCAGGGAGAGCCTTGAAGGAGCCCTGAACTGGGAAAGAACAGCATGCAGAAGAAAGCGTCTGTGCTGTGAAGATCTGCAGCCATAAGAACACACCGAGGAGGTATGGACTTTAGCAATCTGAGAACAGCATGATGGGACTCTAGAGAAATAGAACAACAACAAGTGGCAGCTTTAGATTTGGAGCAATCCAGCAAAGCTTGCAAATTTCTTGCTGGGCACCACCCTCTTGGTCAGGGCGAGTGGCCAGAAATGGAGGCCATTTTCCATGGGGAAAACGAAGTCATTGGCCCAGGCTCTGGGTGTCAGATGACAGGTGGCATCTGGGGCTCTAAGGACTTGCAGGGTCCTAGTTGCTGGCAGCTTTCGTTCTGGAAGGATCCAGCAGAGTTTGTAGATTCCTGGCTTGGCACTGCCCTGCCTGCCAGGCCAAGTGGCCAGAAATGAAGGCCATTTTCCATGGGAAAAAGATGTCCTTTCCCCAGGGTCTCAGGAATATGTTCAAGGTGGCGTTTGAGGCTCTAAGTACTTCCAGGGCCCTAGTTGCTGCCAGCTTTTCTTTTGGAAAAATCCAGCAACGATTGCATCATTCTAGCTAGGCTCCCACTTTCTGCCAGGGTGAGTGGCTGCCAAGGGAGGCCATTTGCCATGGGAAAAAGAAGTCCTTTCCCCAGGGTCTGGGTGTCAGATGAAAGGTGGCCTTTGGGGTTCTGAGGACTTGTAGGGTAGTACTTACTGGCTAGAGTAGAGGAAATGGATTCTATTTGAATATCTGTCTAGAGGCTTTGCCCCACAGGTCCTGGTTGTCCTTGATGGGCTGCAGCTGTGAGCATTGAAGAGAACTGGGATAAAAGGGGGCGGCGTAGCCATTCAGGGAGAGCCTTGAAGGAGCCCTGAACTGGGAAAGAACAGCATGCAGAAGAAAGCGTCTGTGCTGTGAAGATCTGCAGCCATAAGAACACACCGAGGAGGTATGGACTTTAGCAATCTGAGAACAGCATGATGGGACTCTAGAGAAATAGAACAACAACAAGTGGCAGCTTTAGATTTGGAGCAATCCAGCAAAGCTTGCAAATTTCTTGCTGGGCACCACCCTCTTGGTCAGGGCGAGTGGCCAGAAATGGAGGCCATTTTCCATGGGGAAAACGAAGTCATTGGCCCAGGCTCTGGGTGTCAGATGACAGGTGGCATCTGGGGCTCTAAGGACTTGCAGGGTCCTAGTTGCTGGCAGCTTTCGTTCTGGAAGGATCCAGCAGAGTTTGTAGATTCCTGGCTTGGCACTGCCCTGCCTGCCAGGCCAAGTGGCCACAAATGAAGGCCATTTTCCATGGGAAAAAGATGTCCTTTCCCCAGGGTCTCAGGAATATGTTCAAGGTGGCGTTTGAGGCTCTAAGTACTTCCAGGGCCCTAGTTGCTGCCAGCTTTTCTTTTGGAAAAATCCAGCAACGATTGCATCATTCTAGCTAGGCTCCCACTTTCTGCCAGGGTGAGTGGCTGCCAAGGGAGGCCATTTGCCATGGGAAAAAGAAGTCCTTTCCCCAGGGTCTGGGTGTCAGATGAAAGGTGGCCTTTGGGGTTCTGAGGACTTGTAGGGTAGTACTTACTGGCTAGAGTAGAGGAAATGGATTCTATTTGAATATCTGTCTAGAGGCTTTGCCCCACAGGTCCTGGTTGTCCTTGATGGGCTGCAGCTGTGAGCATTGAAGAGAACTGGGATAAAAGGGGGCGGCGTAGCCATTCAGGGAGAGCCTTGAAGGAGCCCTGAACTGGGAAAGAACAGCATGCAGAAGAAAGCGTCTGTGCTGTGAAGATCTGCAGCCATAAGAACACACCGAGGAGGTATGGACTTTAGCAATCTGAGAACAGCATGATGGGACTCTAGAGAAATAGAACAACAACAAGTGGCAGCTTTAGATTTGGAGCAATCCAGCAAAGCTTGCAAATTTCTTGCTGGGCACCACCCTCTTGGTCAGGGCGAGTGGCCAGAAATGGAGGCCATTTTCCATGGGGAAAACGAAGTCATTGGCCCAGGCTCTGGGTGTCAGATGACAGGTGGCATCTGGGGCTCTAAGGACTTGCAGCGTCCTAGTTGCTGGCAGCTTTCGTTCTGGAAGGATCCAGCAGAGTTTGTAGATTCCTGGCTTGGCACTGCCCTGCCTGCCAGGCCAAGTGGCCACAAATGAAGGCCATTTTCCATGGGAAAAAGATGTCCTTTCCCCAGGGTCTCAGTAATATGTTCAAGGTGGCGTTTAAAGCTCTAAGTACTTCCAGGGCCCTAGTTGCTGCCAGCTTTTCTTTTGGAAAAATCCAGCAACGATTGCATCATTCTAGCTAGGCTCCCACTTTCTGCCAGGGTGAGTGGCTGCCAAGGGAGGCCATTTGCCATGGGAAAAAGAAGTCCTTTCCCCAGGGTCTGGGTGTCAGATGAAAGGTGGCCTTTGGGGTTCTGAGGACTTGTAGGGTAGTACTTACTGGCTAGAGTAGAGGAAATGGATTCTATTTGAATATCTGTCTAGAGGCTTTGCCCCACAGGTCCTGGTTGTCCTTGATGGGCTGCAGCTGTGAGCATTGAAGAGAACTGGGATAAAAGGGGGCGGCGTAGCCATTCAGGGAGAGCCTTGAAGGAGCCCTGAACTGGGAAAGAACAGCATGCAGAAGAAAGCGTCTGTGCTGTGAAGATCTGCAGCCATAAGAACACACCGAGGAGGTATGGACTTTAGCAATCTGAGAACAGCATGATGGGACTCTAGAGAAATAGAACAACAACAAGTGGCAGCTTTAGATTTGGAGCAATCCAGCAAAGCTTGCAAATTTCTTGCTGGGCACCACCCTCTTGGTCAGGGCGAGTGGCCAGAAATGGAGGCCATTTTCCATGGGGAAAACGAAGTCATTGGCCCAGGCTCTGGGTGTCAGATGACAGGTGGCATCTGGGGCTCTAAGGACTTGCAGGGTCCTAGTTGCTGGCAGCTTTAGTTTTGGAAGGATCCAGCAGAGTTTGTAGATTCCTGGCTTGGCACTGCCCTGCCTGCCAGGCCAAGTGGCCACAAATGAAGGCCATTTTCCATGGGAAAAAGATGTCCTTTCCCCAGGGTCTCAGGAATATGTTCAAGGTGGCGTTTGAGGCTCTAAGTACTTCCAGGGCCCTAGTTGCTGCCAGCTTTTCTTTTGGAAAAATCCAGCAACGATTGCATCATTCTAGCTAGGCTCCCACTTTCTGCCAGGGTGAGTGGCTGCCAAGGGAGGCCATTTGCCATGGGAAAAAGAAGTCCTTTCCCCAGGGTCTGGGTGTCAGATGAAAGGTGGCCTTTGGGGTTCTGAGGACTTGTAGGGTAGTACTTACTGGCTAGAGTAGAGGAAATGGATTCTATTTGAATATCTGTCTAGAGGCTTTGCCCCACAGGTCCTGGTTGTCCTTGATGGGCTGCAGCTGTGAGCATTGAAGAGAACTGGGATAAAAGGGGGCGGCGTAGCCATTCAGGGAGAGCCTTGAAGGAGCCCTGAACTGGGAAAGAACAGCATGCAGAAGAAAGCGTCTGTGCTGTGAAGATCTGCAGCCATAAGAACACACCGAGGAGGTATGGACTTTAGCAATCTGAGAACAGCATGATGGGACTCTAGAGAAATAGAACAACAACAAGTGGCAGCTTTAGATTTGGAGCAATCCAGCAAAGCTTGCAAATTTCTTGCTGGGCACC
The DNA here is from genome assembly GCF_051311805.1 of Agelaius phoeniceus. Taxonomy (NCBI): domain Eukaryota; kingdom Metazoa; phylum Chordata; class Aves; order Passeriformes; family Icteridae; genus Agelaius; species Agelaius phoeniceus. Next base: position 12,329,734 of record NC_135284.1, read on the forward strand.
ACCCTCTTGGTCAGGGCGAGTGGCCAGAAATGGAGGCCATTTTCCATGGGGAAAACGAAGTCATTGGCCCAGGCTCTGGGTGTCAGATGACAGGTGGCATCTGGGGCTCTAAGGACTTGCAGGGTCCTAGTTGCTGGCAGCTTTAGTTTTGGAAGGATCCAGCAGAGTTTGTAGATTCCTGGCTTGGCACTGCCCTGCCTGCCAGGCCAAGTGGCCACAAATGAAGGCCATTTTCCATGGGAAAAAGATGTCCTTTCCCCAGGGTCTCAGGAATATGTTCAAGGTGGCGTTTGAGGCTCTAAGTACTTCCAGGGCCCTAGTTGCTGCCAGCTTTTCTTTTGGAAAAATCCAGCAACGATTGCATCATTCTAGCTAGGCTCCCACTTTCTGCCAGGGTGAGTGGCTGCCAAGGGAGGCCATTTGCCATGGGAAAAAGAAGTCCTTTCCCCAGGGTCTGGGTGTCAGATGAAAGGTGGCCTTTGGGGTTCTGAGGACTTGTAGGGTAGTACTTACTGGCTAGAGTAGAGGAAATGGATTCTATTTGAATATCTGTCTAGAGGCTTTGCCCCACAGGTCCTGGTTGTCCTTGATGGGCTGCAGCTGTGAGCATTGAAGAGAACTGGGATAAAAGGGGGCGGCGTAGCCATTCAGGGAGAGCCTTGAAGGAGCCCTGAACTGGGAAAGAACAGCATGCAGAAGAAAGCGTCTGTGCTGTGAAGATCTGCAGCCATAAGAACACACCGAGGAGGTATGGACTTTAGCAATCTGAGAACAGCATGATGGGACTCTAGAGAAATAGAACAACAACAAGTGGCAGCTTTAGATTTGGAGCAATCCAGCAAAGCTTGCAAATTTCTTGCTGGGCACCACCCTCTTGGTCAGGGCGAGTGGCCAGAAATGGAGGCCATTTTCCATGGGGAAAACGAAGTCATTGGCCCAGGCTCTGGGTGTCAGATGACAGGTGGCATCTGGGGCTCTAAGGACTTGCAGGGTCCTAGTTGCTGGCAGCTTTAGTTTTGGAAGGATCCAGCAGAGTTTGTAGATTCCTGGCTTGGCACTGCCCTGCCTGCCAGGCCAAGTGGCCACAAATGAAGGCCATTTTCCATGGGAAAAAGATGTCCTTTCCCCAGGGTCTCAGGAATATGTTCAAGGTGGCGTTTGAGGCTCTAAGTACTTCCAGGGCCCTAGTTGCTGCCAGCTTTTCTTTTGGAAAAATCCAGCAACGATTGCATCATTCTAGCTAGGCTCCCACTTTCTGCCAGGGTGAGTGGCTGCCAAGGGAGGCCATTTGCCATGGGAAAAAGAAGTCCTTTCCCCAGGGTCTGGGTGTCAGATGAAAGGTGGCCTTTGGGGTTCTGAGGACTTGTAGGGTAGTACTTACTGGCTAGAGTAGAGGAAATGGATTCTATTTGAATATCTGTCTAGAGGCTTTGCCCCACAGGTCCTGGTTGTCCTTGATGGGCTGCAGCTGTGAGCATTGAAGAGAACTGGGATAAAAGGGGGCGGCGTAGCCATTCAGGGAGAGCCTTGAAGGAGCCCTGAACTGGGAAAGAACAGCATGCAGAAGAAAGCGTCTGTGCTGTGAAGATCTGCAGCCATAAGAACACACCGAGGAGGTATGGACTTTAGCAATCTGAGAACAGCATGATGGGACTCTAGAGAAATAGAACAACAACAAGTGGCAGCTTTAGATTTGGAGCAATCCAGCAAAGCTTGCAAATTTCTTGCTGGGCACCACCCTCTTGGTCAGGGCGAGTGGCCAGAAATGGAGGCCATTTTCCATGGGGAAAACGAAGTCATTGGCCCAGGCTCTGGGTGTCAGATGACAGGTGGCATCTGGGGCTCTAAGGACTTGCAGGGTCCTAGTTGCTGGCAGCTTTAGTTTTGGAAGGATCCAGCAGAGTTTGTAGATTCCTGGCTTGGCACTGCCCTGCCTGCCAGGCCAAGTGGCCACAAATGAAGGCCATTTTCCATGGGAAAAAGATGTCCTTTCCCCAGGGTCTCAGGAATATGTTCAAGGTGGCGTTTGAGGCTCTAAGTACTTCCAGGGCCCTAGTTGCTGCCAGCTTTTCTTTTGGAAAAATCCAGCAACGATTGCATCATTCTAGCTAGGCTCCCACTTTCTGCCAGGGTGAGTGGCTGCCAAGGGAGGCCATTTGCCATGGGAAAAAGAAGTCCTTTCCCCAGGGTCTGGGTGTCAGATGAAAGGTGGCCTTTGGGGTTCTGAGGACTTGTAGGGTAGTACTTACTGGCTAGAGTAGAGGAAATGGATTCTATTTGAATATCTGTCTAGAGGCTTTGCCCCACAGGTCCTGGTTGTCCTTGATGGGCTGCAGCTGTGAGCATTGAAGAGAACTGGGATAAAAGGGGGCGGCGTAGCCATTCAGGGAGAGCCTTGAAGGAGCCCTGAACTGGGAAAGAACAGCATGCAGAAGAAAGCGTCTGTGCTGTGAAGATCTGCAGCCATAAGAACACACCGAGGAGGTATGGACTTTAGCAATCTGAGAACAGCATGATGGGACTCTAGAGAAATAGAACAACAACAAGTGGCAGCTTTAGATTTGGAGCAATCCAGCAAAGCTTGCAAATTTCTTGCTGGGCACCACCCTCTTGGTCAGGGCGAGTGGCCAGAAATGGAGGCCATTTTCCATGGGGAAAACGAAGTCATTGGCCCAGGCTCTGGGTGTCAGATGACAGGTGGCATCTGGGGCTCTAAGGACTTGCAGGGTCCTAGTTGCTGGCAGCTTTCGTTCTGGAAGGATCCAGCACAGTTTGTAGATTCCTGGCTTGGCACTGCCCTGCCTGCCAGGCCAAGTGGCCACAAATGAAGGCCATTTTCCATGGGAAAAACGAAGTCCTTTCCCCAGGGTCTCAGGAATATGTTCAAGGTGGCGTTTGAGGCTCTAAGTACTTCCAGGGCCCTAGTTGCTGCCAGCTTTTCTTTTGGAAAAATCCAGCAACGATTGCATCATTCTAGCTAGGCTCCCACTTTCTGCCAGGGTGAGTGGCTGCCAAGGGAGGCCATTTGCCATGGGAAAAAGAAGTCCTTTCCCCAGGGTCTGGGTGTCAGATGAAAGGTGGCCTTTGGGGTTCTGAGGACTTGTAGGGTAGTACTTACTGGCTAGAGTAGAGGAAATGGATTCTATTTGAATATCTGTCTAGAGGCTTTGCCCCACAGGTCCTGGTTGTCCTTGATGGGCTGCAGCTGTGAGCATTGAAGAGAACTGGGATAAAAGGGGGCGGCGTAGCCATTCAGGGAGAGCCTTGAAGGAGCCCTGAACTGGGAAAGAACAGCATGCAGAAGAAAGCGTCTGTGCTGTGAAGATCTGCAGCCATAAGAACACACCGAGGAGGTATGGACTTTAGCAATCTGAGAACAGCATGATGGGACTCTAGAGAAATAGAACAACAACAAGTGGCAGCTTTAGATTTGGAGCAATCCAGCAAAGCTTGCAAATTTCTTGCTGGGCACCACCCTCTTGGTCAGGGCGAGTGGCCAGAAATGGAGGCCATTTTCCATGGGGAAAACGAAGTCATTGGCCCAGGCTCTGGGTGTCAGATGACAGGTGGCATCTGGGGCTCTAAGGACTTGCAGGGTCCTAGTTGCTGGCAGCTTTAGTTTTGGAAGGATCCAGCAGAGTTTGTAGATTCCTGGCTTGGCACTGCCCTGCCTGCCAGGCCAAGTGGCCACAAATGAAGGCCATTTTCCATGGGAAAAAGATGTCCTTTCCCCAGGGTCTCAGGAATATGTTCAAGGTGGCGTTTGAGGCTCTAAGTACTTCCAGGGCCCTAGTTGCTGCCAGCTTTTCTTTTGGAAAAATCCAGCAACGATTGCATCATTCTAGCTAGGCTCCCACTTTCTGCCAGGGTGAGTGGCTGCCAAGGGAGGCCATTTGCCATGGGAAAAAGAAGTCCTTTCCCCAGGGTCTGGGTGTCAGATGAAAGGTGGCCTTTGGGGTTCTGAGGACTTGTAGGGTAGTACTTACTGGCTAGAGTAGAGGAAATGGATTCTATTTGAATATCTGTCTAGAGGCTTTGCCCCACAGGTCCTGGTTGTCCTTGATGGGCTGCAGCTGTGAGCATTGAAGAGAACTGGGATAAAAGGGGGCGGCGTAGCCATTCAGGGAGAGCCTTGAAGGAGCCCTGAACTGGGAAAGAACAGCATGCAGAAGAAAGCGTCTGTGCTGTGAAGATCTGCAGCCATAAGAACACACCGAGGAGGTATGGACTTTAGCAATCTGAGAACAGCATGATGGGACTCTAGAGAAATAGAACAACAACAAGTGGCAGCTTTAGATTTGGAGCAATCCAGCAAAGCTTGCAAATTTCTTGCTGGGCACCACCCTCTTGGTCAGGGCGAGTGGCCAGAAATGGAGGCCATTTTCCATGGGGAAAACGAAGTCATTGGCCCAGGCTCTGGGTGTCAGATGAAAGGTGGCGTCTGGGGCTCTAAGGACTTGCAGGGTCCTAGTTGCTGGCAGCTTTCGTTCTGGAAGGATCCAGCAGAGTTTGTAGATTCCTGGCTTGGCACTGCCCTGCCTGCCAGGCCAAGTGGCCACAAATGAAGGCCATTTTCCATGGGAAAAAGATGTCCTTTCCCCAGGGTCTCAGGAATATGTTCAAGGTGGCGTTTGAGGCTCTAAGTACTTCCAGGGCCCTAGTTGCTGCCAGCTTTTCTTTTGGAAAAATCCAGCAACGATTGCATCATTCTAGCTAGGCTCCCACTTTCTGCCAGGGTGAGTGGCTGCCAAGGGAGGCCATTTGCCATGGGAAAAAGAAGTCCTTTCCCCAGGGTCTGGGTGTCAGATGAAAGGTGGCCTTTGGGGTTCTGAGGACTTGTAGGGTAGTACTTACTGGCTAGAGTAGAGGAAATGGATTCTATTTGAATATCTGTCTAGAGGCTTTGCCCCACAGGTCCTGGTTGTCCTTGATGGGCTGCAGCTGTGAGCATTGAAGAGAACTGGGATAAAAGGGGGCGGCGTAGCCATTCAGGGAGAGCCTTGAAGGAGCCCTGAACTGGGAAAGAACAGCATGCAGAAGAAAGCGTCTGTGCTGTGAAGATCTGCAGCCATAAGAACACACCGAGGAGGTATGGACTTTAGCAATCTGAGAACAGCATGATGGGACTCTAGAGAAATAGAACAACAACAAGTGGCAGCTTTAGATTTGGAGCAATCCAGCAAAGCTTGCAAATTTCTTGCTGGGCACCACCCTCTTGGTCAGGGCGAGTGGCCAGAAATGGAGGCCATTTTCCATGGGGAAAACGAAGTCATTGGCCCAGGCTCTGGGTGTCAGATGACAGGTGGCATCTGGGGCTCTAAGGACTTGCAGGGTCCTAGTTGCTGGCAGCTTTAGTTTTGGAAGGATCCAGCAGAGTTTGTAGATTCCTGGCTTGGCACTGCCCTGCCTGCCAGGCCAAGTGGCCACAAATGAAGGCCATTTTCCATGGGAAAAAGATGTCCTTTCCCCAGGGTCTCAGGAATATGTTCAAGGTGGCGTTTGAGGCTCTAAGTACTTCCAGGGCCCTAGTTGCTGCCAGCTTTTCTTTTGGAAAAATCCAGCAACGATTGCATCATTCTAGCTAGGCTCCCACTTTCTGCCAGGGTGAGTGGCTGCCAAGGGAGGCCATTTGCCATGGGAAAAAGAAGTCCTTTCCCCAGGGTCTGGGTGTCAGATGAAAGGTGGCCTTTGGGGTTCTGAGGACTTGTAGGGTAGTACTTACTGGCTAGAGTAGAGGAAATGGATTCTATTTGAATATCTGTCTAGAGGCTTTGCCCCACAGGTCCTGGTTGTCCTTGATGGGCTGCAGCTGTGAGCATTGAAGAGAACTGGGATAAAAGGGGGCGGCGTAGCCATTCAGGGAGAGCCTTGAAGGAGCCCTGAACTGGGAAAGAACAGCATGCAGAAGAAAGCGTCTGTGCTGTGAAGATCTGCAGCCATAAGAACACACCGAGGAGGTATGGACTTTAGCAATCTGAGAACAGCATGATGGGACTCTAGAGAAATAGAACAACAACAAGTGGCAGCTTTAGATTTGGAGCAATCCAGCAAAGCTTGCAAATTTCTTGCTGGGCACCACCCTCTTGGTCAGGGCGAGTGGCCAGAAATGGAGGCCATTTTCCATGGGGAAAACGAAGTCATTGGCCCAGGCTCTGGGTGTCAGATGACAGGTGGCATCTGGGGCTCTAAGGACTTGCAGGGTCCTAGTTGCTGGCAGCTTTCGTTCTGGAAGGATCCAGCAGAGTTTGTAGATTCCTGGCTTGGCACTGCCCTGCCTGCCAGGCCAAGTGGCCACAAATGAAGGCCATTTTCCATGGGAAAAAGATGTCCTTTCCCCAGGGTCTCAGTAATATGTTCAAGGTGGCGTTTAAAGCTCTAAGTACTTCCAGGGCCCTAGTTGCTGCCAGCTTTTCTTTTGGAAAAATCCAGCAACGATTGCATCATTCTAGCTAGGCTCCCACTTTCTGCCAGGGTGAGTGGCTGCCAAGGGAGGCCATTTGCCATGGGAAAAAGAAGTCCTTTCCCCAGGGTCTGGGTGTCAGATGAAAGGTGGCCTTTGGGGTTCTGAGGACTTGTAGGGTAGTACTTACTGGCTAGAGTAGAGGAAATGGATTCTATTTGAATATCTGTCTAGAGGCTTTGCCCCACAGGTCCTGGTTGTCCTTGATGGGCTGCAGCTGTGAGCATTGAAGAGAACTGGGATAAAAGGGGGCGGCGTAGCCATTCAGGGAGAGCCTTGAAGGAGCCCTGAACTGGGAAAGAACAGCATGCAGAAGAAAGCGTCTGTGCTGTGAAGATCTGCAGCCATAAGAACACACCGAGGAGGTATGGACTTTAGCAATCTGAGAACAGCATGATGGGACTCTAGAGAAATAGAACAACAACAAGTGGCAGCTTTAGATTTGGAGCAATCCAGCAAAGCTTGCAAATTTCTTGCTGGGCACCACCCTCTTGGTCAGGGCGAGTGGCCAGAAATGGAGGCCATTTTCCATGGGGAAAACGAAGTCATTGGCCCAGGCTCTGGGTGTCAGATGACAGGTGGCATCTGGGGCTCTAAGGACTTGCAGGGTCCTAGTTGCTGGCAGCTTTAGTTTTGGAAGGATCCAGCAGAGTTTGTAGATTCCTGGCTTGGCACTGCCCTGCCTGCCAGGCCAAGTGGCCACAAATGAAGGCCATTTTCCATGGGAAAAAGATGTCCTTTCCCCAGGGTCTCAGGAATATGTTCAAGGTGGCGTTTGAGGCTCTAAGTACTTCCAGGGCCCTAGTTGCTGCCAGCTTTTCTTTTGGAAAAATCCAGCAACGATTGCATCATTCTAGCTAGGCTCCCACTTTCTGCCAGGGTGAGTGGCTGCCAAGGGAGGCCATTTGCCATGGGAAAAAGAAGTCCTTTCCCCAGGGTCTGGGTGTCAGATGAAAGGTGGCCTTTGGGGTTCTGAGGACTTGTAGGGTAGTACTTACTGGCTAGAGTAGAGGAAATGGATTCTATTTGAATATCTGTCTAGAGGCTTTGCCCCACAGGTCCTGGTTGTCCTTGATGGGCTGCAGCTGTGAGCATTGAAGAGAACTGGGATAAAAGGGGGCGGCGTAGCCATTCAGGGAGAGCCTTGAAGGAGCCCTGAACTGGGAAAGAACAGCATGCAGAAGAAAGCGTCTGTGCTGTGAAGATCTGCAGCCATAAGAACACACCGAGGAGGTATGGACTTTAGCAATCTGAGAACAGCATGATGGGACTCTAGAGAAATAGAACAACAACAAGTGGCAGCTTTAGATTTGGAGCAATCCAGCAAAGCTTGCAAATTTCTTGCTGGGCACCACCCTCTTGGTCAGGGCGAGTGGCCAGAAATGGAGGCCATTTTCCATGGGGAAAACGAAGTCATTGGCCCAGGCTCTGGGTGTCAGATGACAGGTGGCATCTGGGGCTCTAAGGACTTGCAGGGTCCTAGTTGCTGGCAGCTTTAGTTTTGGAAGGATCCAGCAGAGTTTGTAGATTCCTGGCTTGGCACTGCCCTGCCTGCCAGGCCAAGTGGCCACAAATGAAGGCCATTTTCCATGGGAAAAAGATGTCCTTTCCCCAGGGTCTCAGGAATATGTTCAAGGTGGCGTTTGAGGCTCTAAGTACTTCCAGGGCCCTAGTTGCTGCCAGCTTTTCTTTTGGAAAAATCCAGCAACGATTGCATCATTCTAGCTAGGCTCCCACTTTCTGCCAGGGTGAGTGGCTGCCAAGGGAGGCCATTTGCCATGGGAAAAAGAAGTCCTTTCCCCAGGGTCTGGGTGTCAGATGAAAGGTGGCCTTTGGGGTTCTGAGGACTTGTAGGGTAGTACTTACTGGCTAGAGTAGAGGAAATGGATTCTATTTGAATATCTGTCTAGAGGCTTTGCCCCACAGGTCCTGGTTGTCCTTGATGGGCTGCAGCTGTGAGCATTGAAGAGAACTGGGATAAAAGGGGGCGGCGTAGCCATTCAGGGAGAGCCTTGAAGGAGCCCTGAACTGGGAAAGAACAGCATGCAGAAGAAAGCGTCTGTGCTGTGAAGATCTGCAGCCATAAGAACACACCGAGGAGGTATGGACTTTAGCAATCTGAGAACAGCATGATGGGACTCTAGAGAAATAGAACAACAACAAGTGGCAGCTTTAGATTTGGAGCAATCCAGCAAAGCTTGCAAATTTCTTGCTGGGCACCACCCTCTTGGTCAGGGCGAGTGGCCAGAAATGGAGGCCATTTTCCATGGGGAAAACGAAGTCATTGGCCCAGGCTCTGGGTGTCAGATGACAGGTGGCATCTGGGGCTCTAAGGACTTGCAGGGTCCTAGTTGCTGGCAGCTTTCGTTCTGGAAGGATCCAGCAGAGTTTGTAGATTCCTGGCTTGGCACTGCCCTGCCTGCCAGGCCAAGTGGCCAGAAATGAAGGCCATTTTCCATGGGAAAAAGATGTCCTTTCCCCAGGGTCTCAGGAATATGTTCAAGGTGGCGTTTGAGGCTCTAAGTACTTCCAGGGCCCTAGTTGCTGCCAGCTTTTCTTTTGGAAAAATCCAGCAACGATTGCATCATTCTAGCTAGGCTCCCACTTTCTGCCAGGGTGAGTGGCTGCCAAGGGAGGCCATTTGCCATGGGAAAAAGAAGTCCTTTCCCCAGGGTCTGGGTGTCAGATGAAAGGTGGCCTTTGGGGTTCTGAGGACTTGTAGGGTAGTACTTACTGGCTAGAGTAGAGGAAATGGATTCTATTTGAATATCTGTCTAGAGGCTTTGCCCCACAGGTCCTGGTTGTCCTTGATGGGCTGCAGCTGTGAGCATTGAAGAGAACTGGGATAAAAGGGGGCGGCGTAGCCATTCAGGGAGAGCCTTGAAGGAGCCCTGAACTGGGAAAGAACAGCATGCAGAAGAAAGCGTCTGTGCTGTGAAGATCTGCAGCCATAAGAACACACCGAGGAGGTATGGACTTTAGCAATCTGAGAACAGCATGATGGGACTCTAGAGAAATAGAACAACAACAAGTGGCAGCTTTAGATTTGGAGCAATCCAGCAAAGCTTGCAAATTTCTTGCTGGGCACCACCCTCTTGGTCAGGGCGAGTGGCCAGAAATGGAGGCCATTTTCCATGGGGAAAACGAAGTCATTGGCCCAGGCTCTGGGTGTCAGATGACAGGTGGCATCTGGGGCTCTAAGGACTTGCAGGGTCCTAGTTGCTGGCAGCTTTCGTTCTGGAAGGATCCAGCAGAGTTTGTAGATTCCTGGCTTGGCACTGCCCTGCCTGCCAGGCCAAGTGGCCACAAATGAAGGCCATTTTCCATGGGAAAAAGATGTCCTTTCCCCAGGGTCTCAGGAATATGTTCAAGGTGGCGTTTGAGGCTCTAAGTACTTCCAGGGCCCTAGTTGCTGCCAGCTTTTCTTTTGGAAAAATCCAGCAACGATTGCATCATTCTAGCTAGGCTCCCACTTTCTGCCAGGGTGAGTGGCTGCCAAGGGAGGCCATTTGCCATGGGAAAAAGAAGTCCTTTCCCCAGGGTCTGGGTGTCAGATGAAAGGTGGCCTTTGGGGTTCTGAGGACTTGTAGGGTAGTACTTACTGGCTAGAGTAGAGGAAATGGATTCTATTTGAATATCTGTCTAGAGGCTTTGCCCCACAGGTCCTGGTTGTCCTTGATGGGCTGCAGCTGTGAGCATTGAAGAGAACTGGGATAAAAGGGGGCGGCGTAGCCATTCAGGGAGAGCCTTGAAGGAGCCCTGAACTGGGAAAGAACAGCATGCAGAAGAAAGCGTCTGTGCTGTGAAGATCTGCAGCCATAAGAACACACCGAGGAGGTATGGACTTTAGCAATCTGAGAACAGCATGATGGGACTCTAGAGAAATAGAACAACAACAAGTGGCAGCTTTAGATTTGGAGCAATCCAGCAAAGCTTGCAAATTTCTTGCTGGGCACCACCCTCTTGGTCAGGGCGAGTGGCCAGAAATGGAGGCCATTTTCCATGGGGAAAACGAAGTCATTGGCCCAGGCTCTGGGTGTCAGATGACAGGTGGCATCTGGGGCTCTAAGGACTTGCAGGGTCCTAGTTGCTGGCAGCTTTCGTTCTGGAAGGATCCAGCAGAGTTTGTAGATTCCTGGCTTGGCACTGCCCTGCCTGCCAGGCCAAGTGGCCACAAATGAAGGCCATTTTCCATGGGAAAAAGATGTCCTTTCCCCAGGGTCTCAGTAATATGTTCAAGGTGGCGTTTAAAGCTCTAAGTACTTCCAGGGCCCTAGTTGCTGCCAGCTTTTCTTTTGGAAAAATCCAGCAACGATTGCATCATTCTAGCTAGGCTCCCACTTTCTGCCAGGGTGAGTGGCTGCCAAGGGAGGCCATTTGCCATGGGAAAAAGAAGTCCTTTCCCCAGGGTCTGGGTGTCAGATGAAAGGTGGCCTTTGGGGTTCTGAGGACTTGTAGGGTAGTACTTACTGGCTAGAGTAGAGGAAATGGATTCTATTTGAATATCTGTCTAGAGGCTTTGCCCCACAGGTCCTGGTTGTCCTTGATGGGCTGCAGCTGTGAGCATTGAAGAGAACTGGGATAAAAGGGGGCGGCGTAGCCATTCAGGGAGAGCCTTGAAGGAGCCCTGAACTGGGAAAGAACAGCATGCAGAAGAAAGCGTCTGTGCTGTGAAGATCTGCAGCCATAAGAACACACCGAGGAGGTATGGACTTTAGCAATCTGAGAACAGCATGATGGGACTCTAGAGAAATAGAACAACAACAAGTGGCAGCTTTAGATTTGGAGCAATCCAGCAAAGCTTGCAAATTTCTTGCTGGGCACCACCCTCTTGGTCAGGGCGAGTGGCCAGAAATGGAGGCCATTTTCCATGGGGAAAACGAAGTCATTGGCCCAGGCTCTGGGTGTCAGATGACAGGTGGCATCTGGGGCTCTAAGGACTTGCAGGGTCCTAGTTGCTGGCAGCTTTAGTTTTGGAAGGATCCAGCAGAGTTTGTAGATTCCTGGCTTGGCACTGCCCTGCCTGCCAGGCCAAGTGGCCACAAATGAAGGCCATTTTCCATGGGAAAAAGATGTCCTTTCCCCAGGGTCTCAGGAATATGTTCAAGGTGGCGTTTGAGGCTCTAAGTACTTCCAGGGCCCTAGTTGCTGCCAGCTTTTCTTTTGGAAAAATCCAGCAACGATTGCATCATTCTAGCTAGGCTCCCACTTTCTGCCAGGGTGAGTGGCTGCCAAGGGAGGCCATTTGCCATGGGAAAAAGAAGTCCTTTCCCCAGGGTCTGGGTGTCAGATGAAAGGTGGCCTTTGGGGTTCTGAGGACTTGTAGGGTAGTACTTACTGGCTAGAGTAGAGGAAATGGATTCTATTTGAATATCTGTCTAGAGGCTTTGCCCCACAGGTCCTGGTTGTCCTTGATGGGCTGCAGCTGTGAGCATTGAAGAGAACTGGGATAAAAGGGGGCGGCGTAGCCATTCAGGGAGAGCCTTGAAGGAGCCCTGAACTGGGAAAGAACAGCATGCAGAAGAAAGCGTCTGTGCTGTGAAGATCTGCAGCCATAAGAACACACCGAGGAGGTATGGACTTTAGCAATCTGAGAACAGCATGATGGGACTCTAGAGAAATAGAACAACAACAAGTGGCAGCTTTAGATTTGGAGCAATCCAGCAAAGCTTGCAAATTTCTTGCTGGGCACCACCCTCTTGGTCAGGGCGAGTGGCCAGAAATGGAGGCCATTTTCCATGGGGAAAACGAAGTCATTGGCCCAGGCTCTGGGTGTCAGATGACAGGTGGCATCTGGGGCTCTAAGGACTTGCAGGGTCCTAGTTGCTGGCAGCTTTAGTTTTGGAAGGATCCAGCAGAGTTTGTAGATTCCTGGCTTGGCACTGCCCTGCCTGCCAGGCCAAGTGGCCACAAATGAAGGCCATTTTCCATGGGAAAAAGATGTCCTTTCCCCAGGGTCTCAGGAATATGTTCAAGGTGGCGTTTGAGGCTCTAAGTACTTCCAGGGCCCTAGTTGCTGCCAGCTTTTCTTTTGGAAAAATCCAGCAACGATTGCATCATTCTAGCTAGGCTCCCACTTTCTGCCAGGGTGAGTGGCTGCCAAGGGAGGCCATTTGCCATGGGAAAAAGAAGTCCTTTCCCCAGGGTCTGGGTGTCAGATGAAAGGTGGCCTTTGGGGTTCTGAGGACTTGTAGGGTAGTACTTACTGGCTAGAGTAGAGGAAATGGATTCTATTTGAATATCTGTCTAGAGGCTTTGCCCCACAGGTCCTGGTTGTCCTTGATGGGCTGCAGCTGTGAGCATTGAAGAGAACTGGGATAAAAGGGGGCGGCGTAGCCATTCAGGGAGAGCCTTGAAGGAGCCCTGAACTGGGAAAGAACAGCATGCAGAAGAAAGCGTCTGTGCTGTGAAGATCTGCAGCCATAAGAACACACCGAGGAGGTATGGACTTTAGCAATCTGAGAACAGCATGATGGGACTCTAGAGAAATAGAACAACAACAAGTGGCAGCTTTAGATTTGGAGCAATCCAGCAAAGCTTGCAAATTTCTTGCTGGGCACCACCCTCTTGGTCAGGGCGAGTGGCCAGAAATGGAGGCCATTTTCCATGGGGAAAACGAAGTCATTGGCCCAGGCTCTGGGTGTCAGATGACAGGTGGCATCTGGGGCTCTAAGGACTTGCAGGGTCCTAGTTGCTGGCAGCTTTAGTTTTGGAAGGATCCAGCAGAGTTTGTAGATTCCTGGCTTGGCACTGCCCTGCCTGCCAGGCCAAGTGGCCACAAATGAAGGCCATTTTCCATGGGAAAAAGATGTCCTTTCCCCAGGGTCTCAGGAATATGTTCAAGGTGGCGTTTGAGGCTCTAAGTACTTCCAGGGCCCTAGTTGCTGCCAGCTTTTCTTTTGGAAAAATCCAGCAACGATTGCATCATTCTAGCTAGGCTCCCACTTTCTGCCAGGGTGAGTGGCTGCCAAGGGAGGCCATTTGCCATGGGAAAAAGAAGTCCTTTCCCCAGGGTCTGGGTGTCAGATGAAAGGTGGCCTTTGGGGTTCTGAGGACTTGTAGGGTAGTACTTACTGGCTAGAGTAGAGGAAATGGATTCTATTTGAATATCTGTCTAGAGGCTTTGCCCCACAGGTCCTGGTTGTCCTTGATGGGCTGCAGCTGTGAGCATTGAAGAGAACTGGGATAAAAGGGGGCGGCGTAGCCATTCAGGGAGAGCCTTGAAGGAGCCCTGAACTGGGAAAGAACAGCATGCAGAAGAAAGCGTCTGTGCTGTGAAGATCTGCAGCCATAAGAACACACCGAGGAGGTATGGACTTTAGCAATCTGAGAACAGCATGATGGGACTCTAGAGAAATAGAACAACAACAAGTGGCAGCTTTAGATTTGGAGCAATCCAGCAAAGCTTGCAAATTTCTTGCTGGGCACCACCCTCTTGGTCAGGGCGAGTGGCCAGAAATGGAGGCCATTTTCCATGGGGAAAACGAAGTCATTGGCCCAGGCTCTGGGTGTCAGATGACAGGTGGCATCTGGGGCTCTAAGGACTTGCAGGGTCCTAGTTGCTGGCAGCTTTCGTTCTGGAAGGATCCAGCAGAGTTTGTAGATTCCTGGCTTGGCACTGCCCTGCCTGCCAGGCCAAGTGGCCAGAAATGAAGGCCATTTTCCATGGGAAAAAGATGTCCTTTCCCCAGGGTCTCAGGAATATGTTCAAGGTGGCGTTTGAGGCTCTAAGTACTTCCAGGGCCCTAGTTGCTGCCAGCTTTTCTTTTGGAAAAATCCAGCAACGATTGCATCATTCTAGCTAGGCTCCCACTTTCTGCCAGGGTGAGTGGCTGCCAAGGGAGGCCATTTGCCATGGGAAAAAGAAGTCCTTTCCCCAGGGTCTGGGTGTCAGATGAAAGGTGGCCTTTGGGGTTCTGAGGACTTGTAGGGTAGTACTTACTGGCTAGAGTAGAGGAAATGGATTCTATTTGAATATCTGTCTAGAGGCTTTGCCCCACAGGTCCTGGTTGTCCTTGATGGGCTGCAGCTGTGAGCATTGAAGAGAACTGGGATAAAAGGGGGCGGCGTAGCCATTCAGGGAGAGCCTTGAAGGAGCCCTGAACTGGGAAAGAACAGCATGCAGAAGAAAGCGTCTGTGCTGTGAAGATCTGCAGCCATAAGAACACACCGAGGAGGTATGGACTTTAGCAATCTGAGAACAGCATGATGGGACTCTAGAGAAATAGAACAACAACAAGTGGCAGCTTTAGATTTGGAGCAATCCAGCAAAGCTTGCAAATTTCTTGCTGGGCACCACCCTCTTGGTCAGGGCGAGTGGCCAGAAATGGAGGCCATTTTCCATGGGGAAAACGAAGTCATTGGCCCAGGCTCTGGGTGTCAGATGACAGGTGGCATCTGGGGCTCTAAGGACTTGCAGGGTCCTAGTTGCTGGCAGCTTTCGTTCTGGAAGGATCCAGCAGAGTTTGTAGATTCCTGGCTTGGCACTGCCCTGCCTGCCAGGCCAAGTGGCCACAAATGAAGGCCATTTTCCATGGGAAAAAGATGTCCTTTCCCCAGGGTCTCAGGAATATGTTCAAGGTGGCGTTTGAGGCTCTAAGTACTTCCAGGGCCCTAGTTGCTGCCAGCTTTTCTTTTGGAAAAATCCAGCAACGATTGCATCATTCTAGCTAGGCTCCCACTTTCTGCCAGGGTGAGTGGCTGCCAAGGGAGGCCATTTGCCATGGGAAAAAGAAGTCCTTTCCCCAGGGTCTGGGTGTCAGATGAAAGGTGGCCTTTGGGGTTCTGAGGACTTGTAGGGTAGTACTTACTGGCTAGAGTAGAGGAAATGGATTCTATTTGAATATCTGTCTAGAGGCTTTGCCCCACAGGTCCTGGTTGTCCTTGATGGGCTGCAGCTGTGAGCATTGAAGAGAACTGGGATAAAAGGGGGCGGCGTAGCCATTCAGGGAGAGCCTTGAAGGAGCCCTGAACTGGGAAAGAACAGCATGCAGAAGAAAGCGTCTGTGCTGTGAAGATCTGCAGCCATAAGAACACACCGAGGAGGTATGGACTTTAGCAATCTGAGAACAGCATGATGGGACTCTAGAGAAATAGAACAACAACAAGTGGCAGCTTTAGATTTGGAGCAATCCAGCAAAGCTTGCAAATTTCTTGCTGGGCACCACCCTCTTGGTCAGGGCGAGTGGCCAGAAATGGAGGCCATTTTCCATGGGGAAAACGAAGTCATTGGCCCAGGCTCTGGGTGTCAGATGACAGGTGGCATCTGGGGCTCTAAGGACTTGCAGGGTCCTAGTTGCTGGCAGCTTTCGTTCTGGAAGGATCCAGCAGAGTTTGTAGATTCCTGGCTTGGCACTGCCCTGCCTGCCAGGCCAAGTGGCCACAAATGAAGGCCATTTTCCATGGGAAAAAGATGTCCTTTCCCCAGGGTCTCAGTAATATGTTCAAGGTGGCGTTTAAAGCTCTAAGTACTTCCAGGGCCCTAGTTGCTGCCAGCTTTTCTTTTGGAAAAATCCAGCAACGATTGCATCATTCTAGCTAGGCTCCCACTTTCTGCCAGGGTGAGTGGCTGCCAAGGGAGGCCATTTGCCATGGGAAAAAGAAGTCCTTTCCCCAGGGTCTGGGTGTCAGATGAAAGGTGGCCTTTGGGGTTCTGAGGACTTGTAGGGTAGTACTTACTGGCTAGAGTAGAGGAAATGGATTCTATTTGAATATCTGTCTAGAGGCTTTGCCCCACAGGTCCTGGTTGTCCTTGATGGGCTGCAGCTGTGAGCATTGAAGAGAACTGGGATAAAAGGGGGCGGCGTAGCCATTCAGGGAGAGCCTTGAAGGAGCCCTGAACTGGGAAAGAACAGCATGCAGAAGAAAGCGTCTGTGCTGTGAAGATCTGCAGCCATAAGAACACACCGAGGAGGTATGGACTTTAGCAATCTGAGAACAGCATGATGGGACTCTAGAGAAATAGAACAACAACAAGTGGCAGCTTTAGATTTGGAGCAATCCAGCAAAGCTTGCAAATTTCTTGCTGGGCACCACCCTCTTGGTCAGGGCGAGTGGCCAGAAATGGAGGCCATTTTCCATGGGGAAAACGAAGTCATTGGCCCAGGCTCTGGGTGTCAGATGACAGGTGGCATCTGGGGCTCTAAGGACTTGCAGGGTCCTAGTTGCTGGCAGCTTTAGTTTTGGAAGGATCCAGCAGAGTTTGTAGATTCCTGGCTTGGCACTGCCCTGCCTGCCAGGCCAAGTGGCCACAAATGAAGGCCATTTTCCATGGGAAAAAGATGTCCTTTCCCCAGGGTCTCAGGAATATGTTCAAGGTGGCGTTTGAGGCTCTAAGTACTTCCAGGGCCCTAGTTGCTGCCAGCTTTTCTTTTGGAAAAATCCAGCAACGATTGCATCATTCTAGCTAGGCTCCCACTTTCTGCCAGGGTGAGTGGCTGCCAAGGGAGGCCATTTGCCATGGGAAAAAGAAGTCCTTTCCCCAGGGTCTGGGTGTCAGATGAAAGGTGGCCTTTGGGGTTCTGAGGACTTGTAGGGTAGTACTTACTGGCTAGAGTAGAGGAAATGGATTCTATTTGAATATCTGTCTAGAGGCTTTGCCCCACAGGTCCTGGTTGTCCTTGATGGGCTGCAGCTGTGAGCATTGAAGAGAACTGGGATAAAAGGGGGCGGCGTAGCCATTCAGGGAGAGCCTTGAAGGAGCCCTGAACTGGGAAAGAACAGCATGCAGAAGAAAGCGTCTGTGCTGTGAAGATCTGCAGCCATAAGAACACACCGAGGAGGTATGGACTTTAGCAATCTGAGAACAGCATGATGGGACTCTAGAGAAATAGAACAACAACAAGTGGCAGCTTTAGATTTGGAGCAATCCAGCAAAGCTTGCAAATTTCTTGCTGGGCACCACCCTCTTGGTCAGGGCGAGTGGCCAGAAATGGAGGCCATTTTCCATGGGGAAAACGAAGTCATTGGCCCAGGCTCTGGGTGTCAGATGACAGGTGGCATCTGGGGCTCTAAGGACTTGCAGGGTCCTAGTTGCTGGCAGCTTTCGTTCTGGAAGGATCCAGCAGAGTTTGTAGATTCCTGGCTTGGCACTGCCCTGCCTGCCAGGCCAAGTGGCCACAAATGAAGGCCATTTTCCATGGGAAAAAGATGTCCTTTCCCCAGGGTCTCAGTAATATGTTCAAGGTGGCGTTTAAAGCTCTAAGTACTTCCAGGGCCCTAGTTGCTGCCAGCTTTTCTTTTGGAAAAATCCAGCAACGATTGCATCATTCTAGCTAGGCTCCCACTTTCTGCCAGGGTGAGTGGCTGCCAAGGGAGGCCATTTGCCATGGGAAAAAGAAGTCCTTTCCCCAGGGTCTGGGTGTCAGATGAAAGGTGGCCTTTGGGGTTCTGAGGACTTGTAGGGTAGTACTTACTGGCTAGAGTAGAGGAAATGGATTCTATTTGAATATCTGTCTAGAGGCTTTGCCCCACAGGTCCTGGTTGTCCTTGATGGGCTGCAGCTGTGAGCATTGAAGAGAACTGGGATAAAAGGGGGCGGCGTAGCCATTCAGGGAGAGCCTTGAAGGAGCCCTGAACTGGGAAAGAACAGCATGCAGAAGAAAGCGTCTGTGCTGTGAAGATCTGCAGCCATAAGAACACACCGAGGAGGTATGGACTTTAGCAATCTGAGAACAGCATGATGGGACTCTAGAGAAATAGAACAACAACAAGTGGCAGCTTTAGATTTGGAGCAATCCAGCAAAGCTTGCAAATTTCTTGCTGGGCACCACCCTCTTGGTCAGGGCGAGTGGCCAGAAATGGAGGCCATTTTCCATGGGGAAAACGAAGTCATTGGCCCAGGCTCTGGGTGTCAGATGACAGGTGGCATCTGGGGCTCTAAGGACTTGCAGGGTCCTAGTTGCTGGCAGCTTTAGTTTTGGAAGGATCCAGCAGAGTTTGTAGATTCCTGGCTTGGCACTGCCCTGCCTGCCAGGCCAAGTGGCCACAAATGAAGGCCATTTTCCATGGGAAAAAGATGTCCTTTCCCCAGGGTCTCAGGAATATGTTCAAGGTGGCGTTTGAGGCTCTAAGTACTTCCAGGGCCCTAGTTGCTGCCAGCTTTTCTTTTGGAAAAATCCAGCAACGATTGCATCATTCTAGCTAGGCTCCCACTTTCTGCCAGGGTGAGTGGCTGCCAAGGGAGGCCATTTGCCATGGGAAAAAGAAGTCCTTTCCCCAGGGTCTGGGTGTCAGATGAAAGGTGGCCTTTGGGGTTCTGAGGACTTGTAGGGTAGTACTTACTGGCTAGAGTAGAGGAAATGGATTCTATTTGAATATCTGTCTAGAGGCTTTGCCCCACAGGTCCTGGTTGTCCTTGATGGGCTGCAGCTGTGAGCATTGAAGAGAACTGGGATAAAAGGGGGCGGCGTAGCCATTCAGGGAGAGCCTTGAAGGAGCCCTGAACTGGGAAAGAACAGCATGCAGAAGAAAGCGTCTGTGCTGTGAAGATCTGCAGCCATAAGAACACACCGAGGAGGTATGGACTTTAGCAATCTGAGAACAGCATGATGGGACTCTAGAGAAATAGAACAACAACAAGTGGCAGCTTTAGATTTGGAGCAATCCAGCAAAGCTTGCAAATTTCTTGCTGGGCACCACCCTCTTGGTCAGGGCGAGTGGCCAGAAATGGAGGCCATTTTCCATGGGGAAAACGAAGTCATTGGCCCAGGCTCTGGGTGTCAGATGAAAGGTGGCGTCTGGGGCTCTAAGGACTTGCAGGGTCCTAGTTGCTGGCAGCTTTCGTTCTGGAAGGATCCAGCAGAGTTTGTAGATTCCTGGCTTGGCACTGCCCTGCCTGCCAGGCCAAGTGGCCACAAATGAAGGCCATTTTCCATGGGAAAAAGATGTCCTTTCCCCAGGGTCTCAGGAATATGTTCAAGGTGGCGTTTGAGGCTCTAAGTACTTCCAGGGCCCTAGTTGCTGCCAGCTTTTCTTTTGGAAAAATCCAGCAACGATTGCATCATTCTAGCTAGGCTCCCACTTTCTGCCAGGGTGAGTGGCTGCCAAGGGAGGCCATTTGCCATGGGAAAAAGAAGTCCTTTCCCCAGGGTCTGGGTGTCAGATGAAAGGTGGCCTTTGGGGTTCTGAGGACTTGTAGGGTAGTACTTACTGGCTAGAGTAGAGGAAATGGATTCTATTTGAATATCTGTCTAGAGGCTTTGCCCCACAGGTCCTGGTTGTCCTTGATGGGCTGCAGCTGTGAGCATTGAAGAGAACTGGGATAAAAGGGGGCGGCGTAGCCATTCAGGGAGAGCCTTGAAGGAGCCCTGAACTGGGAAAGAACAGCATGCAGAAGAAAGCGTCTGTGCTGTGAAGATCTGCAGCCATAAGAACACACCGAGGAGGTATGGACTTTAGCAATCTGAGAACAGCATGATGGGACTCTAGAGAAATAGAACAACAACAAGTGGCAGCTTTAGATTTGGAGCAATCCAGCAAAGCTTGCAAATTTCTTGCTGGGCACCACCCTCTTGGTCAGGGCGAGTGGCCAGAAATGGAGGCCATTTTCCATGGGGAAAACGAAGTCATTGGCCCAGGCTCTGGGTGTCAGATGACAGGTGGCATCTGGGGCTCTAAGGACTTGCAGGGTCCTAGTTGCTGGCAGCTTTCGTTCTGGAAGGATCCAGCAGAGTTTGTAGATTCCTGGCTTGGCACTGCCCTGCCTGCCAGGCCAAGTGGCCACAAATGAAGGCCATTTTCCATGGGAAAAAGATGTCCTTTCCCCAGGGTCTCAGTAATATGTTCAAGGTGGCGTTTAAAGCTCTAAGTACTTCCAGGGCCCTAGTTGCTGCCAGCTTTTCTTTTGGAAAAATCCAGCAACGATTGCATCATTCTAGCTAGGCTCCCACTTTCTGCCAGGGTGAGTGGCTGCCAAGGGAGGCCATTTGCCATGGGAAAAAGAAGTCCTTTCCCCAGGGTCTGGGTGTCAGATGAAAGGTGGCCTTTGGGGTTCTGAGGACTTGTAGGGTAGTACTTACTGGCTAGAGTAGAGGAAATGGATTCTATTTGAATATCTGTCTAGAGGCTTTGCCCCACAGGTCCTGGTTGTCCTTGATGGGCTGCAGCTGTGAGCATTGAAGAGAACTGGGATAAAAGGGGGCGGCGTAGCCATTCAGGGAGAGCCTTGAAGGAGCCCTGAACTGGGAAAGAACAGCATGCAGAAGAAAGCGTCTGTGCTGTGAAGATCTGCAGCCATAAGAACACACCGAGGAGGTATGGACTTTAGCAATCTGAGAACAGCATGATGGGACTCTAGAGAAATAGAACAACAACAAGTGGCAGCTTTAGATTTGGAGCAATCCAGCAAAGCTTGCAAATTTCTTGCTGGGCACCACCCTCTTGGTCAGGGCGAGTGGCCAGAAATGGAGGCCATTTTCCATGGGGAAAACGAAGTCATTGGCCCAGGCTCTGGGTGTCAGATGACAGGTGGCATCTGGGGCTCTAAGGACTTGCAGGGTCCTAGTTGCTGGCAGCTTTAGTTTTGGAAGGATCCAGCAGAGTTTGTAGATTCCTGGCTTGGCACTGCCCTGCCTGCCAGGCCAAGTGGCCACAAATGAAGGCCATTTTCCATGGGAAAAAGATGTCCTTTCCCCAGGGTCTCAGGAATATGTTCAAGGTGGCGTTTGAGGCTCTAAGTACTTCCAGGGCCCTAGTTGCTGCCAGCTTTTCTTTTGGAAAAATCCAGCAACGATTGCATCATTCTAGCTAGGCTCCCACTTTCTGCCAGGGTGAGTGGCTGCCAAGGGAGGCCATTTGCCATGGGAAAAAGAAGTCCTTTCCCCAGGGTCTGGGTGTCAGATGAAAGGTGGCCTTTGGGGTTCTGAGGACTTGTAGGGTAGTACTTACTGGCTAGAGTAGAGGAAATGGATTCTATTTGAATATCTGTCTAGAGGCTTTGCCCCACAGGTCCTGGTTGTCCTTGATGGGCTGCAGCTGTGAGCATTGAAGAGAACTGGGATAAAAGGGGGCGGCGTAGCCATTCAGGGAGAGCCTTGAAGGAGCCCTGAACTG
The DNA here is from genome assembly GCF_051311805.1 of Agelaius phoeniceus. Lineage (NCBI taxonomy): Eukaryota > Metazoa > Chordata > Aves > Passeriformes > Icteridae > Agelaius > Agelaius phoeniceus. The sequence goes on from NC_135284.1 coordinate 12,351,245, forward strand.
GGAAAGAACAGCATGCAGAAGAAAGCGTCTGTGCTGTGAAGATCTGCAGCCATAAGAACACACCGAGGAGGTATGGACTTTAGCAATCTGAGAACAGCATGATGGGACTCTAGAGAAATAGAACAACAACAAGTGGCAGCTTTAGATTTGGAGCAATCCAGCAAAGCTTGCAAATTTCTTGCTGGGCACCACCCTCTTGGTCAGGGCGAGTGGCCAGAAATGGAGGCCATTTTCCATGGGGAAAACGAAGTCATTGGCCCAGGCTCTGGGTGTCAGATGACAGGTGGCATCTGGGGCTCTAAGGACTTGCAGGGTCCTAGTTGCTGGCAGCTTTCGTTCTGGAAGGATCCAGCAGAGTTTGTAGATTCCTGGCTTGGCACTGCCCTGCCTGCCAGGCCAAGTGGCCACAAATGAAGGCCATTTTCCATGGGAAAAAGATGTCCTTTCCCCAGGGTCTCAGGAATATGTTCAAGGTGGCGTTTGAGGCTCTAAGTACTTCCAGGGCCCTAGTTGCTGCCAGCTTTTCTTTTGGAAAAATCCAGCAACGATTGCATCATTCTAGCTAGGCTCCCACTTTCTGCCAGGGTGAGTGGCTGCCAAGGGAGGCCATTTGCCATGGGAAAAAGAAGTCCTTTCCCCAGGGTCTGGGTGTCAGATGAAAGGTGGCCTTTGGGGTTCTGAGGACTTGTAGGGTAGTACTTACTGGCTAGAGTAGAGGAAATGGATTCTATTTGAATATCTGTCTAGAGGCTTTGCCCCACAGGTCCTGGTTGTCCTTGATGGGCTGCAGCTGTGAGCATTGAAGAGAACTGGGATAAAAGGGGGCGGCGTAGCCATTCAGGGAGAGCCTTGAAGGAGCCCTGAACTGGGAAAGAACAGCATGCAGAAGAAAGCGTCTGTGCTGTGAAGATCTGCAGCCATAAGAACACACCGAGGAGGTATGGACTTTAGCAATCTGAGAACAGCATGATGGGACTCTAGAGAAATAGAACAACAACAAGTGGCAGCTTTAGATTTGGAGCAATCCAGCAAAGCTTGCAAATTTCTTGCTGGGCACCACCCTCTTGGTCAGGGCGAGTGGCCAGAAATGGAGGCCATTTTCCATGGGGAAAACGAAGTCATTGGCCCAGGCTCTGGGTGTCAGATGACAGGTGGCATCTGGGGCTCTAAGGACTTGCAGGGTCCTAGTTGCTGGCAGCTTTAGTTTTGGAAGGATCCAGCAGAGTTTGTAGATTCCTGGCTTGGCACTGCCCTGCCTGCCAGGCCAAGTGGCCACAAATGAAGGCCATTTTCCATGGGAAAAAGATGTCCTTTCCCCAGGGTCTCAGGAATATGTTCAAGGTGGCGTTTGAGGCTCTAAGTACTTCCAGGGCCCTAGTTGCTGCCAGCTTTTCTTTTGGAAAAATCCAGCAACGATTGCATCATTCTAGCTAGGCTCCCACTTTCTGCCAGGGTGAGTGGCTGCCAAGGGAGGCCATTTGCCATGGGAAAAAGAAGTCCTTTCCCCAGGGTCTGGGTGTCAGATGAAAGGTGGCCTTTGGGGTTCTGAGGACTTGTAGGGTAGTACTTACTGGCTAGAGTAGAGGAAATGGATTCTATTTGAATATCTGTCTAGAGGCTTTGCCCCACAGGTCCTGGTTGTCCTTGATGGGCTGCAGCTGTGAGCATTGAAGAGAACTGGGATAAAAGGGGGCGGCGTAGCCATTCAGGGAGAGCCTTGAAGGAGCCCTGAACTGGGAAAGAACAGCATGCAGAAGAAAGCGTCTGTGCTGTGAAGATCTGCAGCCATAAGAACACACCGAGGAGGTATGGACTTTAGCAATCTGAGAACAGCATGATGGGACTCTAGAGAAATAGAACAACAACAAGTGGCAGCTTTAGATTTGGAGCAATCCAGCAAAGCTTGCAAATTTCTTGCTGGGCACCACCCTCTTGGTCAGGGCGAGTGGCCAGAAATGGAGGCCATTTTCCATGGGGAAAACGAAGTCATTGGCCCAGGCTCTGGGTGTCAGATGACAGGTGGCATCTGGGGCTCTAAGGACTTGCAGGGTCCTAGTTGCTGGCAGCTTTAGTTTTGGAAGGATCCAGCAGAGTTTGTAGATTCCTGGCTTGGCACTGCCCTGCCTGCCAGGCCAAGTGGCCACAAATGAAGGCCATTTTCCATGGGAAAAAGAAGTCCTTTCCCCAGGGTCTCAGGAATATGTTCAAGGTGGCGTTTGAGGCTCTAAGTACTTCCAGGGCCCTAGTTGCTGCCAGCTTTTCTTTTGGAAAAATCCAGCAACGATTGCATCATTCTAGCTAGGCTCCCACTTTCTGCCAGGGTGAGTGGCTGCCAAGGGAGGCCATTTGCCATGGGAAAAAGAAGTCCTTTCCCCAGGGTCTGGGTGTCAGATGAAAGGTGGCCTTTGGGGTTCTGAGGACTTGTAGGGTAGTACTTACTGGCTAGAGTAGAGGAAATGGATTCTATTTGAATATCTGTCTAGAGGCTTTGCCCCACAGGTCCTGGTTGTCCTTGATGGGCTGCAGCTGTGAGCATTGAAGAGAACTGGGATAAAAGGGGGCGGCGTAGCCATTCAGGGAGAGCCTTGAAGGAGCCCTGAACTGGGAAAGAACAGCATGCAGAAGAAAGCGTCTGTGCTGTGAAGATCTGCAGCCATAAGAACACACCGAGGAGGTATGGACTTTAGCAATCTGAGAACAGCATGATGGGACTCTAGAGAAATAGAACAACAACAAGTGGCAGCTTTAGATTTGGAGCAATCCAGCAAAGCTTGCAAATTTCTTGCTGGGCACCACCCTCTTGGTCAGGGCGAGTGGCCAGAAATGGAGGCCATTTTCCATGGGGAAAACGAAGTCATTGGCCCAGGCTCTGGGTGTCAGATGACAGGTGGCATCTGGGGCTCTAAGGACTTGCAGGGTCCTAGTTGCTGGCAGCTTTAGTTTTGGAAGGATCCAGCAGAGTTTGTAGATTCCTGGCTTGGCACTGCCCTGCCTGCCAGGCCAAGTGGCCACAAATGAAGGCCATTTTCCATGGGAAAAAGATGTCCTTTCCCCAGGGTCTCAGGAATATGTTCAAGGTGGCGTTTGAGGCTCTAAGTACTTCCAGGGCCCTAGTTGCTGCCAGCTTTTCTTTTGGAAAAATCCAGCAACGATTGCATCATTCTAGCTAGGCTCCCACTTTCTGCCAGGGTGAGTGGCTGCCAAGGGAGGCCATTTGCCATGGGAAAAAGAAGTCCTTTCCCCAGGGTCTGGGTGTCAGATGAAAGGTGGCCTTTGGGGTTCTGAGGACTTGTAGGGTAGTACTTACTGGCTAGAGTAGAGGAAATGGATTCTATTTGAATATCTGTCTAGAGGCTTTGCCCCACAGGTCCTGGTTGTCCTTGATGGGCTGCAGCTGTGAGCATTGAAGAGAACTGGGATAAAAGGGGGCGGCGTAGCCATTCAGGGAGAGCCTTGAAGGAGCCCTGAGCTGGGAAAGAACAGCATGCAGAAGAAAGCGTCTGTGCTGTGAAGATCTGCAGCCATAAGAACACACCGAGGAGGTATGGACTTTAGCAATCTGAGAACAGCATGATGGGACTCTAGAGAAATAGAACAACAACAAGTGGCAGCTTTAGATTTGGAGCAATCCAGCAAAGCTTGCAAATTTCTTGCTGGGCACCACCCTCTTGGTCAGGGCGAGTGGCCAGAAATGGAGGCCATTTTCCATGGGGAAAACGAAGTCATTGGCCCAGGCTCTGGGTGTCAGATGACAGGTGGCATCTGGGGCTCTAAGGACTTGCAGGGTCCTAGTTGCTGGCAGCTTTCGTTCTGGAAGGATCCAGCAGAGTTTGTAGATTCCTGGCTTGGCACTGCCCTGCCTGCCAGGCCAAGTGGCCACAAATGAAGGCCATTTTCCATGGGAAAAAGATGTCCTTTCCCCAGGGTCTCAGGAATATGTTCAAGGTGGCGTTTGAGGCTCTAAGTACTTCCAGGGCCCTAGTTGCTGCCAGCTTTTCTTTTGGAAAAATCCAGCAACGATTGCATCATTCTAGCTAGGCTCCCACTTTCTGCCAGGGTGAGTGGCTGCCAAGGGAGGCCATTTGCCATGGGAAAAAGAAGTCCTTTCCCCAGGGTCTGGGTGTCAGATGAAAGGTGGCCTTTGGGGTTCTGAGGACTTGTAGGGTAGTACTTACTGGCTAGAGTAGAGGAAATGGATTCTATTTGAATATCTGTCTAGAGGCTTTGCCCCACAGGTCCTGGTTGTCCTTGATGGGCTGCAGCTGTGAGCATTGAAGAGAACTGGGATAAAAGGGGGCGGCGTAGCCATTCAGGGAGAGCCTTGAAGGAGCCCTGAACTGGGAAAGAACAGCATGCAGAAGAAAGCGTCTGTGCTGTGAAGATCTGCAGCCATAAGAACACACCGAGGAGGTATGGACTTTAGCAATCTGAGAACAGCATGATGGGACTCTAGAGAAATAGAACAACAACAAGTGGCAGCTTTAGATTTGGAGCAATCCAGCAAAGCTTGCAAATTTCTTGCTGGGCACCACCCTCTTGGTCAGGGCGAGTGGCCAGAAATGGAGGCCATTTTCCATGGGGAAAACGAAGTCATTGGCCCAGGCTCTGGGTGTCAGATGACAGGTGGCATCTGGGGCTCTAAGGACTTGCAGGGTCCTAGTTGCTGGCAGCTTTAGTTTTGGAAGGATCCAGCAGAGTTTGTAGATTCCTGGCTTGGCACTGCCCTGCCTGCCAGGCCAAGTGGCCACAAATGAAGGCCATTTTCCATGGGAAAAAGATGTCCTTTCCCCAGGGTCTCAGGAATATGTTCAAGGTGGCGTTTGAGGCTCTAAGTACTTCCAGGGCCCTAGTTGCTGCCAGCTTTTCTTTTGGAAAAATCCAGCAACGATTGCATCATTCTAGCTAGGCTCCCACTTTCTGCCAGGGTGAGTGGCTGCCAAGGGAGGCCATTTGCCATGGGAAAAAGAAGTCCTTTCCCCAGGGTCTGGGTGTCAGATGAAAGGTGGCCTTTGGGGTTCTGAGGACTTGTAGGGTAGTACTTACTGGCTAGAGTAGAGGAAATGGATTCTATTTGAATATCTGTCTAGAGGCTTTGCCCCACAGGTCCTGGTTGTCCTTGATGGGCTGCAGCTGTGAGCATTGAAGAGAACTGGGATAAAAGGGGGCGGCGTAGCCATTCAGGGAGAGCCTTGAAGGAGCCCTGAACTGGGAAAGAACAGCATGCAGAAGAAAGCGTCTGTGCTGTGAAGATCTGCAGCCATAAGAACACACCGAGGAGGTATGGACTTTAGCAATCTGAGAACAGCATGATGGGACTCTAGAGAAATAGAACAACAACAAGTGGCAGCTTTAGATTTGGAGCAATCCAGCAAAGCTTGCAAATTTCTTGCTGGGCACCACCCTCTTGGTCAGGGCGAGTGGCCAGAAATGGAGGCCATTTTCCATAGGGAAAACGAAGTCATTGGCCCAGGCTCTGGGTGTCAGATGACAGGTGGCATCTGGGGCTCTAAGGACTTGCAGGGTCCTAGTTGCTGGCAGCTTTCGTTCTGGAAGGATCCAGCAGAGTTTGTAGATTCCTGGCTTGGCACTGCCCTGCCTGCCAGGCCAAGTGGCCACAAATGAAGGCCATTTTCCATGGGAAAAAGATGTCCTTTCCCCAGGGTCTCAGGAATATGTTCAAGGTGGCGTTTGAGGCTCTAAGTACTTCCAGGGCCCTAGTTGCTGCCAGCTTTTCTTTTGGAAAAATCCAGCAACGATTGCATCATTCTAGCTAGGCTCCCACTTTGTGCCAGGGTGAGTGGCTGCCAAGGGAGGCCATTTGCCATGGGAAAAAGAAGTCCTTTCCCCAGGGTCTGGGTGTCAGATGAAAGGTGGCCTTTGGGGTTCTGAGGACTTGTAGGGTAGTACTTACTGGCTAGAGTAGAGGAAATGGATTCTATTTGAATATCTGTCTAGAGGCTTTGCCCCACAGGTCCTTGTTGTCCTTGATGGGCTGCAGCTGTGAGCATTGAAGAGAACTGGGATAAAAGGGGGCGGCGTAGCCATTCAGGGAGAGCCTTGAAGGAGCCCTGAACTGGGAAAGAACAGCATGCAGAAGAAAGCGTCTGTGCTGTGAAGATCTGCAGCCATAAGAACACACCGAGGAGGTATGGACTTTAGCAATCTGAGAACAGCATGATGGGACTCTAGAGAAATAGAACAACAACAAGTGGCAGCTTTAGATTTGGAGCAATCCAGCAAAGCTTGCAAATTTCTTGCTGGGCACCACCCTCTTGGTCAGGGCGAGTGGCCAGAAATGGAGGCCATTTTCCATGGGGAAAACGAAGTCATTGGCCCAGGCTCTGGGTGTCAGATGACAGGTGGCATCTGGGGCTCTAAGGACTTGCAGGGTCCTAGTTGCTGGCAGCTTTAGTTTTGGAAGGATCCAGCAGAGTTTGTAGATTCCTGGCTTGGCACTGCCCTGCCTGCCAGGCCAAGTGGCCACAAATGAAGGCCATTTTCCATGGGAAAAAGATGTCCTTTCCCCAGGGTCTCAGGAATATGTTCAAGGTGGCGTTTGAGGCTCTAAGTACTTCCAGGGCCCTAGTTGCTGCCAGCTTTTCTTTTGGAAAAATCCAGCAACGATTGCATCATTCTAGCTAGGCTCCCACTTTCTGCCAGGGTGAGTGGCTGCCAAGGGAGGCCATTTGCCATGGGAAAAAGAAGTCCTTTCCCCAGGGTCTGGGTGTCAGATGAAAGGTGGCCTTTGGGGTTCTGAGGACTTGTAGGGTAGTACTTACTGGCTAGAGTAGAGGAAATGGATTCTATTTGAATATCTGTCTAGAGGCTTTGCCCCACAGGTCCTGGTTGTCCTTGATGGGCTGCAGCTGTGAGCATTGAAGAGAACTGGGATAAAAGGGGGCGGCGTAGCCATTCAGGGAGAGCCTTGAAGGAGCCCTGAACTGGGAAAGAACAGCATGCAGAAGAAAGCGTCTGTGCTGTGAAGATCTGCAGCCATAAGAACACACCGAGGAGGTATGGACTTTAGCAATCTGAGAACAGCATGATGGGACTCTAGAGAAATAGAACAACAACAAGTGGCAGCTTTAGATTTGGAGCAATCCAGCAAAGCTTGCAAATTTCTTGCTGGGCACCACCCTCTTGGTCAGGGCGAGTGGCCAGAAATGGAGGCCATTTTCCATGGGGAAAACGAAGTCATTGGCCCAGGCTCTGGGTGTCAGATGACAGGTGGCATCTGGGGCTCTAAGGACTTGCAGGGTCCTAGTTGCTGGCAGCTTTAGTTTTGGAAGGATCCAGCAGAGTTTGTAGATTCCTGGCTTGGCACTGCCCTGCCTGCCAGGCCAAGTGGCCACAAATGAAGGCCATTTTCCATGGGAAAAAGATGTCCTTTCCCCAGGGTCTCAGGAATATGTTCAAGGTGGCGTTTGAGGCTCTAAGTACTTCCAGGGCCCTAGTTGCTGCCAGCTTTTCTTTTGGAAAAATCCAGCAACGATTGCATCATTCTAGCTAGGCTCCCACTTTCTGCCAGGGTGAGTGGCTGCCAAGGGAGGCCATTTGCCATGGGAAAAAGAAGTCCTTTCCCCAGGGTCTGGGTGTCAGATGAAAGGTGGCCTTTGGGGTTCTGAGGACTTGTAGGGTAGTACTTACTGGCTAGAGTAGAGGAAATGGATTCTATTTGAATATCTGTCTAGAGGCTTTGCCCCACAGGTCCTGGTTGTCCTTGATGGGCTGCAGCTGTGAGCATTGAAGAGAACTGGGATAAAAGGGGGCGGCGTAGCCATTCAGGGAGAGCCTTGAAGGAGCCCTGAACTGGGAAAGAACAGCATGCAGAAGAAAGCGTCTGTGCTGTGAAGATCTGCAGCCATAAGAACACACCGAGGAGGTATGGACTTTAGCAATCTGAGAACAGCATGATGGGACTCTAGAGAAATAGAACAACAACAAGTGGCAGCTTTAGATTTGGAGCAATCCAGCAAAGCTTGCAAATTTCTTGCTGGGCACCACCCTCTTGGTCAGGGCGAGTGGCCAGAAATGGAGGCCATTTTCCATGGGGAAAACGAAGTCATTGGCCCAGGCTCTGGGTGTCAGATGACAGGTGGCATCTGGGGCTCTAAGGACTTGCAGGGTCCTAGTTGCTGGCAGCTTTCGTTCTGGAAGGATCCAGCAGAGTTTGTAGATTCCTGGCTTGGCACTGCCCTGCCTGCCAGGCCAAGTGGCCAGAAATGAAGGCCATTTTCCATGGGAAAAAGATGTCCTTTCCCCAGGGTCTCAGGAATATGTTCAAGGTGGCGTTTGAGGCTCTAAGTACTTCCAGGGCCCTAGTTGCTGCCAGCTTTTCTTTTGGAAAAATCCAGCAACGATTGCATCATTCTAGCTAGGCTCCCACTTTCTGCCAGGGTGAGTGGCTGCCAAGGGAGGCCATTTGCCATGGGAAAAAGAAGTCCTTTCCCCAGGGTCTGGGTGTCAGATGAAAGGTGGCCTTTGGGGTTCTGAGGACTTGTAGGGTAGTACTTACTGGCTAGAGTAGAGGAAATGGATTCTATTTGAATATCTGTCTAGAGGCTTTGCCCCACAGGTCCTGGTTGTCCTTGATGGGCTGCAGCTGTGAGCATTGAAGAGAACTGGGATAAAAGGGGGCGGCGTAGCCATTCAGGGAGAGCCTTGAAGGAGCCCTGAACTGGGAAAGAACAGCATGCAGAAGAAAGCGTCTGTGCTGTGAAGATCTGCAGCCATAAGAACACACCGAGGAGGTATGGACTTTAGCAATCTGAGAACAGCATGATGGGACTCTAGAGAAATAGAACAACAACAAGTGGCAGCTTTAGATTTGGAGCAATCCAGCAAAGCTTGCAAATTTCTTGCTGGGCACCACCCTCTTGGTCAGGGCGAGTGGCCAGAAATGGAGGCCATTTTCCATGGGGAAAACGAAGTCATTGGCCCAGGCTCTGGGTGTCAGATGACAGGTGGCATCTGGGGCTCTAAGGACTTGCAGGGTCCTAGTTGCTGGCAGCTTTAGTTTTGGAAGGATCCAGCAGAGTTTGTAGATTCCTGGCTTGGCACTGCCCTGCCTGCCAGGCCAAGTGGCCACAAATGAAGGCCATTTTCCATGGGAAAAAGAAGTCCTTTCCCCAGGGTCTCAGGAATATGTTCAAGGTGGCGTTTGAGGCTCTAAGTACTTCCAGGGCCCTAGTTGCTGCCAGCTTTTCTTTTGGAAAAATCCAGCAACGATTGCATCATTCTAGCTAGGCTCCCACTTTCTGCCAGGGTGAGTGGCTGCCAAGGGAGGCCATTTGCCATGGGAAAAAGAAGTCCTTTCCCCAGGGTCTGGGTGTCAGATGAAAGGTGGCCTTTGGGGTTCTGAGGACTTGTAGGGTAGTACTTACTGGCTAGAGTAGAGGAAATGGATTCTATTTGAATATCTGTCTAGAGGCTTTGCCCCACAGGTCCTGGTTGTCCTTGATGGGCTGCAGCTGTGAGCATTGAAGAGAACTGGGATAAAAGGGGGCGGCGTAGCCATTCAGGGAGAGCCTTGAAGGAGCCCTGAACTGGGAAAGAACAGCATGCAGAAGAAAGCGTCTGTGCTGTGAAGATCTGCAGCCATAAGAACACACCGAGGAGGTATGGACTTTAGCAATCTGAGAACAGCATGATGGGACTCTAGAGAAATAGAACAACAACAAGTGGCAGCTTTAGATTTGGAGCAATCCAGCAAAGCTTGCAAATTTCTTGCTGGGCACCACCCTCTTGGTCAGGGCGAGTGGCCAGAAATGGAGGCCATTTTCCATGGGGAAAACGAAGTCATTGGCCCAGGCTCTGGGTGTCAGATGACAGGTGGCATCTGGGGCTCTAAGGACTTGCAGGGTCCTAGTTGCTGGCAGCTTTAGTTTTGGAAGGATCCAGCAGAGTTTGTAGATTCCTGGCTTGGCACTGCCCTGCCTGCCAGGCCAAGTGGCCACAAATGAAGGCCATTTTCCATGGGAAAAAGATGTCCTTTCCCCAGGGTCTCAGGAATATGTTCAAGGTGGCGTTTGAGGCTCTAAGTACTTCCAGGGCCCTAGTTGCTGCCAGCTTTTCTTTTGGAAAAATCCAGCAACGATTGCATCATTCTAGCTAGGCTCCCACTTTCTGCCAGGGTGAGTGGCTGCCAAGGGAGGCCATTTGCCATGGGAAAAAGAAGTCCTTTCCCCAGGGTCTGGGTGTCAGATGAAAGGTGGCCTTTGGGGTTCTGAGGACTTGTAGGGTAGTACTTACTGGCTAGAGTAGAGGAAATGGATTCTATTTGAATATCTGTCTAGAGGCTTTGCCCCACAGGTCCTGGTTGTCCTTGATGGGCTGCAGCTGTGAGCATTGAAGAGAACTGGGATAAAAGGGGGCGGCGTAGCCATTCAGGGAGAGCCTTGAAGGAGCCCTGAACTGGGAAAGAACAGCATGCAGAAGAAAGCGTCTGTGCTGTGAAGATCTGCAGCCATAAGAACACACCGAGGAGGTATGGACTTTAGCAATCTGAGAACAGCATGATGGGACTCTAGAGAAATAGAACAACAACAAGTGGCAGCTTTAGATTTGGAGCAATCCAGCAAAGCTTGCAAATTTCTTGCTGGGCACCACCCTCTTGGTCAGGGCGAGTGGCCAGAAATGGAGGCCATTTTCCATGGGGAAAACGAAGTCATTGGCCCAGGCTCTGGGTGTCAGATGACAGGTGGCATCTGGGGCTCTAAGGACTTGCAGGGTCCTAGTTGCTGGCAGCTTTCGTTCTGGAAGGATCCAGCAGAGTTTGTAGATTCCTGGCTTGGCACTGCCCTGCCTGCCAGGCCAAGTGGCCACAAATGAAGGCCATTTTCCATGGGAAAAAGATGTCCTTTCCCCAGGGTCTCAGGAATATGTTCAAGGTGGCGTTTGAGGCTCTAAGTACTTCCAGGGCCCTAGTTGCTGCCAGCTTTTCTTTTGGAAAAATCCAGCAACGATTGCATCATTCTAGCTAGGCTCCCACTTTGTGCCAGGGTGAGTGGCTGCCAAGGGAGGCCATTTGCCATGGGAAAAAGAAGTCCTTTCCCCAGGGTCTGGGTGTCAGATGAAAGGTGGCCTTTGGGGTTCTGAGGACTTGTAGGGTAGTACTTACTGGCTAGAGTAGAGGAAATGGATTCTATTTGAATATCTGTCTAGAGGCTTTGCCCCACAGGTCCTGGTTGTCCTTGATGGGCTGCAGCTGTGAGCATTGAAGAGAACTGGGATAAAAGGGGGCGGCGTAGCCATTCAGGGAGAGCCTTGAAGGAGCCCTGAACTGGGAAAGAACAGCATGCAGAAGAAAGCGTCTGTGCTGTGAAGATCTGCAGCCATAAGAACACACCGAGGAGGTATGGACTTTAGCAATCTGAGAACAGCATGATGGGACTCTAGAGAAATAGAACAACAACAAGTGGCAGCTTTAGATTTGGAGCAATCCAGCAAAGCTTGCAAATTTCTTGCTGGGCACCACCCTCTTGGTCAGGGCGAGTGGCCAGAAATGGAGGCCATTTTCCATGGGGAAAACGAAGTCATTGGCCCAGGCTCTGGGTGTCAGATGACAGGTGGCATCTGGGGCTCTAAGGACTTGCAGGGTCCTAGTTGCTGGCAGCTTTCGTTCTGGAAGGATCCAGCAGAGTTTGTAGATTCCTGGCTTGGCACTGCCCTGCCTGCCAGGCCAAGTGGCCACAAATGAAGGCCATTTTCCATGGGAAAAAGATGTCCTTTCCCCAGGGTCTCAGGAATATGTTCAAGGTGGCGTTTGAGGCTCTAAATACTTCCAGGGCCCTAGTTGCTGCCAGCTTTTCTTTTGGAAAAATCCAGCAACGATTGCATCATTCTAGCTAGGCTCCCACTTTCTGCCAGGGTGAGTGGCTGCCAAGGGAGGCCATTTGCCATGGGAAAAAGAAGTCCTTTCCCCAGGGTCTGGGTGTCAGATGAAAGGTGGCCTTTGGGGTTCTGAGGACTTGTAGGGTAGTACTTACTGGCTAGAGTAGAGGAAATGGATTCTATTTGAATATCTGTCTAGAGGCTTTGCCCCACAGGTCCTGGTTGTCCTTGATGGGCTGCAGCTGTGAGCATTGAAGAGAACTGGGATAAAAGGGGGCGGCGTAGCCATTCAGGGAGAGCCTTGAAGGAGCCCTGAACTGGGAAAGAACAGCATGCAGAAGAAAGCGTCTGTGCTGTGAAGATCTGCAGCCATAAGAACACACCGAGGAGGTATGGACTTTAGCAATCTGAGAACAGCATGATGGGACTCTAGAGAAATAGAACAACAACAAGTGGCAGCTTTAGATTTGGAGCAATCCAGCAAAGCTTGCAAATTTCTTGCTGGGCACCACCCTCTTGGTCAGGGTGAGAGGCCAGAAATGGAGGCCATTTTCCATGGGGAAAACGAAGTCATTGGCCCAGGCTCTGGGTGTCAGATGACAGGTGGCATCTGGGGCTCTAAGGACTTGCAGGGTCCTAGTTGCTGGCAGCTTTCGTTCTGGAAGGATCCAGCAGAGTTTGTAGATTCCTGGCTTGGCACTGCCCTGCCTGCCAGGCCAAGTGGCCACAAATGAAGGCCATTTTCCATGGGAAAAAGATGTCCTTTCCCCAGGGTCTCAGGAATATGTTCAAGGTGGCGTTTGAGGCTCTAAATACTTCCAAGGCCCTAGTTGCTGCCAGCTTTTCTTTTGGAAAAATCCAGCAACGATTGCATCATTCTAGCTAGGCTCCCACTTTCTGCCAGGGTGAGTGGCTGCCAAGGGAGGCCATTTGCCATGGGAAAAAGAAGTCCTTTCCCCAGGGTCTGGGTGTCAGATGAAAGGTGGCCTTTGGGGTTCTGAGGACTTGTAGGGTAGTACTTACTGGCTAGAGTAGAGGAAATGGATTCTATTTGAATATCTGTCTAGAGGCTTTGCCCCACAGGTCCTGGTTGTCCTTGATGGGCTGCAGCTGTGAGCATTGAAGAGAACTGGGATAAAAGGGGGCGGCGTAGCCATTCAGGGAGAGCCTTGAAGGAGCCCTGAACTGGGAAAGAACAGCATGCAGAAGAAAGCGTCTGTGCTGTGAAGATCTGCAGCCATAAGAACACACCGAGGAGGTATGGACTTTAGCAATCTGAGAACAGCATGATGGGACTCTAGAGAAATAGAACAACAACAAGTGGCAGCTTTAGATTTGGAGCAATCCAGCAAAGCTTGCAAATTTCTTGCTGGGCACCACCCTCTTGGTCAGGGCGAGTGGCCAGAAATGGAGGCCATTTTCCATGGGGAAAACGAAGTCATTGGCCCAGGCTCTGGGTGTCAGATGACAGGTGGCATCTGGGGCTCTAAGGACTTGCAGGGTCCTAGTTGCTGGCAGCTTTAGTTTTGGAAGGATCCAGCAGAGTTTGTAGATTCCTGGCTTGGCACTGCCCTGCCTGCCAGGCCAAGTGGCCACAAATGAAGGCCATTTTCCATGGGAAAAAGATGTCCTTTCCCCAGGGTCTCAGTAATATGTTCAAGGTGGCGTTTGAGGCTCTAAATACTTCCAGGGCCCTAGTTGCTGCCAGCTTTTCTTTTGGAAAAATCCAGCAACGATTGCATCATTCTAGCTAGGCTCCCACTTTGTGCCAGGGTGAGTGGCTGCCAAGGGAGGCCATTTGCCATGGGAAAAAGAAGTCCTTTCCCCAGGGTCTGGGTGTCAGATGAAAGGTGGCCTTTGGGGTTCTGAGGACTTGTAGGGTAGTACTTACTGGCTAGAGTAGAGGAAATGGATTCTATTTGAATATCTGTCTAGAGGCTTTGCCCCACAGGTCCTGGTTGTCCTTGATGGGCTGCAGCTGTGAGCATTGAAGAGAACTGGGATAAAAGGGGGCGGCGTAGCCATTCAGGGAGAGCCTTGAAGGAGCCCTGAACTGGGAAAGAACAGCATGCAGAAGAAAGCGTCTGTGCTGTGAAGATCTGCAGCCATAAGAACACACCGAGGAGGTATGGACTTTAGCAATCTGAGAACAGCATGATGGGACTCTAGAGAAATAGAACAACAACAAGTGGCAGCTTTAGATTTGGAGCAATCCAGCAAAGCTTGCAAATTTCTTGCTGGGCACCACCCTCTTGGTCAGGGTGAGAGGCCAGAAATGGAGGCCATTTTCCATGGGGAAAACGAAGTCATTGGCCCAGGCTCTGGGTGTCAGATGACAGGTGGCATCTGGGGCTCTAAGGACTTGCAGGGTCCTAGTTGCTGGCAGCTTTAGTTTTGGAAGGATCCAGCAGAGTTTGTAGATTCCTGGCTTGGCACTGCCCTGCCTGCCAGGCCAAGTGGCCACAAATGAAGGCCATTTTCCATGGGAAAAAGATGTCCTTTCCCCAGGGTCTCAGGAATATGTTCAAGGTGGCGTTTGAGGCTCTAAGTACTTCCAGGGCCCTAGTTGCTGCCAGCTTTTCTTTTGGAAAAATCCAGCAACGATTGCATCATTCTAGCTAGGCTCCCACTTTCTGCCAGGGTGAGTGGCTGCCAAGGGAGGCCATTTGCCATGGGAAAAAGAAGTCCTTTCCCCAGGGTCTGGGTGTCAGATGAAAGGTGGCCTTTGGGGTTCTGAGGACTTGTAGGGTAGTACTTACTGGCTAGAGTAGAGGAAATGGATTCTATTTGAATATCTGTCTAGAGGCTTTGCCCCACAGGTCCTGGTTGTCCTTGATGGGCTGCAGCTGTGAGCATTGAAGAGAACTGGGATAAAAGGGGGCGGCATAGCCATTCAGGGAGAGCCTTGAAGGAGCCCTGAACTGGGAAAGAACAGCATGCAGAAGAAAGCGTCTGTGCTGTGAAGATCTGCAGCCATAAGAACACACCGAGGAGGTATGGACTTTAGCAATCTGAGAACAGCATGATGGGACTCTAGAGAAATAGAACAACAACAAGTGGCAGCTTTAGATTTGGAGCAATCCAGCAAAGCTTGCAAATTTCTTGCTGGGCACCACCCTCTTGGTCAGGGCGAGTGGCCAGAAATGGAGGCCATTTTCCATGGGGAAAACGAAGTCATTGGCCCAGGCTCTGGGTGTCAGATGACAGGTGGCATCTGGGGCTCTAAGGACTTGCAGGGTCCTAGTTGCTGGCAGCTTTAGTTTTGGAAGGATCCAGCAGAGTTTGTAGATTCCTGGCTTGGCACTGCCCTGCCTGCCAGGCCAAGTGGCCACAAATGAAGGCCATTTTCCATGGGAAAAAGAAGTCCTTTCCCCAGGGTCTCAGGAATATGTTCAAGGTGGCATTTGAGGCTCTAAGTACTTCCAGGGCCCTAGTTGCTGCCAGCTTTTCTTTTGGAAAAATCCAGCAACGATTGCATCATTCTAGCTAGGCTCCCACTTTCTGCCAGGGTGAGTGGCTGCCAAGGGAGGCCATTTGCCATGGGAAAAAGAAGTCCTTTCCCCAGGGTCTGGGTGTCAGATGAAAGGTGGCCTTTGGGGTTCTGAGGACTTGTAGGGTAGTACTTACTGGCTAGAGTAGAGGAAATGGATTCTATTTGAATATCTGTCTAGAGGCTTTGCCCCACAGGTCCTGGTTGTCCTTGATGGGCTGCAGCTGTGAGCATTGAAGAGAACTGGGATAAAAGGGGGCGGCGTAGCCATTCAGGGAGAGCCTTGAAGGAGCCCTGAACTGGGAAAGAACAGCATGCAGAAGAAAGCGTCTGTGCTGTGAAGATCTGCAGCCATAAGAACACACCGAGGAGGTATGGACTTTAGCAATCTGAGAACAGCATGATGGGACTCTAGAGAAATAGAACAACAACAAGTGGCAGCTTTAGATTTGGAGCAATCCAGCAAAGCTTGCAAATTTCTTGCTGGGCACCACCCTCTTGGTCAGGGCGAGTGGCCAGAAATGGAGGCCATTTTCCATGGGGAAAACGAAGTCATTGGCCCAGGCTCTGGGTGTCAGATGACAGGTGGCATCTGGGGCTCTAAGGACTTGCAGGGTCCTAGTTGCTGGCAGCTTTCGTTCTGGAAGGATCCAGCAGAGTTTGTAGATTCCTGGCTTGGCACTGCCCTGCCTGCCAGGCCAAGTGGCCACAAATGAAGGCCATTTTCCATGGGAAAAAGATGTCCTTTCCCCAGGGTCTCAGGAATATGTTCAAGGTGGCGTTTGAGGCTCTAAGTACTTCCAGGGCCCTAGTTGCTGCCAGCTTTTCTTTTGGAAAAATCCAGCAACGATTGCATCATTCTAGCTAGGCTCCCACTTTCTGCCAGGGTGAGTGGCTGCCAAGGGAGGCCATTTGCCATGGGAAAAAGAAGTCCTTTCCCCAGGGTCTGGGTGTCAGATGAAAGGTGGCCTTTGGGGTTCTGAGGACTTGTAGGGTAGTACTTACTGGCTAGAGTAGAGGAAATGGATTCTATTTGAATATCTGTCTAGAGGCTTTGCCCCACAGGTCCTGGTTGTCCTTGATGGGCTGCAGCTGTGAGCATTGAAGAGAACTGGGATAAAAGGGGGCGGCTTAGCCATTCAGGGAGAGCCTTGAAGGAGCCCTGAACTGGGAAAGAACAGCATGCAGAAGAAAGCGTCTGTGCTGTGAAGATCTGCAGCCATAAGAACACACCGAGGAGGTATGGACTTTAGCAATCTGAGAACAGCATGATGGGACTCTAGAGAAATAGAACAACAACAAGTGGCAGCTTTAGATTTGGAGCAATCCAGCAAAGCTTGCAAATTTCTTGCTGGGCACCACCCTCTTGGTCAGGGCGAGTGGCCAGAAATGGAGGCCATTTTCCATGGGGAAAACGAAGTCATTGGCCCAGGCTCTGGGTGTCAGATGACAGGTGGCATCTGGGGCTCTAAGGACTTGCAGGGTCCTAGTTGCTGGCAGCTTTAGTTTTGGAAGGATCCAGCAGAGTTTGTAGATTCCTGGCTTGGCACTGCCCTGCCTGCCAGGCCAAGTGGCCACAAATGAAGGCCATTTTCCATGGGAAAAAGAAGTCCTTTCCCCAGGGTCTCAGGAATATGTTCAAGGTGGCATTTGAGGCTCTAAGTACTTCCAGGGCCCTAGTTGCTGCCAGCTTTTCTTTTGGAAAAATCCAGCAACGATTGCATCATTCTAGCTAGGCTCCCACTTTCTGCCAGGGTGAGTGGCTGCCAAGGGAGGCCATTTGCCATGGGAAAAAGAAGTCCTTTCCCCAGGGTCTGGGTGTCAGATGAAAGGTGGCCTTTGGGGTTCTGAGGACTTGTAGGGTAGTACTTACTGGCTAGAGTAGAGGAAATGGATTCTATTTGAATATCTGTCTAGAGGCTTTGCCCCACAGGTCCTGGTTGTCCTTGATGGGCTGCAGCTGTGAGCATTGAAGAGAACTGGGATAAAAGGGGGCGGCGTAGCCATTCAGGGAGAGCCTTGAAGGAGCCCTGAACTGGGAAAGAACAGCATGCAGAAGAAAGCGTCTGTGCTGTGAAGATCTGCAGCCATAAGAACACACCGAGGAGGTATGGACTTTAGCAATCTGAGAACAGCATGATGGGACTCTAGAGAAATAGAACAACAACAAGTGGCAGCTTTAGATTTGGAGCAATCCAGCAAAGCTTGCAAATTTCTTGCTGGGCACCACCCTCTTGGTCAGGGCGAGTGGCCAGAAATGGAGGCCATTTTCCATGGGGAAAACGAAGTCATTGGCCCAGGCTCTGGGTGTCAGATGACAGGTGGCATCTGGGGCTCTAAGGACTTGCAGGGTCCTAGTTGCTGGCAGCTTTAGTTTTGGAAGGATCCAGCAGAGTTTGTAGATTCCTGGCTTGGCACTGCCCTGCCTGCCAGGCCAAGTGGCCACAAATGAAGGCCATTTTCCATGGGAAAAAGATGTCCTTTCCCCAGGGTCTCAGGAATATGTTCAAGGTGGCGTTTGAGGCTCTAAGTACTTCCAGGGCCCTAGTTGCTGCCAGCTTTTCTTTTGGAAAAATCCAGCAACGATTGCATCATTCTAGCTAGGCTCCCACTTTGTGCCAGGGTGAGTGGCTGCCAAGGGAGGCCATTTGCCATGGGAAAAAGAAGTCCTTTCCCCAGGGTCTGGGTGTCAGATGAAAGGTGGCCTTTGGGGTTCTGAGGACTTGTAGGGTAGTACTTACTGGCTAGAGTAGAGGAAATGGATTCTATTTGAATATCTGTCTAGAGGCTTTGCCCCACAGGTCCTGGTTGTCCTTGATGGGCTGCAGCTGTGAGCATTGAAGAGAACTGGGATAAAAGGGGGCGGCTTAGCCATTCAGGGAGAGCCTTGAAGGAGCCCTGAACTGGGAAAGAACAGCATGCAGAAGAAAGCGTCTGTGCTGTGAAGATCTGCAGCCATAAGAACACACCGAGGAGGTATGGACTTTAGCAATCTGAGAACAGCATGATGGGACTCTAGAGAAATAGAACAACAACAAGTGGCAGCTTTAGATTTGGAGCAATCCAGCAAAGCTTGCAAATTTCTTGCTGGGCACCACCCTCTTGGTCAGGGCGAGTGGCCAGAAATGGAGGCCATTTTCCATGGGGAAAACGAAGTCATTGGCCCAGGCTCTGGGTGTCAGATGACAGGTGGCATCTGGGGCTCTAAGGACTTGCAGGGTCCTAGTTGCTGGCAGCTTTAGTTTTGGAAGGATCCAGCAGAGTTTGTAGATTCCTGGCTTGGCACTGCCCTGCCTGCCAGGCCAAGTGGCCACAAATGAAGGCCATTTTCCATGGGAAAAAGATGTCCTTTCCCCAGGGTCTCAGTAATATGTTCAAGGTGGCGTTTGAGGCTCTAAATACTTCCAGGGCCCTAGTTGCTGCCAGCTTTTCTTTTGGAAAAATCCAGCAACGATTGCATCATTCTAGCTAGGCTCCCACTTTCTGCCAGGGTGAGTGGCTGCCAAGGGAGGCCATTTGCCATGGGAAAAAGAAGTCCTTTCCCCAGGGTCTGGGTGTCAGATGAAAGGTGGCCTTTGGGGTTCTGAGGACTTGTAGGGTAGTACTTACTGGCTAGAGTAGAGGAAATGGATTCTATTTGAATATCTGTCTAGAGGCTTTGCCCCACAGGTCCTGGTTGTCCTTGATGGGCTGCAGCTGTGAGCATTGAAGAGAACTGGGATAAAAGGGGGCGGCTTAGCCATTCAGGGAGAGCCTTGAAGGAGCCCTGAACTGGGAAAGAACAGCATGCAGAAGAAAGCGTCTGTGCTGTGAAGATCTGCAGCCATAAGAACACACCGAGGAGGTATGGACTTTAGCAATCTGAGAACAGCATGATGGGACTCTAGAGAAATAGAACAACAACAAGTGGCAGCTTTAGATTTGGAGCAATCCAGCAAAGCTTGCAAATTTCTTGCTGGGCACCACCCTCTTGGTCAGGGCGAGTGGCCAGAAATGGAGGCCATTTTCCATGGGGAAAACGAAGTCATTGGCCCAGGCTCTGGGTGTCAGATGACAGGTGGCATCTGGGGCTCTAAGGACTTGCAGGGTCCTAGTTGCTGGCAGCTTTAGTTTTGGAAGGATCCAGCAGAGTTTGTAGATTCCTGGCTTGGCACTGCCCTGCCTGCCAGGCCAAGTGGCCACAAATGAAGGCCATTTTCCATGGGAAAAAGATGTCCTTTCCCCAGGGTCTCAGGAATATGTTCAAGGTGGCATTTGAGGCTCTAAGTACTTCCAGGGCCCTAGTTGCTGCCAGCTTTTCTTTTGGAAAAATCCAGCAACGATTGCATCATTCTAGCTAGGCTCCCACTTTCTGCCAGGGTGAGTGGCTGCCAAGGGAGGCCATTTGCCATGGGAAAAAGAAGTCCTTTCCCCAGGGTCTGGGTGTCAGATGAAAGGTGGCCTTTGGGGTTCTGAGGACTTGTAGGGTAGTACTTACTGGCTAGAGTAGAGGAAATGGATTCTATTTGAATATCTGTCTAGAGGCTTTGCCCCACAGGTCCTGGTTGTCCTTGATGGGCTGCAGCTGTGAGCATTGAAGAGAACTGGGATAAAAGGGGGCGGCGTAGCCATTCAGGGAGAGCCTTGAAGGAGCCCTGAACTGGGAAAGAACAGCATGCAGAAGAAAGCGTCTGTGCTGTGAAGATCTGCAGCCATAAGAACACACCGAGGAGGTATGGACTTTAGCAATCTGAGAACAGCATGATGGGACTCTAGAGAAATAGAACAACAACAAGTGGCAGCTTTAGATTTGGAGCAATCCAGCAAAGCTTGCAAATTTCTTGCTGGGCACCACCCTCTTGGTCAGGGCGAGTGGCCAGAAATGGAGGCCATTTTCCATGGGGAAAACGAAGTCATTGGCCCAGGCTCTGGGTGTCAGATGACAGGTGGCATCTGGGGCTCTAAGGACTTGCAGGGTCCTAGTTGCTGGCAGCTTTCGTTCTGGAAGGATCCAGCAGAGTTTGTAGATTCCTGGCTTGGCACTGCCCTGCCTGCCAGGCCAAGTGGCCACAAATGAAGGCCATTTTCCATGGGAAAAAGATGTCCTTTCCCCAGGGTCTCAGTAATATGTTCAAGGTGGCGTTTGAGGCTCTAAATACTTCCAGGGCCCTAGTTGCTGCCAGCTTTTCTTTTGGAAAAATCCAGCAACGATTGCATCATTCTAGCTAGGCTCCCACTTTCTGCCAGGGTGAGTGGCTGCCAAGGGAGGCCATTTGCCATGGGAAAAAGAAGTCCTTTCCCCAGGGTCTGGGTGTCAGATGAAAGGTGGCCTTTGGGGTTCTGAGGACTTGTAGGGTAGTACTTACTGGCTAGAGTAGAGGAAATGGATTCTATTTGAATATCTGTCTAGAGGCTTTGCCCCACAGGTCCTGGTTGTCCTTGATGGGCTGCAGCTGTGAGCATTGAAGAGAACTGGGATAAAAGGGGGCGGCTTAGCCATTCAGGGAGAGCCTTGAAGGAGCCCTGAACTGGGAAAGAACAGCATGCAGAAGAAAGCGTCTGTGCTGTGAAGATCTGCAGCCATAAGAACACACCGAGGAGGTATGGACTTTAGCAATCTGAGAACAGCATGATGGGACTCTAGAGAAATAGAACAACAACAAGTGGCAGCTTTAGATTTGGAGCAATCCAGCAAAGCTTGCAAATTTCTTGCTGGGCACCACCCTCTTGGTCAGGGTGAGAGGCCAGAAATGGAGGCCATTTTCCATGGGGAAAACGAAGTCATTGGCCCAGGCTCTGGGTGTCAGATGACAGGTGGCATCTGGGGCTCTAAGGACTTGCAGGGTCCTAGTTGCTGGCAGCTTTAGTTTTGGAAGGATCCAGCAGAGTTTGTAGATTCCTGGCTTGGCACTGCCCTGCCTGCCAGGCCAAGTGGCCACAAATGAAGGCCATTTTCCATGGGAAAAAGATGTCCTTTCCCCAGGGTCTCAGTAATATGTTCAAGGTGGCGTTTGAGGCTCTAAATACTTCCAGGGCCCTAGTTGCTGCCAGCTTTTCTTTTGGAAAAATCCAGCAACGATTGCATCATTCTAGCTAGGCTCCCACTTTCTGCCAGGGTGAGTGGCTGCCAAGGGAGGCCATTTGCCATGGGAAAAAGAAGTCCTTTCCCCAGGGTCTGGGTGTCAGATGAAAGGTGGCCTTTGGGGTTCTGAGGACTTGTAGGGTAGTACTTACTGGCTAGAGTAGAGGAAATGGATTCTATTTGAATATCTGTCTAGAGGCTTTGCCCCACAGGTCCTGGTTGTCCTTGATGGGCTGCAGCTGTGAGCATTGAAGAGAACTGGGATAAAAGGGGGCGGCGTAGCCATTCAGGGAGAGCCTTGAAGGAGCCCTGAACTGGGAAAGAACAGCATGCAGAAGAAAGCGTCTGTGCTGTGAAGATCTGCAGCCATAAGAACACACCGAGGAGGTATGGACTTTAGCAATCTGAGAACAGCATGATGGGACTCTAGAGAAATAGAACAACAACAAGTGGCAGCTTTAGATTTGGAGCAATCCAGCAAAGCTTGCAAATTTCTTGCTGGGCACCACCCTCTTGGTCAGGGTGAGAGGCCAGAAATGGAGGCCATTTTCCATGGGGAAAACGAAGTCATTGGCCCAGGCTCTGGGTGTCAGATGAAAGGTGGCGTCTGGGGCTCTAAGGACTTGCAGGGTCCTAGTTGCTGGCAGCTTTCGTTCTGGAAGGATCCAGCAGAGTTTGTAGATTCCTGGCTTGGCACTGCCCTGCCTGCCAGGCCAAGTGGCCACAAATGAAGGCCATTTTCCATGGGAAAAAGAAGTCCTTTCCCCAGGGTCTCAGGAATATGTTCAAGGTGGCGTTTGAGGCTCTAAGTACTTCCAGGGCCCTAGTTGCTGCCAGCTTTTCTTTTGGAAAAATCCAGCAACGATTGCATCATTCTAGCTAGGCTCCCACTTTCTGCCAGGGTGAGTGGCTGCCAAGGGAGGCCATTTGCCATGGGAAAAAGAAGTCCTTTCCCCAGGGTCTGGGTGTCAGATGAAAGGTGGCCTTTGGGGTTCTGAGGACTTGTAGGGTAGTACTTACTGGCTAGAGTAGAGGAAATGGATTCTATTTGAATATCTGTCTAGAGGCTTTGCCCCACAGGTCCTGGTTGTCCTTGATGGGCTGCAGCTGTGAGCATTGAAGAGAACTGGGATAAAAGGGGGCGGCGTAGCCATTCAGGGAGAGCCTTGAAGGAGCCCTGAACTGGGAAAGAACAGCATGCAGAAGAAAGCGTCTGTGCTGTGAAGATCTGCAGCCATAAGAACACACCGAGGAGGTATGGACTTTAGCAATCTGAGAACAGCATGATGGGACTCTAGAGAAATAGAACAACAACAAGTGGCAGCTTTAGATTTGGAGCAATCCAGCAAAGCTTGCAAATTTCTTGCTGGGCACCACCCTCTTGGTCAGGGCGAGTGGCCAGAAATGGAGGCCATTTTCCATGGGGAAAACGAAGTCATTGGCCCAGGCTCTGGGTGTCAGATGACAGGTGGCATCTGGGGCTCTAAGGACTTGCAGGGTCCTAGTTGCTGGCAGCTTTCGTTCTGGAAGGATCCAGCAGAGTTTGTAGATTCCTGGCTTGGCACTGCCCTGCCTGCCAGGCCAAGTGGCCACAAATGAAGGCCATTTTCCATGGGAAAAAGATGTCCTTTCCCCAGGGTCTCAGTAATATGTTCAAGGTGGCGTTTGAGGCTCTAAATACTTCCAGGGCCCTAGTTGCTGCCAGCTTTTCTTTTGGAAAAATCCAGCAACGATTGCATCATTCTAGCTAGGCTCCCACTTTCTGCCAGGGTGAGTGGCTGCCAAGGGAGGCCATTTGCCATGGGAAAAAGAAGTCCTTTCCCCAGGGTCTGGGTGTCAGATGAAAGGTGGCCTTTGGGGTTCTGAGGACTTGTAGGGTAGTACTTACTGGCTAGAGTAGAGGAAATGGATTCTATTTGAATATCTGTCTAGAGGCTTTGCCCCACAGGTCCTGGTTGTCCTTGATGGGCTGCAGCTGTGAGCATTGAAGAGAACTGGGATAAAAGGGGGCGGCGTAGCCATTCAGGGAGAGCCTTGAAGGAGCCCTGAACTGGGAAAGAACAGCATGCAGAAGAAAGCGTCTGTGCTGTGAAGATCTGCAGCCATAAGAACACACCGAGGAGGTATGGACTTTAGCAATCTGAGAACAGCATGATGGGACTCTAGAGAAATAGAACAACAACAAGTGGCAGCTTTAGATTTGGAGCAATCCAGCAAAGCTTGCAAATTTCTTGCTGGGCACCACCCTCTTGGTCAGGGCGAGTGGCCAGAAATGGAGGCCATTTTCCATGGGGAAAACGAAGTCATTGGCCCAGGCTCTGGGTGTCAGATGACAGGTGGCATCTGGGGCTCTAAGGACTTGCAGGGTCCTAGTTGCTGGCAGCTTTAGTTTTGGAAGGATCCAGCAGAGTTTGTAGATTCCTGGCTTGGCACTGCCCTGCCTGCCAGGCCAAGTGGCCACAAATGAAGGCCATTTTCCATGGGAAAAAGATGTCCTTTCCCCAGGGTCTCAGGAATATGTTCAAGGTGGCGTTTGAGGCTCTAAATACTTCCAGGGCCCTAGTTGCTGCCAGCTTTTCTTTTGGAAAAATCCAGCAACGATTGCATCATTCTAGCTAGGCTCCCACTTTCTGCCAGGGTGAGTGGCTGCCAAGGGAGGCCATTTGCCATGGGAAAAAGAAGTCCTTTCCCCAGGGTCTGGGTGTCAGATGAAAGGTGGCCTTTGGGGTTCTGAGGACTTGTAGGGTAGTACTTACTGGCTAGAGTAGAGGAAATGGATTCTATTTGAATATCTGTCTAGAGGCTTTGCCCCACAGGTCCTGGTTGTCCTTGATGGGCTGCAGCTGTGAGCATTGAAGAGAACTGGGATAAAAGGGGGCGGCGTAGCCATTCAGGGAGAGCCTTGAAGGAGCCCTGAACTGGGAAAGAACAGCATGCAGAAGAAAGCGTCTGTGCTGTGAAGATCTGCAGCCATAAGAACACACCGAGGAGGTATGGACTTTAGCAATCTGAGAACAGCATGATGGGACTCTAGAGAAATAGAACAACAACAAGTGGCAGCTTTAGATTTGGAGCAATCCAGCAAAGCTTGCAAATTTCTTGCTGGGCACCACCCTCTTGGTCAGGGCGAGTGGCCAGAAATGGAGGCCATTTTCCATGGGGAAAACGAAGTCATTGGCCCAGGCTCTGGGTGTCAGATGACAGGTGGCATCTGGGGCTCTAAGGACTTGCAGGGTCCTAGTTGCTGGCAGCTTTCGTTCTGGAAGGATCCAGCAGAGTTTGTAGATTCCTGGCTTGGCACTGCCCTGCCTGCCAGGCCAAGTGGCCACAAATGAAGGCCATTTTCCATGGGAAAAAGATGTCCTTTCCCCAGGGTCTCAGGAATATGTTCAAGGTGGCGTTTGAGGCTCTAAGTACTTCCAGGGCCCTAGTTGCTGCCAGCTTTTCTTTTGGAAAAATCCAGCAACGATTGCATCATTCTAGCTAGGCTCCCACTTTCTGCCAGGGTGAGTGGCTGCCAAGGGAGGCCATTTGCCATGGGAAAAAGAAGTCCTTTCCCCAGGGTCTGGGTGTCAGATGAAAGGTGGCCTTTGGGGTTCTGAGGACTTGTAGGGTAGTACTTACTGGCTAGAGTAGAGGAAATGGATTCTATTTGAATATCTGTCTAGAGGCTTTGCCCCACAGGTCCTGGTTGTCCTTGATGGGCTGCAGCTGTGAGCATTGAAGAGAACTGGGATAAAAGGGGGCGGCGTAGCCATTCAGGGAGAGCCTTGAAG
This sequence comes from Agelaius phoeniceus, assembly GCF_051311805.1. Lineage (NCBI taxonomy): Eukaryota > Metazoa > Chordata > Aves > Passeriformes > Icteridae > Agelaius > Agelaius phoeniceus. Next base: position 12,376,404 of record NC_135284.1, read on the forward strand.
GAGCCCTGAACTGGGAAAGAACAGCATGCAGAAGAAAGCGTCTGTGCTGTGAAGATCTGCAGCCATAAGAACACACCGAGGAGGTATGGACTTTAGCAATCTGAGAACAGCATGATGGGACTCTAGAGAAATAGAACAACAACAAGTGGCAGCTTTAGATTTGGAGCAATCCAGCAAAGCTTGCAAATTTCTTGCTGGGCACCACCCTCTTGGTCAGGGTGAGAGGCCAGAAATGGAGGCCATTTTCCATGGGGAAAACGAAGTCATTGGCCCAGGCTCTGGGTGTCAGATGACAGGTGGCATCTGGGGCTCTAAGGACTTGCAGGGTCCTAGTTGCTGGCAGCTTTAGTTTTGGAAGGATCCAGCAGAGTTTGTAGATTCCTGGCTTGGCACTGCCCTGCCTGCCAGGCCAAGTGGCCACAAATGAAGGCCATTTTCCATGGGAAAAAGATGTCCTTTCCCCAGGGTCTCAGGAATATGTTCAAGGTGGCGTTTGAGGCTCTAAGTACTTCCAGGGCCCTAGTTGCTGCCAGCTTTTCTTTTGGAAAAATCCAGCAACGATTGCATCATTCTAGCTAGGCTCCCACTTTCTGCCAGGGTGAGTGGCTGCCAAGGGAGGCCATTTGCCATGGGAAAAAGAAGTCCTTTCCCCAGGGTCTGGGTGTCAGATGAAAGGTGGCCTTTGGGGTTCTGAGGACTTGTAGGGTAGTACTTACTGGCTAGAGTAGAGGAAATGGATTCTATTTGAATATCTGTCTAGAGGCTTTGCCCCACAGGTCCTGGTTGTCCTTGATGGGCTGCAGCTGTGAGCATTGAAGAGAACTGGGATAAAAGGGGGCGGCGTAGCCATTCAGGGAGAGCCTTGAAGGAGCCCTGAACTGGGAAAGAACAGCATGCAGAAGAAAGCGTCTGTGCTGTGAAGATCTGCAGCCATAAGAACACACCGAGGAGGTATGGACTTTAGCAATCTGAGAACAGCATGATGGGACTCTAGAGAAATAGAACAACAACAAGTGGCAGCTTTAGATTTGGAGCAATCCAGCAAAGCTTGCAAATTTCTTGCTGGGCACCACCCTCTTGGTCAGGGCGAGTGGCCAGAAATGGAGGCCATTTTCCATGGGGAAAACGAAGTCATTGGCCCAGGCTCTGGGTGTCAGATGACAGGTGGCATCTGGGGCTCTAAGGACTTGCAGGGTCCTAGTTGCTGGCAGCTTTCGTTCTGGAAGGATCCAGCAGAGTTTGTAGATTCCTGGCTTGGCACTGCCCTGCCTGCCAGGCCAAGTGGCCACAAATGAAGGCCATTTTCCATGGGAAAAAGATGTCCTTTCCCCAGGGTCTCAGGAATATGTTCAAGGTGGCGTTTGAGGCTCTAAGTACTTCCAGGGCCCTAGTTGCTGCCAGCTTTTCTTTTGGAAAAATCCAGCAACGATTGCATCATTCTAGCTAGGCTCCCACTTTCTGCCAGGGTGAGTGGCTGCCAAGGGAGGCCATTTGCCATGGGAAAAAGAAGTCCTTTCCCCAGGGTCTGGGTGTCAGATGAAAGGTGGCCTTTGGGGTTCTGAGGACTTGTAGGGTAGTACTTACTGGCTAGAGTAGAGGAAATGGATTCTATTTGAATATCTGTCTAGAGGCTTTGCCCCACAGGTCCTGGTTGTCCTTGATGGGCTGCAGCTGTGAGCATTGAAGAGAACTGGGATAAAAGGGGGCGGCTTAGCCATTCAGGGAGAGCCTTGAAGGAGCCCTGAACTGGGAAAGAACAGCATGCAGAAGAAAGCGTCTGTGCTGTGAAGATCTGCAGCCATAAGAACACACCGAGGAGGTATGGACTTTAGCAATCTGAGAACAGCATGATGGGACTCTAGAGAAATAGAACAACAACAAGTGGCAGCTTTAGATTTGGAGCAATCCAGCAAAGCTTGCAAATTTCTTGCTGGGCACCACCCTCTTGGTCAGGGTGAGTGGCCAGAAATGGAGGCCATTTTCCATGGGGAAAACGAAGTCATTGGCCCAGGCTCTGGGTGTCAGATGACAGGTGGCATCTGGGGCTCTAAGGACTTGCAGCGTCCTAGTTGCTGGCAGCTTTCGTTCTGGAAGGATCCAGCAGAGTTTGTAGATTCCTGGCTTGGCACTGCCCTGCCTGCCAGGCCAAGTGGCCACAAATGAAGGCCATTTTCCATGGGAAAAAGATGTCCTTTCCCCAGGGTCTCAGGAATATGTTCAAGGTGGCGTTTGAGGCTCTAAATACTTCCAGGGCCCTAGTTGCTGCCAGCTTTTCTTTTGGAAAAATCCAGCAACGATTGCATCATTCTAGCTAGGCTCCCACTTTCTGCCAGGGTGAGTGGCTGCCAAGGGAGGCCATTTGCCATGGGAAAAAGAAGTCCTTTCCCCAGGGTCTGGGTGTCAGATGAAAGGTGGCCTTTGGGGTTCTGAGGACTTGTAGGGTAGTACTTACTGGCTAGAGTAGAGGAAATGGATTCTATTTGAATATCTGTCTAGAGGCTTTGCCCCACAGGTCCTGGTTGTCCTTGATGGGCTGCAGCTGTGAGCATTGAAGAGAACTGGGATAAAAGGGGGCGGCTTAGCCATTCAGGGAGAGCCTTGAAGGAGCCCTGAACTGGGAAAGAACAGCATGCAGAAGAAAGCGTCTGTGCTGTGAAGATCTGCAGCCATAAGAACACACCGAGGAGGTATGGACTTTAGCAATCTGAGAACAGCATGATGGGACTCTAGAGAAATAGAACAACAACAAGTGGCAGCTTTAGATTTGGAGCAATCCAGCAAAGCTTGCAAATTTCTTGCTGGGCACCACCCTCTTGGTCAGGGCGAGTGGCCAGAAATGGAGGCCATTTTCCATGGGGAAAACGAAGTCATTGGCCCAGGCTCTGGGTGTCAGATGACAGGTGGCATCTGGGGCTCTAAGGACTTGCAGGGTCCTAGTTGCTGGCAGCTTTCGTTCTGGAAGGATCCAGCAGAGTTTGTAGATTCCTGGCTTGGCACTGCCCTGCCTGCCAGGCCAAGTGGCCACAAATGAAGGCCATTTTCCATGGGAAAAAGATGTCCTTTCCCCAGGGTCTCAGGAATATGTTCAAGGTGGCGTTTGAGGCTCTAAGTACTTCCAGGGCCCTAGTTGCTGGCAGCTTTTCTTTTGGAAAAATCCAGCAACGATTGCATCATTCTAGCTAGGCTCCCACTTTCTGCCAGGGTGAGTGGCTGCCAAGGGAGGCCATTTGCCATGGGAAAAAGAAGTCCTTTCCCCAGGGTCTGGGTGTCAGATGAAAGGTGGCCTTTGGGGTTCTGAGGACTTGTAGGGTAGTACTTACTGGCTAGAGTAGAGGAAATGGATTCTATTTGAATATCTGTCTAGAGGCTTTGCCCCACAGGTCCTGGTTGTCCTTGATGGGCTGCAGCTGTGAGCATTGAAGAGAACTGGGATAAAAGGGGGCGGCGTAGCCATTCAGGGAGAGCCTTGAAGGAGCCCTGAACTGGGAAAGAACAGCATGCAGAAGAAAGCGTCTGTGCTGTGAAGATCTGCAGCCATAAGAACACACCGAGGAGGTATGGACTTTAGCAATCTGAGAACAGCATGATGGGACTCTAGAGAAATAGAACAACAACAAGTGGCAGCTTTAGATTTGGAGCAATCCAGCAAAGCTTGCAAATTTCTTGCTGGGCACCACCCTCTTGGTCAGGGCGAGTGGCCAGAAATGGAGGCCATTTTCCATGGGGAAAACGAAGTCATTGGCCCAGGCTCTGGGTGTCAGATGACAGGTGGCATCTGGGGCTCTAAGGACTTGCAGGGTCCTAGTTGCTGGCAGCTTTCGTTCTGGAAGGATCCAGCAGAGTTTGTAGATTCCTGGCTTGGCACTGCCCTGCCTGCCAGGCCAAGTGGCCACAAATGAAGGCCATTTTCCATGGGAAAAAGATGTCCTTTCCCCAGGGTCTCAGGAATATGTTCAAGGTGGCGTTTGAGGCTCTAAGTACTTCCAGGGCCCTAGTTGCTGCCAGCTTTTCTTTTGGAAAAATCCAGCAACGATTGCATCATTCTAGCTAGGCTCCCACTTTCTGCCAGGGTGAGTGGCTGCCAAGGGAGGCCATTTGCCATGGGAAAAAGAAGTCCTTTCCCCAGGGTCTGGGTGTCAGATGAAAGGTGGCCTTTGGGGTTCTGAGGACTTGTAGGGTAGTACTTACTGGCTAGAGTAGAGGAAATGGATTCTATTTGAATATCTGTCTAGAGGCTTTGCCCCACAGGTCCTGGTTGTCCTTGATGGGCTGCAGCTGTGAGCATTGAAGAGAACTGGGATAAAAGGGGGCGGCTTAGCCATTCAGGGAGAGCCTTGAAGGAGCCCTGAACTGGGAAAGAACAGCATGCAGAAGAAAGCGTCTGTGCTGTGAAGATCTGCAGCCATAAGAACACACCGAGGAGGTATGGACTTTAGCAATCTGAGAACAGCATGATGGGACTCTAGAGAAATAGAACAACAACAAGTGGCAGCTTTAGATTTGGAGCAATCCAGCAAAGCTTGCAAATTTCTTGCTGGGCACCACCCTCTTGGTCAGGGTGAGTGGCCAGAAATGGAGGCCATTTTCCATGGGGAAAACGAAGTCATTGGCCCAGGCTCTGGGTGTCAGATGACAGGTGGCATCTGGGGCTCTAAGGACTTGCAGCGTCCTAGTTGCTGGCAGCTTTCGTTCTGGAAGGATCCAGCAGAGTTTGTAGATTCCTGGCTTGGCACTGCCCTGCCTGCCAGGCCAAGTGGCCACAAATGAAGGCCATTTTCCATGGGAAAAAGATGTCCTTTCCCCAGGGTCTCAGGAATATGTTCAAGGTGGCGTTTGAGGCTCTAAATACTTCCAGGGCCCTAGTTGCTGCCAGCTTTTCTTTTGGAAAAATCCAGCAACGATTGCATCATTCTAGCTAGGCTCCCACTTTCTGCCAGGGTGAGTGGCTGCCAAGGGAGGCCATTTGCCATGGGAAAAAGAAGTCCTTTCCCCAGGGTCTGGGTGTCAGATGAAAGGTGGCCTTTGGGGTTCTGAGGACTTGTAGGGTAGTACTTACTGGCTAGAGTAGAGGAAATGGATTCTATTTGAATATCTGTCTAGAGGCTTTGCCCCACAGGTCCTGGTTGTCCTTGATGGGCTGCAGCTGTGAGCATTGAAGAGAACTGGGATAAAAGGGGGCGGCTTAGCCATTCAGGGAGAGCCTTGAAGGAGCCCTGAACTGGGAAAGAACAGCATGCAGAAGAAAGCGTCTGTGCTGTGAAGATCTGCAGCCATAAGAACACACCGAGGAGGTATGGACTTTAGCAATCTGAGAACAGCATGATGGGACTCTAGAGAAATAGAACAACAACAAGTGGCAGCTTTAGATTTGGAGCAATCCAGCAAAGCTTGCAAATTTCTTGCTGGGCACCACCCTCTTGGTCAGGGCGAGTGGCCAGAAATGGAGGCCATTTTCCATGGGGAAAACGAAGTCATTGGCCCAGGCTCTGGGTGTCAGATGACAGGTGGCATCTGGGGCTCTAAGGACTTGCAGGGTCCTAGTTGCTGGCAGCTTTCGTTCTGGAAGGATCCAGCAGAGTTTGTAGATTCCTGGCTTGGCACTGCCCTGCCTGCCAGGCCAAGTGGCCACAAATGAAGGCCATTTTCCATGGGAAAAAGATGTCCTTTCCCCAGGGTCTCAGGAATATGTTCAAGGTGGCGTTTGAGGCTCTAAGTACTTCCAGGGCCCTAGTTGCTGCCAGCTTTTCTTTTGGAAAAATCCAGCAACGATTGCATCATTCTAGCTAGGCTCCCACTTTCTGCCAGGGTGAGTGGCTGCCAAGGGAGGCCATTTGCCATGGGAAAAAGAAGTCCTTTCCCCAGGGTCTGGGTGTCAGATGAAAGGTGGCCTTTGGGGTTCTGAGGACTTGTAGGGTAGTACTTACTGGCTAGAGTAGAGGAAATGGATTCTATTTGAATATCTGTCTAGAGGCTTTGCCCCACAGGTCCTGGTTGTCCTTGATGGGCTGCAGCTGTGAGCATTGAAGAGAACTGGGATAAAAGGGGGCGGCGTAGCCATTCAGGGAGAGCCTTGAAGGAGCCCTGAACTGGGAAAGAACAGCATGCAGAAGAAAGCGTCTGTGCTGTGAAGATCTGCAGCCATAAGAACACACCGAGGAGGTATGGACTTTAGCAATCTGAGAACAGCATGATGGGACTCTAGAGAAATAGAACAACAACAAGTGGCAGCTTTAGATTTGGAGCAATCCAGCAAAGCTTGCAAATTTCTTGCTGGGCACCACCCTCTTGGTCAGGGCGAGTGGCCAGAAATGGAGGCCATTTTCCATGGGGAAAACGAAGTCATTGGCCCAGGCTCTGGGTGTCAGATGACAGGTGGCATCTGGGGCTCTAAGGACTTGCAGGGTCCTAGTTGCTGGCAGCTTTAGTTTTGGAAGGATCCAGCAGAGTTTGTAGATTCCTGGCTTGGCACTGCCCTGCCTGCCAGGCCAAGTGGCCACAAATGAAGGCCATTTTCCATGGGAAAAAGATGTCCTTTCCCCAGGGTCTCAGGAATATGTTCAAGGTGGCGTTTGAGGCTCTAAGTACTTCCAGGGCCCTAGTTGCTGCCAGCTTTTCTTTTGGAAAAATCCAGCAACGATTGCATCATTCTAGCTAGGCTCCCACTTTCTGCCAGGGTGAGTGGCTGCCAAGGGAGGCCATTTGCCATGGGAAAAAGAAGTCCTTTCCCCAGGGTCTGGGTGTCAGATGAAAGGTGGCCTTTGGGGTTCTGAGGACTTGTAGGGTAGTACTTACTGGCTAGAGTAGAGGAAATGGATTCTATTTGAATATCTGTCTAGAGGCTTTGCCCCACAGGTCCTGGTTGTCCTTGATGGGCTGCAGCTGTGAGCATTGAAGAGAACTGGGATAAAAGGGGGCGGCTTAGCCATTCAGGGAGAGCCTTGAAGGAGCCCTGAACTGGGAAAGAACAGCATGCAGAAGAAAGCGTCTGTGCTGTGAAGATCTGCAGCCATAAGAACACACCGAGGAGGTATGGACTTTAGCAATCTGAGAACAGCATGATGGGACTCTAGAGAAATAGAACAACAACAAGTGGCAGCTTTAGATTTGGAGCAATCCAGCAAAGCTTGCAAATTTCTTGCTGGGCACCACCCTCTTGGTCAGGGTGAGTGGCCAGAAATGGAGGCCATTTTCCATGGGGAAAACGAAGTCATTGGCCCAGGCTCTGGGTGTCAGATGACAGGTGGCATCTGGGGCTCTAAGGACTTGCAGCGTCCTAGTTGCTGGCAGCTTTCGTTCTGGAAGGATCCAGCAGAGTTTGTAGATTCCTGGCTTGGCACTGCCCTGCCTGCCAGGCCAAGTGGCCACAAATGAAGGCCATTTTCCATGGGAAAAAGATGTCCTTTCCCCAGGGTCTCAGGAATATGTTCAAGGTGGCGTTTGAGGCTCTAAATACTTCCAGGGCCCTAGTTGCTGCCAGCTTTTCTTTTGGAAAAATCCAGCAACGATTGCATCATTCTAGCTAGGCTCCCACTTTCTGCCAGGGTGAGTGGCTGCCAAGGGAGGCCATTTGCCATGGGAAAAAGAAGTCCTTTCCCCAGGGTCTGGGTGTCAGATGAAAGGTGGCCTTTGGGGTTCTGAGGACTTGTAGGGTAGTACTTACTGGCTAGAGTAGAGGAAATGGATTCTATTTGAATATCTGTCTAGAGGCTTTGCCCCACAGGTCCTGGTTGTCCTTGATGGGCTGCAGCTGTGAGCATTGAAGAGAACTGGGATAAAAGGGGGCGGCTTAGCCATTCAGGGAGAGCCTTGAAGGAGCCCTGAACTGGGAAAGAACAGCATGCAGAAGAAAGCGTCTGTGCTGTGAAGATCTGCAGCCATAAGAACACACCGAGGAGGTATGGACTTTAGCAATCTGAGAACAGCATGATGGGACTCTAGAGAAATAGAACAACAACAAGTGGCAGCTTTAGATTTGGAGCAATCCAGCAAAGCTTGCAAATTTCTTGCTGGGCACCACCCTCTTGGTCAGGGCGAGTGGCCAGAAATGGAGGCCATTTTCCATGGGGAAAACGAAGTCATTGGCCCAGGCTCTGGGTGTCAGATGACAGGTGGCATCTGGGGCTCTAAGGACTTGCAGGGTCCTAGTTGCTGGCAGCTTTCGTTCTGGAAGGATCCAGCAGAGTTTGTAGATTCCTGGCTTGGCACTGCCCTGCCTGCCAGGCCAAGTGGCCACAAATGAAGGCCATTTTCCATGGGAAAAAGATGTCCTTTCCCCAGGGTCTCAGGAATATGTTCAAGGTGGCGTTTGAGGCTCTAAGTACTTCCAGGGCCCTAGTTGCTGCCAGCTTTTCTTTTGGAAAAATCCAGCAACGATTGCATCATTCTAGCTAGGCTCCCACTTTCTGCCAGGGTGAGTGGCTGCCAAGGGAGGCCATTTGCCATGGGAAAAAGAAGTCCTTTCCCCAGGGTCTGGGTGTCAGATGAAAGGTGGCCTTTGGGGTTCTGAGGACTTGTAGGGTAGTACTTACTGGCTAGAGTAGAGGAAATGGATTCTATTTGAATATCTGTCTAGAGGCTTTGCCCCACAGGTCCTGGTTGTCCTTGATGGGCTGCAGCTGTGAGCATTGAAGAGAACTGGGATAAAAGGGGGCGGCGTAGCCATTCAGGGAGAGCCTTGAAGGAGCCCTGAACTGGGAAAGAACAGCATGCAGAAGAAAGCGTCTGTGCTGTGAAGATCTGCAGCCATAAGAACACACCGAGGAGGTATGGACTTTAGCAATCTGAGAACAGCATGATGGGACTCTAGAGAAATAGAACAACAACAAGTGGCAGCTTTAGATTTGGAGCAATCCAGCAAAGCTTGCAAATTTCTTGCTGGGCACCACCCTCTTGGTCAGGGCGAGTGGCCAGAAATGGAGGCCATTTTCCATGGGGAAAACGAAGTCATTGGCCCAGGCTCTGGGTGTCAGATGACAGGTGGCATCTGGGGCTCTAAGGACTTGCAGGGTCCTAGTTGCTGGCAGCTTTAGTTTTGGAAGGATCCAGCAGAGTTTGTAGATTCCTGGCTTGGCACTGCCCTGCCTGCCAGGCCAAGTGGCCACAAATGAAGGCCATTTTCCATGGGAAAAAGATGTCCTTTCCCCAGGGTCTCAGGAATATGTTCAAGGTGGCGTTTGAGGCTCTAAATACTTCCAGGGCCCTAGTTGCTGCCAGCTTTTCTTTTGGAAAAATCCAGCAACGATTGCATCATTCTAGCTAGGCTCCCACTTTCTGCCAGGGTGAGTGGCTGCCAAGGGAGGCCATTTGCCATGGGAAAAAGAAGTCCTTTCCCCAGGGTCTGGGTGTCAGATGAAAGGTGGCCTTTGGGGTTCTGAGGACTTGTAGGGTAGTACTTACTGGCTAGAGTAGAGGAAATGGATTCTATTTGAATATCTGTCTAGAGGCTTTGCCCCACAGGTCCTGGTTGTCCTTGATGGGCTGCAGCTGTGAGCATTGAAGAGAACTGGGATAAAAGGGGGCGGCGTAGCCATTCAGGGAGAGCCTTGAAGGAGCCCTGAACTGGGAAAGAACAGCATGCAGAAGAAAGCGTCTGTGCTGTGAAGATCTGCAGCCATAAGAACACACCGAGGAGGTATGGACTTTAGCAATCTGAGAACAGCATGATGGGACTCTAGAGAAATAGAACAACAACAAGTGGCAGCTTTAGATTTGGAGCAATCCAGCAAAGCTTGCAAATTTCTTGCTGGGCACCACCCTCTTGGTCAGGGCGAGTGGCCAGAAATGGAGGCCATTTTCCATGGGGAAAACGAAGTCATTGGCCCAGGCTCTGGGTGTCAGATGACAGGTGGCATCTGGGGCTCTAAGGACTTGCAGGGTCCTAGTTGCTGGCAGCTTTCGTTCTGGAAGGATCCAGCAGAGTTTGTAGATTCCTGGCTTGGCACTGCCCTGCCTGCCAGGCCAAGTGGCCACAAATGAAGGCCATTTTCCATGGGAAAAAGATGTCCTTTCCCCAGGGTCTCAGGAATATGTTCAAGGTGGCGTTTGAGGCTCTAAGTACTTCCAGGGCCCTAGTTGCTGCCAGCTTTTCTTTTGGAAAAATCCAGCAACGATTGCATCATTCTAGCTAGGCTCCCACTTTCTGCCAGGGTGAGTGGCTGCCAAGGGAGGCCATTTGCCATGGGAAAAAGAAGTCCTTTCCCCAGGGTCTGGGTGTCAGATGAAAGGTGGCCTTTGGGGTTCTGAGGACTTGTAGGGTACTACTTACTGGCTAGAGTAGAGGAAATGGATTCTATTTGAATATCTGTCTAGAGGCTTTGCCCCACAGGTCCTGGTTGTCCTTGATGGGCTGCAGCTGTGAGCATTGAAGAGAACTGGGATAAAAGGGGGCGGCGTAGCCATTCAGGGAGAGCCTTGAAGGAGCCCTGAACTGGGAAAGAACAGCATGCAGAAGAAAGCGTCTGTGCTGTGAAGATCTGCAGCCATAAGAACACACCGAGGAGGTATGGACTTTAGCAATCTGAGAACAGCATGATGGGACTCTAGAGAAATAGAACAACAACAAGTGGCAGCTTTAGATTTGGAGCAATCCAGCAAAGCTTGCAAATTTCTTGCTGGGCACCACCCTCTTGGTCAGGGTGAGAGGCCAGAAATGGAGGCCATTTTCCATGGGGAAAACGAAGTCATTGGCCCAGGCTCTGGGTGTCAGATGACAGGTGGCATCTGGGGCTCTAAGGACTTGCAGGGTCCTAGTTGCTGGCAGCTTTAGTTTTGGAAGGATCCAGCAGAGTTTGTAGATTCCTGGCTTGGCACTGCCCTGCCTGCCAGGCCAAGTGGCCACAAATGAAGGCCATTTTCCATGGGAAAAAGATGTCCTTTCCCCAGGGTCTCAGGAATATGTTCAAGGTGGCGTTTGAGGCTCTAAGTACTTCCAGGGCCCTAGTTGCTGCCAGCTTTTCTTTTGGAAAAATCCAGCAACGATTGCATCATTCTAGCTAGGCTCCCACTTTCTGCCAGGGTGAGTGGCTGCCAAGGGAGGCCATTTGCCATGGGAAAAAGAAGTCCTTTCCCCAGGGTCTGGGTGTCAGATGAAAGGTGGCCTTTGGGGTTCTGAGGACTTGTAGGGTAGTACTTACTGGCTAGAGTAGAGGAAATGGATTCTATTTGAATATCTGTCTAGAGGCTTTGCCCCACAGGTCCTGGTTGTCCTTGATGGGCTGCAGCTGTGAGCATTGAAGAGAACTGGGATAAAAGGGGGCGGCTTAGCCATTCAGGGAGAGCCTTGAAGGAGCCCTGAACTGGGAAAGAACAGCATGCAGAAGAAAGCGTCTGTGCTGTGAAGATCTGCAGCCATAAGAACACACCGAGGAGGTATGGACTTTAGCAATCTGAGAACAGCATGATGGGACTCTAGAGAAATAGAACAACAACAAGTGGCAGCTTTAGATTTGGAGCAATCCAGCAAAGCTTGCAAATTTCTTGCTGGGCACCACCCTCTTGGTCAGGGCGAGTGGCCAGAAATGGAGGCCATTTTCCATGGGGAAAACGAAGTCATTGGCCCAGGCTCTGGGTGTCAGATGACAGGTGGCATCTGGGGCTCTAAGGACTTGCAGGGTCCTAGTTGCTGGCAGCTTTCGTTCTGGAAGGATCCAGCAGAGTTTGTAGATTCCTGGCTTGGCACTGCCCTGCCTGCCAGGCCAAGTGGCCACAAATGAAGGCCATTTTCCATGGGAAAAAGATGTCCTTTCCCCAGGGTCTCAGGAATATGTTCAAGGTGGCGTTTGAGGCTCTAAGTACTTCCAGGGCCCTAGTTGCTGCCAGCTTTTCTTTTGGAAAAATCCAGCAACGATTGCATCATTCTAGCTAGGCTCCCACTTTCTGCCAGGGTGAGTGGCTGCCAAGGGAGGCCATTTGCCATGGGAAAAAGAAGTCCTTTCCCCAGGGTCTGGGTGTCAGATGAAAGGTGGCCTTTGGGGTTCTGAGGACTTGTAGGGTAGTACTTACTGGCTAGAGTAGAGGAAATGGATTCTATTTGAATATCTGTCTAGAGGCTTTGCCCCACAGGTCCTGGTTGTCCTTGATGGGCTGCAGCTGTGAGCATTGAAGAGAACTGGGATAAAAGGGGGCGGCTTAGCCATTCAGGGAGAGCCTTGAAGGAGCCCTGAACTGGGAAAGAACAGCATGCAGAAGAAAGCGTCTGTGCTGTGAAGATCTGCAGCCATAAGAACACACCGAGGAGGTATGGACTTTAGCAATCTGAGAACAGCATGATGGGACTCTAGAGAAATAGAACAACAACAAGTGGCAGCTTTAGATTTGGAGCAATCCAGCAAAGCTTGCAAATTTCTTGCTGGGCACCACCCTCTTGGTCAGGGTGAGTGGCCAGAAATGGAGGCCATTTTCCATGGGGAAAACGAAGTCATTGGCCCAGGCTCTGGGTGTCAGATGACAGGTGGCATCTGGGGCTCTAAGGACTTGCAGCGTCCTAGTTGCTGGCAGCTTTCGTTCTGGAAGGATCCAGCAGAGTTTGTAGATTCCTGGCTTGGCACTGCCCTGCCTGCCAGGCCAAGTGGCCACAAATGAAGGCCATTTTCCATGGGAAAAAGATGTCCTTTCCCCAGGGTCTCAGGAATATGTTCAAGGTGGCGTTTGAGGCTCTAAATACTTCCAGGGCCCTAGTTGCTGCCAGCTTTTCTTTTGGAAAAATCCAGCAACGATTGCATCATTCTAGCTAGGCTCCCACTTTCTGCCAGGGTGAGTGGCTGCCAAGGGAGGCCATTTGCCATGGGAAAAAGAAGTCCTTTCCCCAGGGTCTGGGTGTCAGATGAAAGGTGGCCTTTGGGGTTCTGAGGACTTGTAGGGTAGTACTTACTGGCTAGAGTAGAGGAAATGGATTCTATTTGAATATCTGTCTAGAGGCTTTGCCCCACAGGTCCTGGTTGTCCTTGATGGGCTGCAGCTGTGAGCATTGAAGAGAACTGGGATAAAAGGGGGCGGCTTAGCCATTCAGGGAGAGCCTTGAAGGAGCCCTGAACTGGGAAAGAACAGCATGCAGAAGAAAGCGTCTGTGCTGTGAAGATCTGCAGCCATAAGAACACACCGAGGAGGTATGGACTTTAGCAATCTGAGAACAGCATGATGGGACTCTAGAGAAATAGAACAACAACAAGTGGCAGCTTTAGATTTGGAGCAATCCAGCAAAGCTTGCAAATTTCTTGCTGGGCACCACCCTCTTGGTCAGGGCGAGTGGCCAGAAATGGAGGCCATTTTCCATGGGGAAAACGAAGTCATTGGCCCAGGCTCTGGGTGTCAGATGACAGGTGGCATCTGGGGCTCTAAGGACTTGCAGGGTCCTAGTTGCTGGCAGCTTTCGTTCTGGAAGGATCCAGCAGAGTTTGTAGATTCCTGGCTTGGCACTGCCCTGCCTGCCAGGCCAAGTGGCCACAAATGAAGGCCATTTTCCATGGGAAAAAGATGTCCTTTCCCCAGGGTCTCAGGAATATGTTCAAGGTGGCGTTTGAGGCTCTAAGTACTTCCAGGGCCCTAGTTGCTGCCAGCTTTTCTTTTGGAAAAATCCAGCAACGATTGCATCATTCTAGCTAGGCTCCCACTTTCTGCCAGGGTGAGTGGCTGCCAAGGGAGGCCATTTGCCATGGGAAAAAGAAGTCCTTTCCCCAGGGTCTGGGTGTCAGATGAAAGGTGGCCTTTGGGGTTCTGAGGACTTGTAGGGTAGTACTTACTGGCTAGAGTAGAGGAAATGGATTCTATTTGAATATCTGTCTAGAGGCTTTGCCCCACAGGTCCTGGTTGTCCTTGATGGGCTGCAGCTGTGAGCATTGAAGAGAACTGGGATAAAAGGGGGCGGCGTAGCCATTCAGGGAGAGCCTTGAAGGAGCCCTGAACTGGGAAAGAACAGCATGCAGAAGAAAGCGTCTGTGCTGTGAAGATCTGCAGCCATAAGAACACACCGAGGAGGTATGGACTTTAGCAATCTGAGAACAGCATGATGGGACTCTAGAGAAATAGAACAACAACAAGTGGCAGCTTTAGATTTGGAGCAATCCAGCAAAGCTTGCAAATTTCTTGCTGGGCACCACCCTCTTGGTCAGGGCGAGTGGCCAGAAATGGAGGCCATTTTCCATGGGGAAAACGAAGTCATTGGCCCAGGCTCTGGGTGTCAGATGACAGGTGGCATCTGGGGCTCTAAGGACTTGCAGGGTCCTAGTTGCTGGCAGCTTTCGTTCTGGAAGGATCCAGCAGAGTTTGTAGATTCCTGGCTTGGCACTGCCCTGCCTGCCAGGCCAAGTGGCCACAAATGAAGGCCATTTTCCATGGGAAAAAGATGTCCTTTCCCCAGGGTCTCAGGAATATGTTCAAGGTGGCGTTTGAGGCTCTAAGTACTTCCAGGGCCCTAGTTGCTGCCAGCTTTTCTTTTGGAAAAATCCAGCAACGATTGCATCATTCTAGCTAGGCTCCCACTTTCTGCCAGGGTGAGTGGCTGCCAAGGGAGGCCATTTGCCATGGGAAAAAGAAGTCCTTTCCCCAGGGTCTGGGTGTCAGATGAAAGGTGGCCTTTGGGGTTCTGAGGACTTGTAGGGTAGTACTTACTGGCTAGAGTAGAGGAAATGGATTCTATTTGAATATCTGTCTAGAGGCTTTGCCCCACAGGTCCTGGTTGTCCTTGATGGGCTGCAGCTGTGAGCATTGAAGAGAACTGGGATAAAAGGGGGCGGCTTAGCCATTCAGGGAGAGCCTTGAAGGAGCCCTGAACTGGGAAAGAACAGCATGCGGAAGAAAGCGTCTGTGCTGTGAAGATCTGCAGCCATAAGAACACACCGAGGAGGTATGGACTTTAGCAATCTGAGAACAGCATGATGGGACTCTAGAGAAATAGAACAACAACAAGTGGCAGCTTTAGATTTGGAGCAATCCAGCAAAGCTTGCAAATTTCTTGCTGGGCACCACCCTCTTGGTCAGGGCGAGTGGCCAGAAATGGAGGCCATTTTCCATGGGGAAAACGAAGTCATTGGCCCAGGCTCTGGGTGTCAGATGACAGGTGGCATCTGGGGCTCTAAGGACTTGCAGGGTCCTAGTTGCTGGCAGCTTTCGTTCTGGAAGGATCCAGCAGAGTTTGTAGATTCCTGGCTTGGCACTGCCCTGCCTGCCAGGCCAAGTGGCCACAAATGAAGGCCATTTTCCATGGGAAAAAGATGTCCTTTCCCCAGGGTCTCAGGAATATGTTCAAGGTGGCGTTTGAGGCTCTAAGTACTTCCAGGGCCCTAGTTGCTGCCAGCTTTTCTTTTGGAAAAATCCAGCAACGATTGCATCATTCTAGCTAGGCTCCCACTTTCTGCCAGGGTGAGTGGCTGCCAAGGGAGGCCATTTGCCATGGGAAAAAGAAGTCCTTTCCCCAGGGTCTGGGTGTCAGATGAAAGGTGGCCTTTGGGGTTCTGAGGACTTGTAGGGTAGTACTTACTGGCTAGAGTAGAGGAAATGGATTCTATTTGAATATCTGTCTAGAGGCTTTGCCCCACAGGTCCTGGTTGTCCTTGATGGGCTGCAGCTGTGAGCATTGAAGAGAACTGGGATAAAAGGGGGCGGCGTAGCCATTCAGGGAGAGCCTTGAAGGAGCCCTGAACTGGGAAAGAACAGCATGCAGAAGAAAGCGTCTGTGCTGTGAAGATCTGCAGCCATAAGAACACACCGAGGAGGTATGGACTTTAGCAATCTGAGAACAGCATGATGGGACTCTAGAGAAATAGAACAACAACAAGTGGCAGCTTTAGATTTGGAGCAATCCAGCAAAGCTTGCAAATTTCTTGCTGGGCACCACCCTCTTGGTCAGGGCGAGTGGCCAGAAATGGAGGCCATTTTCCATGGGGAAAACGAA
The DNA here is from genome assembly GCF_051311805.1 of Agelaius phoeniceus. Lineage (NCBI taxonomy): Eukaryota > Metazoa > Chordata > Aves > Passeriformes > Icteridae > Agelaius > Agelaius phoeniceus. The sequence goes on from NC_135284.1 coordinate 12,392,290, forward strand.
GTCATTGGCCCAGGCTCTGGGTGTCAGATGACAGGTGGCATCTGGGGCTCTAAGGACTTGCAGGGTCCTAGTTGCTGGCAGCTTTAGTTTTGGAAGGATCCAGCAGAGTTTGTAGATTCCTGGCTTGGCACTGCCCTGCCTGCCAGGCCAAGTGGCCACAAATGAAGGCCATTTTCCATGGGAAAAAGATGTCCTTTCCCCAGGGTCTCAGGAATATGTTCAAGGTGGCGTTTGAGGCTCTAAATACTTCCAGGGCCCTAGTTGCTGCCAGCTTTTCTTTTGGAAAAATCCAGCAACGATTGCATCATTCTAGCTAGGCTCCCACTTTCTGCCAGGGTGAGTGGCTGCCAAGGGAGGCCATTTGCCATGGGAAAAAGAAGTCCTTTCCCCAGGGTCTGGGTGTCAGATGAAAGGTGGCCTTTGGGGTTCTGAGGACTTGTAGGGTAGTACTTACTGGCTAGAGTAGAGGAAATGGATTCTATTTGAATATCTGTCTAGAGGCTTTGCCCCACAGGTCCTGGTTGTCCTTGATGGGCTGCAGCTGTGAGCATTGAAGAGAACTGGGATAAAAGGGGGCGGCGTAGCCATTCAGGGAGAGCCTTGAAGGAGCCCTGAACTGGGAAAGAACAGCATGCAGAAGAAAGCGTCTGTGCTGTGAAGATCTGCAGCCATAAGAACACACCGAGGAGGTATGGACTTTAGCAATCTGAGAACAGCATGATGGGACTCTAGAGAAATAGAACAACAACAAGTGGCAGCTTTAGATTTGGAGCAATCCAGCAAAGCTTGCAAATTTCTTGCTGGGCACCACCCTCTTGGTCAGGGCGAGTGGCCAGAAATGGAGGCCATTTTCCATGGGGAAAACGAAGTCATTGGCCCAGGCTCTGGGTGTCAGATGACAGGTGGCATCTGGGGCTCTAAGGACTTGCAGGGTCCTAGTTGCTGGCAGCTTTAGTTCTGGAAGGATCCAGCAGAGTTTGTAGATTCCTGGCTTGGCACTGCCCTGCCTGCCAGGCCAAGTGGCCACAAATGAAGGCCATTTTCCATGGGAAAAAGATGTCCTTTCCCCAGGGTCTCAGGAATATGTTCAAGGTGGCGTTTGAGGCTCTAAGTACTTCCAGGGCCCTAGTTGCTGCCAGCTTTTCTTTTGGAAAAATCCAGCAACGATTGCATCATTCTAGCTAGGCTCCCACTTTCTGCCAGGGTGAGTGGCTGCCAAGGGAGGCCATTTGCCATGGGAAAAAGAAGTCCTTTCCCCAGGGTCTGGGTGTCAGATGAAAGGTGGCCTTTGGGGTTCTGAGGACTTGTAGGGTAGTACTTACTGGCTAGAGTAGAGGAAATGGATTCTATTTGAATATCTGTCTAGAGGCTTTGCCCCACAGGTCCTGGTTGTCCTTGATGGGCTGCAGCTGTGAGCATTGAAGAGAACTGGGATAAAAGGGGGCGGCTTAGCCATTCAGGGAGAGCCTTGAAGGAGCCCTGAACTGGGAAAGAACAGCATGCAGAAGAAAGCGTCTGTGCTGTGAAGATCTGCAGCCATAAGAACACACCGAGGAGGTATGGACTTTAGCAATCTGAGAACAGCATGATGGGACTCTAGAGAAATAGAACAACAACAAGTGGCAGCTTTAGATTTGGAGCAATCCAGCAAAGCTTGCAAATTTCTTGCTGGGCACCACCCTCTTGGTCAGGGCGAGTGGCCAGAAATGGAGGCCATTTTCCATGGGGAAAACGAAGTCATTGGCCCAGGCTCTGGGTGTCAGATGACAGGTGGCATCTGGGGCTCTAAGGACTTGCAGGGTCCTAGTTGCTGGCAGCTTTCGTTCTGGAAGGATCCAGCAGAGTTTGTAGATTCCTGGCTTGGCACTGCCCTGCCTGCCAGGCCAAGTGGCCACAAATGAAGGCCATTTTCCATGGGAAAAAGATGTCCTTTCCCCAGGGTCTCAGGAATATGTTCAAGGTGGCGTTTGAGGCTCTAAGTACTTCCAGGGCCCTAGTTGCTGCCAGCTTTTCTTTTGGAAAAATCCAGCAACGATTGCATCATTCTAGCTAGGCTCCCACTTTCTGCCAGGGTGAGTGGCTGCCAAGGGAGGCCATTTGCCATGGGAAAAAGAAGTCCTTTCCCCAGGGTCTGGGTGTCAGATGAAAGGTGGCCTTTGGGGTTCTGAGGACTTGTAGGGTAGTACTTACTGGCTAGAGTAGAGGAAATGGATTCTATTTGAATATCTGTCTAGAGGCTTTGCCCCACAGGTCCTGGTTGTCCTTGATGGGCTGCAGCTGTGAGCATTGAAGAGAACTGGGATAAAAGGGGGCGGCTTAGCCATTCAGGGAGAGCCTTGAAGGAGCCCTGAACTGGGAAAGAACAGCATGCAGAAGAAAGCGTCTGTGCTGTGAAGATCTGCAGCCATAAGAACACACCGAGGAGGTATGGACTTTAGCAATCTGAGAACAGCATGATGGGACTCTAGAGAAATAGAACAACAACAAGTGGCAGCTTTAGATTTGGAGCAATCCAGCAAAGCTTGCAAATTTCTTGCTGGGCACCACCCTCTTGGTCAGGGTGAGTGGCCAGAAATGGAGGCCATTTTCCATGGGGAAAACGAAGTCATTGGCCCAGGCTCTGGGTGTCAGATGACAGGTGGCATCTGGGGCTCTAAGGACTTGCAGCGTCCTAGTTGCTGGCAGCTTTCGTTCTGGAAGGATCCAGCAGAGTTTGTAGATTCCTGGCTTGGCACTGCCCTGCCTGCCAGGCCAAGTGGCCACAAATGAAGGCCATTTTCCATGGGAAAAAGATGTCCTTTCCCCAGGGTCTCAGGAATATGTTCAAGGTGGCGTTTGAGGCTCTAAATACTTCCAGGGCCCTAGTTGCTGCCAGCTTTTCTTTTGGAAAAATCCAGCAACGATTGCATCATTCTAGCTAGGCTCCCACTTTCTGCCAGGGTGAGTGGCTGCCAAGGGAGGCCATTTGCCATGGGAAAAAGAAGTCCTTTCCCCAGGGTCTGGGTGTCAGATGAAAGGTGGCCTTTGGGGTTCTGAGGACTTGTAGGGTAGTACTTACTGGCTAGAGTAGAGGAAATGGATTCTATTTGAATATCTGTCTAGAGGCTTTGCCCCACAGGTCCTGGTTGTCCTTGATGGGCTGCAGCTGTGAGCATTGAAGAGAACTGGGATAAAAGGGGGCGGCTTAGCCATTCAGGGAGAGCCTTGAAGGAGCCCTGAACTGGGAAAGAACAGCATGCAGAAGAAAGCGTCTGTGCTGTGAAGATCTGCAGCCATAAGAACACACCGAGGAGGTATGGACTTTAGCAATCTGAGAACAGCATGATGGGACTCTAGAGAAATAGAACAACAACAAGTGGCAGCTTTAGATTTGGAGCAATCCAGCAAAGCTTGCAAATTTCTTGCTGGGCACCACCCTCTTGGTCAGGGCGAGTGGCCAGAAATGGAGGCCATTTTCCATGGGGAAAACGAAGTCATTGGCCCAGGCTCTGGGTGTCAGATGACAGGTGGCATCTGGGGCTCTAAGGACTTGCAGCGTCCTAGTTGCTGGCAGCTTTCGTTCTGGAAGGATCCAGCAGAGTTTGTAGATTCCTGGCTTGGCACTGCCCTGCCTGCCAGGCCAAGTGGCCACAAATGAAGGCCATTTTCCATGGGAAAAAGATGTCCTTTCCCCAGGGTCTCAGGAATATGTTCAAGGTGGCGTTTGAGGCTCTAAGTACTTCCAGGGCCCTAGTTGCTGCCAGCTTTTCTTTTGGAAAAATCCAGCAACGATTGCATCATTCTAGCTAGGCTCCCACTTTCTGCCAGGGTGAGTGGCTGCCAAGGGAGGCCATTTGCCATGGGAAAAAGAAGTCCTTTCCCCAGGGTCTGGGTGTCAGATGAAAGGTGGCCTTTGGGGTTCTGAGGACTTGTAGGGTAGTACTTACTGGCTAGAGTAGAGGAAATGGATTCTATTTGAATATCTGTCTAGAGGCTTTGCCCCACAGGTCCTGGTTGTCCTTGATGGGCTGCAGCTGTGAGCATTGAAGAGAACTGGGATAAAAGGGGGCGGCGTAGCCATTCAGGGAGAGCCTTGAAGGAGCCCTGAACTGGGAAAGAACAGCATGCAGAAGAAAGCGTCTGTGCTGTGAAGATCTGCAGCCATAAGAACACACCGAGGAGGTATGGACTTTAGCAATCTGAGAACAGCATGATGGGACTCTAGAGAAATAGAACAACAACAAGTGGCAGCTTTAGATTTGGAGCAATCCAGCAAAGCTTGCAAATTTCTTGCTGGGCACCACCCTCTTGGTCAGGGCGAGTGGCCAGAAATGGAGGCCATTTTCCATGGGGAAAACGAAGTCATTGGCCCAGGCTCTGGGTGTCAGATGACAGGTGGCATCTGGGGCTCTAAGGACTTGCAGGGTCCTAGTTGCTGGCAGCTTTCGTTCTGGAAGGATCCAGCAGAGTTTGTAGATTCCTGGCTTGGCACTGCCCTGCCTGCCAGGCCAAGTGGCCACAAATGAAGGCCATTTTCCATGGGAAAAAGATGTCCTTTCCCCAGGGTCTCAGGAATATGTTCAAGGTGGCGTTTGAGGCTCTAAGTACTTCCAGGGCCCTAGTTGCTGCCAGCTTTTCTTTTGGAAAAATCCAGCAACGATTGCATCATTCTAGCTAGGCTCCCACTTTCTGCCAGGGTGAGTGGCTGCCAAGGGAGGCCATTTGCCATGGGAAAAAGAAGTCCTTTCCCCAGGGTCTGGGTGTCAGATGAAAGGTGGCCTTTGGGGTTCTGAGGACTTGTAGGGTACTACTTACTGGCTAGAGTAGAGGAAATGGATTCTATTTGAATATCTGTCTAGAGGCTTTGCCCCACAGGTCCTGGTTGTCCTTGATGGGCTGCAGCTGTGAGCATTGAAGAGAACTGGGATAAAAGGGGGCGGCGTAGCCATTCAGGGAGAGCCTTGAAGGAGCCCTGAACTGGGAAAGAACAGCATGCAGAAGAAAGCGTCTGTGCTGTGAAGATCTGCAGCCATAAGAACACACCGAGGAGGTATGGACTTTAGCAATCTGAGAACAGCATGATGGGACTCTAGAGAAATAGAACAACAACAAGTGGCAGCTTTAGATTTGGAGCAATCCAGCAAAGCTTGCAAATTTCTTGCTGGGCACCACCCTCTTGGTCAGGGTGAGAGGCCAGAAATGGAGGCCATTTTCCATGGGGAAAACGAAGTCATTGGCCCAGGCTCTGGGTGTCAGATGACAGGTGGCATCTGGGGCTCTAAGGACTTGCAGGGTCCTAGTTGCTGGCAGCTTTAGTTTTGGAAGGATCCAGCAGAGTTTGTAGATTCCTGGCTTGGCACTGCCCTGCCTGCCAGGCCAAGTGGCCACAAATGAAGGCCATTTTCCATGGGAAAAAGATGTCCTTTCCCCAGGGTCTCAGGAATATGTTCAAGGTGGCGTTTGAGGCTCTAAGTACTTCCAGGGCCCTAGTTGCTGCCAGCTTTTCTTTTGGAAAAATCCAGCAACGATTGCATCATTCTAGCTAGGCTCCCACTTTCTGCCAGGGTGAGTGGCTGCCAAGGGAGGCCATTTGCCATGGGAAAAAGAAGTCCTTTCCCCAGGGTCTGGGTGTCAGATGAAAGGTGGCCTTTGGGGTTCTGAGGACTTGTAGGGTAGTACTTACTGGCTAGAGTAGAGGAAATGGATTCTATTTGAATATCTGTCTAGAGGCTTTGCCCCACAGGTCCTGGTTGTCCTTGATGGGCTGCAGCTGTGAGCATTGAAGAGAACTGGGATAAAAGGGGGCGGCTTAGCCATTCAGGGAGAGCCTTGAAGGAGCCCTGAACTGGGAAAGAACAGCATGCAGAAGAAAGCGTCTGTGCTGTGAAGATCTGCAGCCATAAGAACACACCGAGGAGGTATGGACTTTAGCAATCTGAGAACAGCATGATGGGACTCTAGAGAAATAGAACAACAACAAGTGGCAGCTTTAGATTTGGAGCAATCCAGCAAAGCTTGCAAATTTCTTGCTGGGCACCACCCTCTTGGTCAGGGCGAGTGGCCAGAAATGGAGGCCATTTTCCATGGGGAAAACGAAGTCATTGGCCCAGGCTCTGGGTGTCAGATGACAGGTGGCATCTGGGGCTCTAAGGACTTGCAGGGTCCTAGTTGCTGGCAGCTTTCGTTCTGGAAGGATCCAGCAGAGTTTGTAGATTCCTGGCTTGGCACTGCCCTGCCTGCCAGGCCAAGTGGCCACAAATGAAGGCCATTTTCCATGGGAAAAAGATGTCCTTTCCCCAGGGTCTCAGGAATATGTTCAAGGTGGCGTTTGAGGCTCTAAGTACTTCCAGGGCCCTAGTTGCTGCCAGCTTTTCTTTTGGAAAAATCCAGCAACGATTGCATCATTCTAGCTAGGCTCCCACTTTCTGCCAGGGTGAGTGGCTGCCAAGGGAGGCCATTTGCCATGGGAAAAAGAAGTCCTTTCCCCAGGGTCTGGGTGTCAGATGAAAGGTGGCCTTTGGGGTTCTGAGGACTTGTAGGGTAGTACTTACTGGCTAGAGTAGAGGAAATGGATTCTATTTGAATATCTGTCTAGAGGCTTTGCCCCACAGGTCCTGGTTGTCCTTGATGGGCTGCAGCTGTGAGCATTGAAGAGAACTGGGATAAAAGGGGGCGGCTTAGCCATTCAGGGAGAGCCTTGAAGGAGCCCTGAACTGGGAAAGAACAGCATGCAGAAGAAAGCGTCTGTGCTGTGAAGATCTGCAGCCATAAGAACACACCGAGGAGGTATGGACTTTAGCAATCTGAGAACAGCATGATGGGACTCTAGAGAAATAGAACAACAACAAGTGGCAGCTTTAGATTTGGAGCAATCCAGCAAAGCTTGCAAATTTCTTGCTGGGCACCACCCTCTTGGTCAGGGTGAGTGGCCAGAAATGGAGGCCATTTTCCATGGGGAAAACGAAGTCATTGGCCCAGGCTCTGGGTGTCAGATGACAGGTGGCATCTGGGGCTCTAAGGACTTGCAGCGTCCTAGTTGCTGGCAGCTTTCGTTCTGGAAGGATCCAGCAGAGTTTGTAGATTCCTGGCTTGGCACTGCCCTGCCTGCCAGGCCAAGTGGCCACAAATGAAGGCCATTTTCCATGGGAAAAAGATGTCCTTTCCCCAGGGTCTCAGGAATATGTTCAAGGTGGCGTTTGAGGCTCTAAATACTTCCAGGGCCCTAGTTGCTGCCAGCTTTTCTTTTGGAAAAATCCAGCAACGATTGCATCATTCTAGCTAGGCTCCCACTTTCTGCCAGGGTGAGTGGCTGCCAAGGGAGGCCATTTGCCATGGGAAAAAGAAGTCCTTTCCCCAGGGTCTGGGTGTCAGATGAAAGGTGGCCTTTGGGGTTCTGAGGACTTGTAGGGTAGTACTTACTGGCTAGAGTAGAGGAAATGGATTCTATTTGAATATCTGTCTAGAGGCTTTGCCCCACAGGTCCTGGTTGTCCTTGATGGGCTGCAGCTGTGAGCATTGAAGAGAACTGGGATAAAAGGGGGCGGCTTAGCCATTCAGGGAGAGCCTTGAAGGAGCCCTGAACTGGGAAAGAACAGCATGCAGAAGAAAGCGTCTGTGCTGTGAAGATCTGCAGCCATAAGAACACACCGAGGAGGTATGGACTTTAGCAATCTGAGAACAGCATGATGGGACTCTAGAGAAATAGAACAACAACAAGTGGCAGCTTTAGATTTGGAGCAATCCAGCAAAGCTTGCAAATTTCTTGCTGGGCACCACCCTCTTGGTCAGGGCGAGTGGCCAGAAATGGAGGCCATTTTCCATGGGGAAAACGAAGTCATTGGCCCAGGCTCTGGGTGTCAGATGACAGGTGGCATCTGGGGCTCTAAGGACTTGCAGGGTCCTAGTTGCTGGCAGCTTTCGTTCTGGAAGGATCCAGCAGAGTTTGTAGATTCCTGGCTTGGCACTGCCCTGCCTGCCAGGCCAAGTGGCCACAAATGAAGGCCATTTTCCATGGGAAAAAGATGTCCTTTCCCCAGGGTCTCAGGAATATGTTCAAGGTGGCGTTTGAGGCTCTAAGTACTTCCAGGGCCCTAGTTGCTGCCAGCTTTTCTTTTGGAAAAATCCAGCAACGATTGCATCATTCTAGCTAGGCTCCCACTTTCTGCCAGGGTGAGTGGCTGCCAAGGGAGGCCATTTGCCATGGGAAAAAGAAGTCCTTTCCCCAGGGTCTGGGTGTCAGATGAAAGGTGGCCTTTGGGGTTCTGAGGACTTGTAGGGTAGTACTTACTGGCTAGAGTAGAGGAAATGGATTCTATTTGAATATCTGTCTAGAGGCTTTGCCCCACAGGTCCTGGTTGTCCTTGATGGGCTGCAGCTGTGAGCATTGAAGAGAACTGGGATAAAAGGGGGCGGCGTAGCCATTCAGGGAGAGCCTTGAAGGAGCCCTGAACTGGGAAAGAACAGCATGCAGAAGAAAGCGTCTGTGCTGTGAAGATCTGCAGCCATAAGAACACACCGAGGAGGTATGGACTTTAGCAATCTGAGAACAGCATGATGGGACTCTAGAGAAATAGAACAACAACAAGTGGCAGCTTTAGATTTGGAGCAATCCAGCAAAGCTTGCAAATTTCTTGCTGGGCACCACCCTCTTGGTCAGGGCGAGTGGCCAGAAATGGAGGCCATTTTCCATGGGGAAAACGAAGTCATTGGCCCAGGCTCTGGGTGTCAGATGACAGGTGGCATCTGGGGCTCTAAGGACTTGCAGGGTCCTAGTTGCTGGCAGCTTTCGTTCTGGAAGGATCCAGCAGAGTTTGTAGATTCCTGGCTTGGCACTGCCCTGCCTGCCAGGCCAAGTGGCCACAAATGAAGGCCATTTTCCATGGGAAAAAGATGTCCTTTCCCCAGGGTCTCAGGAATATGTTCAAGGTGGCGTTTGAGGCTCTAAGTACTTCCAGGGCCCTAGTTGCTGCCAGCTTTTCTTTTGGAAAAATCCAGCAACGATTGCATCATTCTAGCTAGGCTCCCACTTTCTGCCAGGGTGAGTGGCTGCCAAGGGAGGCCATTTGCCATGGGAAAAAGAAGTCCTTTCCCCAGGGTCTGGGTGTCAGATGAAAGGTGGCCTTTGGGGTTCTGAGGACTTGTAGGGTAGTACTTACTGGCTAGAGTAGAGGAAATGGATTCTATTTGAATATCTGTCTAGAGGCTTTGCCCCACAGGTCCTGGTTGTCCTTGATGGGCTGCAGCTGTGAGCATTGAAGAGAACTGGGATAAAAGGGGGCGGCTTAGCCATTCAGGGAGAGCCTTGAAGGAGCCCTGAACTGGGAAAGAACAGCATGCAGAAGAAAGCGTCTGTGCTGTGAAGATCTGCAGCCATAAGAACACACCGAGGAGGTATGGACTTTAGCAATCTGAGAACAGCATGATGGGACTCTAGAGAAATAGAACAACAACAAGTGGCAGCTTTAGATTTGGAGCAATCCAGCAAAGCTTGCAAATTTCTTGCTGGGCACCACCCTCTTGGTCAGGGCGAGTGGCCAGAAATGGAGGCCATTTTCCATGGGGAAAACGAAGTCATTGGCCCAGGCTCTGGGTGTCAGATGACAGGTGGCATCTGGGGCTCTAAGGACTTGCAGCGTCCTAGTTGCTGGCAGCTTTCGTTCTGGAAGGATCCAGCAGAGTTTGTAGATTCCTGGCTTGGCACTGCCCTGCCTGCCAGGCCAAGTGGCCACAAATGAAGGCCATTTTCCATGGGAAAAAGATGTCCTTTCCCCAGGGTCTCAGGAATATGTTCAAGGTGGCGTTTGAGGCTCTAAATACTTCCAGGGCCCTAGTTGGTGCCAGCTTTTCTTTTGGAAAAATCCAGCAACGATTGCATCATTCTAGCTAGGCTCCCACTTTCTGCCAGGGTGAGTGGCTGCCAAGGGAGGCCATTTGCCATGGGAAAAAGAAGTCCTTTCCCCAGGGTCTGGGTGTCAGATGAAAGGTGGCCTTTGGGGTTCTGAGGACTTGTAGGGTAGTACTTACTGGCTAGAGTAGAGGAAATGGATTCTATTTGAATATCTGTCTAGAGGCTTTGCCCCACAGGTCCTGGTTGTCCTTGATGGGCTGCAGCTGTGAGCATTGAAGAGAACTGGGATAAAAGGGGGCGGCTTAGCCATTCAGGGAGAGCCTTGAAGGAGCCCTGAACTGGGAAAGAACAGCATGCAGAAGAAAGCGTCTGTGCTGTGAAGATCTGCAGCCATAAGAACACACCGAGGAGGTATGGACTTTAGCAATCTGAGAACAGCATGATGGGACTCTAGAGAAATAGAACAACAACAAGTGGCAGCTTTAGATTTGGAGCAATCCAGCAAAGCTTGCAAATTTCTTGCTGGGCACCACCCTCTTGGTCAGGGCGAGTGGCCAGAAATGGAGGCCATTTTCCATGGGGAAAACGAAGTCATTGGCCCAGGCTCTGGGTGTCAGATGACAGGTGGCATCTGGGGCTCTAAGGACTTGCAGGGTCCTAGTTGCTGGCAGCTTTCGTTCTGGAAGGATCCAGCAGAGTTTGTAGATTCCTGGCTTGGCACTGCCCTGCCTGCCAGGCCAAGTGGCCACAAATGAAGGCCATTTTCCATGGGAAAAAGATGTCCTTTCCCCAGGGTCTCAGGAATATGTTCAAGGTGGCGTTTGAGGCTCTAAGTACTTCCAGGGCCCTAGTTGCTGCCAGCTTTTCTTTTGGAAAAATCCAGCAACGATTGCATCATTCTAGCTAGGCTCCCACTTTCTGCCAGGGTGAGTGGCTGCCAAGGGAGGCCATTTGCCATGGGAAAAAGAAGTCCTTTCCCCAGGGTCTGGGTGTCAGATGAAAGGTGGCCTTTGGGGTTCTGAGGACTTGTAGGGTAGTACTTACTGGCTAGAGTAGAGGAAATGGATTCTATTTGAATATCTGTCTAGAGGCTTTGCCCCACAGGTCCTGGTTGTCCTTGATGGGCTGCAGCTGTGAGCATTGAAGAGAACTGGGATAAAAGGGGGCGGCGTAGCCATTCAGGGAGAGCCTTGAAGGAGCCCTGAACTGGGAAAGAACAGCATGCAGAAGAAAGCGTCTGTGCTGTGAAGATCTGCAGCCATAAGAACACACCGAGGAGGTATGGACTTTAGCAATCTGAGAACAGCATGATGGGACTCTAGAGAAATAGAACAACAACAAGTGGCAGCTTTAGATTTGGAGCAATCCAGCAAAGCTTGCAAATTTCTTGCTGGGCACCACCCTCTTGGTCAGGGCGAGTGGCCAGAAATGGAGGCCATTTTCCATGGGGAAAACGAAGTCATTGGCCCAGGCTCTGGGTGTCAGATGACTGGTGGCATCTGGGGCTCTAAGGACTTGCAGGGTCCTAGTTGCTGGCAGCTTTCGTTCTGGAAGGATCCAGCAGAGTTTGTAGATTCCTGGCTTGGCACTGCCCTGCCTGCCAGGCCAAGTGGCCACAAATGAAGGCCATTTTCCATGGGAAAAAGATGTCCTTTCCCCAGGGTCTCAGGAATATGTTCAAGGTGGCGTTTGAGGCTCTAAGTACTTCCAGGGCCCTAGTTGCTGCCAGCTTTTCTTTTGGAAAAATCCAGCAACGATTGCATCATTCTAGCTAGGCTCCCACTTTCTGCCAGGGTGAGTGGCTGCCAAGGGAGGCCATTTGCCATGGGAAAAAGAAGTCCTTTCCCCAGGGTCTGGGTGTCAGATGAAAGGTGGCCTTTGGGGTTCTGAGGACTTGTAGGGTAGTACTTACTGGCTAGAGTAGAGGAAATGGATTCTATTTGAATATCTGTCTAGAGGCTTTGCCCCACAGGTCCTGGTTGTCCTTGATGGGCTGCAGCTGTGAGCATTGAAGAGAACTGGGATAAAAGGGGGCGGCGTAGCCATTCAGGGAGAGCCTTGAAGGAGCCCTGAACTGGGAAAGAACAGCATGCAGAAGAAAGCGTCTGTGCTGTGAAGATCTGCAGCCATAAGAACACACCGAGGAGGTATGGACTTTAGCAATCTGAGAACAGCATGATGGGACTCTAGAGAAATAGAACAACAACAAGTGGCAGCTTTAGATTTGGAGCAATCCAGCAAAGCTTGCAAATTTCTTGCTGGGCACCACCCTCTTGGTCAGGGCGAGTGGCCAGAAATGGAGGCCATTTTCCATGGGGAAAACGAAGTCATTGGCCCAGGCTCTGGGTGTCAGATGACAGGTGGCATCTGGGGCTCTAAGGACTTGCAGGGTCCTAGTTGCTGGCAGCTTTCGTTCTGGAAGGATCCAGCAGAGTTTGTAGATTCCTGGCTTGGCACTGCCCTGCCTGCCAGGCCAAGTGGCCACAAATGAAGGCCATTTTCCATGGGAAAAAGATGTCCTTTCCCCAGGGTCTCAGTAATATGTTCAAGGTGGCGTTTGAGGCTCTAAATACTTCCAGGGCCCTAGTTGCTGCCAGCTTTTCTTTTGGAAAAATCCAGCAACGATTGCATCATTCTAGCTAGGCTCCCACTTTCTGCCAGGGTGAGTGGCTGCCAAGGGAGGCCATTTGCCATGGGAAAAAGAAGTCCTTTCCCCAGGGTCTGGGTGTCAGATGAAAGGTGGCCTTTGGGGTTCTGAGGACTTGTAGGGTAGTACTTACTGGCTAGAGTAGAGGAAATGGATTCTATTTGAATATCTGTCTAGAGGCTTTGCCCCACAGGTCCTGGTTGTCCTTGATGGGCTGCAGCTGTGAGCATTGAAGAGAACTGGGATAAAAGGGGGCGGCTTAGCCATTCAGGGAGAGCCTTGAAGGAGCCCTGAACTGGGAAAGAACAGCATGCAGAAGAAAGCGTCTGTGCTGTGAAGATCTGCAGCCATAAGAACACACCGAGGAGGTATGGACTTTAGCAATCTGAGAACAGCATGATGGGACTCTAGAGAAATAGAACAACAACAAGTGGCAGCTTTAGATTTGGAGCAATCCAGCAAAGCTTGCAAATTTCTTGCTGGGCACCACCCTCTTGGTCAGGGTGAGAGGCCAGAAATGGAGGCCATTTTCCATGGGGAAAACGAAGTCATTGGCCCAGGCTCTGGGTGTCAGATGACAGGTGGCATCTGGGGCTCTAAGGACTTGCAGGGTCCTAGTTGCTGGCAGCTTTAGTTTTGGAAGGATCCAGCAGAGTTTGTAGATTCCTGGCTTGGCACTGCCCTGCCTGCCAGGCCAAGTGGCCACAAATGAAGGCCATTTTCCATGGGAAAAAGATGTCCTTTCCCCAGGGTCTCAGGAATATGTTCAAGGTGGCGTTTGAGGCTCTAAATACTTCCAGGGCCCTAGTTGCTGCCAGCTTTTCTTTTGGAAAAATCCAGCAACGATTGCATCATTCTAGCTAGGCTCCCACTTTCTGCCAGGGTGAGTGGCTGCCAAGGGAGGCCATTTGCCATGGGAAAAAGAAGTCCTTTCCCCAGGGTCTGGGTGTCAGATGAAAGGTGGCCTTTGGGGTTCTGAGGACTTGTAGGGTAGTACTTACTGGCTAGAGTAGAGGAAATGGATTCTATTTGAATATCTGTCTAGAGGCTTTGCCCCACAGGTCCTGGTTGTCCTTGATGGGCTGCAGCTGTGAGCATTGAAGAGAACTGGGATAAAAGGGGGCGGCGTAGCCATTCAGGGAGAGCCTTGAAGGAGCCCTGAACTGGGAAAGAACAGCATGCAGAAGAAAGCGTCTGTGCTGTGAAGATCTGCAGCCATAAGAACACACCGAGGAGGTATGGACTTTAGCAATCTGAGAACAGCATGATGGGACTCTAGAGAAATAGAACAACAACAAGTGGCAGCTTTAGATTTGGAGCAATCCAGCAAAGCTTGCAAATTTCTTGCTGGGCACCACCCTCTTGGTCAGGGCGAGTGGCCAGAAATGGAGGCCATTTTCCATGGGGAAAACGAAGTCATTGGCCCAGGCTCTGGGTGTCAGATGACAGGTGGCATCTGGGGCTCTAAGGACTTGCAGCGTCCTAGTTGCTGGCAGCTTTCGTTCTGGAAGGATCCAGCAGAGTTTGTAGATTCCTGGCTTGGCACTGCCCTGCCTGCCAGGCCAAGTGGCCAGAAATGAAGGCCATTTTCCATGGGAAAAAGATGTCCTTTCCCCCGGGTCTCAGGAATATGTTCAAGGTGGCGTTTGAGGCTCTAAATACTTCCAGGGCCCTAGTTGGTGCCAGCTTTTCTTTTGGAAAAATCCAGCAACGATTGCATCATTCTAGCTAGGCTCCCACTTTCTGCCAGGGTGAGTGGCTGCCAAGGGAGGCCATTTGCCATGGGAAAAAGAAGTCCTTTCCCCAGGGTCTGGGTGTCAGATGAAAGGTGGCCTTTGGGGTTCTGAGGACTTGTAGGGTAGTACTTACTGGCTAGAGTAGAGGAAATGGATTCTATTTGAATATCTGTCTAGAGGCTTTGCCCCACAGGTCCTGGTTGTCCTTGATGGGCTGCAGCTGTGAGCATTGAAGAGAACTGGGATAAAAGGGGGCGGCTTAGCCATTCAGGGAGAGCCTTGAAGGAGCCCTGAACTGGGAAAGAACAGCATGCAGAAGAAAGCGTCTGTGCTGTGAAGATCTGCAGCCATAAGAACACACCGAGGAGGTATGGACTTTAGCAATCTGAGAACAGCATGATGGGACTCTAGAGAAATAGAACAACAACAAGTGGCAGCTTTAGATTTGGAGCAATCCAGCAAAGCTTGCAAATTTCTTGCTGGGCACCACCCTCTTGGTCAGGGCGAGTGGCCAGAAATGGAGGCCATTTTCCATGGGGAAAACGAAGTCATTGGCCCAGGCTCTGGGTGTCAGATGACAGGTGGCATCTGGGGCTCTAAGGACTTGCAGGGTCCTAGTTGCTGGCAGCTTTCGTTCTGGAAGGATCCAGCAGAGTTTGTAGATTCCTGGCTTGGCACTGCCCTGCCTGCCAGGCCAAGTGGCCACAAATGAAGGCCATTTTCCATGGGAAAAAGATGTCCTTTCCCCAGGGTCTCAGGAATATGTTCAAGGTGGCGTTTGAGGCTCTAAGTACTTCCAGGGCCCTAGTTGCTGCCAGCTTTTCTTTTGGAAAAATCCAGCAACGATTGCATCATTCTAGCTAGGCTCCCACTTTCTGCCAGGGTGAGTGGCTGCCAAGGGAGGCCATTTGCCATGGGAAAAAGAAGTCCTTTCCCCAGGGTCTGGGTGTCAGATGAAAGGTGGCCTTTGGGGTTCTGAGGACTTGTAGGGTAGTACTTACTGGCTAGAGTAGAGGAAATGGATTCTATTTGAATATCTGTCTAGAGGCTTTGCCCCACAGGTCCTGGTTGTCCTTGATGGGCTGCAGCTGTGAGCATTGAAGAGAACTGGGATAAAAGGGGGCGGCGTAGCCATTCAGGGAGAGCCTTGAAGGAGCCCTGAACTGGGAAAGAACAGCATGCAGAAGAAAGCGTCTGTGCTGTGAAGATCTGCAGCCATAAGAACACACCGAGGAGGTATGGACTTTAGCAATCTGAGAACAGCATGATGGGACTCTAGAGAAATAGAACAACAACAAGTGGCAGCTTTAGATTTGGAGCAATCCAGCAAAGCTTGCAAATTTCTTGCTGGGCACCACCCTCTTGGTCAGGGCGAGTGGCCAGAAATGGAGGCCATTTTCCATGGGGAAAACGAAGTCATTGGCCCAGGCTCTGGGTGTCAGATGACTGGTGGCATCTGGGGCTCTAAGGACTTGCAGGGTCCTAGTTGCTGGCAGCTTTCGTTCTGGAAGGATCCAGCAGAGTTTGTAGATTCCTGGCTTGGCACTGCCCTGCCTGCCAGGCCAAGTGGCCACAAATGAAGGCCATTTTCCATGGGAAAAAGATGTCCTTTCCCCAGGGTCTCAGGAATATGTTCAAGGTGGCGTTTGAGGCTCTAAATACTTCCAGGGCCCTAGTTGCTGCCAGCTTTTCTTTTGGAAAAATCCAGCAACGATTGCATCATTCTAGCTAGGCTCCCACTTTCTGCCAGGGTGAGTGGCTGCCAAGGGAGGCCATTTGCCATGGGAAAAAGAAGTCCTTTCCCCAGGGTCTGGGTGTCAGATGAAAGGTGGCCTTTGGGGTTCTGAGGACTTGTAGGGTAGTACTTACTGGCTAGAGTAGAGGAAATGGATTCTATTTGAATATCTGTCTAGAGGCTTTGCCCCACAGGTCCTGGTTGTCCTTGATGGGCTGCAGCTGTGAGCATTGAAGAGAACTGGGATAAAAGGGGGCGGCTTAGCCATTCAGGGAGAGCCTTGAAGGAGCCCTGAACTGGGAAAGAACAGCATGCAGAAGAAAGCGTCTGTGCTGTGAAGATCTGCAGCCATAAGAACACACCGAGGAGGTATGGACTTTAGCAATCTGAGAACAGCATGATGGGACTCTAGAGAAATAGAACAACAACAAGTGGCAGCTTTAGATTTGGAGCAATCCAGCAAAGCTTGCAAATTTCTTGCTGGGCACCACCCTCTTGGTCAGGGCGAGTGGCCAGAAATGGAGGCCATTTTCCATGGGGAAAACGAAGTCATTGGCCCAGGCTCTGGGTGTCAGATGACAGGTGGCATCTGGGGCTCTAAGGACTTGCAGGGTCCTAGTTGCTGGCAGCTTTCGTTCTGGAAGGATCCAGCAGAGTTTGTAGATTCCTGGCTTGGCACTGCCCTGCCTGCCAGGCCAAGTGGCCACAAATGAAGGCCATTTTCCATGGGAAAAAGATGTCCTTTCCCCAGGGTCTCAGGAATATGTTCAAGGTGGCGTTTGAGGCTCTAAGTACTTCCAGGGCCCTAGTTGCTGGCAGCTTTTCTTTTGGAAAAATCCAGCAACGATTGCATCATTCTAGCTAGGCTCCCACTTTCTGCCAGGGTGAGTGGCTGCCAAGGGAGGCCATTTGCCATGGGAAAAAGAAGTCCTTTCCCCAGGGTCTGGGTGTCAGATGAAAGGTGGCCTTTGGGGTTCTGAGGACTTGTAGGGTAGTACTTACTGGCTAGAGTAGAGGAAATGGATTCTATTTGAATATCTGTCTAGAGGCTTTGCCCCACAGGTCCTGGTTGTCCTTGATGGGCTGCAGCTGTGAGCATTGAAGAGAACTGGGATAAAAGGGGGCGGCGTAGCCATTCAGGGAGAGCCTTGAAGGAGCCCTGAACTGGGAAAGAACAGCATGCAGAAGAAAGCGTCTGTGCTGTGAAGATCTGCAGCCATAAGAACACACCGAGGAGGTATGGACTTTAGCAATCTGAGAACAGCATGATGGGACTCTAGAGAAATAGAACAACAACAAGTGGCAGCTTTAGATTTGGAGCAATCCAGCAAAGCTTGCAAATTTCTTGCTGGGCACCACCCTCTTGGTCAGGGCGAGTGGCCAGAAATGGAGGCCATTTTCCATGGGGAAAACGAAGTCATTGGCCCAGGCTCTGGGTGTCAGATGACAGGTGGCATCTGGGGCTCTAAGGACTTGCAGGGTCCTAGTTGCTGGCAGCTTTCGTTCTGGAAGGATCCAGCAGAGTTTGTAGATTCCTGGCTTGGCACTGCCCTGCCTGCCAGGCCAAGTGGCCACAAATGAAGGCCATTTTCCATGGGAAAAAGATGTCCTTTCCCCAGGGTCTCAGGAATATGTTCAAGGTGGCGTTTGAGGCTCTAAGTACTTCCAGGGCCCTAGTTGCTGCCAGCTTTTCTTTTGGAAAAATCCAGCAACGATTGCATCATTCTAGCTAGGCTCCCACTTTCTGCCAGGGTGAGTGGCTGCCAAGGGAGGCCATTTGCCATGGGAAAAAGAAGTCCTTTCCCCAGGGTCTGGGTGTCAGATGAAAGGTGGCCTTTGGGGTTCTGAGGACTTGTAGGGTAGTACTTACTGGCTAGAGTAGAGGAAATGGATTCTATTTGAATATCTGTCTAGAGGCTTTGCCCCACAGGTCCTGGTTGTCCTTGATGGGCTGCAGCTGTGAGCATTGAAGAGAACTGGGATAAAAGGGGGCGGCTTAGCCATTCAGGGAGAGCCTTGAAGGAGCCCTGAACTGGGAAAGAACAGCATGCAGAAGAAAGCGTCTGTGCTGTGAAGATCTGCAGCCATAAGAACACACCGAGGAGGTATGGACTTTAGCAATCTGAGAACAGCATGATGGGACTCTAGAGAAATAGAACAACAACAAGTGGCAGCTTTAGATTTGGAGCAATCCAGCAAAGCTTGCAAATTTCTTGCTGGGCACCACCCTCTTGGTCAGGGTGAGTGGCCAGAAATGGAGGCCATTTTCCATGGGGAAAACGAAGTCATTGGCCCAGGCTCTGGGTGTCAGATGACAGGTGGCATCTGGGGCTCTAAGGACTTGCAGCGTCCTAGTTGCTGGCAGCTTTCGTTCTGGAAGGATCCAGCAGAGTTTGTAGATTCCTGGCTTGGCACTGCCCTGCCTGCCAGGCCAAGTGGCCACAAATGAAGGCCATTTTCCATGGGAAAAAGATGTCCTTTCCCCAGGGTCTCAGGAATATGTTCAAGGTGGCGTTTGAGGCTCTAAATACTTCCAGGGCCCTAGTTGCTGCCAGCTTTTCTTTTGGAAAAATCCAGCAACGATTGCATCATTCTAGCTAGGCTCCCACTTTCTGCCAGGGTGAGTGGCTGCCAAGGGAGGCCATTTGCCATGGGAAAAAGAAGTCCTTTCCCCAGGGTCTGGGTGTCAGATGAAAGGTGGCCTTTGGGGTTCTGAGGACTTGTAGGGTAGTACTTACTGGCTAGAGTAGAGGAAATGGATTCTATTTGAATATCTGTCTAGAGGCTTTGCCCCACAGGTCCTGGTTGTCCTTGATGGGCTGCAGCTGTGAGCATTGAAGAGAACTGGGATAAAAGGGGGCGGCTTAGCCATTCAGGGAGAGCCTTGAAGGAGCCCTGAACTGGGAAAGAACAGCATGCAGAAGAAAGCGTCTGTGCTGTGAAGATCTGCAGCCATAAGAACACACCGAGGAGGTATGGACTTTAGCAATCTGAGAACAGCATGATGGGACTCTAGAGAAATAGAACAACAACAAGTGGCAGCTTTAGATTTGGAGCAATCCAGCAAAGCTTGCAAATTTCTTGCTGGGCACCACCCTCTTGGTCAGGGCGAGTGGCCAGAAATGGAGGCCATTTTCCATGGGGAAAACGAAGTCATTGGCCCAGGCTCTGGGTGTCAGATGACAGGTGGCATCTGGGGCTCTAAGGACTTGCAGGGTCCTAGTTGCTGGCAGCTTTCGTTCTGGAAGGATCCAGCAGAGTTTGTAGATTCCTGGCTTGGCACTGCCCTGCCTGCCAGGCCAAGTGGCCACAAATGAAGGCCATTTTCCATGGGAAAAAGATGTCCTTTCCCCAGGGTCTCAGGAATATGTTCAAGGTGGCGTTTGAGGCTCTAAGTACTTCCAGGGCCCTAGTTGCTGCCAGCTTTTCTTTTGGAAAAATCCAGCAACGATTGCATCATTCTAGCTAGGCTCCCACTTTCTGCCAGGGTGAGTGGCTGCCAAGGGAGGCCATTTGCCATGGGAAAAAGAAGTCCTTTCCCCAGGGTCTGGGTGTCAGATGAAAGGTGGCCTTTGGGGTTCTGAGGACTTGTAGGGTAGTACTTACTGGCTAGAGTAGAGGAAATGGATTCTATTTGAATATCTGTCTAGAGGCTTTGCCCCACAGGTCCTGGTTGTCCTTGATGGGCTGCAGCTGTGAGCATTGAAGAGAACTGGGATAAAAGGGGGCGGCGTAGCCATTCAGGGAGAGCCTTGAAGGAGCCCTGAACTGGGAAAGAACAGCATGCAGAAGAAAGCGTCTGTGCTGTGAAGATCTGCAGCCATAAGAACACACCGAGGAGGTATGGACTTTAGCAATCTGAGAACAGCATGATGGGACTCTAGAGAAATAGAACAACAACAAGTGGCAGCTTTAGATTTGGAGCAATCCAGCAAAGCTTGCAAATTTCTTGCTGGGCACCACCCTCTTGGTCAGGGCGAGTGGCCAGAAATGGAGGCCATTTTCCATGGGGAAAACGAAGTCATTGGCCCAGGCTCTGGGTGTCAGATGACAGGTGGCATCTGGGGCTCTAAGGACTTGCAGGGTCCTAGTTGCTGGCAGCTTTAGTTTTGGAAGGATCCAGCAGAGTTTGTAGATTCCTGGCTTGGCACTGCCCTGCCTGCCAGGCCAAGTGGCCACAAATGAAGGCCATTTTCCATGGGAAAAAGATGTCCTTTCCCCAGGGTCTCAGGAATATGTTCAAGGTGGCGTTTGAGGCTCTAAATACTTCCAGGGCCCTAGTTGCTGCCAGCTTTTCTTTTGGAAAAATCCAGCAACGATTGCATCATTCTAGCTAGGCTCCCACTTTCTGCCAGGGTGAGTGGCTGCCAAGGGAGGCCATTTGCCATGGGAAAAAGAAGTCCTTTCCCCAGGGTCTGGGTGTCAGATGAAAGGTGGCCTTTGGGGTTCTGAGGACTTGTAGGGTAGTACTTACTGGCTAGAGTAGAGGAAATGGATTCTATTTGAATATCTGTCTAGAGGCTTTGCCCCACAGGTCCTGGTTGTCCTTGATGGGCTGCAGCTGTGAGCATTGAAGAGAACTGGGATAAAAGGGGGCGGCGTAGCCATTCAGGGAGAGCCTTGAAGGAGCCCTGAACTGGGAAAGAACAGCATGCAGAAGAAAGCGTCTGTGCTGTGAAGATCTGCAGCCATAAGAACACACCGAGGAGGTATGGACTTTAGCAATCTGAGAACAGCATGATGGGACTCTAGAGAAATAGAACAACAACAAGTGGCAGCTTTAGATTTGGAGCAATCCAGCAAAGCTTGCAAATTTCTTGCTGGGCACCACCCTCTTGGTCAGGGCGAGTGGCCAGAAATGGAGGCCATTTTCCATGGGGAAAACGAAGTCATTGGCCCAGGCTCTGGGTGTCAGATGACAGGTGGCATCTGGGGCTCTAAGGACTTGCAGGGTCCTAGTTGCTGGCAGCTTTCGTTCTGGAAGGATCCAGCAGAGTTTGTAGATTCCTGGCTTGGCACTGCCCTGCCTGCCAGGCCAAGTGGCCACAAATGAAGGCCATTTTCCATGGGAAAAAGATGTCCTTTCCCCAGGGTCTCAGGAATATGTTCAAGGTGGCGTTTGAGGCTCTAAGTACTTCCAGGGCCCTAGTTGCTGCCAGCTTTTCTTTTGGAAAAATCCAGCAACGATTGCATCATTCTAGCTAGGCTCCCACTTTCTGCCAGGGTGAGTGGCTGCCAAGGGAGGCCATTTGCCATGGGAAAAAGAAGTCCTTTCCCCAGGGTCTGGGTGTCAGATGAAAGGTGGCCTTTGGGGTTCTGAGGACTTGTAGGGTACTACTTACTGGCTAGAGTAGAGGAAATGGATTCTATTTGAATATCTGTCTAGAGGCTTTGCCCCACAGGTCCTGGTTGTCCTTGATGGGCTGCAGCTGTGAGCATTGAAGAGAACTGGGATAAAAGGGGGCGGCGTAGCCATTCAGGGAGAGCCTTGAAGGAGCCCTGAACTGGGAAAGAACAGCATGCAGAAGAAAGCGTCTGTGCTGTGAAGATCTGCAGCCATAAGAACACACCGAGGAGGTATGGACTTTAGCAATCTGAGAACAGCATGATGGGACTCTAGAGAAATAGAACAACAACAAGTGGCAGCTTTAGATTTGGAGCAATCCAGCAAAGCTTGCAAATTTCTTGCTGGGCACCACCCTCTTGGTCAGGGTGAGAGGCCAGAAATGGAGGCCATTTTCCATGGGGAAAACGAAGTCATTGGCCCAGGCTCTGGGTGTCAGATGACAGGTGGCATCTGGGGCTCTAAGGACTTGCAGGGTCCTAGTTGCTGGCAGCTTTAGTTTTGGAAGGATCCAGCAGAGTTTGTAGATTCCTGGCTTGGCACTGCCCTGCCTGCCAGGCCAAGTGGCCACAAATGAAGGCCATTTTCCATGGGAAAAAGATGTCCTTTCCCCAGGGTCTCAGGAATATGTTCAAGGTGGCGTTTGAGGCTCTAAGTACTTCCAGGGCCCTAGTTGCTGCCAGCTTTTCTTTTGGAAAAATCCAGCAACGATTGCATCATTCTAGCTAGGCTCCCACTTTCTGCCAGGGTGAGTGGCTGCCAAGGGAGGCCATTTGCCATGGGAAAAAGAAGTCCTTTCCCCAGGGTCTGGGTGTCAGATGAAAGGTGGCCTTTGGGGTTCTGAGGACTTGTAGGGTAGTACTTACTGGCTAGAGTAGAGGAAATGGATTCTATTTGAATATCTGTCTAGAGGCTTTGCCCCACAGGTCCTGGTTGTCCTTGATGGGCTGCAGCTGTGAGCATTGAAGAGAACTGGGATAAAAGGGGGCGGCTTAGCCATTCAGGGAGAGCCTTGAAGGAGCCCTGAACTGGGAAAGAACAGCATGCAGAAGAAAGCGTCTGTGCTGTGAAGATCTGCAGCCATAAGAACACACCGAGGAGGTATGGACTTTAGCAATCTGAGAACAGCATGATGGGACTCTAGAGAAATAGAACAACAACAAGTGGCAGCTTTAGATTTGGAGCAATCCAGCAAAGCTTGCAAATTTCTTGCTGGGCACCACCCTCTTGGTCAGGGCGAGTGGCCAGAAATGGAGGCCATTTTCCATGGGGAAAACGAAGTCATTGGCCCAGGCTCTGGGTGTCAGATGACAGGTGGCATCTGGGGCTCTAAGGACTTGCAGGGTCCTAGTTGCTGGCAGCTTTCGTTCTGGAAGGATCCAGCAGAGTTTGTAGATTCCTGGCTTGGCACTGCCCTGCCTGCCAGGCCAAGTGGCCACAAATGAAGGCCATTTTCCATGGGAAAAAGATGTCCTTTCCCCAGGGTCTCAGGAATATGTTCAAGGTGGCGTTTGAGGCTCTAAGTACTTCCAGGGCCCTAGTTGCTGCCAGCTTTTCTTTTGGAAAAATCCAGCAACGATTGCATCATTCTAGCTAGGCTCCCACTTTCTGCCAGGGTGAGTGGCTGCCAAGGGAGGCCATTTGCCATGGGAAAAAGAAGTCCTTTCCCCAGGGTCTGGGTGTCAGATGAAAGGTGGCCTTTGGGGTTCTGAGGACTTGTAGGGTAGTACTTACTGGCTAGAGTAGAGGAAATGGATTCTATTTGAATATCTGTCTAGAGGCTTTGCCCCACAGGTCCTGGTTGTCCTTGATGGGCTGCAGCTGTGAGCATTGAAGAGAACTGGGATAAAAGGGGGCGGCTTAGCCATTCAGGGAGAGCCTTGAAGGAGCCCTGAACTGGGAAAGAACAGCATGCAGAAGAAAGCGTCTGTGCTGTGAAGATCTGCAGCCATAAGAACACACCGAGGAGGTATGGACTTTAGCAATCTGAGAACAGCATGATGGGACTCTAGAGAAATAGAACAACAACAAGTGGCAGCTTTAGATTTGGAGCAATCCAGCAAAGCTTGCAAATTTCTTGCTGGGCACCACCCTCTTGGTCAGGGTGAGAGGCCAGAAATGGAGGCCATTTTCCATGGGGAAAACGAAGTCATTGGCCCAGGCTCTGGGTGTCAGATGACAGGTGGCATCTGGGGCTCTAAGGACTTGCAGGGTCCTAGTTGCTGGCAGCTTTAGTTTTGGAAGGATCCAGCAGAGTTTGTAGATTCCTGGCTTGGCACTGCCCTGCCTGCCAGGCCAAGTGGCCACAAATGAAGGCCATTTTCCATGGGAAAAAGATGTCCTTTCCCCAGGGTCTCAGGAATATGTTCAAGGTGGCGTTTGAGGCTCTAAATACTTCCAGGGCCCTAGTTGCTGCCAGCTTTTCTTTTGGAAAAATCCAGCAACGATTGCATCATTCTAGCTAGGCTCCCACTTTCTGCCAGGGTGAGTGGCTGCCAAGGGAGGCCATTTGCCATGGGAAAAAGAAGTCCTTTCCCCAGGGTCTGGGTGTCAGATGAAAGGTGGCCTTTGGGGTTCTGAGGACTTGTAGGGTAGTACTTACTGGCTAGAGTAGAGGAAATGGATTCTATTTGAATATCTGTCTAGAGGCTTTGCCCCACAGGTCCTGGTTGTCCTTGATGGGCTGCAGCTGTGAGCATTGAAGAGAACTGGGATAAAAGGGGGCGGCGTAGCCATTCAGGGAGAGCCTTGAAGGAGCCCTGAACTGGGAAAGAACAGCATGCAGAAGAAAGCGTCTGTGCTGTGAAGATCTGCAGCCATAAGAACACACCGAGGAGGTATGGACTTTAGCAATCTGAGAACAGCATGATGGGACTCTAGAGAAATAGAACAACAACAAGTGGCAGCTTTAGATTTGGAGCAATCCAGCAAAGCTTGCAAATTTCTTGCTGGGCACCACCCTCTTGGTCAGGGCGAGTGGCCAGAAATGGAGGCCATTTTCCATGGGGAAAACGAAGTCATTGGCCCAGGCTCTGGGTGTCAGATGACAGGTGGCATCTGGGGCTCTAAGGACTTGCAGGGTCCTAGTTGCTGGCAGCTTTCGTTCTGGAAGGATCCAGCAGAGTTTGTAGATTCCTGGCTTGGCACTGCCCTGCCTGCCAGGCCAAGTGGCCACAAATGAAGGCCATTTTCCATGGGAAAAAGATGTCCTTTCCCCAGGGTCTCAGGAATATGTTCAAGGTGGCGTTTGAGGCTCTAAGTACTTCCAGGGCCCTAGTTGCTGCCAGCTTTTCTTTTGGAAAAATCCAGCAACGATTGCATCATTCTAGCTAGGCTCCCACTTTCTGCCAGGGTGAGTGGCTGCCAAGGGAGGCCATTTGCCATGGGAAAAAGAAGTCCTTTCCCCAGGGTCTGGGTGTCAGATGAAAGGTGGCCTTTGGGGTTCTGAGGACTTGTAGGGTAGTACTTACTGGCTAGAGTAGAGGAAATGGATTCTATTTGAATATCTGTCTAGAGGCTTTGCCCCACAGGTCCTGGTTGTCCTTGATGGGCTGCAGCTGTGAGCATTGAAGAGAACTGGGATAAAAGGGGGCGGCGTAGCCATTCAGGGAGAGCCTTGAAGGAGCCCTGAACTGGGAAAGAACAGCATGCAGAAGAAAGCGTCTGTGCTGTGAAGATCTGCAGCCATAAGAACACACCGAGGAGGTATGGACTTTAGCAATCTGAGAACAGCATGATGGGACTCTAGAGAAATAGAACAACAACAAGTGGCAGCTTTAGATTTGGAGCAATCCAGCAAAGCTTGCAAATTTCTTGCTGGGCACCACCCTCTTGGTCAGGGCGAGTGGCCAGAAATGGAGGCCATTTTCCATGGGGAAAACGAAGTCATTGGCCCAGGCTCTGGGTGTCAGATGACAGGTGGCATCTGGGGCTCTAAGGACTTGCAGGGTCCTAGTTGCTGGCAGCTTTCGTTCTGGAAGGATCCAGCAGAGTTTGTAGATTCCTGGCTTGGCACTGCCCTGCCTGCCAGGCCAAGTGGCCACAAATGAAGGCCATTTTCCATGGGAAAAAGATGTCCTTTCCCCAGGGTCTCAGGAATATGTTCAAGGTGGCGTTTGAGGCTCTAAGTACTTCCAGGGCCCTAGTTGCTGCCAGCTTTTCTTTTGGAAAAATCCAGCAACGATTGCATCATTCTAGCTAGGCTCCCACTTTCTGCCAGGGTGAGTGGCTGCCAAGGGAGGCCATTTGCCATGGGAAAAAGAAGTCCTTTCCCCAGGGTCTGGGTGTCAGATGAAAGGTGGCCTTTGGGGTTCTGAGGACTTGTAGGGTAGTACTTACTGGCTAGAGTAGAGGAAATGGATTCTATTTGAATATCTGTCTAGAGGCTTTGCCCCACAGGTCCTGGTTGTCCTTGATGGGCTGCAGCTGTGAGCATTGAAGAGAACTGGGATAAAAGGGGGCGGCTTAGCCATTCAGGGAGAGCCTTGAAGGAGCCCTGAACTGGGAAAGAACAGCATGCGGAAGAAAGCGTCTGTGCTGTGAAGATCTGCAGCCATAAGAACACACCGAGGAGGTATGGACTTTAGCAATCTGAGAACAGCATGATGGGACTCTAGAGAAATAGAACAACAACAAGTGGCAGCTTTAGATTTGGAGCAATCCAGCAAAGCTTGCAAATTTCTTGCTGGGCACCACCCTCTTGGTCAGGGCGAGTGGCCAGAAATGGAGGCCATTTTCCATGGGGAAAACGAAGTCATTGGCCCAGGCTCTGGGTGTCAGATGACAGGTGGCATCTGGGGCTCTAAGGACTTGCAGGGTCCTAGTTGCTGGCAGCTTTCGTTCTGGAAGGATCCAGCAGAGTTTGTAGATTCCTGGCTTGGCACTGCCCTGCCTGCCAGGCCAAGTGGCCACAAATGAAGGCCATTTTCCATGGGAAAAAGATGTCCTTTCCCCAGGGTCTCAGGAATATGTTCAAGGTGGCGTTTGAGGCTCTAAGTACTTCCAGGGCCCTAGTTGCTGCCAGCTTTTCTTTTGGAAAAATCCAGCAACGATTGCATCATTCTAGCTAGGCTCCCACTTTCTGCCAGGGTGAGTGGCTGCCAAGGGAGGCCATTTGCCATGGGAAAAAGAAGTCCTTTCCCCAGGGTCTGGGTGTCAGATGAAAGGTGGCCTTTGGGGTTCTGAGGACTTGTAGGGTAGTACTTACTGGCTAG
The DNA here is from genome assembly GCF_051311805.1 of Agelaius phoeniceus. Taxonomy (NCBI): domain Eukaryota; kingdom Metazoa; phylum Chordata; class Aves; order Passeriformes; family Icteridae; genus Agelaius; species Agelaius phoeniceus. The sequence goes on from NC_135284.1 coordinate 12,418,791, forward strand.
AGTAGAGGAAATGGATTCTATTTGAATATCTGTCTAGAGGCTTTGCCCCACAGGTCCTGGTTGTCCTTGATGGGCTGCAGCTGTGAGCATTGAAGAGAACTGGGATAAAAGGGGGCGGCGTAGCCATTCAGGGAGAGCCTTGAAGGAGCCCTGAACTGGGAAAGAACAGCATGCAGAAGAAAGCGTCTGTGCTGTGAAGATCTGCAGCCATAAGAACACACCGAGGAGGTATGGACTTTAGCAATCTGAGAACAGCATGATGGGACTCTAGAGAAATAGAACAACAACAAGTGGCAGCTTTAGATTTGGAGCAATCCAGCAAAGCTTGCAAATTTCTTGCTGGGCACCACCCTCTTGGTCAGGGCGAGTGGCCAGAAATGGAGGCCATTTTCCATGGGGAAAACGAAGTCATTGGCCCAGGCTCTGGGTGTCAGATGACAGGTGGCATCTGGGGCTCTAAGGACTTGCAGGGTCCTAGTTGCTGGCAGCTTTAGTTTTGGAAGGATCCAGCAGAGTTTGTAGATTCCTGGCTTGGCACTGCCCTGCCTGCCAGGCCAAGTGGCCACAAATGAAGGCCATTTTCCATGGGAAAAAGATGTCCTTTCCCCAGGGTCTCAGGAATATGTTCAAGGTGGCGTTTGAGGCTCTAAATACTTCCAGGGCCCTAGTTGCTGCCAGCTTTTCTTTTGGAAAAATCCAGCAACGATTGCATCATTCTAGCTAGGCTCCCACTTTCTGCCAGGGTGAGTGGCTGCCAAGGGAGGCCATTTGCCATGGGAAAAAGAAGTCCTTTCCCCAGGGTCTGGGTGTCAGATGAAAGGTGGCCTTTGGGGTTCTGAGGACTTGTAGGGTAGTACTTACTGGCTAGAGTAGAGGAAATGGATTCTATTTGAATATCTGTCTAGAGGCTTTGCCCCACAGGTCCTGGTTGTCCTTGATGGGCTGCAGCTGTGAGCATTGAAGAGAACTGGGATAAAAGGGGGCGGCGTAGCCATTCAGGGAGAGCCTTGAAGGAGCCCTGAACTGGGAAAGAACAGCATGCAGAAGAAAGCGTCTGTGCTGTGAAGATCTGCAGCCATAAGAACACACCGAGGAGGTATGGACTTTAGCAATCTGAGAACAGCATGATGGGACTCTAGAGAAATAGAACAACAACAAGTGGCAGCTTTAGATTTGGAGCAATCCAGCAAAGCTTGCAAATTTCTTGCTGGGCACCACCCTCTTGGTCAGGGCGAGTGGCCAGAAATGGAGGCCATTTTCCATGGGGAAAACGAAGTCATTGGCCCAGGCTCTGGGTGTCAGATGACAGGTGGCATCTGGGGCTCTAAGGACTTGCAGGGTCCTAGTTGCTGGCAGCTTTAGTTCTGGAAGGATCCAGCAGAGTTTGTAGATTCCTGGCTTGGCACTGCCCTGCCTGCCAGGCCAAGTGGCCACAAATGAAGGCCATTTTCCATGGGAAAAAGATGTCCTTTCCCCAGGGTCTCAGGAATATGTTCAAGGTGGCGTTTGAGGCTCTAAGTACTTCCAGGGCCCTAGTTGCTGCCAGCTTTTCTTTTGGAAAAATCCAGCAACGATTGCATCATTCTAGCTAGGCTCCCACTTTCTGCCAGGGTGAGTGGCTGCCAAGGGAGGCCATTTGCCATGGGAAAAAGAAGTCCTTTCCCCAGGGTCTGGGTGTCAGATGAAAGGTGGCCTTTGGGGTTCTGAGGACTTGTAGGGTAGTACTTACTGGCTAGAGTAGAGGAAATGGATTCTATTTGAATATCTGTCTAGAGGCTTTGCCCCACAGGTCCTGGTTGTCCTTGATGGGCTGCAGCTGTGAGCATTGAAGAGAACTGGGATAAAAGGGGGCGGCTTAGCCATTCAGGGAGAGCCTTGAAGGAGCCCTGAACTGGGAAAGAACAGCATGCAGAAGAAAGCGTCTGTGCTGTGAAGATCTGCAGCCATAAGAACACACCGAGGAGGTATGGACTTTAGCAATCTGAGAACAGCATGATGGGACTCTAGAGAAATAGAACAACAACAAGTGGCAGCTTTAGATTTGGAGCAATCCAGCAAAGCTTGCAAATTTCTTGCTGGGCACCACCCTCTTGGTCAGGGCGAGTGGCCAGAAATGGAGGCCATTTTCCATGGGGAAAACGAAGTCATTGGCCCAGGCTCTGGGTGTCAGATGACAGGTGGCATCTGGGGCTCTAAGGACTTGCAGGGTCCTAGTTGCTGGCAGCTTTCGTTCTGGAAGGATCCAGCAGAGTTTGTAGATTCCTGGCTTGGCACTGCCCTGCCTGCCAGGCCAAGTGGCCACAAATGAAGGCCATTTTCCATGGGAAAAAGATGTCCTTTCCCCAGGGTCTCAGGAATATGTTCAAGGTGGCGTTTGAGGCTCTAAGTACTTCCAGGGCCCTAGTTGCTGCCAGCTTTTCTTTTGGAAAAATCCAGCAACGATTGCATCATTCTAGCTAGGCTCCCACTTTCTGCCAGGGTGAGTGGCTGCCAAGGGAGGCCATTTGCCATGGGAAAAAGAAGTCCTTTCCCCAGGGTCTGGGTGTCAGATGAAAGGTGGCCTTTGGGGTTCTGAGGACTTGTAGGGTAGTACTTACTGGCTAGAGTAGAGGAAATGGATTCTATTTGAATATCTGTCTAGAGGCTTTGCCCCACAGGTCCTGGTTGTCCTTGATGGGCTGCAGCTGTGAGCATTGAAGAGAACTGGGATAAAAGGGGGCGGCTTAGCCATTCAGGGAGAGCCTTGAAGGAGCCCTGAACTGGGAAAGAACAGCATGCAGAAGAAAGCGTCTGTGCTGTGAAGATCTGCAGCCATAAGAACACACCGAGGAGGTATGGACTTTAGCAATCTGAGAACAGCATGATGGGACTCTAGAGAAATAGAACAACAACAAGTGGCAGCTTTAGATTTGGAGCAATCCAGCAAAGCTTGCAAATTTCTTGCTGGGCACCACCCTCTTGGTCAGGGTGAGTGGCCAGAAATGGAGGCCATTTTCCATGGGGAAAACGAAGTCATTGGCCCAGGCTCTGGGTGTCAGATGACAGGTGGCATCTGGGGCTCTAAGGACTTGCAGCGTCCTAGTTGCTGGCAGCTTTCGTTCTGGAAGGATCCAGCAGAGTTTGTAGATTCCTGGCTTGGCACTGCCCTGCCTGCCAGGCCAAGTGGCCACAAATGAAGGCCATTTTCCATGGGAAAAAGATGTCCTTTCCCCAGGGTCTCAGGAATATGTTCAAGGTGGCGTTTGAGGCTCTAAATACTTCCAGGGCCCTAGTTGCTGCCAGCTTTTCTTTTGGAAAAATCCAGCAACGATTGCATCATTCTAGCTAGGCTCCCACTTTCTGCCAGGGTGAGTGGCTGCCAAGGGAGGCCATTTGCCATGGGAAAAAGAAGTCCTTTCCCCAGGGTCTGGGTGTCAGATGAAAGGTGGCCTTTGGGGTTCTGAGGACTTGTAGGGTAGTACTTACTGGCTAGAGTAGAGGAAATGGATTCTATTTGAATATCTGTCTAGAGGCTTTGCCCCACAGGTCCTGGTTGTCCTTGATGGGCTGCAGCTGTGAGCATTGAAGAGAACTGGGATAAAAGGGGGCGGCTTAGCCATTCAGGGAGAGCCTTGAAGGAGCCCTGAACTGGGAAAGAACAGCATGCAGAAGAAAGCGTCTGTGCTGTGAAGATCTGCAGCCATAAGAACACACCGAGGAGGTATGGACTTTAGCAATCTGAGAACAGCATGATGGGACTCTAGAGAAATAGAACAACAACAAGTGGCAGCTTTAGATTTGGAGCAATCCAGCAAAGCTTGCAAATTTCTTGCTGGGCACCACCCTCTTGGTCAGGGCGAGTGGCCAGAAATGGAGGCCATTTTCCATGGGGAAAACGAAGTCATTGGCCCAGGCTCTGGGTGTCAGATGACAGGTGGCATCTGGGGCTCTAAGGACTTGCAGGGTCCTAGTTGCTGGCAGCTTTCGTTCTGGAAGGATCCAGCAGAGTTTGTAGATTCCTGGCTTGGCACTGCCCTGCCTGCCAGGCCAAGTGGCCACAAATGAAGGCCATTTTCCATGGGAAAAAGATGTCCTTTCCCCAGGGTCTCAGGAATATGTTCAAGGTGGCGTTTGAGGCTCTAAGTACTTCCAGGGCCCTAGTTGCTGCCAGCTTTTCTTTTGGAAAAATCCAGCAACGATTGCATCATTCTAGCTAGGCTCCCACTTTCTGCCAGGGTGAGTGGCTGCCAAGGGAGGCCATTTGCCATGGGAAAAAGAAGTCCTTTCCCCAGGGTCTGGGTGTCAGATGAAAGGTGGCCTTTGGGGTTCTGAGGACTTGTAGGGTAGTACTTACTGGCTAGAGTAGAGGAAATGGATTCTATTTGAATATCTGTCTAGAGGCTTTGCCCCACAGGTCCTGGTTGTCCTTGATGGGCTGCAGCTGTGAGCATTGAAGAGAACTGGGATAAAAGGGGGCGGCGTAGCCATTCAGGGAGAGCCTTGAAGGAGCCCTGAACTGGGAAAGAACAGCATGCAGAAGAAAGCGTCTGTGCTGTGAAGATCTGCAGCCATAAGAACACACCGAGGAGGTATGGACTTTAGCAATCTGAGAACAGCATGATGGGACTCTAGAGAAATAGAACAACAACAAGTGGCAGCTTTAGATTTGGAGCAATCCAGCAAAGCTTGCAAATTTCTTGCTGGGCACCACCCTCTTGGTCAGGGCGAGTGGCCAGAAATGGAGGCCATTTTCCATGGGGAAAACGAAGTCATTGGCCCAGGCTCTGGGTGTCAGATGACAGGTGGCATCTGGGGCTCTAAGGACTTGCAGGGTCCTAGTTGCTGGCAGCTTTCGTTCTGGAAGGATCCAGCAGAGTTTGTAGATTCCTGGCTTGGCACTGCCCTGCCTGCCAGGCCAAGTGGCCACAAATGAAGGCCATTTTCCATGGGAAAAAGATGTCCTTTCCCCAGGGTCTCAGGAATATGTTCAAGGTGGCGTTTGAGGCTCTAAGTACTTCCAGGGCCCTAGTTGCTGCCAGCTTTTCTTTTGGAAAAATCCAGCAACGATTGCATCATTCTAGCTAGGCTCCCACTTTCTGCCAGGGTGAGTGGCTGCCAAGGGAGGCCATTTGCCATGGGAAAAAGAAGTCCTTTCCCCAGGGTCTGGGTGTCAGATGAAAGGTGGCCTTTGGGGTTCTGAGGACTTGTAGGGTACTACTTACTGGCTAGAGTAGAGGAAATGGATTCTATTTGAATATCTGTCTAGAGGCTTTGCCCCACAGGTCCTGGTTGTCCTTGATGGGCTGCAGCTGTGAGCATTGAAGAGAACTGGGATAAAAGGGGGCGGCGTAGCCATTCAGGGAGAGCCTTGAAGGAGCCCTGAACTGGGAAAGAACAGCATGCAGAAGAAAGCGTCTGTGCTGTGAAGATCTGCAGCCATAAGAACACACCGAGGAGGTATGGACTTTAGCAATCTGAGAACAGCATGATGGGACTCTAGAGAAATAGAACAACAACAAGTGGCAGCTTTAGATTTGGAGCAATCCAGCAAAGCTTGCAAATTTCTTGCTGGGCACCACCCTCTTGGTCAGGGTGAGAGGCCAGAAATGGAGGCCATTTTCCATGGGGAAAACGAAGTCATTGGCCCAGGCTCTGGGTGTCAGATGACAGGTGGCATCTGGGGCTCTAAGGACTTGCAGGGTCCTAGTTGCTGGCAGCTTTAGTTTTGGAAGGATCCAGCAGAGTTTGTAGATTCCTGGCTTGGCACTGCCCTGCCTGCCAGGCCAAGTGGCCACAAATGAAGGCCATTTTCCATGGGAAAAAGATGTCCTTTCCCCAGGGTCTCAGGAATATGTTCAAGGTGGCGTTTGAGGCTCTAAGTACTTCCAGGGCCCTAGTTGCTGCCAGCTTTTCTTTTGGAAAAATCCAGCAACGATTGCATCATTCTAGCTAGGCTCCCACTTTCTGCCAGGGTGAGTGGCTGCCAAGGGAGGCCATTTGCCATGGGAAAAAGAAGTCCTTTCCCCAGGGTCTGGGTGTCAGATGAAAGGTGGCCTTTGGGGTTCTGAGGACTTGTAGGGTAGTACTTACTGGCTAGAGTAGAGGAAATGGATTCTATTTGAATATCTGTCTAGAGGCTTTGCCCCACAGGTCCTGGTTGTCCTTGATGGGCTGCAGCTGTGAGCATTGAAGAGAACTGGGATAAAAGGGGGCGGCTTAGCCATTCAGGGAGAGCCTTGAAGGAGCCCTGAACTGGGAAAGAACAGCATGCAGAAGAAAGCGTCTGTGCTGTGAAGATCTGCAGCCATAAGAACACACCGAGGAGGTATGGACTTTAGCAATCTGAGAACAGCATGATGGGACTCTAGAGAAATAGAACAACAACAAGTGGCAGCTTTAGATTTGGAGCAATCCAGCAAAGCTTGCAAATTTCTTGCTGGGCACCACCCTCTTGGTCAGGGCGAGTGGCCAGAAATGGAGGCCATTTTCCATGGGGAAAACGAAGTCATTGGCCCAGGCTCTGGGTGTCAGATGACAGGTGGCATCTGGGGCTCTAAGGACTTGCAGGGTCCTAGTTGCTGGCAGCTTTCGTTCTGGAAGGATCCAGCAGAGTTTGTAGATTCCTGGCTTGGCACTGCCCTGCCTGCCAGGCCAAGTGGCCACAAATGAAGGCCATTTTCCATGGGAAAAAGATGTCCTTTCCCCAGGGTCTCAGGAATATGTTCAAGGTGGCGTTTGAGGCTCTAAGTACTTCCAGGGCCCTAGTTGCTGCCAGCTTTTCTTTTGGAAAAATCCAGCAACGATTGCATCATTCTAGCTAGGCTCCCACTTTCTGCCAGGGTGAGTGGCTGCCAAGGGAGGCCATTTGCCATGGGAAAAAGAAGTCCTTTCCCCAGGGTCTGGGTGTCAGATGAAAGGTGGCCTTTGGGGTTCTGAGGACTTGTAGGGTAGTACTTACTGGCTAGAGTAGAGGAAATGGATTCTATTTGAATATCTGTCTAGAGGCTTTGCCCCACAGGTCCTGGTTGTCCTTGATGGGCTGCAGCTGTGAGCATTGAAGAGAACTGGGATAAAAGGGGGCGGCTTAGCCATTCAGGGAGAGCCTTGAAGGAGCCCTGAACTGGGAAAGAACAGCATGCAGAAGAAAGCGTCTGTGCTGTGAAGATCTGCAGCCATAAGAACACACCGAGGAGGTATGGACTTTAGCAATCTGAGAACAGCATGATGGGACTCTAGAGAAATAGAACAACAACAAGTGGCAGCTTTAGATTTGGAGCAATCCAGCAAAGCTTGCAAATTTCTTGCTGGGCACCACCCTCTTGGTCAGGGTGAGTGGCCAGAAATGGAGGCCATTTTCCATGGGGAAAACGAAGTCATTGGCCCAGGCTCTGGGTGTCAGATGACAGGTGGCATCTGGGGCTCTAAGGACTTGCAGCGTCCTAGTTGCTGGCAGCTTTCGTTCTGGAAGGATCCAGCAGAGTTTGTAGATTCCTGGCTTGGCACTGCCCTGCCTGCCAGGCCAAGTGGCCACAAATGAAGGCCATTTTCCATGGGAAAAAGATGTCCTTTCCCCAGGGTCTCAGGAATATGTTCAAGGTGGCGTTTGAGGCTCTAAATACTTCCAGGGCCCTAGTTGCTGCCAGCTTTTCTTTTGGAAAAATCCAGCAACGATTGCATCATTCTAGCTAGGCTCCCACTTTCTGCCAGGGTGAGTGGCTGCCAAGGGAGGCCATTTGCCATGGGAAAAAGAAGTCCTTTCCCCAGGGTCTGGGTGTCAGATGAAAGGTGGCCTTTGGGGTTCTGAGGACTTGTAGGGTAGTACTTACTGGCTAGAGTAGAGGAAATGGATTCTATTTGAATATCTGTCTAGAGGCTTTGCCCCACAGGTCCTGGTTGTCCTTGATGGGCTGCAGCTGTGAGCATTGAAGAGAACTGGGATAAAAGGGGGCGGCTTAGCCATTCAGGGAGAGCCTTGAAGGAGCCCTGAACTGGGAAAGAACAGCATGCAGAAGAAAGCGTCTGTGCTGTGAAGATCTGCAGCCATAAGAACACACCGAGGAGGTATGGACTTTAGCAATCTGAGAACAGCATGATGGGACTCTAGAGAAATAGAACAACAACAAGTGGCAGCTTTAGATTTGGAGCAATCCAGCAAAGCTTGCAAATTTCTTGCTGGGCACCACCCTCTTGGTCAGGGCGAGTGGCCAGAAATGGAGGCCATTTTCCATGGGGAAAACGAAGTCATTGGCCCAGGCTCTGGGTGTCAGATGACAGGTGGCATCTGGGGCTCTAAGGACTTGCAGGGTCCTAGTTGCTGGCAGCTTTCGTTCTGGAAGGATCCAGCAGAGTTTGTAGATTCCTGGCTTGGCACTGCCCTGCCTGCCAGGCCAAGTGGCCACAAATGAAGGCCATTTTCCATGGGAAAAAGATGTCCTTTCCCCAGGGTCTCAGTAATATGTTCAAGGTGTCGTTTAAAGCTCTAAGTACTTCCAGGGCCCTAGTTGCTGCCAGCTTTTCTTTTGGAAAAATCCAGCAACGATTGCATCATTCTAGCTAGGCTCCCACTTTCTGCCAGGGTGAGTGGCTGCCAAGGGAGGCCATTTGCCATGGGAAAAAGAAGTCCTTTCCCCAGGGTCTGGGTGTCAGATGAAAGGTGGCCTTTGGGGTTCTGAGGACTTGTAGGGTAGTACTTACTGGCTAGAGTAGAGGAAATGGATTCTATTTGAATATCTGTCTAGAGGCTTTGCCCCACAGGTCCTGGTTGTCCTTGATGGGCTGCAGCTGTGAGCATTGAAGAGAACTGGGATAAAAGGGGGCGGCGTAGCCATTCAGGGAGAGCCTTGAAGGAGCCCTGAACTGGGAAAGAACAGCATGCAGAAGAAAGCGTCTGTGCTGTGAAGATCTGCAGCCATAAGAACACACCGAGGAGGTATGGACTTTAGCAATCTGAGAACAGCATGATGGGACTCTAGAGAAATAGAACAACAACAAGTGGCAGCTTTAGATTTGGAGCAATCCAGCAAAGCTTGCAAATTTCTTGCTGGGCACCACCCTCTTGGTCAGGGCGAGTGGCCAGAAATGGAGGCCATTTTCCATGGGGAAAACGAAGTCATTGGCCCAGGCTCTGGGTGTCAGATGACAGGTGGCATCTGGGGCTCTAAGGACTTGCAGGGTCCTAGTTGCTGGCAGCTTTCGTTCTGGAAGGATCCAGCAGAGTTTGTAGATTCCTGGCTTGGCACTGCCCTGCCTGCCAGGCCAAGTGGCCACAAATGAAGGCCATTTTCCATGGGAAAAAGATGTCCTTTCCCCAGGGTCTCAGGAATATGTTCAAGGTGGCGTTTGAGGCTCTAAGTACTTCCAGGGCCCTAGTTGCTGCCAGCTTTTCTTTTGGAAAAATCCAGCAACGATTGCATCATTCTAGCTAGGCTCCCACTTTCTGCCAGGGTGAGTGGCTGCCAAGGGAGGCCATTTGCCATGGGAAAAAGAAGTCCTTTCCCCAGGGTCTGGGTGTCAGATGAAAGGTGGCCTTTGGGGTTCTGAGGACTTGTAGGGTAGTACTTACTGGCTAGAGTAGAGGAAATGGATTCTATTTGAATATCTGTCTAGAGGCTTTGCCCCACAGGTCCTGGTTGTCCTTGATGGGCTGCAGCTGTGAGCATTGAAGAGAACTGGGATAAAAGGGGGCGGCTTAGCCATTCAGGGAGAGCCTTGAAGGAGCCCTGAACTGGGAAAGAACAGCATGCAGAAGAAAGCGTCTGTGCTGTGAAGATCTGCAGCCATAAGAACACACCGAGGAGGTATGGACTTTAGCAATCTGAGAACAGCATGATGGGACTCTAGAGAAATAGAACAACAACAAGTGGCAGCTTTAGATTTGGAGCAATCCAGCAAAGCTTGCAAATTTCTTGCTGGGCACCACCCTCTTGGTCAGGGCGAGTGGCCAGAAATGGAGGCCATTTTCCATGGGGAAAACGAAGTCATTGGCCCAGGCTCTGGGTGTCAGATGACAGGTGGCATCTGGGGCTCTAAGGACTTGCAGCGTCCTAGTTGCTGGCAGCTTTCGTTCTGGAAGGATCCAGCAGAGTTTGTAGATTCCTGGCTTGGCACTGCCCTGCCTGCCAGGCCAAGTGGCCACAAATGAAGGCCATTTTCCATGGGAAAAAGATGTCCTTTCCCCAGGGTCTCAGGAATATGTTCAAGGTGGCGTTTGAGGCTCTAAATACTTCCAGGGCCCTAGTTGGTGCCAGCTTTTCTTTTGGAAAAATCCAGCAACGATTGCATCATTCTAGCTAGGCTCCCACTTTCTGCCAGGGTGAGTGGCTGCCAAGGGAGGCCATTTGCCATGGGAAAAAGAAGTCCTTTCCCCAGGGTCTGGGTGTCAGATGAAAGGTGGCCTTTGGGGTTCTGAGGACTTGTAGGGTAGTACTTACTGGCTAGAGTAGAGGAAATGGATTCTATTTGAATATCTGTCTAGAGGCTTTGCCCCACAGGTCCTGGTTGTCCTTGATGGGCTGCAGCTGTGAGCATTGAAGAGAACTGGGATAAAAGGGGGCGGCTTAGCCATTCAGGGAGAGCCTTGAAGGAGCCCTGAACTGGGAAAGAACAGCATGCAGAAGAAAGCGTCTGTGCTGTGAAGATCTGCAGCCATAAGAACACACCGAGGAGGTATGGACTTTAGCAATCTGAGAACAGCATGATGGGACTCTAGAGAAATAGAACAACAACAAGTGGCAGCTTTAGATTTGGAGCAATCCAGCAAAGCTTGCAAATTTCTTGCTGGGCACCACCCTCTTGGTCAGGGCGAGTGGCCAGAAATGGAGGCCATTTTCCATGGGGAAAACGAAGTCATTGGCCCAGGCTCTGGGTGTCAGATGACAGGTGGCATCTGGGGCTCTAAGGACTTGCAGGGTCCTAGTTGCTGGCAGCTTTCGTTCTGGAAGGATCCAGCAGAGTTTGTAGATTCCTGGCTTGGCACTGCCCTGCCTGCCAGGCCAAGTGGCCACAAATGAAGGCCATTTTCCATGGGAAAAAGATGTCCTTTCCCCAGGGTCTCAGGAATATGTTCAAGGTGGCGTTTGAGGCTCTAAGTACTTCCAGGGCCCTAGTTGCTGCCAGCTTTTCTTTTGGAAAAATCCAGCAACGATTGCATCATTCTAGCTAGGCTCCCACTTTCTGCCAGGGTGAGTGGCTGCCAAGGGAGGCCATTTGCCATGGGAAAAAGAAGTCCTTTCCCCAGGGTCTGGGTGTCAGATGAAAGGTGGCCTTTGGGGTTCTGAGGACTTGTAGGGTAGTACTTACTGGCTAGAGTAGAGGAAATGGATTCTATTTGAATATCTGTCTAGAGGCTTTGCCCCACAGGTCCTGGTTGTCCTTGATGGGCTGCAGCTGTGAGCATTGAAGAGAACTGGGATAAAAGGGGGCGGCGTAGCCATTCAGGGAGAGCCTTGAAGGAGCCCTGAACTGGGAAAGAACAGCATGCAGAAGAAAGCGTCTGTGCTGTGAAGATCTGCAGCCATAAGAACACACCGAGGAGGTATGGACTTTAGCAATCTGAGAACAGCATGATGGGACTCTAGAGAAATAGAACAACAACAAGTGGCAGCTTTAGATTTGGAGCAATCCAGCAAAGCTTGCAAATTTCTTGCTGGGCACCACCCTCTTGGTCAGGGCGAGTGGCCAGAAATGGAGGCCATTTTCCATGGGGAAAACGAAGTCATTGGCCCAGGCTCTGGGTGTCAGATGACTGGTGGCATCTGGGGCTCTAAGGACTTGCAGGGTCCTAGTTGCTGGCAGCTTTCGTTCTGGAAGGATCCAGCAGAGTTTGTAGATTCCTGGCTTGGCACTGCCCTGCCTGCCAGGCCAAGTGGCCACAAATGAAGGCCATTTTCCATGGGAAAAAGATGTCCTTTCCCCAGGGTCTCAGGAATATGTTCAAGGTGGCGTTTGAGGCTCTAAGTACTTCCAGGGCCCTAGTTGCTGCCAGCTTTTCTTTTGGAAAAATCCAGCAACGATTGCATCATTCTAGCTAGGCTCCCACTTTCTGCCAGGGTGAGTGGCTGCCAAGGGAGGCCATTTGCCATGGGAAAAAGAAGTCCTTTCCCCAGGGTCTGGGTGTCAGATGAAAGGTGGCCTTTGGGGTTCTGAGGACTTGTAGGGTAGTACTTACTGGCTAGAGTAGAGGAAATGGATTCTATTTGAATATCTGTCTAGAGGCTTTGCCCCACAGGTCCTGGTTGTCCTTGATGGGCTGCAGCTGTGAGCATTGAAGAGAACTGGGATAAAAGGGGGCGGCGTAGCCATTCAGGGAGAGGAGCCCTGAACTGGGAAAGAACAGCATGCAGAAGAAAGCGTCTGTGCTGTGAAGATCTGCAGCCATAAGAACACACCGAGGAGGTATGGACTTTAGCAATCTGAGAACAGCATGATGGGACTCTAGAGAAATAGAACAACAACAAGTGGCAGCTTTAGATTTGGAGCAATCCAGCAAAGCTTGCAAATTTCTTGCTGGGCACCACCCTCTTGGTCAGGGCGAGAGGCCAGAAATGGAGGCCATTTTCCATGGGGAAAACGAAGTCATTGGCCCAGGCTCTGGGTGTCAGATGACAGGTGGCATCTGGGGCTCTAAGGACTTGCAGGGTCCTAGTTGCTGGCAGCTTTAGTTCTGGAAGGATCCAGCAGAGTTTGTAGATTCCTGGCTTGGCACTGCCCTGCCTGCCAGGCCAAGTGGCCAGAAATGAAGGCCATTTTCCATGGGAAAAAGATGTCCTTTCCCCCGGGTCTCAGGAATATGTTCAAGGTGGCGTTTGAGGCTCTAAATACTTCCAGGGCCCTAGTTGGTGCCAGCTTTTCTTTTGGAAAAATCCAGCAACGATTGCATCATTCTAGCTAGGCTCCCACTTTCTGCCAGGGTGAGTGGCTGCCAAGGGAGGCCATTTGCCATGGGAAAAAGAAGTCCTTTCCCCAGGGTCTGGGTGTCAGATGAAAGGTGGCCTTTGGGGTTCTGAGGACTTGTAGGGTAGTACTTACTGGCTAGAGTAGAGGAAATGGATTCTATTTGAATATCTGTCTAGAGGCTTTGCCCCACAGGTCCTGGTTGTCCTTGATGGGCTGCAGCTGTGAGCATTGAAGAGAACTGGGATAAAAGGGGGCGGCTTAGCCATTCAGGGAGAGCCTTGAAGGAGCCCTGAACTGGGAAAGAACAGCATGCAGAAGAAAGCGTCTGTGCTGTGAAGATCTGCAGCCATAAGAACACACCGAGGAGGTATGGACTTTAGCAATCTGAGAACAGCATGATGGGACTCTAGAGAAATAGAACAACAACAAGTGGCAGCTTTAGATTTGGAGCAATCCAGCAAAGCTTGCAAATTTCTTGCTGGGCACCACCCTCTTGGTCAGGGCGAGTGGCCAGAAATGGAGGCCATTTTCCATGGGGAAAACGAAGTCATTGGCCCAGGCTCTGGGTGTCAGATGACAGGTGGCATCTGGGGCTCTAAGGACTTGCAGGGTCCTAGTTGCTGGCAGCTTTCGTTCTGGAAGGATCCAGCAGAGTTTGTAGATTCCTGGCTTGGCACTGCCCTGCCTGCCAGGCCAAGTGGCCACAAATGAAGGCCATTTTCCATGGGAAAAAGATGTCCTTTCCCCAGGGTCTCAGGAATATGTTCAAGGTGGCGTTTGAGGCTCTAAGTACTTCCAGGGCCCTAGTTGCTGCCAGCTTTTCTTTTGGAAAAATCCAGCAACGATTGCATCATTCTAGCTAGGCTCCCACTTTCTGCCAGGGTGAGTGGCTGCCAAGGGAGGCCATTTGCCATGGGAAAAAGAAGTCCTTTCCCCAGGGTCTGGGTGTCAGATGAAAGGTGGCCTTTGGGGTTCTGAGGACTTGTAGGGTAGTACTTACTGGCTAGAGTAGAGGAAATGGATTCTATTTGAATATCTGTCTAGAGGCTTTGCCCCACAGGTCCTGGTTGTCCTTGATGGGCTGCAGCTGTGAGCATTGAAGAGAACTGGGATAAAAGGGGGCGGCGTAGCCATTCAGGGAGAGCCTTGAAGGAGCCCTGAACTGGGAAAGAACAGCATGCAGAAGAAAGCGTCTGTGCTGTGAAGATCTGCAGCCATAAGAACACACCGAGGAGGTATGGACTTTAGCAATCTGAGAACAGCATGATGGGACTCTAGAGAAATAGAACAACAACAAGTGGCAGCTTTAGATTTGGAGCAATCCAGCAAAGCTTGCAAATTTCTTGCTGGGCACCACCCTCTTGGTCAGGGCGAGTGGCCAGAAATGGAGGCCATTTTCCATGGGGAAAACGAAGTCATTGGCCCAGGCTCTGGGTGTCAGATGACTGGTGGCATCTGGGGCTCTAAGGACTTGCAGGGTCCTAGTTGCTGGCAGCTTTCGTTCTGGAAGGATCCAGCAGAGTTTGTAGATTCCTGGCTTGGCACTGCCCTGCCTGCCAGGCCAAGTGGCCACAAATGAAGGCCATTTTCCATGGGAAAAAGATGTCCTTTCCCCAGGGTCTCAGGAATATGTTCAAGGTGGCGTTTGAGGCTCTAAGTACTTCCAGGGCCCTAGTTGCTGCCAGCTTTTCTTTTGGAAAAATCCAGCAACGATTGCATCATTCTAGCTAGGCTCCCACTTTCTGCCAGGGTGAGTGGCTGCCAAGGGAGGCCATTTGCCATGGGAAAAAGAAGTCCTTTCCCCAGGGTCTGGGTGTCAGATGAAAGGTGGCCTTTGGGGTTCTGAGGACTTGTAGGGTAGTACTTACTGGCTAGAGTAGAGGAAATGGATTCTATTTGAATATCTGTCTAGAGGCTTTGCCCCACAGGTCCTGGTTGTCCTTGATGGGCTGCAGCTGTGAGCATTGAAGAGAACTGGGATAAAAGGGGGCGGCGTAGCCATTCAGGGAGAGCCTTGAAGGAGCCCTGAACTGGGAAAGAACAGCATGCAGAAGAAAGCGTCTGTGCTGTGAAGATCTGCAGCCATAAGAACACACCGAGGAGGTATGGACTTTAGCAATCTGAGAACAGCATGATGGGACTCTAGAGAAATAGAACAACAACAAGTGGCAGCTTTAGATTTGGAGCAATCCAGCAAAGCTTGCAAATTTCTTGCTGGGCACCACCCTCTTGGTCAGGGCGAGTGGCCAGAAATGGAGGCCATTTTCCATGGGGAAAACGAAGTCATTGGCCCAGGCTCTGGGTGTCAGATGACAGGTGGCATCTGGGGCTCTAAGGACTTGCAGGGTCCTAGTTGCTGGCAGCTTTCGTTCTGGAAGGATCCAGCAGAGTTTGTAGATTCCTGGCTTGGCACTGCCCTGCCTGCCAGGCCAAGTGGCCACAAATGAAGGCCATTTTCCATGGGAAAAAGATGTCCTTTCCCCAGGGTCTCAGGAATATGTTGAAGGTGGCGTTTGAGGCTCTAAATACTTCCAGGGCCCTAGTTGCTGCCAGCTTTTCTTTTGGAAAAATCCAGCAACGATTGCATCATTCTAGCTAGGCTCCCACTTTCTGCCAGGGTGAGTGGCTGCCAAGGGAGGCCATTTGCCATGGGAAAAAGAAGTCCTTTCCCCAGGGTCTGGGTGTCAGATGAAAGGTGGCCTTTGGGGTTCTGAGGACTTGTAGGGTAGTACTTACTGGCTAGAGTAGAGGAAATGGATTCTATTTGAATATCTGTCTAGAGGCTTTGCCCCACAGGTCCTGGTTGTCCTTGATGGGCTGCAGCTGTGAGCATTGAAGAGAACTGGGATAAAAGGGGGCGGCTTAGCCATTCAGGGAGAGCCTTGAAGGAGCCCTGAACTGGGAAAGAACAGCATGCAGAAGAAAGCGTCTGTGCTGTGAAGATCTGCAGCCATAAGAACACACCGAGGAGGTATGGACTTTAGCAATCTGAGAACAGCATGATGGGACTCTAGAGAAATAGAACAACAACAAGTGGCAGCTTTAGATTTGGAGCAATCCAGCAAAGCTTGCAAATTTCTTGCTGGGCACCACCCTCTTGGTCAGGGCGAGTGGCCAGAAATGGAGGCCATTTTCCATGGGGAAAACGAAGTCATTGGCCCAGGCTCTGGGTGTCAGATGACAGGTGGCATCTGGGGCTCTAAGGACTTGCAGGGTCCTAGTTGCTGGCAGCTTTCGTTCTGGAAGGATCCAGCAGAGTTTGTAGATTCCTGGCTTGGCACTGCCCTGCCTGCCAGGCCAAGTGGCCACAAATGAAGGCCATTTTCCATGGGAAAAAGATGTCCTTTCCCCAGGGTCTCAGGAATATGTTCAAGGTGGCGTTTGAGGCTCTAAGTACTTCCAGGGCCCTAGTTGCTGCCAGCTTTTCTTTTGGAAAAATCCAGCAACGATTGCATCATTCTAGCTAGGCTCCCACTTTCTGCCAGGGTGAGTGGCTGCCAAGGGAGGCCATTTGCCATGGGAAAAAGAAGTCCTTTCCCCAGGGTCTGGGTGTCAGATGAAAGGTGGCCTTTGGGGTTCTGAGGACTTGTAGGGTAGTACTTACTGGCTAGAGTAGAGGAAATGGATTCTATTTGAATATCTGTCTAGAGGCTTTGCCCCACAGGTCCTGGTTGTCCTTGATGGGCTGCAGCTGTGAGCATTGAAGAGAACTGGGATAAAAGGGGGCGGCTTAGCCATTCAGGGAGAGCCTTGAAGGAGCCCTGAACTGGGAAAGAACAGCATGCAGAAGAAAGCGTCTGTGCTGTGAAGATCTGCAGCCATAAGAACACACCGAGGAGGTATGGACTTTAGCAATCTGAGAACAGCATGATGGGACTCTAGAGAAATAGAACAACAACAAGTGGCAGCTTTAGATTTGGAGCAATCCAGCAAAGCTTGCAAATTTCTTGCTGGGCACCACCCTCTTGGTCAGGGTGAGAGGCCAGAAATGGAGGCCATTTTCCATGGGGAAAACGAAGTCATTGGCCCAGGCTCTGGGTGTCAGATGAAAGGTGGCGTCTGGGGCTCTAAGGACTTGCAGGGTCCTAGTTGCTGGCAGCTTTCGTTCTGGAAGGATCCAGCAGAGTTTGTAGATTCCTGGCTTGGCACTGCCCTGCCTGCCAGGCCAAGTGGCCACAAATGAAGGCCATTTTCCATGGGAAAAAGAAGTCCTTTCCCCAGGGTCTCAGGAATATGTTCAAGGTGGCGTTTGAGGCTCTAAGTACTTCCAGGGCCCTAGTTGCTGCCAGCTTTTCTTTTGGAAAAATCCAGCAACGATTGCATCATTCTAGCTAGGCTCCCACTTTCTGCCAGGGTGAGTGGCTGCCAAGGGAGGCCATTTGCCATGGGAAAAAGAAGTCCTTTCCCCAGGGTCTGGGTGTCAGATGAAAGGTGGCCTTTGGGGTTCTGAGGACTTGTAGGGTAGTACTTACTGGCTAGAGTAGAGGAAATGGATTCTATTTGAATATCTGTCTAGAGGCTTTGCCCCACAGGTCCTGGTTGTCCTTGATGGGCTGCAGCTGTGAGCATTGAAGAGAACTGGGATAAAAGGGGGCGGCTTAGCCATTCAGGGAGAGCCTTGAAGGAGCCCTGAACTGGGAAAGAACAGCATGCAGAAGAAAGCGTCTGTGCTGTGAAGATCTGCAGCCATAAGAACACACCGAGGAGGTATGGACTTTAGCAATCTGAGAACAGCATGATGGGACTCTAGAGAAATAGAACAACAACAAGTGGCAGCTTTAGATTTGGAGCAATCCAGCAAAGCTTGCAAATTTCTTGCTGGGCACCACCCTCTTGGTCAGGGCGAGTGGCCAGAAATGGAGGCCATTTTCCATGGGGAAAACGAAGTCATTGGCCCAGGCTCTGGGTGTCAGATGACAGGTGGCATCTGGGGCTCTAAGGACTTGCAGGGTCCTAGTTGCTGGCAGCTTTCGTTCTGGAAGGATCCAGCAGAGTTTGTAGATTCCTGGCTTGGCACTGCCCTGCCTGCCAGGCCAAGTGGCCACAAATGAAGGCCATTTTCCATGGGAAAAAGAAGTCCTTTCCCCAGGGTCTCAGGAATATGTTCAAGGTGGCGTTTGAGGCTCTAAATACTTCCAAGGCCCTAGTTGCTGCCAGCTTTTCTTTTGGAAAAATCCAGCAACGATTGCATCATTCTAGCTAGGCTCCCACTTTCTGCCAGGGTGAGTGGCTGCCAAGGGAGGCCATTTGCCATGGGAAAAAGAAGTCCTTTCCCCAGGGTCTGGGTGTCAGATGAAAGGTGGCCTTTGGGGTTCTGAGGACTTGTAGGGTAGTACTTACTGGCTAGAGTAGAGGAAATGGATTCTATTTGAATATCTGTCTAGAGGCTTTGCCCCACAGGTCCTGGTTGTCCTTGATGGGCTGCAGCTGTGAGCATTGAAGAGAACTGGGATAAAAGGGGGCGGCGTAGCCATTCAGGGAGAGCCTTGAAGGAGCCCTGAACTGGGAAAGAACAGCATGCAGAAGAAAGCGTCTGTGCTGTGAAGATCTGCAGCCATAAGAACACACCGAGGAGGTATGGACTTTAGCAATCTGAGAACAGCATGATGGGACTCTAGAGAAATAGAACAACAACAAGTGGCAGCTTTAGATTTGGAGCAATCCAGCAAAGCTTGCAAATTTCTTGCTGGGCACCACCCTCTTGGTCAGGGCGAGTGGCCAGAAATGGAGGCCATTTTCCATGGGGAAAACGAAGTCATTGGCCCAGGCTCTGGGTGTCAGATGACAGGTGGCATCTGGGGCTCTAAGGACTTGCAGGGTCCTAGTTGCTGGCAGCTTTAGTTTTGGAAGGATCCAGCAGAGTTTGTAGATTCCTGGCTTGGCACTGCCCTGCCTGCCAGGCCAAGTGGCCACAAATGAAGGCCATTTTCCATGGGAAAAAGATGTCCTTTCCCCAGGGTCTCAGGAATATGTTCAAGGTGGCGTTTGAGGCTCTAAATACTTCCAGGGCCCTAGTTGCTGCCAGCTTTTCTTTTGGAAAAATCCAGCAACGATTGCATCATTCTAGCTAGGCTCCCACTTTCTGCCAGGGTGAGTGGCTGCCAAGGGAGGCCATTTGCCATGGGAAAAAGAAGTCCTTTCCCCAGGGTCTGGGTGTCAGATGAAAGGTGGCCTTTGGGGTTCTGAGGACTTGTAGGGTAGTACTTACTGGCTAGAGTAGAGGAAATGGATTCTATTTGAATATCTGTCTAGAGGCTTTGCCCCACAGGTCCTGGTTGTCCTTGATGGGCTGCAGCTGTGAGCATTGAAGAGAACTGGGATAAAAGGGGGCGGCGTAGCCATTCAGGGAGAGCCTTGAAGGAGCCCTGAACTGGGAAAGAACAGCATGCAGAAGAAAGCGTCTGTGCTGTGAAGATCTGCAGCCATAAGAACACACCGAGGAGGTATGGACTTTAGCAATCTGAGAACAGCATGATGGGACTCTAGAGAAATAGAACAACAACAAGTGGCAGCTTTAGATTTGGAGCAATCCAGCAAAGCTTGCAAATTTCTTGCTGGGCACCACCCTCTTGGTCAGGGCGAGTGGCCAGAAATGGAGGCCATTTTCCATGGGGAAAACGAAGTCATTGGCCCAGGCTCTGGGTGTCAGATGACAGGTGGCATCTGGGGCTCTAAGGACTTGCAGGGTCCTAGTTGCTGGCAGCTTTCGTTCTGGAAGGATCCAGCAGAGTTTGTAGATTCCTGGCTTGGCACTGCCCTGCCTGCCAGGCCAAGTGGCCACAAATGAAGGCCATTTTCCATGGGAAAAAGAAGTCCTTTCCCCAGGGTCTCAGGAATATGTTCAAGGTGGCGTTTGAGGCTCTAAGTACTTCCAGGGCCCTAGTTGCTGCCAGCTTTTCTTTTGGAAAAATCCAGCAACGATTGCATCATTCTAGCTAGGCTCCCACTTTCTGCCAGGGTGAGTGGCTGCCAAGGGAGGCCATTTGCCATGGGAAAAAGAAGTCCTTTCCCCAGGGTCTGGGTGTCAGATGAAAGGTGGCCTTTGGGGTTCTGAGGACTTGTAGGGTAGTACTTACTGGCTAGAGTAGAGGAAATGGATTCTATTTGAATATCTGTCTAGAGGCTTTGCCCCACAGGTCCTGGTTGTCCTTGATGGGCTGCAGCTGTGAGCATTGAAGAGAACTGGGATAAAAGGGGGCGGCTTAGCCATTCAGGGAGAGCCTTGAAGGAGCCCTGAACTGGGAAAGAACAGCATGCAGAAGAAAGCGTCTGTGCTGTGAAGATCTGCAGCCATAAGAACACACCGAGGAGGTATGGACTTTAGCAATCTGAGAACAGCATGATGGGACTCTAGAGAAATAGAACAACAACAAGTGGCAGCTTTAGATTTGGAGCAATCCAGCAAAGCTTGCAAATTTCTTGCTGGGCACCACCCTCTTGGTCAGGGTGAGAGGCCAGAAATGGAGGCCATTTTCCATGGGGAAAACGAAGTCATTGGCCCAGGCTCTGGGTGTCAGATGACAGGTGGCATCTGGGGCTCTAAGGACTTGCAGGGTCCTAGTTGCTGGCAGCTTTACTTTTGGAAGGATCCAGCAGAGTTTGTAGATTCCTGGCTTGGCACTGCCCTGCCTGCCAGGCCAAGTGGCCACAAATGAAGGCCATTTTCCATGGGAAAAAGAAGTCCTTTCCCCAGGGTCTCAGGAATATGTTCAAGGTGGCGTTTGAGGCTCTAAGTACTTCCAGGGCCCTAGTTGCTGCCAGCTTTTCTTTTGGAAAAATCCAGCAACGATTGCATCATTCTAGCTAGGCTCCCACTTTCTGCCAGGGTGAGTGGCTGCCAAGGGAGGCCATTTGCCATGGGAAAAAGAAGTCCTTTCCCCAGGGTCTGGGTGTCAGATGAAAGGTGGCCTTTGGGGTTCTGAGGACTTGTAGGGTACTACTTACTGGCTAGAGTAGAGGAAATGGATTCTATTTGAATATCTGTCTAGAGGCTTTGCCCCACAGGTCCTGGTTGTCCTTGATGGGCTGCAGCTGTGAGCATTGAAGAGAACTGGGATAAAAGGGGGCGGCGTAGCCATTCAGGGAGAGCCTTGAAGGAGCCCTGAACTGGGAAAGAACAGCATGCAGAAGAAAGCGTCTGTGCTGTGAAGATCTGCAGCCATAAGAACACACCGAGGAGGTATGGACTTTAGCAATCTGAGAACAGCATGATGGGACTCTAGAGAAATAGAACAACAACAAGTGGCAGCTTTAGATTTGGAGCAATCCAGCAAAGCTTGCAAATTTCTTGCTGGGCACCACCCTCTTGGTCAGGGCGAGTGGCCAGAAATGGAGGCCATTTTCCATGGGGAAAACGAAGTCATTGGCCCAGGCTCTGGGTGTCAGATGACAGGTGGCATCTGGGGCTCTAAGGACTTGCAGGGTCCTAGTTGCTGGCAGCTTTCGTTCTGGAAGGATCCAGCAGAGTTTGTAGATTCCTGGCTTGGCACTGCCCTGCCTGCCAGGCCAAGTGGCCACAAATGAAGGCCATTTTCCATGGGAAAAAGATGTCCTTTCCCCAGGGTCTCAGGAATATGTTCAAGGTGGCGTTTGAGGCTCTAAGTACTTCCAGGGCCCTAGTTGCTGCCAGCTTTTCTTTTGGAAAAATCCAGCAACGATTGCATCATTCTAGCTAGGCTCCCACTTTCTGCCAGGGTGAGTGGCTGCCAAGGGAGGCCATTTGCCATGGGAAAAAGAAGTCCTTTCCCCAGGGTCTGGGTGTCAGATGAAAGGTGGCCTTTGGGGTTCTGAGGACTTGTAGGGTAGTACTTACTGGCTAGAGTAGAGGAAATGGATTCTATTTGAATATCTGTCTAGAGGCTTTGCCCCACAGGTCCTGGTTGTCCTTGATGGGCTGCAGCTGTGAGCATTGAAGAGAACTGGGATAAAAGGGGGCGGCGTAGCCATTCAGGGAGAGCCTTGAAGGAGCCCTGAACTGGGAAAGAACAGCATGCAGAAGAAAGCGTCTGTGCTGTGAAGATCTGCAGCCATAAGAACACACCGAGGAGGTATGGACTTTAGCAATCTGAGAACAGCATGATGGGACTCTAGAGAAATAGAACAACAACAAGTGGCAGCTTTAGATTTGGAGCAATCCAGCAAAGCTTGCAAATTTCTTGCTGGGCACCACCCTCTTGGTCAGGGCGAGTGGCCAGAAATGGAGGCCATTTTCCATGGGGAAAACGAAGTCATTGGCCCAGGCTCTGGGTGTCAGATGACAGGTGGCATCTGGGGCTCTAAGGACTTGCAGGGTCCTAGTTGCTGGCAGCTTTAGTTTTGGAAGGATCCAGCAGAGTTTGTAGATTCCTGGCTTGGCACTGCCCTGCCTGCCAGGCCAAGTGGCCACAAATGAAGGCCATTTTCCATGGGAAAAAGAAGTCCTTTCCCCAGGGTCTCAGGAATATGTTCAAGGTGGCGTTTGAGGCTCTAAGTACTTCCAGGGCCCTAGTTGCTGCCAGCTTTTCTTTTGGAAAAATCCAGCAACGATTGCATCATTCTAGCTAGGCTCCCACTTTCTGCCAGGGTGAGTGGCTGCCAAGGGAGGCCATTTGCCATGGGAAAAAGAAGTCCTTTCCCCAGGGTCTGGGTGTCAGATGAAAGGTGGCCTTTGGGGTTCTGAGGACTTGTAGGGTAGTACTTACTGGCTAGAGTAGAGGAAATGGATTCTATTTGAATATCTGTCTAGAGGCTTTGCCCCACAGGTCCTGGTTGTCCTTGATGGGCTGCAGCTGTGAGCATTGAAGAGAACTGGGATAAAAGGGGGCGGCGTAGCCATTCAGGGAGAGCCTTGAAGGAGCCCTGAACTGGGAAAGAACAGCATGCAGAAGAAAGCGTCTGTGCTGTGAAGATCTGCAGCCATAAGAACACACCGAGGAGGTATGGACTTTAGCAATCTGAGAACAGCATGATGGGACTCTAGAGAAATAGAACAACAACAAGTGGCAGCTTTAGATTTGGAGCAATCCAGCAAAGCTTGCAAATTTCTTGCTGGGCACCACCCTCTTGGTCAGGGCGAGTGGCCAGAAATGGAGGCCATTTTCCATGGGGAAAACGAAGTCATTGGCCCAGGCTCTGGGTGTCAGATGACAGGTGGCATCTGGGGCTCTAAGGACTTGCAGGGTCCTAGTTGCTGGCAGCTTTAGTTTTGGAAGGATCCAGCAGAGTTTGTAGATTCCTGGCTTGGCACTGCCCTGCCTGCCAGGCCAAGTGGCCACAAATGAAGGCCATTTTCCATGGGAAAAAGATGTCCTTTCCCCAGGGTCTCAGGAATATGTTCAAGGTGGCGTTTGAGGCTCTAAGTACTTCCAGGGCCCTAGTTGCTGCCAGCTTTTCTTTTGGAAAAATCCAGCAACGATTGCATCATTCTAGCTAGGCTCCCACTTTCTGCCAGGGTGAGTGGCTGCCAAGGGAGGCCATTTGCCATGGGAAAAAGAAGTCCTTTCCCCAGGGTCTGGGTGTCAGATGAAAGGTGGCCTTTGGGGTTCTGAGGACTTGTAGGGTAGTACTTACTGGCTAGAGTAGAGGAAATGGATTCTATTTGAATATCTGTCTAGAGGCTTTGCCCCACAGGTCCTGGTTGTCCTTGATGGGCTGCAGCTGTGAGCATTGAAGAGAACTGGGATAAAAGGGGGCGGCGTAGCCATTCAGGGAGAGCCTTGAAGGAGCCCTGAACTGGGAAAGAACAGCATGCAGAAGAAAGCGTCTGTGCTGTGAAGATCTGCAGCCATAAGAACACACCGAGGAGGTATGGACTTTAGCAATCTGAGAACAGCATGATGGGACTCTAGAGAAATAGAACAACAACAAGTGGCAGCTTTAGATTTGGAGCAATCCAGCAAAGCTTGCAAATTTCTTGCTGGGCACCACCCTCTTGGTCAGGGCGAGTGGCCAGAAATGGAGGCCATTTTCCATGGGGAAAACGAAGTCATTGGCCCAGGCTCTGGGTGTCAGATGAAAGGTGGCGTCTGGGGCTCTAAGGACTTGCAGGGTCCTAGTTGCTGGCAGCTTTAGTTTTGGAAGGATCCAGCAGAGTTTGTAGATTCCTGGCTTGGCACTGCCCTGCCTGCCAGGCAGAGTGGCCACAAATGAAGGCCATTTTCCATGGGAAAAAGAAGTCCTTTCCCCAGGGTCTCAGGAATATGTTCAAGGTGGCGTTTGAGGCTCTAAGTACTTCCAGGGCCCTAGTTGCTGCCAGCTTTTCTTTTGGAAAAATCCAGCAACGATTGCATCATTCTAGCTAGGCTCCCACTTTCTGCCAGGGTGAGTGGCTGCCAAGGGAGGCCATTTGCCATGGGAAAAAGAAGTCCTTTCCCCAGGGTCTGGGTGTCAGATGAAAGGTGGCCTTTGGGGTTCTGAGGACTTGTAGGGTAGTACTTACTGGCTAGAGTAGAGGAAATGGATTCTATTTGAATATCTGTCTAGAGGCTTTGCCCCACAGGTCCTGGTTGTCCTTGATGGGCTGCAGCTGTGAGCATTGAAGAGAACTGGGATAAAAGGGGGCGGCGTAGCCATTCAGGGAGAGCCTTGAAGGAGCCCTGAACTGGGAAAGAACAGCATGCAGAAGAAAGCGTCTGTGCTGTGAAGATCTGCAGCCATAAGAACACACCGAGGAGGTATGGACTTTAGCAATCTGAGAACAGCATGATGGGACTCTAGAGAAATAGAACAACAACAAGTGGCAGCTTTAGATTTGGAGCAATCCAGCAAAGCTTGCAAATTTCTTGCTGGGCACCACCCTCTTGGTCAGGGCGAGTGGCCAGAAATGGAGGCCATTTTCCATGGGGAAAACGAAGTCATTGGCCCAGGCTCTGGGTGTCAGATGACAGGTGGCATCTGGGGCTCTAAGGACTTGCAGGGTCCTAGTTGCTGGCAGCTTTAGTTTTGGAAGGATCCAGCAGAGTTTGTAGATTCCTGGCTTGGCACTGCCCTGCCTGCCAGGCCAAGTGGCCACAAATGAAGGCCATTTTCCATGGGAAAAAGATGTCCTTTCCCCAGGGTCTCAGGAATATGTTCAAGGTGGCGTTTGAGGCTCTAAGTACTTCCAGGGCCCTAGTTGCTGCCAGCTTTTCTTTTGGAAAAATCCAGCAACGATTGCATCATTCTAGCTAGGCTCCCACTTTCTGCCAGGGTGAGTGGCTGCCAAGGGAGGCCATTTGCCATGGGAAAAAGAAGTCCTTTCCCCAGGGTCTGGGTGTCAGATGAAAGGTGGCCTTTGGGGTTCTGAGGACTTGTAGGGTAGTACTTACTGGCTAGAGTAGAGGAAATGGATTCTATTTGAATATCTGTCTAGAGGCTTTGCCCCACAGGTCCTGGTTGTCCTTGATGGGCTGCAGCTGTGAGCATTGAAGAGAACTGGGATAAAAGGGGGCGGCGTAGCCATTCAGGGAGAGCCTTGAAGGAGCCCTGAACTGGGAAAGAACAGCATGCAGAAGAAAGCGTCTGTGCTGTGAAGATCTGCAGCCATAAGAACACACCGAGGAGGTATGGACTTTAGCAATCTGAGAACAGCATGATGGGACTCTAGAGAAATAGAACAACAACAAGTGGCAGCTTTAGATTTGGAGCAATCCAGCAAAGCTTGCAAATTTCTTGCTGGGCACCACCCTCTTGGTCAGGGCGAGTGGCCAGAAATGGAGGCCATTTTCCATGGGGAAAACGAAGTCATTGGCCCAGGCTCTGGGTGTCAGATGAAAGGTGGCGTCTGGGGCTCTAAGGACTTGCAGGGTCCTAGTTGCTGGCAGCTTTAGTTTTGGAAGGATCCAGCAGAGTTTGTAGATTCCTGGCTTGGCACTGCCCTGCCTGCCAGGCCAAGTGGCCACAAATGAAGGCCATTTTCCATGGGAAAAAGATGTCCTTTCCCCAGGGTCTCAGGAATATGTTCAAGGTGGCGTTTGAGGCTCTAAGTACTTCCAGGGCCCTAGTTGCTGCCAGCTTTTCTTTTGGAAAAATCCAGCAACGATTGCATCATTCTAGCTAGGCTCCCACTTTCTGCCAGGGTGAGTGGCTGCCAAGGGAGGCCATTTGCCATGGGAAAAAGAAGTCCTTTCCCCAGGGTCTGGGTGTCAGATGAAAGGTGGCCTTTGGGGTTCTGAGGACTTGTAGGGTAGTACTTACTGGCTAGAGTAGAGGAAATGGATTCTATTTGAATATCTGTCTAGAGGCTTTGCCCCACAGGTCCTGGTTGTCCTTGATGGGCTGCAGCTGTGAGCATTGAAGAGAACTGGGATAAAAGGGGGCGGCGTAGCCATTCAGGGAGAGCCTTGAAGGAGCCCTGAACTGGGAAAGAACAGCATGCAGAAGAAAGCGTCTGTGCTGTGATGATCTGCAGCCATAAGAACACACCGAGGAGGTATGGACTTTAGCAATCTGAGAACAGCATGATGGGACTCTAGAGAAATAGAACAACAACAAGTGGCAGCTTTAGATTTGGAGCAATCCAGCAAAGCTTGCAAATTTCTTGCTGGGCACCACCCTCTTGGTCAGGGCGAGTGGCCAGAAATGGAGGCCATTTTCCATGGGGAAAACGAAGTCATTGGCCCAGGCTCTGGGTGTCAGATGACAGGTGGCATCTGGGGCTCTAAGGACTTGCAGGGTCCTAGTTGCTGGCAGCTTTAGTTTTGGAAGGATCCAGCAGAGTTTGTAGATTCCTGGCTTGGCACTGCCCTGCCTGCCAGGCCAAGTGGCCACAAATGAAGGCCATTTTCCATGGGAAAAAGATGTCCTTTCCCCAGGGTCTCAGGAATATGTTCAAGGTGGCGTTTGAGGCTCTAAGTACTTCCAGGGCCCTAGTTGCTGCCAGCTTTTCTTTTGGAAAAATCCAGCAACGATTGCATCATTCTAGCTAGGCTCCCACTTTCTGCCAGGGTGAGTGGCTGCCAAGGGAGGCCATTTGCCATGGGAAAAAGAAGTCCTTTCCCCAGGGTCTGGGTGTCAGATGAAAGGTGGCCTTTGGGGTTCTGAGGACTTGTAGGGTAGTACTTACTGGCTAGAGTAGAGGAAATGGATTCTATTTGAATATCTGTCTAGAGGCTTTGCCCCACAGGTCCTGGTTGTCCTTGATGGGCTGCAGCTGTGAGCATTGAAGAGAACTGGGATAAAAGGGGGCGGCGTAGCCATTCAGGGAGAGCCTTGAAGGAGCCCTGAACTGGGAAAGAACAGCATGCAGAAGAAAGCGTCTGTGCTGTGAAGATCTGCAGCCATAAGAACACACCGAGGAGGTATGGACTTTAGCAATCTGAGAACAGCATGATGGGACTCTAGAGAAATAGAACAACAACAAGTGGCAGCTTTAGATTTGGAGCAATCCAGCAAAGCTTGCAAATTTCTTGCTGGGCACCACCCTCTTGGTAAGGGCGAGTGGCCAGAAATGGAGGCCATTTTCCATGGGGAAAACGAAGTCATTGGCCCAGGCTCTGGGTGTCAGATGAAAGGTGGCGTCTGGGGCTCTAAGGACTTGCAGGGTCCTAGTTGCTGGCAGCTTTCGTTCTGGAAGGATCCAGCAGAGTTTGTAGATTCCTGGCTTGGCACTGCCCTGCCTGCCAGGCCAAGTGGCCACAAATGAAGGCCATTTTCCATGGGAAAAACAAGTCCTTTCCCCAGGGTCTCAGGAATATGTTCAAGGTGGCGTTTAAAGCTCTAAGTACTTCCAGGGCCCTAGTTGCTGCCAGCTTTTCTTTTGGAAAAATCCAGCAACGATTGCATCATTCTAGCTAGGCTCCCACTTTCTGCCAGGGTGAGTGGCTGCCAAGGGAGGCCATTTGCCATGGGAAAAAGAAGTCCTTTCCCCAGGGTCTGGGTGTCAGATGAAAGGTGGCCTTTGGGGTTCTGAGGACTTGTAGGGTAGTACTTACTGGCTAGAGTAGAGGAAATGGATTCTATTTGAATATCTGTCTAGAGGCTTTGCCCCACAGGTCCTGGTTGTCCTTGATGGGCTGCAGCTGTGAGCATTGAAGAGAACTGGGATAAAAGGGGGCGGCGTAGCCATTCAGGGAGAGCCTTGAAGGAGCCCTGAACTGGGAAAGAACAGCATGCAGAAGAAAGCGTCTGTGCTGTGAAGATCTGCAGCCATAAGAACACACCGAGGAGGTATGGACTTTAGCAATCTGAGAACAGCATGATGGGACTCTAGAGAAATAGAACAACAACAAGTGGCAGCTTTAGATTTGGAGCAATCCAGCAAAGCTTGCAAATTTCTTGCTGGGCACCACCCTCTTGGTCAGGGCGAGTGGCCAGAAATGGAGGCCATTTTCCATGGGGAAAACGAAGTCATTGGCCCAGGCTCTGGGTGTCAGATGAAAGGTGGCGTCTGGGGCTCTAAGGACTTGCAGGGTCCTAGTTGCTGGCAGCTTTAGTTTTGGAAGGATCCAGCAGAGTTTGTATATTCCTGGCTTGGCACTGCCCTGCCTGCCAGGCCAAGTGGCCACAAATGAAGGCCATTTTCCATGGGAAAAAGAAGTCCTTTCCCCAGGGTCTCAGTAATATGTTCAAGGTGGCGTTTGAGGCTCTAAGTACTTCCAGGGCCCTAGTTGCTGCCAGCTTTTCTTTTGGAAAAATCCAGCAACGATTGCATCATTCTAGCTAGGCTCCCACTTTCTGCCAGGGTGAGTGGCTGCCAAGGGAGGCCATTTGCCATGGGAAAAAGAAGTCCTTTCCCCAGGGTCTGGGTGTCAGATGAAAGGTGGCCTTTGGGGTTCTGAGGACTTGTAGGGTAGTACTTACTGGCTAGAGTAGAGGAAATGGATTCTATTTGAATATCTGTCTAGAGGCTTTGCCCCACAGGTCCTGGTTGTCCTTGATGGGCTGCAGCTGTGAGCATTGAAGAGAACTGGGATAAAAGGGGGCGGCGTAGCCATTCAGGGAGAGCCTTGAAGGAGCCCTGAACTGGGAAAGAACAGCATGCAGAAGAAAGCGTCTGTGCTGTGAAGATCTGCAGCCATAAGAACACACCGAGGAGGTATGGACTTTAGCAATCTGAGAACAGCATGATGGGACTCTAGAGAAATAGAACAACAACAAGTGGCAGCTTTAGATTTGGAGCAATCCAGCAAAGCTTGCAAATTTCTTGCTGGGCACCACCCTCTTGGTCAGGGCGAGTGGCCAGAAATGGAGGCCATTTTCCATGGGGAAAACGAAGTCATTGGCCCAGGCTCTGGGTGTCAGATGACAGGTGGCATCTGGGGCTCTAAGGACTTGCAGGGTCCTAGTTGCTGGCAGCTTTAGTTTTGGAAGGATCCAGCAGAGTTTGTAGATTCCTGGCTTGGCACTGCCCTGCCTGCCAGGCCAAGTGGCCACAAATGAAGGCCATTTTCCATGGGAAAAAGAAGTCCTTTCCCCAGGGTCTCAGGAATATGTTCAAGGTGGCGTTTGAGGCTCTAAGTACTTCCAGGGCCCTAGTTGCTGCCAGCTTTTCTTTTGGAAAAATCCAGCAACGATTGCATCATTCTAGCTAGGCTCCCACTTTCTGCCAGGGTGAGTGGCTGCCAAGGGAGGCCATTTGCCATGGGAAAAAGAAGTCCTTTCCCCAGGGTCTGGGTGTCAGATGAAAGGTGGCCTTTGGGGTTCTGAGGACTTGTAGGGTAGTACTTACTGGCTAGAGTAGAGGAAATGGATTCTATTTGAATATCTGTCTAGAGGCTTTGCCCCACAGGTCCTGGTTGTCCTTGATGGGCTGCAGCTGTGAGCATTGAAGAGAACTGGGATAAAAGGGGGCGGCGTAGCCATTCAGGGAGAGCCTTGAAGGAGCCCTGAACTGGGAAAGAACAGCATGCAGAAGAAAGCGTCTGTGCTGTGAAGATCTGCAGCCATAAGAACACACCGAGGAGGTATGGACTTTAGCAATCTGAGAACAGCATGATGGGACTCTAGAGAAATAGAACAACAACAAGTGGCAGCTTTAGATTTGGAGCAATCCAGCAAAGCTTGCAAATTTCTTGCTGGGCACCACCCTCTTGGTCAGGGCGAGTGGCCAGAAATGGAGGCCATTTTCCATGGGGAAAACGAAGTCATTGGCCCAGGCTCTGGGTGTCAGATGACAGGTGGCATCTGGGGCTCTAAGGACTTGCAGGGTCCTAGTTGCTGGCAGCTTTCGTTCTGGAAGGATCCAGCAGAGTTTGTAGATTCCTGGCTTGGCACTGCCCTGCCTGCCAGGCCAAGTGGCCACAAATGAAGGCCATTTTCCATGGGAAAAAGAAGTCCTTTCCCCAGGGTCTCAGGAATATGTTCAAGGTGGCGTTTGAGGCTCTAAGTACTTCCAGGGCCCTAGTTGCTGCCAGCTTTTCTTTTGGAAAAATCCAGCAACGATTGCATCATTCTAGCTAGGCTCCCACTTTCTGCCAGGGTGAGTGGCTGCCAAGGGAGGCCATTTGCCATGGGAAAAAGAAGTCCTTTCCCCAGGGTCTGGGTGTCAGATGAAAGGTGGCCTTTGGGGTTCTGAGGACTTGTAGGGTAGTACTTACTGGCTAGAGTAGAGGAAATGGATTCTATTTGAATATCTGTCTAGAGGCTTTGCCCCACAGGTCCTGGTTGTCCTTGATGGGCTGCAGCTGTGAGCATTGAAGAGAACTGGGATAAAAGGGGGCGGCGTAGCCATTCAGGGAGAGCCTTGAAGGAGCCCTGAACTGGGAAAGAACAGCATGCAGAAGAAAGCGTCTGTGCTGTGAAGATCTGCAGCCATAAGAACACACCGAGGAGGTATGGACTTTAGCAATCTGAGAACAGCATGATGGGACTCTAGAGAAATAGAACAACAACAAGTGGCAGCTTTAGATTTGGAGCAATCCAGCAAAGCTTGCAAATTTCTTGCTGGGCACCACCCTCTTGGTCAGGGCGAGTGGCCAGAAATGGAGGCCATTTTCCATGGGGAAAACGAAGTCATTGGCCCAGGCTCTGGGTGTCAGATGAAAGGTGGCGTCTGGGGCTCTAAGGACTTGCAGGGTCCTAGTTGCTGGCAGCTTTAGTTTTGGAAGGATCCAGCAGAGTTTGTAGATTCCTGGCTTGGCACTGCCCTGCCTGCCAGGCCAAGTGGCCACAAATGAAGGCCATTTTCCATGGGAAAAAGAAGTCCTTTCCCCAGGGTCTCAGTAATATGTTCAAGGTGGCGTTTGAGGCTCTAAGTACTTCCAGGGCCCTAGTTGCTGCCAGCTTTTCTTTTGGAAAAATCCAGCAACGATTGCATCATTCTAGCTAGGCTCCCACTTTCTGCCAGGGTGAGTGGCTGCCAAGGGAGGCCATTTGCCATGGGAAAAAGAAGTCCTTTCCCCAGGGTCTGGGTGTCAGATGAAAGGTGGCCTTTGGGGTTCTGAGGACTTGTAGGGTAGTACTTACTGGCTAGAGTAGAGGAAATGGATTCTATTTGAATATCTGTCTAGAGGCTTTGCCCCACAGGTCCTGGTTGTCCTTGATGGGCTGCAGCTGTGAGCATTGAAGAGAACTGGGATAAAAGGGGGCGGCGTAGCCATTCAGGGAGAGCCTTGAAGGAGCCCTGAACTGGGAAAGAACAGCATGCAGAAGAAAGCGTCTGTGCTGTGAAGATCTGCAGCCATAAGAACACACCGAGGAGGTATGGACTTTAGCAATCTGAGAACAGCATGATGGGACTCTAGAGAAATAGAACAACAACAAGTGGCAGCTTTAGATTTGGAGCAATCCAGCAAAGCTTGCAAATTTCTTGCTGGGCACCACCCTCTTGGTCAGGGTGAGTGGCCAGAAATGGAGGCCATTTTCCATGGGGAAAACGAAGTCATTGGCCCAGGCTCTGGGTGTCAGATGACAGGTGGCATCTGGGGCTCTAAGGACTTGCAGGGTCCTAGTTGCTGGCAGCTTTAGTTTTGGAAGGATCCAGCAGAGTTTGTAGATTCCTGGCTTGGCACTGCCCTGCCTGCCAGGCCAAGTGGCCACAAATGAAGGCCATTTTCCATGGGAAAAAGATGTCC
Source organism: Agelaius phoeniceus (assembly GCF_051311805.1). Lineage (NCBI taxonomy): Eukaryota > Metazoa > Chordata > Aves > Passeriformes > Icteridae > Agelaius > Agelaius phoeniceus. The sequence goes on from NC_135284.1 coordinate 12,450,632, forward strand.
TTTCCCCAGGGTCTCAGGAATATGTTCAAGGTGGCGTTTGAGGCTCTAAGTACTTCCAGGGCCCTAGTTGCTGCCAGCTTTTCTTTTGGAAAAATCCAGCAACGATTGCATCATTCTAGCTAGGCTCCCACTTTCTGCCAGGGTGAGTGGCTGCCAAGGGAGGCCATTTGCCATGGGAAAAAGAAGTCCTTTCCCCAGGGTCTGGGTGTCAGATGAAAGGTGGCCTTTGGGGTTCTGAGGACTTGTAGGGTAGTACTTACTGGCTAGAGTAGAGGAAATGGATTCTATTTGAATATCTGTCTAGAGGCTTTGCCCCACAGGTCCTGGTTGTCCTTGATGGGCTGCAGCTGTGAGCATTGAAGAGAACTGGGATAAAAGGGGGCGGCGTAGCCATTCAGGGAGAGCCTTGAAGGAGCCCTGAACTGGGAAAGAACAGCATGCAGAAGAAAGCGTCTGTGCTGTGAAGATCTGCAGCCATAAGAACACACCGAGGAGGTATGGACTTTAGCAATCTGAGAACAGCATGATGGGACTCTAGAGAAATAGAACAACAACAAGTGGCAGCTTTAGATTTGGAGCAATCCAGCAAAGCTTGCAAATTTCTTGCTGGGCACCACCCTCTTGGTCAGGGCGAGTGGCCAGAAATGGAGGCCATTTTCCATGGGGAAAACGAAGTCATTGGCCCAGGCTCTGGGTGTCAGATGAAAGGTGGCGTCTGGGGCTCTAAGGACTTGCAGGGTCCTAGTTGCTGGCAGCTTTAGTTTTGGAAGGATCCAGCAGAGTTTGTAGATTCCTGGCTTGGCACTGCCCTGCCTGCCAGGCCAAGTGGCCACAAATGAAGGCCATTTTCCATGGGAAAAAGAAGTCCTTTCCCCAGGGTCTCAGGAATATGTTCAAGGTGGCGTTTGAGGCTCTAAGTACTTCCAGGGCCCTAGTTGCTGCCAGCTTTTCTTTTGGAAAAATCCAGCAACGATTGCATCATTCTAGCTAGGCTCCCACTTTCTGCCAGGGTGAGTGGCTGCCAAGGGAGGCCATTTGCCATGGGAAAAAGAAGTCCTTTCCCCAGGGTCTGGGTGTCAGATGAAAGGTGGCCTTTGGGGTTCTGAGGACTTGTAGGGTACTACTTACTGGCTAGAGTAGAGGAAATGGATTCTATTTGAATATCTGTCTAGAGGCTTTGCCCCACAGGTCCTGGTTGTCCTTGATGGGCTGCAGCTGTGAGCATTGAAGAGAACTGGGATAAAAGGGGGCGGCGTAGCCATTCAGGGAGAGCCTTGAAGGAGCCCTGAACTGGGAAAGAACAGCATGCAGAAGAAAGCGTCTGTGCTGTGAAGATCTGCAGCCATAAGAACACACCGAGGAGGTATGGACTTTAGCAATCTGAGAACAGCATGATGGGACTCTAGAGAAATAGAACAACAACAAGTGGCAGCTTTAGATTTGGAGCAATCCAGCAAAGCTTGCAAATTTCTTGCTGGGCACCACCCTCTTGGTCAGGGCGAGTGGCCAGAAATGGAGGCCATTTTCCATGGGGAAAACGAAGTCATTGGCCCAGGCTCTGGGTGTCAGATGACAGGTGGCATCTGGGGCTCTAAGGACTTGCAGGGTCCTAGTTGCTGGCAGCTTTAGTTTTGGAAGGATCCAGCAGAGTTTGTAGATTCCTGGCTTGGCACTGCCCTGCCTGCCAGGCCAAGTGGCCACAAATGAAGGCCATTTTCCATGGGAAAAAGATGTCCTTTCCCCAGGGTCTCAGGAATATGTTCAAGGTGGCGTTTGAGGCTCTAAGTACTTCCAGGGCCCTAGTTGCTGCCAGCTTTTCTTTTGGAAAAATCCAGCAACGATTGCATCATTCTAGCTAGGCTCCCACTTTCTGCCAGGGTGAGTGGCTGCCAAGGGAGGCCATTTGCCATGGGAAAAAGAAGTCCTTTCCCCAGGGTCTGGGTGTCAGATGAAAGGTGGCCTTTGGGGTTCTGAGGACTTGTAGGGTAGTACTTACTGGCTAGAGTAGAGGAAATGGATTCTATTTGAATATCTGTCTAGAGGCTTTGCCCCACAGGTCCTGGTTGTCCTTGATGGGCTGCAGCTGTGAGCATTGAAGAGAACTGGGATAAAAGGGGGCGGCGTAGCCATTCAGGGAGAGCCTTGAAGGAGCCCTGAACTGGGAAAGAACAGCATGCAGAAGAAAGCGTCTGTGCTGTGATGATCTGCAGCCATAAGAACACACCGAGGAGGTATGGACTTTAGCAATCTGAGAACAGCATGATGGGACTCTAGAGAAATAGAACAACAACAAGTGGCAGCTTTAGATTTGGAGCAATCCAGCAAAGCTTGCAAATTTCTTGCTGGGCACCACCCTCTTGGTCAGGGCGAGTGGCCAGAAATGGAGGCCATTTTCCATGGGGAAAACGAAGTCATTGGCCCAGGCTCTGGGTGTCAGATGAAAGGTGGCGTCTGGGGCTCTAAGGACTTGCAGGGTCCTAGTTGCTGGCAGCTTTAGTTTTGGAAGGATCCAGCAGAGTTTGTAGATTCCTGGCTTGGCACTGCTTTGCCTGCCAGGCCAAGTGGCCACAAATGAAGGCCATTTTCCATGGGAAAAAGAAGTCCTTTCCCCAGGGTCTCAGTAATATGTTCAAGGTGGCGTTTGAGGCTCTAAGTACTTCCAGGGCCCTAGTTGCTGCCAGCTTTTCTTTTGGAAAAATCCAGCAACGATTGCATCATTCTAGCTAGGCTCCCACTTTCTGCCAGGGTGAGTGGCTGCCAAGGGAGGCCATTTGCCATGGGAAAAAGAAGTCCTTTCCCCAGGGTCTGGGTGTCAGATGAAAGGTGGCCTTTGGGGTTCTGAGGACTTGTAGGGTAGTACTTACTGGCTAGAGTAGAGGAAATGGATTCTATTTGAATATCTGTCTAGAGGCTTTGCCCCACAGGTCCTGGTTGTCCTTGATGGGCTGCAGCTGTGAGCATTGAAGAGAACTGGGATAAAAGGGGGCGGCGTAGCCATTCAGGGAGAGCCTTGAAGGAGCCCTGAACTGGGAAAGAACAGCATGCAGAAGAAAGCGTCTGTGCTGTGATGATCTGCAGCCATAAGAACACACCGAGGAGGTATGGACTTTAGCAATCTGAGAACAGCATGATGGGACTCTAGAGAAATAGAACAACAACAAGTGGCAGCTTTAGATTTGGAGCAATCCAGCAAAGCTTGCAAATTTCTTGCTGGGCACCACCCTCTTGGTCAGGGCGAGTGGCCAGAAATGGAGGCCATTTTCCATGGGGAAAACGAAGTCATTGGCCCAGGCTCTGGGTGTCAGATGACAGGTGGCATCTGGGGCTCTAAGGACTTGCAGGGTCCTAGTTGCTGGCAGCTTTAGTTTTGGAAGGATCCAGCAGAGTTTGTAGATTCCTGGCTTGGCACTGCCCTGCCTGCCAGGCCAAGTGGCCACAAATGAAGGCCATTTTCCATGGGAAAAACAAGTCCTTTCCCCAGGGTCTCAGGAATATGTTCAAGGTGGCGTTTAAAGCTCTAAGTACTTCCAGGGCCCTAGTTGCTGCCAGCTTTTCTTTTGGAAAAATCCAGCAACGATTGCATCATTCTAGCTAGGCTCCCACTTTCTGCCAGGGTGAGTGGCTGCCAAGGGAGGCCATTTGCCATGGGAAAAAGAAGTCCTTTCCCCAGGGTCTGGGTGTCAGATGAAAGGTGGCCTTTGGGGTTCTGAGGACTTGTAGGGTAGTACTTACTGGCTAGAGTAGAGGAAATGGATTCTATTTGAATATCTGTCTAGAGGCTTTGCCCCACAGGTCCTGGTTGTCCTTGATGGGCTGCAGCTGTGAGCATTGAAGAGAACTGGGATAAAAGGGGGCGGCGTAGCCATTCAGGGAGAGCCTTGAAGGAGCCCTGAACTGGGAAAGAACAGCATGCAGAAGAAAGCGTCTGTGCTGTGAAGATCTGCAGCCATAAGAACACACCGAGGAGGTATGGACTTTAGCAATCTGAGAACAGCATGATGGGACTCTAGAGAAATAGAACAACAACAAGTGGCAGCTTTAGATTTGGAGCAATCCAGCAAAGCTTGCAAATTTCTTGCTGGGCACCACCCTCTTGGTCAGGGCGAGTGGCCAGAAATGGAGGCCATTTTCCATGGGGAAAACGAAGTCATTGGCCCAGGCTCTGGGTGTCAGATGACAGGTGGCATCTGGGGCTCTAAGGACTTGCAGGGTCCTAGTTGCTGGCAGCTTTCGTTCTGGAAGGATCCAGCAGAGTTTGTAGATTCCTGGCTTGGCACTGCCCTGCCTGCCAGGCCAAGTGGCCACAAATGAAGGCCATTTTCCATGGGAAAAAGATGTCCTTTCCCCAGGGTCTCAGGAATATGTTCAAGGTGGCGTTTAAAGCTCTAAGTACTTCCAGGGCCCTAGTTGCTGCCAGCTTTTCTTTTGGAAAAATCCAGCAACGATTGCATCATTCTAGCTAGGCTCCCACTTTCTGCCAGGGTGAGTGGCTGCCAAGGGAGGCCATTTGCCATGGGAAAAAGAAGTCCTTTCCCCAGGGTCTGGGTGTCAGATGAAAGGTGGCCTTTGGGGTTCTGAGGACTTGTAGGGTAGTACTTACTGGCTAGAGTAGAGGAAATGGATTCTATTTGAATATCTGTCTAGAGGCTTTGCCCCACAGGTCCTGGTTGTCCTTGATGGGCTGCAGCTGTGAGCATTGAAGAGAACTGGGATAAAAGGGGGCGGCGTAGCCATTCAGGGAGAGCCTTGAAGGAGCCCTGAACTGGGAAAGAACAGCATGCAGAAGAAAGCGTCTGTGCTGTGAAGATCTGCAGCCATAAGAACACACCGAGGAGGTATGGACTTTAGCAATCTGAGAACAGCATGATGGGACTCTAGAGAAATAGAACAACAACAAGTGGCAGCTTTAGATTTGGAGCAATCCAGCAAAGCTTGCAAATTTCTTGCTGGGCACCACCCTCTTGGTCAGGGCGAGTGGCCAGAAATGGAGGCCATTTTCCATGGGGAAAACGAAGTCATTGGCCCAGGCTCTGGGTGTCAGATGACAGGTGGCATCTGGGGCTCTAAGGACTTGCAGGGTCCTAGTTGCTGGCAGCTTTAGTTTTGGAAGGATCCAGCAGAGTTTGTAGATTCCTGGCTTGGCACTGCTTTGCCTGCCAGGCCAAGTGGCCACAAATGAAGGCCATTTACCATGGGAAAAAGATGTCCTTTCCCCAGGGTCTCAGGAATATGTTCAAGGTGGCGTTTGAGGCTCTAAGTACTTCCAGGGCCCTAGTTGCTGCCAGCTTTTCTTTTGGAAAAATCCAGCAACGATTGCATCATTCTAGCTAGGCTCCCACTTTCTGCCAGGGTGAGTGGCTGCCAAGGGAGGCCATTTGCCATGGGAAAAAGAAGTCCTTTCCCCAGGGTCTGGGTGTCAGATGAAAGGTGGCCTTTGGGGTTCTGAGGACTTGTAGGGTAGTACTTACTGGCTAGAGTAGAGGAAATGGATTCTATTTGAATATCTGTCTAGAGGCTTTGCCCCACAGGTCCTGGTTGTCCTTGATGGGCTGCAGCTGTGAGCATTGAAGAGAACTGGGATAAAAGGGGGCGGCGTAGCCATTCAGGGAGAGCCTTGAAGGAGCCCTGAACTGGGAAAGAACAGCATGCAGAAGAAAGCGTCTGTGCTGTGAAGATCTGCAGCCATAAGAACACACCGAGGAGGTATGGACTTTAGCAATCTGAGAACAGCATGATGGGACTCTAGAGAAATAGAACAACAACAAGTGGCAGCTTTAGATTTGGAGCAATCCAGCAAAGCTTGCAAATTTCTTGCTGGGCACCACCCTCTTGGTCAGGGCGAGTGGCCAGAAATGGAGGCCATTTTCCATGGGGAAAACGAAGTCATTGGCCCAGGCTCTGGGTGTCAGATGACAGGTGGCATCTGGGGCTCTAAGGACTTGCAGGGTCCTAGTTGCTGGCAGCTTTAGTTTTGGAAGGATCCAGCAGAGTTTGTAGATTCCTGGCTTGGCACTGCTTTGCCTGCCAGGCCAAGTGGCCACAAATGAAGGCCATTTACCATGGGAAAAAGAAGTCCTTTCCCCAGGGTCTCAGGAATATGTTCAAGGTGGCGTTTGAGGCTCTAAGTACTTCCAGGGCCCTAGTTGCTGCCAGCTTTTCTTTTGGAAAAATCCAGCAACGATTGCATCATTCTAGCTAGGCTCCCACTTTCTGCCAGGGTGAGTGGCTGCCAAGGGAGGCCATTTGCCATGGGAAAAAGAAGTCCTTTCCCCAGGGTCTGGGTGTCAGATGAAAGGTGGCCTTTGGGGTTCTGAGGACTTGTAGGGTAGTACTTACTGGCTAGAGTAGAGGAAATGGATTCTATTTGAATATCTGTCTAGAGGCTTTGCCCCACAGGTCCTGGTTGTCCTTGATGGGCTGCAGCTGTGAGCATTGAAGAGAACTGGGATAAAAGGGGGCGGCGTAGCCATTCAGGGAGAGCCTTGAAGGAGCCCTGAACTGGGAAAGAACAGCATGCAGAAGAAAGCGTCTGTGCTGTGAAGATCTGCAGCCATAAGAACACACCGAGGAGGTATGGACTTTAGCAATCTGAGAACAGCATGATGGGACTCTAGAGAAATAGAACAACAACAAGTGGCAGCTTTAGATTTGGAGCAATCCAGCAAAGCTTGCAAATTTCTTGCTGGGCACCACCCTCTTGGTCAGGGCGAGTGGCCAGAAATGGAGGCCATTTTCCATGGGGAAAACGAAGTCATTGGCCCAGGCTCTGGGTGTCAGATGACAGGTGGCATCTGGGGCTCTAAGGACTTGCAGGGTCCTAGTTGCTGGCAGCTTTAGTTTTGGAAGGATCCAGCAGAGTTTGTAGATTCCTGGCTTGGCACTGCCCTGCCTGCCAGGCCAAGTGGCCACAAATGAAGGCCATTTTCCATGGGAAAAAGAAGTCCTTTCCCCAGGGTCTCAGGAATATGTTCAAGGTGGCGTTTGAGGCTCTAAGTACTTCCAGGGCCCTAGTTGCTGCCAGCTTTTCTTTTGGAAAAATCCAGCAACGATTGCATCATTCTAGCTAGGCTCCCACTTTCTGCCAGGGTGAGTGGCTGCCAAGGGAGGCCATTTGCCATGGGAAAAAGAAGTCCTTTCCCCAGGGTCTGGGTGTCAGATGAAAGGTGGCCTTTGGGGTTCTGAGGACTTGTAGGGTAGTACTTACTGGCTAGAGTAGAGGAAATGGATTCTATTTGAATATCTGTCTAGAGGCTTTGCCCCACAGGTCCTGGTTGTCCTTGATGGGCTGCAGCTGTGAGCATTGAAGAGAACTGGGATAAAAGGGGGCGGCGTAGCCATTCAGGGAGAGCCTTGAAGGAGCCCTGAACTGGGAAAGAACAGCATGCAGAAGAAAGCGTCTGTGCTGTGAAGATCTGCAGCCATAAGAACACACCGAGGAGGTATGGACTTTAGCAATCTGAGAACAGCATGATGGGACTCTAGAGAAATAGAACAACAACAAGTGGCAGCTTTAGATTTGGAGCAATCCAGCAAAGCTTGCAAATTTCTTGCTGGGCACCACCCTCTTGGTCAGGGCGAGTGGCCAGAAATGGAGGCCATTTTCCATGGGGAAAACGAAGTCATTGGCCCAGGCTCTGGGTGTCAGATGACAGGTGGCATCTGGGGCTCTAAGGACTTGCAGGGTCCTAGTTGCTGGCAGCTTTAGTTTTGGAAGGATCCAGCAGAGTTTGTAGATTCCTGGCTTGGCACTGCCCTGCCTGCCAGGCCAAGTGGCCACAAATGAAGGCCATTTTCCATGGGAAAAAGATGTCCTTTCCCCAGGGTCTCAGTAATATGTTCAAGGTGGCGTTTGAGGCTCTAAGTACTTCCAGGGCCCTAGTTGCTGCCAGCTTTTCTTTTGGAAAAATCCAGCAACGATTGCATCATTCTAGCTAGGCTCCCACTTTCTGCCAGGGTGAGTGGCTGCCAAGGGAGGCCATTTGCCATGGGAAAAAGAAGTCCTTTCCCCAGGGTCTGGGTGTCAGATGAAAGGTGGCCTTTGGGGTTCTGAGGACTTGTAGGGTAGTACTTACTGGCTAGAGTAGAGGAAATGGATTCTATTTGAATATCTGTCTAGAGGCTTTGCCCCACAGGTCCTGGTTGTCCTTGATGGGCTGCAGCTGTGAGCATTGAAGAGAACTGGGATAAAAGGGGGCGGCGTAGCCATTCAGGGAGAGCCTTGAAGGAGCCCTGAACTGGGAAAGAACAGCATGCAGAAGAAAGCGTCTGTGCTGTGAAGATCTGCAGCCATAAGAACACACCGAGGAGGTATGGACTTTAGCAATCTGAGAACAGCATGATGGGACTCTAGAGAAATAGAACAACAACAAGTGGCAGCTTTAGATTTGGAGCAATCCAGCAAAGCTTGCAAATTTCTTGCTGGGCACCACCCTCTTGGTCAGGGCGAGTGGCCAGAAATGGAGGCCATTTTCCATGGGGAAAACGAAGTCATTGGCCCAGGCTCTGGGTGTCAGATGAAAGGTGGCGTCTGGGGCTCTAAGGACTTGCAGGGTCCTAGTTGCTGGCAGCTTTAGTTTTGGAAGGATCCAGCAGAGTTTGTAGATTCCTGGCTTGGCACTGCCCTGCCTGCCAGGCCAAGTGGCCACAAATGAAGGCCATTTTCCATGGGAAAAAGAAGTCCTTTCCCCAGGGTCTCAGGAATATGTTCAAGGTGGCGTTTGAGGCTCTAAGTACTTCCAGGGCCCTAGTTGCTGCCAGCTTTTCTTTTGGAAAAATCCAGCAACGATTGCATCATTCTAGCTAGGCTCCCACTTTCTGCCAGGGTGAGTGGCTGCCAAGGGAGGCCATTTGCCATGGGAAAAAGAAGTCCTTTCCCCAGGGTCTGGGTGTCAGATGAAAGGTGGCCTTTGGGGTTCTGAGGACTTGTAGGGTAGTACTTACTGGCTAGAGTAGAGGAAATGGATTCTATTTGAATATCTGTCTAGAGGCTTTGCCCCACAGGTCCTGGTTGTCCTTGATGGGCTGCAGCTGTGAGCATTGAAGAGAACTGGGATAAAAGGGGGCGGCGTAGCCATTCAGGGAGAGCCTTGAAGGAGCCCTGAACTGGGAAAGAACAGCATGCAGAAGAAAGCGTCTGTGCTGTGAAGATCTGCAGCCATAAGAACACACCGAGGAGGTATGGACTTTAGCAATCTGAGAACAGCATGATGGGACTCTAGAGAAATAGAACAACAACAAGTGGCAGCTTTAGATTTGGAGCAATCCAGCAAAGCTTGCAAATTTCTTGCTGGGCACCACCCTCTTGGTCAGGGCGAGTGGCCAGAAATGGAGGCCATTTTCCATGGGGAAAACGAAGTCATTGGCCCAGGCTCTGGGTGTCAGATGACAGGTGGCATCTGGGGCTCTAAGGACTTGCAGGGTCCTAGTTGCTGGCAGCTTTAGTTTTGGAAGGATCCAGCAGAGTTTGTAGATTCCTGGCTTGGCACTGCCCTGCCTGCCAGGCCAAGTGGCCACAAATGAAGGCCATTTTCCATGGGAAAAAGATGTCCTTTCCCCAGGGTCTCAGGAATATGTTCAAGGTGGCGTTTGAGGCTCTAAGTACTTCCAGGGCCCTAGTTGCTGCCAGCTTTTCTTTTGGAAAAATCCAGCAACGATTGCATCATTCTAGCTAGGCTCCCACTTTCTGCCAGGGTGAGTGGCTGCCAAGGGAGGCCATTTGCCATGGGAAAAAGAAGTCCTTTCCCCAGGGTCTGGGTGTCAGATGAAAGGTGGCCTTTGGGGTTCTGAGGACTTGTAGGGTAGTACTTACTGGCTAGAGTAGAGGAAATGGATTCTATTTGAATATCTGTCTAGAGGCTTTGCCCCACAGGTCCTGGTTGTCCTTGATGGGCTGCAGCTGTGAGCATTGAAGAGAACTGGGATAAAAGGGGGCGGCGTAGCCATTCAGGGAGAGCCTTGAAGGAGCCCTGAACTGGGAAAGAACAGCATGCAGAAGAAAGCGTCTGTGCTGTGATGATCTGCAGCCATAAGAACACACCGAGGAGGTATGGACTTTAGCAATCTGAGAACAGCATGATGGGACTCTAGAGAAATAGAACAACAACAAGTGGCAGCTTTAGATTTGGAGCAATCCAGCAAAGCTTGCAAATTTCTTGCTGGGCACCACCCTCTTGGTCAGGGCGAGTGGCCAGAAATGGAGGCCATTTTCCATGGGGAAAACGAAGTCATTGGCCCAGGCTCTGGGTGTCAGATGAAAGGTGGCGTCTGGGGCTCTAAGGACTTGCAGGGTCCTAGTTGCTGGCAGCTTTAGTTTTGGAAGGATCCAGCAGAGTTTGTAGATTCCTGGCTTGGCACTGCTTTGCCTGCCAGGCCAAGTGGCCACAAATGAAGGCCATTTTCCATGGGAAAAAGAAGTCCTTTCCCCAGGGTCTCAGTAATATGTTCAAGGTGGCGTTTGAGGCTCTAAGTACTTCCAGGGCCCTAGTTGCTGCCAGCTTTTCTTTTGGAAAAATCCAGCAACGATTGCATCATTCTAGCTAGGCTCCCACTTTCTGCCAGGGTGAGTGGCTGCCAAGGGAGGCCATTTGCCATGGGAAAAAGAAGTCCTTTCCCCAGGGTCTGGGTGTCAGATGAAAGGTGGCCTTTGGGGTTCTGAGGACTTGTAGGGTAGTACTTACTGGCTAGAGTAGAGGAAATGGATTCTATTTGAATATCTGTCTAGAGGCTTTGCCCCACAGGTCCTGGTTGTCCTTGATGGGCTGCAGCTGTGAGCATTGAAGAGAACTGGGATAAAAGGGGGCGGCGTAGCCATTCAGGGAGAGCCTTGAAGGAGCCCTGAACTGGGAAAGAACAGCATGCAGAAGAAAGCGTCTGTGCTGTGATGATCTGCAGCCATAAGAACACACCGAGGAGGTATGGACTTTAGCAATCTGAGAACAGCATGATGGGACTCTAGAGAAATAGAACAACAACAAGTGGCAGCTTTAGATTTGGAGCAATCCAGCAAAGCTTGCAAATTTCTTGCTGGGCACCACCCTCTTGGTCAGGGCGAGTGGCCAGAAATGGAGGCCATTTTCCATGGGGAAAACGAAGTCATTGGCCCAGGCTCTGGGTGTCAGATGACAGGTGGCATCTGGGGCTCTAAGGACTTGCAGGGTCCTAGTTGCTGGCAGCTTTAGTTTTGGAAGGATCCAGCAGAGTTTGTAGATTCCTGGCTTGGCACTGCCCTGCCTGCCAGGCCAAGTGGCCACAAATGAAGGCCATTTTCCATGGGAAAAACAAGTCCTTTCCCCAGGGTCTCAGGAATATGTTCAAGGTGGCGTTTAAAGCTCTAAGTACTTCCAGGGCCCTAGTTGCTGCCAGCTTTTCTTTTGGAAAAATCCAGCAACGATTGCATCATTCTAGCTAGGCTCCCACTTTCTGCCAGGGTGAGTGGCTGCCAAGGGAGGCCATTTGCCATGGGAAAAAGAAGTCCTTTCCCCAGGGTCTGGGTGTCAGATGAAAGGTGGCCTTTGGGGTTCTGAGGACTTGTAGGGTAGTACTTACTGGCTAGAGTAGAGGAAATGGATTCTATTTGAATATCTGTCTAGAGGCTTTGCCCCACAGGTCCTGGTTGTCCTTGATGGGCTGCAGCTGTGAGCATTGAAGAGAACTGGGATAAAAGGGGGCGGCGTAGCCATTCAGGGAGAGCCTTGAAGGAGCCCTGAACTGGGAAAGAACAGCATGCAGAAGAAAGCGTCTGTGCTGTGAAGATCTGCAGCCATAAGAACACACCGAGGAGGTATGGACTTTAGCAATCTGAGAACAGCATGATGGGACTCTAGAGAAATAGAACAACAACAAGTGGCAGCTTTAGATTTGGAGCAATCCAGCAAAGCTTGCAAATTTCTTGCTGGGCACCACCCTCTTGGTCAGGGCGAGTGGCCAGAAATGGAGGCCATTTTCCATGGGGAAAACGAAGTCATTGGCCCAGGCTCTGGGTGTCAGATGACAGGTGGCATCTGGGGCTCTAAGGACTTGCAGGGTCCTAGTTGCTGGCAGCTTTCGTTCTGGAAGGATCCAGCAGAGTTTGTAGATTCCTGGCTTGGCACTGCCCTGCCTGCCAGGCCAAGTGGCCACAAATGAAGGCCATTTTCCATGGGAAAAAGATGTCCTTTCCCCAGGGTCTCAGGAATATGTTCAAGGTGGCGTTTAAAGCTCTAAGTACTTCCAGGGCCCTAGTTGCTGCCAGCTTTTCTTTTGGAAAAATCCAGCAACGATTGCATCATTCTAGCTAGGCTCCCACTTTCTGCCAGGGTGAGTGGCTGCCAAGGGAGGCCATTTGCCATGGGAAAAAGAAGTCCTTTCCCCAGGGTCTGGGTGTCAGATGAAAGGTGGCCTTTGGGGTTCTGAGGACTTGTAGGGTAGTACTTACTGGCTAGAGTAGAGGAAATGGATTCTATTTGAATATCTGTCTAGAGGCTTTGCCCCACAGGTCCTGGTTGTCCTTGATGGGCTGCAGCTGTGAGCATTGAAGAGAACTGGGATAAAAGGGGGCGGCGTAGCCATTCAGGGAGAGCCTTGAAGGAGCCCTGAACTGGGAAAGAACAGCATGCAGAAGAAAGCGTCTGTGCTGTGAAGATCTGCAGCCATAAGAACACACCGAGGAGGTATGGACTTTAGCAATCTGAGAACAGCATGATGGGACTCTAGAGAAATAGAACAACAACAAGTGGCAGCTTTAGATTTGGAGCAATCCAGCAAAGCTTGCAAATTTCTTGCTGGGCACCACCCTCTTGGTCAGGGCGAGTGGCCAGAAATGGAGGCCATTTTCCATGGGGAAAACGAAGTCATTGGCCCAGGCTCTGGGTGTCAGATGACAGGTGGCATCTGGGGCTCTAAGGACTTGCAGGGTCCTAGTTGCTGGCAGCTTTAGTTTTGGAAGGATCCAGCAGAGTTTGTAGATTCCTGGCTTGGCACTGCTTTGCCTGCCAGGCCAAGTGGCCACAAATGAAGGCCATTTACCATGGGAAAAAGATGTCCTTTCCCCAGGGTCTCAGGAATATGTTCAAGGTGGCGTTTGAGGCTCTAAGTACTTCCAGGGCCCTAGTTGCTGCCAGCTTTTCTTTTGGAAAAATCCAGCAACGATTGCATCATTCTAGCTAGGCTCCCACTTTCTGCCAGGGTGAGTGGCTGCCAAGGGAGGCCATTTGCCATGGGAAAAAGAAGTCCTTTCCCCAGGGTCTGGGTGTCAGATGAAAGGTGGCCTTTGGGGTTCTGAGGACTTGTAGGGTAGTACTTACTGGCTAGAGTAGAGGAAATGGATTCTATTTGAATATCTGTCTAGAGGCTTTGCCCCACAGGTCCTGGTTGTCCTTGATGGGCTGCAGCTGTGAGCATTGAAGAGAACTGGGATAAAAGGGGGCGGCGTAGCCATTCAGGGAGAGCCTTGAAGGAGCCCTGAACTGGGAAAGAACAGCATGCAGAAGAAAGCGTCTGTGCTGTGAAGATCTGCAGCCATAAGAACACACCGAGGAGGTATGGACTTTAGCAATCTGAGAACAGCATGATGGGACTCTAGAGAAATAGAACAACAACAAGTGGCAGCTTTAGATTTGGAGCAATCCAGCAAAGCTTGCAAATTTCTTGCTGGGCACCACCCTCTTGGTCAGGGCGAGTGGCCAGAAATGGAGGCCATTTTCCATGGGGAAAACGAAGTCATTGGCCCAGGCTCTGGGTGTCAGATGACAGGTGGCATCTGGGGCTCTAAGGACTTGCAGGGTCCTAGTTGCTGGCAGCTTTAGTTTTGGAAGGATCCAGCAGAGTTTGTAGATTCCTGGCTTGGCACTGCTTTGCCTGCCAGGCCAAGTGGCCACAAATGAAGGCCATTTACCATGGGAAAAAGAAGTCCTTTCCCCAGGGTCTCAGGAATATGTTCAAGGTGGCGTTTGAGGCTCTAAGTACTTCCAGGGCCCTAGTTGCTGCCAGCTTTTCTTTTGGAAAAATCCAGCAACGATTGCATCATTCTAGCTAGGCTCCCACTTTCTGCCAGGGTGAGTGGCTGCCAAGGGAGGCCATTTGCCATGGGAAAAAGAAGTCCTTTCCCCAGGGTCTGGGTGTCAGATGAAAGGTGGCCTTTGGGGTTCTGAGGACTTGTAGGGTAGTACTTACTGGCTAGAGTAGAGGAAATGGATTCTATTTGAATATCTGTCTAGAGGCTTTGCCCCACAGGTCCTGGTTGTCCTTGATGGGCTGCAGCTGTGAGCATTGAAGAGAACTGGGATAAAAGGGGGCGGCGTAGCCATTCAGGGAGAGCCTTGAAGGAGCCCTGAACTGGGAAAGAACAGCATGCAGAAGAAAGCGTCTGTGCTGTGAAGATCTGCAGCCATAAGAACACACCGAGGAGGTATGGACTTTAGCAATCTGAGAACAGCATGATGGGACTCTAGAGAAATAGAACAACAACAAGTGGCAGCTTTAGATTTGGAGCAATCCAGCAAAGCTTGCAAATTTCTTGCTGGGCACCACCCTCTTGGTCAGGGCGAGTGGCCAGAAATGGAGGCCATTTTCCATGGGGAAAACGAAGTCATTGGCCCAGGCTCTGGGTGTCAGATGACAGGTGGCATCTGGGGCTCTAAGGACTTGCAGGGTCCTAGTTGCTGGCAGCTTTAGTTTTGGAAGGATCCAGCAGAGTTTGTAGATTCCTGGCTTGGCACTGCCCTGCCTGCCAGGCCAAGTGGCCACAAATGAAGGCCATTTTCCATGGGAAAAAGAAGTCCTTTCCCCAGGGTCTCAGGAATATGTTCAAGGTGGCGTTTGAGGCTCTAAGTACTTCCAGGGCCCTAGTTGCTGCCAGCTTTTCTTTTGGAAAAATCCAGCAACGATTGCATCATTCTAGCTAGGCTCCCACTTTCTGCCAGGGTGAGTGGCTGCCAAGGGAGGCCATTTGCCATGGGAAAAAGAAGTCCTTTCCCCAGGGTCTGGGTGTCAGATGAAAGGTGGCCTTTGGGGTTCTGAGGACTTGTAGGGTAGTACTTACTGGCTAGAGTAGAGGAAATGGATTCTATTTGAATATCTGTCTAGAGGCTTTGCCCCACAGGTCCTGGTTGTCCTTGATGGGCTGCAGCTGTGAGCATTGAAGAGAACTGGGATAAAAGGGGGCGGCGTAGCCATTCAGGGAGAGCCTTGAAGGAGCCCTGAACTGGGAAAGAACAGCATGCAGAAGAAAGCGTCTGTGCTGTGAAGATCTGCAGCCATAAGAACACACCGAGGAGGTATGGACTTTAGCAATCTGAGAACAGCATGATGGGACTCTAGAGAAATAGAACAACAACAAGTGGCAGCTTTAGATTTGGAGCAATCCAGCAAAGCTTGCAAATTTCTTGCTGGGCACCACCCTCTTGGTCAGGGCGAGTGGCCAGAAATGGAGGCCATTTTCCATGGGGAAAACGAAGTCATTGGCCCAGGCTCTGGGTGTCAGATGACAGGTGGCATCTGGGGCTCTAAGGACTTGCAGGGTCCTAGTTGCTGGCAGCTTTAGTTTTGGAAGGATCCAGCAGAGTTTGTAGATTCCTGGCTTGGCACTGCCCTGCCTGCCAGGCCAAGTGGCCACAAATGAAGGCCATTTTCCATGGGAAAAAGATGTCCTTTCCCCAGGGTCTCAGTAATATGTTCAAGGTGGCGTTTGAGGCTCTAAGTACTTCCAGGGCCCTAGTTGCTGCCAGCTTTTCTTTTGGAAAAATCCAGCAACGATTGCATCATTCTAGCTAGGCTCCCACTTTCTGCCAGGGTGAGTGGCTGCCAAGGGAGGCCATTTGCCATGGGAAAAAGAAGTCCTTTCCCCAGGGTCTGGGTGTCAGATGAAAGGTGGCCTTTGGGGTTCTGAGGACTTGTAGGGTAGTACTTACTGGCTAGAGTAGAGGAAATGGATTCTATTTGAATATCTGTCTAGAGGCTTTGCCCCACAGGTCCTGGTTGTCCTTGATGGGCTGCAGCTGTGAGCATTGAAGAGAACTGGGATAAAAGGGGGCGGCGTAGCCATTCAGGGAGAGCCTTGAAGGAGCCCTGAACTGGGAAAGAACAGCATGCAGAAGAAAGCGTCTGTGCTGTGAAGATCTGCAGCCATAAGAACACACCGAGGAGGTATGGACTTTAGCAATCTGAGAACAGCATGATGGGACTCTAGAGAAATAGAACAACAACAAGTGGCAGCTTTAGATTTGGAGCAATCCAGCAAAGCTTGCAAATTTCTTGCTGGGCACCACCCTCTTGGTCAGGGCGAGTGGCCAGAAATGGAGGCCATTTTCCATGGGGAAAACGAAGTCATTGGCCCAGGCTCTGGGTGTCAGATGAAAGGTGGCGTCTGGGGCTCTAAGGACTTGCAGGGTCCTAGTTGCTGGCAGCTTTAGTTTTGGAAGGATCCAGCATAGTTTGTATATTCCTGGCTTGGCACTGCCCTGCCTGCCAGGCCAAGTGGCCACAAATGAAGGCCATTTTCCATGGGAAAAAGAAGTCCTTTCCCCAGGGTCTCAGGAATATGTTCAAGGTGGCGTTTGAGGCTCTAAGTACTTCCAGGGCCCTAGTTGCTGCCAGCTTTTCTTTTGGAAAAATCCAGCAACGATTGCATCATTCTAGCTAGGCTCCCACTTTCTGCCAGGGTGAGTGGCTGCCAAGGGAGGCCATTTGCCATGGGAAAAAGAAGTCCTTTCCCCAGGGTCTGGGTGTCAGATGAAAGGTGGCCTTTGGGGTTCTGAGGACTTGTAGGGTAGTACTTACTGGCTAGAGTAGAGGAAATGGATTCTATTTGAATATCTGTCTAGAGGCTTTGCCCCACAGGTCCTGGTTGTCCTTGATGGGCTGCAGCTGTGAGCATTGAAGAGAACTGGGATAAAAGGGGGCGGCGTAGCCATTCAGGGAGAGCCTTGAAGGAGCCCTGAACTGGGAAAGAACAGCAGGCAGAAGAAAGCGTCTGTGCTGTGAAGATCTGCAGCCATAAGAACACACCGAGGAGGTATGGACTTTAGCAATCTGAGAACAGCATGATGGGACTCTAGAGAAATAGAACAACAACAAGTGGCAGCTTTAGATTTGGAGCAATCCAGCAAAGCTTGCAAATTTCTTGCTGGGCACCACCCTCTTGGTCAGGGCGAGTGGCCAGAAATGGAGGCCATTTTCCATGGGGAAAACGAAGTCATTGGCCCAGGCTCTGGGTGTCAGATGACAGGTGGCATCTGGGGCTCTAAGGACTTGCAGGGTCCTAGTTGCTGGCAGCTTTAGTTTTGGAAGGATCCAGCAGAGTTTGTAGATTCCTGGCTTGGCACTGCCCTGCCTGCCAGGCCAAGTGGCCACAAATGAAGGCCATTTTCCATGGGAAAAAGAAGTCCTTTCCCCAGGGTCTCAGGAATATGTTCAAGGTGGCGTTTGAGGCTCTAAGTACTTCCAGGGCCCTAGTTGCTGCCAGCTTTTCTTTTGGAAAAATCCAGCAATGATTGCATCATTCTAGCTAGGCTCCCACTTTCTGCCAGGGTGAGTGGCTGCCAAGGGAGGCCATTTGCCATGGGAAAAAGAAGTCCTTTCCCCAGGGTCTGGGTGTCAGATGAAAGGTGGCCTTTGGGGTTCTGAGGACTTGTAGGGTAGTACTTACTGGCTAGAGTAGAGGAAATGGATTCTATTTGAATATCTGTCTAGAGGCTTTGCCCCACAGGTCCTGGTTGTCCTTGATGGGCTGCAGCTGTGAGCATTGAAGAGAACTGGGATAAAAGGGGGCGGCGTAGCCATTCAGGGAGAGCCTTGAAGGAGCCCTGAACTGGGAAAGAACAGCATGCAGAAGAAAGCGTCTGTGCTGTGAAGATCTGCAGCCATAAGAACACACCGAGGAGGTATGGACTTTAGCAATCTGAGAACAGCATGATGGGACTCTAGAGAAATAGAACAACAACAAGTGGCAGCTTTAGATTTGGAGCAATCCAGCAAAGCTTGCAAATTTCTTGCTGGGCACCACCCTCTTGGTCAGGGCGAGTGGCCAGAAATGGAGGCCATTTTCCATGGGGAAAACGAAGTCATTGGCCCAGGCTCTGGGTGTCAGATGAAAGGTGGCGTCTGGGGCTCTAAGGACTTGCAGGGTCCTAGTTGCTGGCAGCTTTAGTTTTGGAAGGATCCAGCAGAGTTTGTAGATTCCTGGCTTGGCACTGCCCTGCCTGCCAGGCCAAGTGGCCACAAATGAAGGCCATTTTCCATGGGAAAAAGAAGTCCTTTCCCCAGGGTCTCAGTAATATGTTCAAGGTGGCGTTTGAGGCTCTAAGTACTTCCAGGGCCCTAGTTGCTGCCAGCTTTTCTTTTGGAAAAATCCAGCAACGATTGCATCATTCTAGCTAGGCTCCCACTTTCTGCCAGGGTGAGTGGCTGCCAAGGGAGGCCATTTGCCATGGGAAAAAGAAGTCCTTTCCCCAGGGTCTGGGTGTCAGATGAAAGGTGGCCTTTGGGGTTCTGAGGACTTGTAGGGTAGTACTTACTGGCTAGAGTAGAGGAAATGGATTCTATTTGAATATCTGTCTAGAGGCTTTGCCCCACAGGTCCTGGTTGTCCTTGATGGGCTGCAGCTGTGAGCATTGAAGAGAACTGGGATAAAAGGGGGCGGCGTAGCCATTCAGGGAGAGCCTTGAAGGAGCCCTGAACTGGGAAAGAACAGCATGCAGAAGAAAGCGTCTGTGCTGTGAAGATCTGCAGCCATAAGAACACACCGAGGAGGTATGGACTTTAGCAATCTGAGAACAGCATGATGGGACTCTAGAGAAATAGAACAACAACAAGTGGCAGCTTTAGATTTGGAGCAATCCAGCAAAGCTTGCAAATTTCTTGCTGGGCACCACCCTCTTGGTCAGGGCGAGTGGCCAGAAATGGAGGCCATTTTCCATGGGGAAAACGAAGTCATTGGCCCAGGCTCTGGGTGTCAGATGACAGGTGGCATCTGGGGCTCTAAGGACTTGCAGGGTCCTAGTTGCTGGCAGCTTTAGTTTTGGAAGGATCCAGCAGAGTTTGTAGATTCCTGGCTTGGCACTGCCCTGCCTGCCAGGCCAAGTGGCCACAAATGAAGGCCATTTTCCATGGGAAAAAGAAGTCCTTTCCCCAGGGTCTCAGGAATATGTTCAAGGTGGCGTTTGAGGCTCTAAGTACTTCCAGGGCCCTAGTTGCTGCCAGCTTTTCTTTTGGAAAAATCCAGCAACGATTGCATCATTCTAGCTAGGCTCCCACTTTCTGCCAGGGTGAGTGGCTGCCAAGGGAGGCCATTTGCCATGGGAAAAAGAAGTCCTTTCCCCAGGGTCTGGGTGTCAGATGAAAGGTGGCCTTTGGGGTTCTGAGGACTTGTAGGGTAGTACTTACTGGCTAGAGTAGAGGAAATGGATTCTATTTGAATATCTGTCTAGAGGCTTTGCCCCACAGGTCCTGGTTGTCCTTGATGGGCTGCAGCTGTGAGCATTGAAGAGAACTGGGATAAAAGGGGGCGGCGTAGCCATTCAGGGAGAGCCTTGAAGGAGCCCTGAACTGGGAAAGAACAGCATGCAGAAGAAAGCGTCTGTGCTGTGAAGATCTGCAGCC
This sequence comes from Agelaius phoeniceus, assembly GCF_051311805.1. NCBI lineage: Eukaryota > Metazoa > Chordata > Aves > Passeriformes > Icteridae > Agelaius > Agelaius phoeniceus. The sequence goes on from NC_135284.1 coordinate 12,470,204, forward strand.
ATAAGAACACACCGAGGAGGTATGGACTTTAGCAATCTGAGAACAGCATGATGGGACTCTAGAGAAATAGAACAACAACAAGTGGCAGCTTTAGATTTGGAGCAATCCAGCAAAGCTTGCAAATTTCTTGCTGGGCACCACCCTCTTGGTCAGGGCGAGTGGCCAGAAATGGAGGCCATTTTCCATGGGGAAAACGAAGTCATTGGCCCAGGCTCTGGGTGTCAGATGAAAGGTGGCGTCTGGGGCTCTAAGGACTTGCAGGGTCCTAGTTGCTGGCAGCTTTAGTTTTGGAAGGATCCAGCAGAGTTTGTATATTCCTGGCTTGGCACTGCCCTGCCTGCCAGGCCAAGTGGCCACAAATGAAGGCCATTTTCCATGGGAAAAAGAAGTCCTTTCCCCAGGGTCTCAGTAATATGTTCAAGGTGGCGTTTGAGGCTCTAAGTACTTCCAGGGCCCTAGTTGCTGCCAGCTTTTCTTTTGGAAAAATCCAGCAACGATTGCATCATTCTAGCTAGGCTCCCACTTTCTGCCAGGGTGAGTGGCTGCCAAGGGAGGCCATTTGCCATGGGAAAAAGAAGTCCTTTCCCCAGGGTCTGGGTGTCAGATGAACGGTGGCCTTTGGGGTTCTGAGGACTTGTAGGGTAGTACTTACTGGCTAGAGTAGAGGAAATGGATTCTATTTGAATATCTGTCTAGAGGCTTTGCCCCACAGGTCCTGGTTGTCCTTGATGGGCTGCAGCTGTGAGCATTGAAGAGAACTGGGATAAAAGGGGGCGGCGTAGCCATTCAGGGAGAGCCTTGAAGGAGCCCTGAACTGGGAAAGAACAGCATGCAGAAGAAAGCGTCTGTGCTGTGAAGATCTGCAGCCATAAGAACACACCGAGGAGGTATGGACTTTAGCAATCTGAGAACAGCATGATGGGACTCTAGAGAAATAGAACAACAACAAGTGGCAGCTTTAGATTTGGAGCAATCCAGCAAAGCTTGCAAATTTCTTGCTGGGCACCACCCTCTTGGTCAGGGTGAGTGGCCAGAAATGGAGGCCATTTTCCATGGGGAAAACGAAGTCATTGGCCCAGGCTCTGGGTGTCAGATGACAGGTGGCATCTGGGGCTCTAAGGACTTGCAGGGTCCTAGTTGCTGGCAGCTTTAGTTTTGGAAGGATCCAGCAGAGTTTGTAGATTCCTGGCTTGGCACTGCCCTGCCTGCCAGGCCAAGTGGCCACAAATGAAGGCCATTTTCCATGGGAAAAAGAAGTCCTTTCCCCAGGGTCTCAGGAATATGTTCAAGGTGGCGTTTGAGGCTCTAAGTACTTCCAGGGCCCTAGTTGCTGCCAGCTTTTCTTTTGGAAAAATCCAGCAATGATTGCATCATTCTAGCTAGGCTCCCACTTTCTGCCAGGGTGAGTGGCTGCCAAGGGAGGCCATTTGCCATGGGAAAAAGAAGTCCTTTCCCCAGGGTCTGGGTGTCAGATGAAAGGTGGCCTTTGGGGTTCTGAGGACTTGTAGGGTAGTACTTACTGGCTAGAGTAGAGGAAATGGATTCTATTTGAATATCTGTCTAGAGGCTTTGCCCCACAGGTCCTGGTTGTCCTTGATGGGCTGCAGCTGTGAGCATTGAAGAGAACTGGGATAAAAGGGGGCGGCGTAGCCATTCAGGGAGAGCCTTGAAGGAGCCCTGAACTGGGAAAGAACAGCATGCAGAAGAAAGCGTCTGTGCTGTGATGATCTGCAGCCATAAGAACACACCGAGGAGGTATGGACTTTAGCAATCTGAGAACAGCATGATGGGACTCTAGAGAAATAGAACAACAACAAGTGGCAGCTTTAGATTTGGAGCAATCCAGCAAAGCTTGCAAATTTCTTGCTGGGCACCACCCTCTTGGTCAGGGCGAGTGGCCAGAAATGGAGGCCATTTTCCATGGGGAAAACGAAGTCATTGGCCCAGGCTCTGGGTGTCAGATGAAAGGTGGCGTCTGGGGCTCTAAGGACTTGCAGGGTCCTAGTTGCTGGCAGCTTTCGTTCTGGAAGGATCCAGCAGAGTTTGTATATTCCTGGCTTGGCACTGCCCTGCCTGCCAGGCCAAGTGGCCACAAATGAAGGCCATTTTCCATGGGAAAAAGAAGTCCTTTCCCCAGGGTCTCAGTAATATGTTCAAGGTGGCGTTTGAGGCTCTAAGTACTTCCAGGGCCCTAGTTGCTGCCAGCTTTTCTTTTGGAAAAATCCAGCAACGATTGCATCATTCTAGCTAGGCTCCCACTTTCTGCCAGGGTGAGTGGCTGCCAAGGGAGGCCATTTGCCATGGGAAAAAGAAGTCCTTTCCCCAGGGTCTGGGTGTCAGATGAAAGGTGGCCTTTGGGGTTCTGAGGACTTGTAGGGTAGTACTTACTGGCTAGAGTAGAGGAAATGGATTCTATTTGAATATCTGTCTAGAGGCTTTGCCCCACAGGTCCTGGTTGTCCTTGATGGGCTGCAGCTGTGAGCATTGAAGAGAACTGGGATAAAAGGGGGCGGCGTAGCCATTCAGGGAGAGCCTTGAAGGAGCCCTGAACTGGGAAAGAACAGCATGCAGAAGAAAGCGTCTGTGCTGTGAAGATCTGCAGCCATAAGAACACACCGAGGAGGTATGGACTTTAGCAATCTGAGAACAGCATGATGGGACTCTAGAGAAATAGAACAACAACAAGTGGCAGCTTTAGATTTGGAGCAATCCAGCAAAGCTTGCAAATTTCTTGCTGGGCACCACCCTCTTGGTCAGGGCGAGTGGCCAGAAATGGAGGCCATTTTCCATGGGGAAAACGAAGTCATTGGCCCAGGCTCTGGGTGTCAGATGAAAGGTGGCGTCTGGGGCTCTAAGGACTTGCAGGGTCCTAGTTGCTGGCAGCTTTAGTTTTGGAAGGATCCAGCAGAGTTTGTAGATTCCTGGCTTGGCACTGCCCTGCCTGCCAGGCCAAGTGGCCACAAATGAAGGCCATTTTCCATGGGAAAAAGAAGTCCTTTCCCCAGGGTCTCAGTAATATGTTCAAGGTGGCGTTTGAGGCTCTAAGTACTTCCAGGGCCCTAGTTGCTGCCAGCTTTTCTTTTGGAAAAATCCAGCAACGATTGCATCATTCTAGCTAGGCTCCCACTTTCTGCCAGGGTGAGTGGCTGCCAAGGGAGGCCATTTGCCATGGGAAAAAGAAGTCCTTTCCCCAGGGTCTGGGTGTCAGATGAAAGGTGGCCTTTGGGGTTCTGAGGACTTGTAGGGTAGTACTTACTGGCTAGAGTAGAGGAAATGGATTCTATTTGAATATCTGTCTAGAGGCTTTGCCCCACAGGTCCTGGTTGTCCTTGATGGGCTGCAGCTGTGAGCATTGAAGAGAACTGGGATAAAAGGGGGCGGCGTAGCCATTCAGGGAGAGCCTTGAAGGAGCCCTGAACTGGGAAAGAACAGCATGCAGAAGAAAGCGTCTGTGCTGTGAAGATCTGCAGCCATAAGAACACACCGAGGAGGTATGGACTTTAGCAATCTGAGAACAGCATGATGGGACTCTAGAGAAATAGAACAACAACAAGTGGCAGCTTTAGATTTGGAGCAATCCAGCAAAGCTTGCAAATTTCTTGCTGGGCACCACCCTCTTGGTCAGGGCGAGTGGCCAGAAATGGAGGCCATTTTCCATGGGGAAAACGAAGTCATTGGCCCAGGCTCTGGGTGTCAGATGAAAGGTGGCGTCTGGGGCTCTAAGGACTTGCAGGGTCCTAGTTGCTGGCAGCTTTAGTTTTGGAAGGATCCAGCAGAGTTTGTATATTCCTGGCTTGGCACTGCCCTGCCTGCCAGGCCAAGTGGCCACAAATGAAGGCCATTTTCCATGGGAAAAAGAAGTCCTTTCCCCAGGGTCTCAGTAATATGTTCAAGGTGGCGTTTGAGGCTCTAAGTACTTCCAGGGCCCTAGTTGCTGCCAGCTTTTCTTTTGGAAAAATCCAGCAACGATTGCATCATTCTAGCTAGGCTCCCACTTTCTGCCAGGGTGAGTGGCTGCCAAGGGAGGCCATTTGCCATGGGAAAAAGAAGTCCTTTCCCCAGGGTCTGGGTGTCAGATGAACGGTGGCCTTTGGGGTTCTGAGGACTTGTAGGGTAGTACTTACTGGCTAGAGTAGAGGAAATGGATTCTATTTGAATATCTGTCTAGAGGCTTTGCCCCACAGGTCCTGGTTGTCCTTGATGGGCTGCAGCTGTGAGCATTGAAGAGAACTGGGATAAAAGGGGGCGGCGTAGCCATTCAGGGAGAGCCTTGAAGGAGCCCTGAACTGGGAAAGAACAGCATGCAGAAGAAAGCGTCTGTGCTGTGAAGATCTGCAGCCATAAGAACACACCGAGGAGGTATGGACTTTAGCAATCTGAGAACAGCATGATGGGACTCTAGAGAAATAGAACAACAACAAGTGGCAGCTTTAGATTTGGAGCAATCCAGCAAAGCTTGCAAATTTCTTGCTGGGCACCACCCTCTTGGTCAGGGCGAGTGGCCAGAAATGGAGGCCATTTTCCATGGGGAAAACGAAGTCATTGGCCCAGGCTCTGGGTGTCAGATGACAGGTGGCATCTGGGGCTCTAAGGACTTGCAGGGTCCTAGTTGCTGGCAGCTTTAGTTTTGGAAGGATCCAGCAGAGTTTGTAGATTCCTGGCTTGGCACTGCCCTGCCTGCCAGGCCAAGTGGCCACAAATGAAGGCCATTTTCCATGGGAAAAAGAAGTCCTTTCCCCAGGGTCTCAGGAATATGTTCAAGGTGGCGTTTGAGGCTCTAAGTACTTCCAGGGCCCTAGTTGCTGCCAGCTTTTCTTTTGGAAAAATCCAGCAACGATTGCATCATTCTAGCTAGGCTCCCACTTTCTGCCAGGGTGAGTGGCTGCCAAGGGAGGCCATTTGCCATGGGAAAAAGAAGTCCTTTCCCCAGGGTCTGGGTGTCAGATGAAAGGTGGCCTTTGGGGTTCTGAGGACTTGTAGGGTAGTACTTACTGGCTAGAGTAGAGGAAATGGATTCTATTTGAATATCTGTCTAGAGGCTTTGCCCCACAGGTCCTGGTTGTCCTTGATGGGCTGCAGCTGTGAGCATTGAAGAGAACTGGGATAAAAGGGGGCGGCGTAGCCATTCAGGGAGAGCCTTGAAGGAGCCCTGAACTGGGAAAGAACAGCATGCAGAAGAAAGCGTCTGTGCTGTGAAGATCTGCAGCCATAAGAACACACCGAGGAGGTATGGACTTTAGCAATCTGAGAACAGCATGATGGGACTCTAGAGAAATAGAACAACAACAAGTGGCAGCTTTAGATTTGGAGCAATCCAGCAAAGCTTGCAAATTTCTTGCTGGGCACCACCCTCTTGGTCAGGGCGAGTGGCCAGAAATGGAGGCCATTTTCCATGGGGAAAACGAAGTCATTGGCCCAGGCTCTGGGTGTCAGATGAAAGGTGGCGTCTGGGGCTCTAAGGACTTGCAGGGTCCTAGTTGCTGGCAGCTTTAGTTTTGGAAGGATCCAGCAGAGTTTGTAGATTCCTGGCTTGGCACTGCCCTGCCTGCCAGGCCAAGTGGCCACAAATGAAGGCCATTTTCCATGGGAAAAAGAAGTCCTTTCCCCAGGGTCTCAGTAATATGTTCAAGGTGGCGTTTGAGGCTCTAAGTACTTCCAGGGCCCTAGTTGCTGCCAGCTTTTCTTTTGGAAAAATCCAGCAACGATTGCATCATTCTAGCTAGGCTCCCACTTTCTGCCAGGGTGAGTGGCTGCCAAGGGAGGCCATTTGCCATGGGAAAAAGAAGTCCTTTCCCCAGGGTCTGGGTGTCAGATGAAAGGTGGCCTTTGGGGTTCTGAGGACTTGTAGGGTAGTACTTACTGGCTAGAGTAGAGGAAATGGATTCTATTTGAATATCTGTCTAGAGGCTTTGCCCCACAGGTCCTGGTTGTCCTTGATGGGCTGCAGCTGTGAGCATTGAAGAGAACTGGGATAAAAGGGGGCGGCGTAGCCATTCAGGGAGAGCCTTGAAGGAGCCCTGAACTGGGAAAGAACAGCATGCAGAAGAAAGCGTCTGTGCTGTGAAGATCTGCAGCCATAAGAACACACCGAGGAGGTATGGACTTTAGCAATCTGAGAACAGCATGATGGGACTCTAGAGAAATAGAACAACAACAAGTGGCAGCTTTAGATTTGGAGCAATCCAGCAAAGCTTGCAAATTTCTTGCTGGGCACCACCCTCTTGGTCAGGGCGAGTGGCCAGAAATGGAGGCCATTTTCCATGGGGAAAACGAAGTCATTGGCCCAGGCTCTGGGTGTCAGATGAAAGGTGGCGTCTGGGGCTCTAAGGACTTGCAGGGTCCTAGTTGCTGGCAGCTTTAGTTTTGGAAGGATCCAGCAGAGTTTGTATATTCCTGGCTTGGCACTGCCCTGCCTGCCAGGCCAAGTGGCCACAAATGAAGGCCATTTTCCATGGGAAAAAGAAGTCCTTTCCCCAGGGTCTCAGTAATATGTTCAAGGTGGCGTTTGAGGCTCTAAGTACTTCCAGGGCCCTAGTTGCTGCCAGCTTTTCTTTTGGAAAAATCCAGCAACGATTGCATCATTCTAGCTAGGCTCCCACTTTCTGCCAGGGTGAGTGGCTGCCAAGGGAGGCCATTTGCCATGGGAAAAAGAAGTCCTTTCCCCAGGGTCTGGGTGTCAGATGAACGGTGGCCTTTGGGGTTCTGAGGACTTGTAGGGTAGTACTTACTGGCTAGAGTAGAGGAAATGGATTCTATTTGAATATCTGTCTAGAGGCTTTGCCCCACAGGTCCTGGTTGTCCTTGATGGGCTGCAGCTGTGAGCATTGAAGAGAACTGGGATAAAAGGGGGCGGCGTAGCCATTCAGGGAGAGCCTTGAAGGAGCCCTGAACTGGGAAAGAACAGCATGCAGAAGAAAGCGTCTGTGCTGTGAAGATCTGCAGCCATAAGAACACACCGAGGAGGTATGGACTTTAGCAATCTGAGAACAGCATGATGGGACTCTAGAGAAATAGAACAACAACAAGTGGCAGCTTTAGATTTGGAGCAATCCAGCAAAGCTTGCAAATTTCTTGCTGGGCACCACCCTCTTGGTCAGGGCGAGTGGCCAGAAATGGAGGCCATTTTCCATGGGGAAAACGAAGTCATTGGCCCAGGCTCTGGGTGTCAGATGACAGGTGGCATCTGGGGCTCTAAGGACTTGCAGGGTCCTAGTTGCTGGCAGCTTTAGTTTTGGAAGGATCCAGCAGAGTTTGTAGATTCCTGGCTTGGCACTGCCCTGCCTGCCAGGCCAAGTGGCCACAAATGAAGGCCATTTTCCATGGGAAAAAGAAGTCCTTTCCCCAGGGTCTCAGGAATATGTTCAAGGTGGCGTTTGAGGCTCTAAGTACTTCCAGGGCCCTAGTTGCTGCCAGCTTTTCTTTTGGAAAAATCCAGCAATGATTGCATCATTCTAGCTAGGCTCCCACTTTCTGCCAGGGTGAGTGGCTGCCAAGGGAGGCCATTTGCCATGGGAAAAAGAAGTCCTTTCCCCAGGGTCTGGGTGTCAGATGAAAGGTGGCCTTTGGGGTTCTGAGGACTTGTAGGGTAGTACTTACTGGCTAGAGTAGAGGAAATGGATTCTATTTGAATATCTGTCTAGAGGCTTTGCCCCACAGGTCCTGGTTGTCCTTGATGGGCTGCAGCTGTGAGCATTGAAGAGAACTGGGATAAAAGGGGGCGGCGTAGCCATTCAGGGAGAGCCTTGAAGGAGCCCTGAACTGGGAAAGAACAGCATGCAGAAGAAAGCGTCTGTGCTGTGAAGATCTGCAGCCATAAGAACACACCGAGGAGGTATGGACTTTAGCAATCTGAGAACAGCATGATGGGACTCTAGAGAAATAGAACAACAACAAGTGGCAGCTTTAGATTTGGAGCAATCCAGCAAAGCTTGCAAATTTCTTGCTGGGCACCACCCTCTTGGTAAGGGCGAGTGGCCAGAAATGGAGGCCATTTTCCATGGGGAAAACGAAGTCATTGGCCCAGGCTCTGGGTGTCAGATGAAAGGTGGCGTCTGGGGCTCTAAGGACTTGCAGGGTCCTAGTTGCTGGCAGCTTTCGTTCTGGAAGGATCCAGCAGAGTTTGTAGATTCCTGGCTTGGCACTGCCCTGCCTGCCAGGCCAAGTGGCCACAAATGAAGGCCATTTTCCATGGGAAAAAGATGTCCTTTCCCCAGGGTCTCAGGAATATGTTCAAGGTGGCGTTTAAAGCTCTAAGTACTTCCAGGGCCCTAGTTGCTGCCAGCTTTTCTTTTGGAAAAATCCAGCAACGATTGCATCATTCTAGCTAGGCTCCCACTTTCTGCCAGGGTGAGTGGCTGCCAAGGGAGGCCATTTGCCATGGGAAAAAGAAGTCCTTTCCCCAGGGTCTGGGTGTCAGATGAAAGGTGGCCTTTGGGGTTCTGAGGACTTGTAGGGTAGTACTTACTGGCTAGAGTAGAGGAAATGGATTCTATTTGAATATCTGTCTAGAGGCTTTGCCCCACAGGTCCTGGTTGTCCTTGATGGGCTGCAGCTGTGAGCATTGAAGAGAACTGGGATAAAAGGGGGCGGCTTAGCCATTCAGGGAGAGCCTTGAAGGAGCCCTGAACTGGGAAAGAACAGCATGCAGAAGAAAGCGTCTGTGCTGTGAAGATCTGCAGCCATAAGAACACACCGAGGAGGTATGGACTTTAGCAATCTGAGAACAGCATGATGGGACTCTAGAGAAATAGAACAACAACAAGTGGCAGCTTTAGATTTGGAGCAATCCAGCAAAGCTTGCAAATTTCTTGCTGGGCACCACCCTCTTGGTCAGGGCGAGTGGCCAGAAATGGAGGCCATTTTCCATGGGGAAAACGAAGTCATTGGCCCAGGCTCTGGGTGTCAGATGAAAGGTGGCGTCTGGGGCTCTAAGGACTTGCAGGGTCCTAGTTGCTGGCAGCTTTAGTTTTGGAAGGATCCAGCACAGTTTGTATATTCCTGGCTTGGCACTGCCCTGCCTGCCAGGCCAAGTGGCCACAAATGAAGGCCATTTTCCATGGGAAAAAGAAGTCCTTTCCCCAGGGTCTCAGTAATATGTTCAAGGTGGCGTTTGAGGCTCTAAGTACTTCCAGGGCCCTAGTTGCTGCCAGCTTTTCTTTTGGAAAAATCCAGCAACGATTGCATCATTCTAGCTAGGCTCCCACTTTCTGCCAGGGTGAGTGGCTGCCAAGGGAGGCCATTTGCCATGGGAAAAAGAAGTCCTTTCCCCAGGGTCTGGGTGTCAGATGAACGGTGGCCTTTGGGGTTCTGAGGACTTGTAGGGTAGTACTTACTGGCTAGAGTAGAGGAAATGGATTCTATTTGAATATCTGTCTAGAGGCTTTGCCCCACAGGTCCTGGTTGTCCTTGATGGGCTGCAGCTGTGAGCATTGAAGAGAACTGGGATAAAAGGGGGCGGCGTAGCCATTCAGGGAGAGCCTTGAAGGAGCCCTGAACTGGGAAAGAACAGCATGCAGAAGAAAGCGTCTGTGCTGTGAAGATCTGCAGCCATAAGAACACACCGAGGAGGTATGGACTTTAGCAATCTGAGAACAGCATGATGGGACTCTAGAGAAATAGAACAACAACAAGTGGCAGCTTTAGATTTGGAGCAATCCAGCAAAGCTTGCAAATTTCTTGCTGGGCACCACCCTCTTGGTCAGGGTGAGTGGCCAGAAATGGAGGCCATTTTCCATGGGGAAAACGAAGTCATTGGCCCAGGCTCTGGGTGTCAGATGACAGGTGGCATCTGGGGCTCTAAGGACTTGCAGGGTCCTAGTTGCTGGCAGCTTTAGTTTTGGAAGGATCCAGCAGAGTTTGTAGATTCCTGGCTTGGCACTGCCCTGCCTGCCAGGCCAAGTGGCCACAAATGAAGGCCATTTTCCATGGGAAAAAGAAGTCCTTTCCCCAGGGTCTCAGGAATATGTTCAAGGTGGCGTTTGAGGCTCTAAGTACTTCCAGGGCCCTAGTTGCTGCCAGCTTTTCTTTTGGAAAAATCCAGCAATGATTGCATCATTCTAGCTAGGCTCCCACTTTCTGCCAGGGTGAGTGGCTGCCAAGGGAGGCCATTTGCCATGGGAAAAAGAAGTCCTTTCCCCAGGGTCTGGGTGTCAGATGAAAGGTGGCCTTTGGGGTTCTGAGGACTTGTAGGGTAGTACTTACTGGCTAGAGTAGAGGAAATGGATTCTATTTGAATATCTGTCTAGAGGCTTTGCCCCACAGGTCCTGGTTGTCCTTGATGGGCTGCAGCTGTGAGCATTGAAGAGAACTGGGATAAAAGGGGGCGGCGTAGCCATTCAGGGAGAGCCTTGAAGGAGCCCTGAACTGGGAAAGAACAGCATGCAGAAGAAAGCGTCTGTGCTGTGAAGATCTGCAGCCATAAGAACACACCGAGGAGGTATGGACTTTAGCAATCTGAGAACAGCATGATGGGACTCTAGAGAAATAGAACAACAACAAGTGGCAGCTTTAGATTTGGAGCAATCCAGCAAAGCTTGCAAATTTCTTGCTGGGCACCACCCTCTTGGTCAGGGCGAGTGGCCAGAAATGGAGGCCATTTTCCATGGGGAAAACGAAGTCATTGGCCCAGGCTCTGGGTGTCAGATGAAAGGTGGCGTCTGGGGCTCTAAGGACTTGCAGGGTCCTAGTTGCTGGCAGCTTTAGTTTTGGAAGGATCCAGCAGAGTTTGTAGATTCCTGGCTTGGCACTGCCCTGCCTGCCAGGCCAAGTGGCCACAAATGAAGGCCATTTTCCATGGGAAAAAGAAGTCCTTTCCCCAGGGTCTCAGGAATATGTTCAAGGTGGCGTTTGAGGCTCTAAGTACTTCCAGGGCCCTAGTTGCTGCCAGCTTTTCTTTTGGAAAAATCCAGCAACGATTGCATCATTCTAGCTAGGCTCCCACTTTCTGCCAGGGTGAGTGGCTGCCAAGGGAGGCCATTTGCCATGGGAAAAAGAAGTCCTTTCCCCAGGGTCTGGGTGTCAGATGAAAGGTGGCCTTTGGGGTTCTGAGGACTTGTAGGGTAGTACTTACTGGCTAGAGTAGAGGAAATGGATTCTATTTGAATATCTGTCTAGAGGCTTTGCCCCACAGGTCCTGGTTGTCCTTGATGGGCTGCAGCTGTGAGCATTGAAGAGAACTGGGATAAAAGGGGGCGGCGTAGCCATTCAGGGAGAGCCTTGAAGGAGCCCTGAACTGGGAAAGAACAGCATGCAGAAGAAAGCGTCTGTGCTGTGATGATCTGCAGCCATAAGAACACACCGAGGAGGTATGGACTTTAGCAATCTGAGAACAGCATGATGGGACTCTAGAGAAATAGAACAACAACAAGTGGCAGCTTTAGATTTGGAGCAATCCAGCAAAGCTTGCAAATTTCTTGCTGGGCACCACCCTCTTGGTCAGGGCGAGTGGCCAGAAATGGAGGCCATTTTCCATGGGGAAAACGAAGTCATTGGCCCAGGCTCTGGGTGTCAGATGACAGGTGGCATCTGGGGCTCTAAGGACTTGCAGGGTCCTAGTTGCTGGCAGCTTTAGTTTTGGAAGGATCCAGCAGAGTTTGTAGATTCCTGGCTTGGCACTGCCCTGCCTGCCAGGCCAAGTGGCCACAAATGAAGGCCATTTTCCATGGGAAAAAGATGTCCTTTCCCCAGGGTCTCAGGAATATGTTCAAGGTGGCGTTTGAGGCTCTAAGTACTTCCAGGGCCCTAGTTGCTGCCAGCTTTTCTTTTGGAAAAATCCAGCAACGATTGCATCATTCTAGCTAGGCTCCCACTTTCTGCCAGGGTGAGTGGCTGCCAAGGGAGGCCATTTGCCATGGGAAAAAGAAGTCCTTTCCCCAGGGTCTGGGTGTCAGATGAAAGGTGGCCTTTGGGGTTCTGAGGACTTGTAGGGTAGTACTTACTGGCTAGAGTAGAGGAAATGGATTCTATTTGAATATCTGTCTAGAGGCTTTGCCCCACAGGTCCTGGTTGTCCTTGATGGGCTGCAGCTGTGAGCATTGAAGAGAACTGGGATAAAAGGGGGCGGCGTAGCCATTCAGGGAGAGCCTTGAAGGAGCCCTGAACTGGGAAAGAACAGCATGCAGAAGAAAGCGTCTGTGCTGTGAAGATCTGCAGCCATAAGAACACACCGAGGAGGTATGGACTTTAGCAATCTGAGAACAGCATGATGGGACTCTAGAGAAATAGAACAACAACAAGTGGCAGCTTTAGATTTGGAGCAATCCAGCAAAGCTTGCAAATTTCTTGCTGGGCACCACCCTCTTGGTAAGGGCGAGTGGCCAGAAATGGAGGCCATTTTCCATGGGGAAAACGAAGTCATTGGCCCAGGCTCTGGGTGTCAGATGAAAGGTGGCGTCTGGGGCTCTAAGGACTTGCAGGGTCCTAGTTGCTGGCAGCTTTCGTTCTGGAAGGATCCAGCAGAGTTTGTAGATTCCTGGCTTGGCACTGCCCTGCCTGCCAGGCCAAGTGGCCACAAATGAAGGCCATTTTCCATGGGAAAAACAAGTCCTTTCCCCAGGGTCTCAGGAATATGTTCAAGGTGGCGTTTAAAGCTCTAAGTACTTCCAGGGCCCTAGTTGCTGCCAGCTTTTCTTTTGGAAAAATCCAGCAACGATTGCATCATTCTAGCTAGGCTCCCACTTTCTGCCAGGGTGAGTGGCTGCCAAGGGAGGCCATTTGCCATGGGAAAAAGAAGTCCTTTCCCCAGGGTCTGGGTGTCAGATGAAAGGTGGCCTTTGGGGTTCTGAGGACTTGTAGGGTAGTACTTACTGGCTAGAGTAGAGGAAATGGATTCTATTTGAATATCTGTCTAGAGGCTTTGCCCCACAGGTCCTGGTTGTCCTTGATGGGCTGCAGCTGTGAGCATTGAAGAGAACTGGGATAAAAGGGGGCGGCGTAGCCATTCAGGGAGAGCCTTGAAGGAGCCCTGAACTGGGAAAGAACAGCATGCAGAAGAAAGCGTCTGTGCTGTGAAGATCTGCAGCCATAAGAACACACCGAGGAGGTATGGACTTTAGCAATCTGAGAACAGCATGATGGGACTCTAGAGAAATAGAACAACAACAAGTGGCAGCTTTAGATTTGGAGCAATCCAGCAAAGCTTGCAAATTTCTTGCTGGGCACCACCCTCTTGGTCAGGGCGAGTGGCCAGAAATGGAGGCCATTTTCCATGGGGAAAACGAAGTCATTGGCCCAGGCTCTGGGTGTCAGATGAAAGGTGGCGTCTGGGGCTCTAAGGACTTGCAGGGTCCTAGTTGCTGGCAGCTTTCGTTCTGGAAGGATCCAGCAGAGTTTGTAGATTCCTGGCTTGGCACTGCCCTGCCTGCCAGGCCAAGTGGCCACAAATGAAGGCCATTTTCCATGGGAAAAAGAAGTCCTTTCCCCAGGGTCTCAGGAATATGTTCAAGGTGGCGTTTGAGGCTCTAAGTACTTCCAGGGCCCTAGTTGCTGCCAGCTTTTCTTTTGGAAAAATCCAGCAACGATTGCATCATTCTAGCTAGGCTCCCACTTTCTGCCAGGGTGAGTGGCTGCCAAGGGAGGCCATTTGCCATGGGAAAAAGAAGTCCTTTCCCCAGGGTCTGGGTGTCAGATGAACGGTGGCCTTTGGGGTTCTGAGGACTTGTAGGGTAGTACTTACTGGCTAGAGTAGAGGAAATGGATTCTATTTGAATATCTGTCTAGAGGCTTTGCCCCACAGGTCCTGGTTGTCCTTGATGGGCTGCAGCTGTGAGCATTGAAGAGAACTGGGATAAAAGGGGGCGGCGTAGCCATTCAGGGAGAGCCTTGAAGGAGCCCTGAACTGGGAAAGAACAGCATGCAGAAGAAAGCGTCTGTGCTGTGAAGATCTGCAGCCATAAGAACACACCGAGGAGGTATGGACTTTAGCAATCTGAGAACAGCATGATGGGACTCTAGAGAAATAGAACAACAACAAGTGGCAGCTTTAGATTTGGAGCAATCCAGCAAAGCTTGCAAATTTCTTGCTGGGCACCACCCTCTTGGTCAGGGTGAGTGGCCAGAAATGGAGGCCATTTTCCATGGGGAAAACGAAGTCATTGGCCCAGGCTCTGGGTGTCAGATGACAGGTGGCATCTGGGGCTCTAAGGACTTGCAGGGTCCTAGTTGCTGGCAGCTTTAGTTTTGGAAGGATCCAGCAGAGTTTGTAGATTCCTGGCTTGGCACTGCCCTGCCTGCCAGGCCAAGTGGCCACAAATGAAGGCCATTTTCCATGGGAAAAAGAAGTCCTTTCCCCAGGGTCTCAGGAATATGTTCAAGGTGGCGTTTGAGGCTCTAAGTACTTCCAGGGCCCTAGTTGCTGCCAGCTTTTCTTTTGGAAAAATCCAGCAATGATTGCATCATTCTAGCTAGGCTCCCACTTTCTGCCAGGGTGAGTGGCTGCCAAGGGAGGCCATTTGCCATGGGAAAAAGAAGTCCTTTCCCCAGGGTCTGGGTGTCAGATGAAAGGTGGCCTTTGGGGTTCTGAGGACTTGTAGGGTAGTACTTACTGGCTAGAGTAGAGGAAATGGATTCTATTTGAATATCTGTCTAGAGGCTTTGCCCCACAGGTCCTGGTTGTCCTTGATGGGCTGCAGCTGTGAGCATTGAAGAGAACTGGGATAAAAGGGGGCGGCGTAGCCATTCAGGGAGAGCCTTGAAGGAGCCCTGAACTGGGAAAGAACAGCATGCAGAAGAAAGCGTCTGTGCTGTGAAGATCTGCAGCCATAAGAACACACCGAGGAGGTATGGACTTTAGCAATCTGAGAACAGCATGATGGGACTCTAGAGAAATAGAACAACAACAAGTGGCAGCTTTAGATTTGGAGCAATCCAGCAAAGCTTGCAAATTTCTTGCTGGGCACCACCCTCTTGGTCAGGGCGAGTGGCCAGAAATGGAGGCCATTTTCCATGGGGAAAACGAAGTCATTGGCCCAGGCTCTGGGTGTCAGATGAAAGGTGGCGTCTGGGGCTCTAAGGACTTGCAGGGTCCTAGTTGCTGGCAGCTTTAGTTTTGGAAGGATCCAGCAGAGTTTGTAGATTCCTGGCTTGGCACTGCCCTGCCTGCCAGGCCAAGTGGCCACAAATGAAGGCCATTTTCCATGGGAAAAAGAAGTCCTTTCCCCAGGGTCTCAGGAATATGTTCAAGGTGGCGTTTGAGGCTCTAAGTACTTCCAGGGCCCTAGTTGCTGCCAGCTTTTCTTTTGGAAAAATCCAGCAACGATTGCATCATTCTAGCTAGGCTCCCACTTTCTGCCAGGGTGAGTGGCTGCCAAGGGAGGCCATTTGCCATGGGAAAAAGAAGTCCTTTCCCCAGGGTCTGGGTGTCAGATGAAAGGTGGCCTTTGGGGTTCTGAGGACTTGTAGGGTAGTACTTACTGGCTAGAGTAGAGGAAATGGATTCTATTTGAATATCTGTCTAGAGGCTTTGCCCCACAGGTCCTGGTTGTCCTTGATGGGCTGCAGCTGTGAGCATTGAAGAGAACTGGGATAAAAGGGGGCGGCGTAGCCATTCAGGGAGAGCCTTGAAGGAGCCCTGAACTGGGAAAGAACAGCATGCAGAAGAAAGCGTCTGTGCTGTGAAGATCTGCAGCCATAAGAACACACCGAGGAGGTATGGACTTTAGCAATCTGAGAACAGCATGATGGGACTCTAGAGAAATAGAACAACAACAAGTGGCAGCTTTAGATTTGGAGCAATCCAGCAAAGCTTGCAAATTTCTTGCTGGGCACCACCCTCTTGGTCAGGGTGAGTGGCCAGAAATGGAGGCCATTTTCCATGGGGAAAACGAAGTCATTGGCCCAGGCTCTGGGTGTCAGATGACAGGTGGCATCTGGGGCTCTAAGGACTTGCAGGGTCCTAGTTGCTGGCAGCTTTAGTTTTGGAAGGATCCAGCAGAGTTTGTAGATTCCTGGCTTGGCACTGCCCTGCCTGCCAGGCCAAGTGGCCACAAATGAAGGCCATTTTCCATGGGAAAAAGAAGTCCTTTCCCCAGGGTCTCAGGAATATGTTCAAGGTGGCGTTTGAGGCTCTAAGTACTTCCAGGGCCCTAGTTGCTGCCAGCTTTTCTTTTGGAAAAATCCAGCAATGATTGCATCATTCTAGCTAGGCTCCCACTTTCTGCCAGGGTGAGTGGCTGCCAAGGGAGGCCATTTGCCATGGGAAAAAGAAGTCCTTTCCCCAGGGTCTGGGTGTCAGATGAAAGGTGGCCTTTGGGGTTCTGAGGACTTGTAGGGTAGTACTTACTGGCTAGAGTAGAGGAAATGGATTCTATTTGAATATCTGTCTAGAGGCTTTGCCCCACAGGTCCTGGTTGTCCTTGATGGGCTGCAGCTGTGAGCATTGAAGAGAACTGGGATAAAAGGGGGCGGCGTAGCCATTCAGGGAGAGCCTTGAAGGAGCCCTGAACTGGGAAAGAACAGCATGCAGAAGAAAGCGTCTGTGCTGTGAAGATCTGCAGCCATAAGAACACACCGAGGAGGTATGGACTTTAGCAATCTGAGAACAGCATGATGGGACTCTAGAGAAATAGAACAACAACAAGTGGCAGCTTTAGATTTGGAGCAATCCAGCAAAGCTTGCAAATTTCTTGCTGGGCACCACCCTCTTGGTCAGGGCGAGTGGCCAGAAATGGAGGCCATTTTCCATGGGGAAAACGAAGTCATTGGCCCAGGCTCTGGGTGTCAGATGACAGGTGGCATCTGGGGCTCTAAGGACTTGCAGGGTCCTAGTTGCTGGCAGCTTTAGTTTTGGAAGGATCCAGCAGAGTTTGTAGATTCCTGGCTTGGCACTGCCCTGCCTGCCAGGCCAAGTGGCCACAAATGAAGGCCATTTTCCATGGGAAAAAGATGTCCTTTCCCCAGGGTCTCAGGAATATGTTCAAGGTGGCGTTTGAGGCTCTAAGTACTTCCAGGGCCCTAGTTGCTGCCAGCTTTTCTTTTGGAAAAATCCAGCAACGATTGCATCATTCTAGCTAGGCTCCCACTTTCTGCCAGGGTGAGTGGCTGCCAAGGGAGGCCATTTGCCATGGGAAAAAGAAGTCCTTTCCCCAGGGTCTGGGTGTCAGATGAAAGGTGGCCTTTGGGGTTCTGAGGACTTGTAGGGTAGTACTTACTGGCTAGAGTAGAGGAAATGGATTCTATTTGAATATCTGTCTAGAGGCTTTGCCCCACAGGTCCTGGTTGTCCTTGATGGGCTGCAGCTGTGAGCATTGAAGAGAACTGGGATAAAAGGGGGCGGCGTAGCCATTCAGGGAGAGCCTTGAAGGAGCCCTGAACTGGGAAAGAACAGCATGCAGAAGAAAGCGTCTGTGCTGTGAAGATCTGCAGCCATAAGAACACACCGAGGAGGTATGGACTTTAGCAATCTGAGAACAGCATGATGGGACTCTAGAGAAATAGAACAACAACAAGTGGCAGCTTTAGATTTGGAGCAATCCAGCAAAGCTTGCAAATTTCTTGCTGGGCACCACCCTCTTGGTAAGGGCGAGTGGCCAGAAATGGAGGCCATTTTCCATGGGGAAAACGAAGTCATTGGCCCAGGCTCTGGGTGTCAGATGAAAGGTGGCGTCTGGGGCTCTAAGGACTTGCAGGGTCCTAGTTGCTGGCAGCTTTCGTTCTGGAAGGATCCAGCAGAGTTTGTAGATTCCTGGCTTGGCACTGCCCTGCCTGCCAGGCCAAGTGGCCACAAATGAAGGCCATTTTCCATGGGAAAAACAAGTCCTTTCCCCAGGGTCTCAGGAATATGTTCAAGGTGGCGTTTAAAGCTCTAAGTACTTCCAGGGCCCTAGTTGCTGCCAGCTTTTCTTTTGGAAAAATCCAGCAACGATTGCATCATTCTAGCTAGGCTCCCACTTTCTGCCAGGGTGAGTGGCTGCCAAGGGAGGCCATTTGCCATGGGAAAAAGAAGTCCTTTCCCCAGGGTCTGGGTGTCAGATGAAAGGTGGCCTTTGGGGTTCTGAGGACTTGTAGGGTAGTACTTACTGGCTAGAGTAGAGGAAATGGATTCTATTTGAATATCTGTCTAGAGGCTTTGCCCCACAGGTCCTGGTTGTCCTTGATGGGCTGCAGCTGTGAGCATTGAAGAGAACTGGGATAAAAGGGGGCGGCGTAGCCATTCAGGGAGAGCCTTGAAGGAGCCCTGAACTGGGAAAGAACAGCATGCAGAAGAAAGCGTCTGTGCTGTGAAGATCTGCAGCCATAAGAACACACCGAGGAGGTATGGACTTTAGCAATCTGAGAACAGCATGATGGGACTCTAGAGAAATAGAACAACAACAAGTGGCAGCTTTAGATTTGGAGCAATCCAGCAAAGCTTGCAAATTTCTTGCTGGGCACCACCCTCTTGGTCAGGGCGAGTGGCCAGAAATGGAGGCCATTTTCCATGGGGAAAACGAAGTCATTGGCCCAGGCTCTGGGTGTCAGATGAAAGGTGGCGTCTGGGGCTCTAAGGACTTGCAGGGTCCTAGTTGCTGGCAGCTTTCGTTCTGGAAGGATCCAGCAGAGTTTGTAGATTCCTGGCTTGGCACTGCCCTGCCTGCCAGGCCAAGTGGCCACAAATGAAGGCCATTTTCCATGGGAAAAAGAAGTCCTTTCCCCAGGGTCTCAGGAATATGTTCAAGGTGGCGTTTGAGGCTCTAAGTACTTCCAGGGCCCTAGTTGCTGCCAGCTTTTCTTTTGGAAAAATCCAGCAACGATTGCATCATTCTAGCTAGGCTCCCACTTTCTGCCAGGGTGAGTGGCTGCCAAGGGAGGCCATTTGCCATGGGAAAAAGAAGTCCTTTCCCCAGGGTCTGGGTGTCAGATGAACGGTGGCCTTTGGGGTTCTGAGGACTTGTAGGGTAGTACTTACTGGCTAGAGTAGAGGAAATGGATTCTATTTGAATATCTGTCTAGAGGCTTTGCCCCACAGGTCCTGGTTGTCCTTGATGGGCTGCAGCTGTGAGCATTGAAGAGAACTGGGATAAAAGGGGGCGGCGTAGCCATTCAGGGAGAGCCTTGAAGGAGCCCTGAACTGGGAAAGAACAGCATGCAGAAGAAAGCGTCTGTGCTGTGAAGATCTGCAGCCATAAGAACACACCGAGGAGGTATGGACTTTAGCAATCTGAGAACAGCATGATGGGACTCTAGAGAAATAGAACAACAACAAGTGGCAGCTTTAGATTTGGAGCAATCCAGCAAAGCTTGCAAATTTCTTGCTGGGCACCACCCTCTTGGTCAGGGTGAGTGGCCAGAAATGGAGGCCATTTTCCATGGGGAAAACGAAGTCATTGGCCCAGGCTCTGGGTGTCAGATGACAGGTGGCATCTGGGGCTCTAAGGACTTGCAGGGTCCTAGTTGCTGGCAGCTTTAGTTTTGGAAGGATCCAGCAGAGTTTGTAGATTCCTGGCTTGGCACTGCCCTGCCTGCCAGGCCAAGTGGCCACAAATGAAGGCCATTTTCCATGGGAAAAAGAAGTCCTTTCCCCAGGGTCTCAGGAATATGTTCAAGGTGGCGTTTGAGGCTCTAAGTACTTCCAGGGCCCTAGTTGCTGCCAGCTTTTCTTTTGGAAAAATCCAGCAATGATTGCATCATTCTAGCTAGGCTCCCACTTTCTGCCAGGGTGAGTGGCTGCCAAGGGAGGCCATTTGCCATGGGAAAAAGAAGTCCTTTCCCCAGGGTCTGGGTGTCAGATGAAAGGTGGCCTTTGGGGTTCTGAGGACTTGTAGGGTAGTACTTACTGGCTAGAGTAGAGGAAATGGATTCTATTTGAATATCTGTCTAGAGGCTTTGCCCCACAGGTCCTGGTTGTCCTTGATGGGCTGCAGCTGTGAGCATTGAAGAGAACTGGGATAAAAGGGGGCGGCGTAGCCATTCAGGGAGAGCCTTGAAGGAGCCCTGAACTGGGAAAGAACAGCATGCAGAAGAAAGCGTCTGTGCTGTGAAGATCTGCAGCCATAAGAACACACCGAGGAGGTATGGACTTTAGCAATCTGAGAACAGCATGATGGGACTCTAGAGAAATAGAACAACAACAAGTGGCAGCTTTAGATTTGGAGCAATCCAGCAAAGCTTGCAAATTTCTTGCTGGGCACCACCCTCTTGGTCAGGGCGAGTGGCCAGAAATGGAGGCCATTTTCCATGGGGAAAACGAAGTCATTGGCCCAGGCTCTGGGTGTCAGATGAAAGGTGGCGTCTGGGGCTCTAAGGACTTGCAGGGTCCTAGTTGCTGGCAGCTTTAGTTTTGGAAGGATCCAGCAGAGTTTGTAGATTCCTGGCTTGGCACTGCCCTGCCTGCCAGGCCAAGTGGCCACAAATGAAGGCCATTTTCCATGGGAAAAAGAAGTCCTTTCCCCAGGGTCTCAGGAATATGTTCAAGGTGGCGTTTGAGGCTCTAAGTACTTCCAGGGCCCTAGTTGCTGCCAGCTTTTCTTTTGGAAAAATCCAGCAACGATTGCATCATTCTAGCTAGGCTCCCACTTTCTGCCAGGGTGAGTGGCTGCCAAGGGAGGCCATTTGCCATGGGAAAAAGAAGTCCTTTCCCCAGGGTCTGGGTGTCAGATGAAAGGTGGCCTTTGGGGTTCTGAGGACTTGTAGGGTAGTACTTACTGGCTAGAGTAGAGGAAATGGATTCTATTTGAATATCTGTCTAGAGGCTTTGCCCCACAGGTCCTGGTTGTCCTTGATGGGCTGCAGCTGTGAGCATTGAAGAGAACTGGGATAAAAGGGGGCGGCGTAGCCATTCAGGGAGAGCCTTGAAGGAGCCCTGAACTGGGAAAGAACAGCATGCAGAAGAAAGCGTCTGTGCTGTGAAGATCTGCAGCCATAAGAACACACCGAGGAGGTATGGACTTTAGCAATCTGAGAACAGCATGATGGGACTCTAGAGAAATAGAACAACAACAAGTGGCAGCTTTAGATTTGGAGCAATCCAGCAAAGCTTGCAAATTTCTTGCTGGGCACCACCCTCTTGGTCAGGGTGAGTGGCCAGAAATGGAGGCCATTTTCCATGGGGAAAACGAAGTCATTGGCCCAGGCTCTGGGTGTCAGATGACAGGTGGCATCTGGGGCTCTAAGGACTTGCAGGGTCCTAGTTGCTGGCAGCTTTAGTTTTGGAAGGATCCAGCAGAGTTTGTAGATTCCTGGCTTGGCACTGCCCTGCCTGCCAGGCCAAGTGGCCACAAATGAAGGCCATTTTCCATGGGAAAAAGAAGTCCTTTCCCCAGGGTCTCAGGAATATGTTCAAGGTGGCGTTTGAGGCTCTAAGTACTTCCAGGGCCCTAGTTGCTGCCAGCTTTTCTTTTGGAAAAATCCAGCAATGATTGCATCATTCTAGCTAGGCTCCCACTTTCTGCCAGGGTGAGTGGCTGCCAAGGGAGGCCATTTGCCATGGGAAAAAGAAGTCCTTTCCCCAGGGTCTGGGTGTCAGATGAAAGGTGGCCTTTGGGGTTCTGAGGACTTGTAGGGTAGTACTTACTGGCTAGAGTAGAGGAAATGGATTCTATTTGAATATCTGTCTAGAGGCTTTGCCCCACAGGTCCTGGTTGTCCTTGATGGGCTGCAGCTGTGAGCATTGAAGAGAACTGGGATAAAAGGGGGCGGCGTAGCCATTCAGGGAGAGCCTTGAAGGAGCCCTGAACTGGGAAAGAACAGCATGCAGAAGAAAGCGTCTGTGCTGTGAAGATCTGCAGCCATAAGAACACACCGAGGAGGTATGGACTTTAGCAATCTGAGAACAGCATGATGGGACTCTAGAGAAATAGAACAACAACAAGTGGCAGCTTTAGATTTGGAGCAATCCAGCAAAGCTTGCAAATTTCTTGCTGGGCACCACCCTCTTGGTCAGGGCGAGTGGCCAGAAATGGAGGCCATTTTCCATGGGGAAAACGAAGTCATTGGCCCAGGCTCTGGGTGTCAGATGAAAGGTGGCGTCTGGGGCTCTAAGGACTTGCAGGGTCCTAGTTGCTGGCAGCTTTAGTTTTGGAAGGATCCAGCAGAGTTTGTAGATTCCTGGCTTGGCACTGCCCTGCCTGCCAGGCCAAGTGGCCACAAATGAAGGCCATTTTCCATGGGAAAAAGAAGTCCTTTCCCCAGGGTCTCAGGAATATGTTCAAGGTGGCGTTTGAGGCTCTAAGTACTTCCAGGGCCCTAGTTGCTGCCAGCTTTTCTTTTGGAAAAATCCAGCAACGATTGCATCATTCTAGCTAGGCTCCCACTTTCTGCCAGGGTGAGTGGCTGCCAAGGGAGGCCATTTGCCATGGGAAAAAGAAGTCCTTTCCCCAGGGTCTGGGTGTCAGATGAAAGGTGGCCTTTGGGGTTCTGAGGACTTGTAGGGTAGTACTTACTGGCTAGAGTAGAGGAAATGGATTCTATTTGAATATCTGTCTAGAGGCTTTGCCCCACAGGTCCTGGTTGTCCTTGATGGGCTGCAGCTGTGAGCATTGAAGAGAACTGGGATAAAAGGGGGCGGCGTAGCCATTCAGGGAGAGCCTTGAAGGAGCCCTGAACTGGGAAAGAACAGCATGCAGAAGAAAGCGTCTGTGCTGTGATGATCTGCAGCCATAAGAACACACCGAGGAGGTATGGACTTTAGCAATCTGAGAACAGCATGATGGGACTCTAGAGAAATAGAACAACAACAAGTGGCAGCTTTAGATTTGGAGCAATCCAGCAAAGCTTGCAAATTTCTTGCTGGGCACCACCCTCTTGGTCAGGGCGAGTGGCCAGAAATGGAGGCCATTTTCCATGGGGAAAACGAAGTCATTGGCCCAGGCTCTGGGTGTCAGATGAAAGGTGGCGTCTGGGGCTCTAAGGACTTGCAGGGTCCTAGTTGCTGGCAGCTTTAGTTTTGGAAGGATCCAGCAGAGTTTGTAGATTCCTGGCTTGGCACTGCCCTGCCTGCCAGGCCAAGTGGCCACAAATGAAGGCCATTTTCCATGGGAAAAAGAAGTCCTTTCCCCAGGGTCTCAGGAATATGTTCAAGGTGGCGTTTGAGGCTCTAAGTACTTCCAGGGCCCTAGTTGCTGCCAGCTTTTCTTTTGGAAAAATCCAGCAACGATTGCATCATTCTAGCTAGGCTCCCACTTTCTGCCAGGGTGAGTGGCTGCCAAGGGAGGCCATTTGCCATGGGAAAAAGAAGTCCTTTCCCCAGGGTCTGGGTGTCAGATGAAAGGTGGCCTTTGGGGTTCTGAGGACTTGTAGGGTAGTACTTACTGGCTAGAGTAGAGGAAATGGATTCTATTTGAATATCTGTCTAGAGGCTTTGCCCCACAGGTCCTGGTTGTCCTTGATGGGCTGCAGCTGTGAGCATTGAAGAGAACTGGGATAAAAGGGGGCGGCGTAGCCATTCAGGGAGAGCCTTG
Organism: Agelaius phoeniceus; assembly: GCF_051311805.1. NCBI lineage: Eukaryota > Metazoa > Chordata > Aves > Passeriformes > Icteridae > Agelaius > Agelaius phoeniceus. Next base: position 12,493,573 of record NC_135284.1, read on the forward strand.
AAGGAGCCCTGAACTGGGAAAGAACAGCATGCAGAAGAAAGCGTCTGTGCTGTGATGATCTGCAGCCATAAGAACACACCGAGGAGGTATGGACTTTAGCAATCTGAGAACAGCATGATGGGACTCTAGAGAAATAGAACAACAACAAGTGGCAGCTTTAGATTTGGAGCAATCCAGCAAAGCTTGCAAATTTCTTGCTGGGCACCACCCTCTTGGTCAGGGCGAGTGGCCAGAAATGGAGGCCATTTTCCATGGGGAAAACGAAGTCATTGGCCCAGGCTCTGGGTGTCAGATGAAAGGTGGCGTCTGGGGCTCTAAGGACTTGCAGGGTCCTAGTTGCTGGCAGCTTTAGTTTTGGAAGGATCCAGCAGAGTTTGTAGATTCCTGGCTTGGCACTGCCCTGCCTGCCAGGCCAAGTGGCCACAAATGAAGGCCATTTTCCATGGGAAAAAGAAGTCCTTTCCCCAGGGTCTCAGTAATATGTTGAAGGTGGCGTTTGAGGCTCTAAGTACTTCCAGGGCCCTAGTTGCTGCCAGCTTTTCTTTTGGAAAAATCCAGCAACGATTGCATCATTCTAGCTAGGCTCCCACTTTGTGCCAGGGTGAGTGGCTGCCAAGGGAGGCCATTTGCCATGGGAAAAAGAAGTCCTTTCCCCAGGGTCTGGGTGTCAGATGAAAGGTGGCCTTTGGGGTTCTGAGGACTTGTAGGGTAGTACTTACTGGCTAGAGTAGAGGAAATGGATTCTATTTGAATATCTGTCTAGAGGCTTTGCCCCACAGGTCCTGGTTGTCCTTGATGGGCTGCAGCTGTGAGCATTGAAGAGAACTGGGATAAAAGGGGGCGGCGTAGCCATTCAGGGAGAGCCTTGAAGGAGCCCTGAACTGGGAAAGAACAGCATGCAGAAGAAAGCGTCTGTGCTGTGAAGATCTGCAGCCATAAGAACACACCGAGGAGGTATGGACTTTAGCAATCTGAGAACAGCATGATGGGACTCTAGAGAAATAGAACAACAACAAGTGGCAGCTTTAGATTTGGAGCAATCCAGCAAAGCTTGCAAATTTCTTGCTGGGCACCACCCTCTTGGTCAGGGCGAGTGGCCAGAAATGGAGGCCATTTTCCATGGGGAAAACGAAGTCATTGGCCCAGGCTCTGGGTGTCAGATGACAGGTGGCATCTGGGGCTCTAAGGACTTGCAGGGTCCTAGTTGCTGGCAGCTTTAGTTTTGGAAGGATCCAGCAGAGTTTGTAGATTCCTGGCTTGGCACTGCCCTGCCTGCCAGGCCAAGTGGCCACAAATGAAGGCCATTTTCCATGGGAAAAAGATGTCCTTTCCCCAGGGTCTCAGGAATATGTTCAAGGTGGCGTTTGAGGCTCTAAGTACTTCCAGGGCCCTAGTTGCTGCCAGCTTTTCTTTTGGAAAAATCCAGCAACGATTGCATCATTCTAGCTAGGCTCCCACTTTCTGCCAGGGTGAGTGGCTGCCAAGGGAGGCCATTTGCCATGGGAAAAAGAAGTCCTTTCCCCAGGGTCTGGGTGTCAGATGAAAGGTGGCCTTTGGGGTTCTGAGGACTTGTAGGGTAGTACTTACTGGCTAGAGTAGAGGAAATGGATTCTATTTGAATATCTGTCTAGAGGCTTTGCCCCACAGGTCCTGGTTGTCCTTGATGGGCTGCAGCTGTGAGCATTGAAGAGAACTGGGATAAAAGGGGGCGGCGTAGCCATTCAGGGAGAGCCTTGAAGGAGCCCTGAACTGGGAAAGAACAGCATGCAGAAGAAAGCGTCTGTGCTGTGAAGATCTGCAGCCATAAGAACACACCGAGGAGGTATGGACTTTAGCAATCTGAGAACAGCATGATGGGACTCTAGAGAAATAGAACAACAACAAGTGGCAGCTTTAGATTTGGAGCAATCCAGCAAAGCTTGCAAATTTCTTGCTGGGCACCACCCTCTTGGTAAGGGCGAGTGGCCAGAAATGGAGGCCATTTTCCATGGGGAAAACGAAGTCATTGGCCCAGGCTCTGGGTGTCAGATGAAAGGTGGCGTCTGGGGCTCTAAGGACTTGCAGGGTCCTAGTTGCTGGCAGCTTTCGTTCTGGAAGGATCCAGCAGAGTTTGTAGATTCCTGGCTTGGCACTGCCCTGCCTGCCAGGCCAAGTGGCCACAAATGAAGGCCATTTTCCATGGGAAAAACAAGTCCTTTCCCCAGGGTCTCAGGAATATGTTCAAGGTGGCGTTTAAAGCTCTAAGTACTTCCAGGGCCCTAGTTGCTGCCAGCTTTTCTTTTGGAAAAATCCAGCAACGATTGCATCATTCTAGCTAGGCTCCCACTTTCTGCCAGGGTGAGTGGCTGCCAAGGGAGGCCATTTGCCATGGGAAAAAGAAGTCCTTTCCCCAGGGTCTGGGTGTCAGATGAAAGGTGGCCTTTGGGGTTCTGAGGACTTGTAGGGTAGTACTTACTGGCTAGAGTAGAGGAAATGGATTCTATTTGAATATCTGTCTAGAGGCTTTGCCCCACAGGTCCTGGTTGTCCTTGATGGGCTGCAGCTGTGAGCATTGAAGAGAACTGGGATAAAAGGGGGCGGCGTAGCCATTCAGGGAGAGCCTTGAAGGAGCCCTGAACTGGGAAAGAACAGCATGCAGAAGAAAGCGTCTGTGCTGTGAAGATCTGCAGCCATAAGAACACACCGAGGAGGTATGGACTTTAGCAATCTGAGAACAGCATGATGGGACTCTAGAGAAATAGAACAACAACAAGTGGCAGCTTTAGATTTGGAGCAATCCAGCAAAGCTTGCAAATTTCTTGCTGGGCACCACCCTCTTGGTCAGGGCGAGTGGCCAGAAATGGAGGCCATTTTCCATGGGGAAAACGAAGTCATTGGCCCAGGCTCTGGGTGTCAGATGAAAGGTGGCGTCTGGGGCTCTAAGGACTTGCAGGGTCCTAGTTGCTGGCAGCTTTAGTTTTGGAAGGATCCAGCAGAGTTTGTAGATTCCTGGCTTGGCACTGCCCTGCCTGCCAGGCCAAGTGGCCACAAATGAAGGCCATTTTCCATGGGAAAAAGAAGTCCTTTCCCCAGGGTCTCAGTAATATGTTCAAGGTGGCGTTTGAGGCTCTAAGTACTTCCAGGGCCCTAGTTGCTGCCAGCTTTTCTTTTGGAAAAATCCAGCAACGATTGCATCATTCTAGCTAGGCTCCCACTTTCTGCCAGGGTGAGTGGCTGCCAAGGGAGGCCATTTGCCATGGGAAAAAGAAGTCCTTTCCCCAGGGTCTGGGTGTCAGATGAACGGTGGCCTTTGGGGTTCTGAGGACTTGTAGGGTAGTACTTACTGGCTAGAGTAGAGGAAATGGATTCTATTTGAATATCTGTCTAGAGGCTTTGCCCCACAGGTCCTGGTTGTCCTTGATGGGCTGCAGCTGTGAGCATTGAAGAGAACTGGGATAAAAGGGGGCGGCGTAGCCATTCAGGGAGAGCCTTGAAGGAGCCCTGAACTGGGAAAGAACAGCATGCAGAAGAAAGCGTCTGTGCTGTGAAGATCTGCAGCCATAAGAACACACCGAGGAGGTATGGACTTTAGCAATCTGAGAACAGCATGATGGGACTCTAGAGAAATAGAACAACAACAAGTGGCAGCTTTAGATTTGGAGCAATCCAGCAAAGCTTGCAAATTTCTTGCTGGGCACCACCCTCTTGGTCAGGGTGAGTGGCCAGAAATGGAGGCCATTTTCCATGGGGAAAACGAAGTCATTGGCCCAGGCTCTGGGTGTCAGATGACAGGTGGCATCTGGGGCTCTAAGGACTTGCAGGGTCCTAGTTGCTGGCAGCTTTAGTTTTGGAAGGATCCAGCAGAGTTTGTAGATTCCTGGCTTGGCACTGCCCTGCCTGCCAGGCCAAGTGGCCACAAATGAAGGCCATTTTCCATGGGAAAAAGAAGTCCTTTCCCCAGGGTCTCAGGAATATGTTCAAGGTGGCGTTTGAGGCTCTAAGTACTTCCAGGGCCCTAGTTGCTGCCAGCTTTTCTTTTGGAAAAATCCAGCAATGATTGCATCATTCTAGCTAGGCTCCCACTTTCTGCCAGGGTGAGTGGCTGCCAAGGGAGGCCATTTGCCATGGGAAAAAGAAGTCCTTTCCCCAGGGTCTGGGTGTCAGATGAAAGGTGGCCTTTGGGGTTCTGAGGACTTGTAGGGTAGTACTTACTGGCTAGAGTAGAGGAAATGGATTCTATTTGAATATCTGTCTAGAGGCTTTGCCCCACAGGTCCTGGTTGTCCTTGATGGGCTGCAGCTGTGAGCATTGAAGAGAACTGGGATAAAAGGGGGCGGCGTAGCCATTCAGGGAGAGCCTTGAAGGAGCCCTGAACTGGGAAAGAACAGCATGCAGAAGAAAGCGTCTGTGCTGTGAAGATCTGCAGCCATAAGAACACACCGAGGAGGTATGGACTTTAGCAATCTGAGAACAGCATGATGGGACTCTAGAGAAATAGAACAACAACAAGTGGCAGCTTTAGATTTGGAGCAATCCAGCAAAGCTTGCAAATTTCTTGCTGGGCACCACCCTCTTGGTCAGGGCGAGTGGCCAGAAATGGAGGCCATTTTCCATGGGGAAAACGAAGTCATTGGCCCAGGCTCTGGGTGTCTGATGAAAGGTGGCGTCTGGGGCTCTAAGGACTTGCAGGGTCCTAGTTGCTGGCAGCTTTAGTTTTGGAAGGATCCAGCAGAGTTTGTAGATTCCTGGCTTGGCACTGCCCTGCCTGCCAGGCCAAGTGGCCACAAATGAAGGCCATTTTCCATGGGAAAAAGAAGTCCTTTCCCCAGGGTCTCAGTAATATGTTCAAGGTGGCGTTTGAGGCTCTAAGTACTTCCAGGGCCCTAGTTGCTGCCAGCTTTTCTTTTGGAAAAATCCAGCAACGATTGCATCATTCTAGCTAGGCTCCCACTTTCTGCCAGGGTGAGTGGCTGCCAAGGGAGGCCATTTGCCATGGGAAAAAGAAGTCCTTTCCCCAGGGTCTGGGTGTCAGATGAAAGGTGGCCTTTGGGGTTCTGAGGACTTGTAGGGTAGTACTTACTGGCTAGAGTAGAGGAAATGGATTCTATTTGAATATCTGTCTAGAGGCTTTGCCCCACAGGTCCTGGTTGTCCTTGATGGGCTGCAGCTGTGAGCATTGAAGAGAACTGGGATAAAAGGGGGCGGCGTAGCCATTCAGGGAGAGCCTTGAAGGAGCCCTGAACTGGGAAAGAACAGCATGCAGAAGAAAGCGTCTGTGCTGTGATGATCTGCAGCCATAAGAACACACCGAGGAGGTATGGACTTTAGCAATCTGAGAACAGCATGATGGGACTCTAGAGAAATAGAACAACAACAAGTGGCAGCTTTAGATTTGGAGCAATCCAGCAAAGCTTGCAAATTTCTTGCTGGGCACCACCCTCTTGGTAAGGGCGAGTGGCCAGAAATGGAGGCCATTTTCCATGGGGAAAACGAAGTCATTGGCCCAGGCTCTGGGTGTCAGATGAAAGGTGGCGTCTGGGGCTCTAAGGACTTGCAGGGTCCTAGTTGCTGGCAGCTTTCGTTCTGGAAGGATCCAGCAGAGTTTGTAGATTCCTGGCTTGGCACTGCCCTGCCTGCCAGGCCAAGTGGCCACAAATGAAGGCCATTTTCCATGGGAAAAAGATGTCCTTTCCCCAGGGTCTCAGGAATATGTTCAAGGTGGCGTTTGAGGCTCTAAGTACTTCCAGGGCCCTAGTTGCTGCCAGCTTTTCTTTTGGAAAAATCCAGCAACGATTGCATCATTCTAGCTAGGCTCCCACTTTCTGCCAGGGTGAGTGGCTGCCAAGGGAGGCCATTTGCCATGGGAAAAAGAAGTCCTTTCCCCAGGGTCTGGGTGTCAGATGAAAGGTGGCCTTTGGGGTTCTGAGGACTTGTAGGGTAGTACTTACTGGCTAGAGTAGAGGAAATGGATTCTATTTGAATATCTGTCTAGAGGCTTTGCCCCACAGGTCCTGGTTGTCCTTGATGGGCTGCAGCTGTGAGCATTGAAGAGAACTGGGATAAAAGGGGGCGGCGTAGCCATTCAGGGAGAGCCTTGAAGGAGCCCTGAACTGGGAAAGAACAGCATGCAGAAGAAAGCGTCTGTGCTGTGAAGATCTGCAGCCATAAGAACACACCGAGGAGGTATGGACTTTAGCAATCTGAGAACAGCATGATGGGACTCTAGAGAAATAGAACAACAACAAGTGGCAGCTTTAGATTTGGAGCAATCCAGCAAAGCTTGCAAATTTCTTGCTGGGCACCACCCTCTTGGTCAGGGCGAGTGGCCAGAAATGGAGGCCATTTTCCATGGGGAAAACGAAGTCATTGGCCCAGGCTCTGGGTGTCAGATGACAGGTGGCATCTGGGGCTGTAAGGACTTGCAGGGTCCTAGTTGCTGGCAGCTTTCGTTCTGGAAGGATCCAGCAGAGTTTGTAGATTCCTGGCTTGGCACTGCCCTGCCTGCCAGGCCAAGTGGCCACAAATGAAGGCCATTTTCCATGGGAAAAAGATGTCCTTTCCCCAGGGTCTCAGGAATATGTTCAAGGTGGCGTTTAAAGCTCTAAGTACTTCCAGGGCCCTAGTTGCTGCCAGCTTTTCTTTTGGAAAAATCCAGCAACGATTGCATCATTCTAGCTAGGCTCCCACTTTCTGCCAGGGTGAGTGGCTGCCAAGGGAGGCCATTTGCCATGGGAAAAAGAAGTCCTTTCCCCAGGGTCTGGGTGTCAGATGAAAGGTGGCCTTTGGGGTTCTGAGGACTTGTAGGGTAGTACTTACTGGCTAGAGTAGAGGAAATGGATTCTATTTGAATATCTGTCTAGAGGCTTTGCCCCACAGGTCCTGGTTGTCCTTGATGGGCTGCAGCTGTGAGCATTGAAGAGAACTGGGATAAAAGGGGGCGGCGTAGCCATTCAGGGAGAGCCTTGAAGGAGCCCTGAACTGGGAAAGAACAGCATGCAGAAGAAAGCGTCTGTGCTGTGTAGATCTGCAGCCATAAGAACACACCGAGGAGGTATGGACTTTAGCAATCTGAGAACAGCATGATGGGACTCTAGAGAAATAGAACAACAACAAGTGGCAGCTTTAGATTTGGAGCAATCCAGCAAAGCTTGCAAATTTCTTGCTGGGCACCACCCTCTTGGTCAGGGCGAGTGGCCAGAAATGGAGGCCATTTTCCATGGGGAAAACGAAGTCATTGGCCCAGGCTCTGGGTGTCAGATGACAGGTGGCATCTGGGGCTCTAAGGACTTGCAGGGTCCTAGTTGCTGGCAGCTTTAGTTTTGGAAGGATCCAGCAGAGTTTGTAGATTCCTGGCTTGGCACTGCCTTGCCTGCCAGGCCAAGTGGCCACAAATGAAGGCCATTTACCATGGGAAAAAGATGTCCTTTCCCCAGGGTCTCAGGAATATGTTCAAGGTGGCGTTTGAGGCTCTAAGTACTTCCAGGGCCCTAGTTGCTGCCAGCTTTTCTTTTGGAAAAATCCAGCAACGATTGCATCATTCTAGCTAGGCTCCCACTTTCTGCCAGGGTGAGTGGCTGCCAAGGGAGGCCATTTGCCATGGGAAAAAGAAGTCCTTTCCCCAGGGTCTGGGTGTCAGATGAAAGGTGGCCTTTGGGGTTCTGAGGACTTGTAGGGTAGTACTTACTGGCTAGAGTAGAGGAAATGGATTCTATTTGAATATCTGTCTAGAGGCTTTGCCCCACAGGTCCTGGTTGTCCTTGATGGGCTGCAGCTGTGAGCATTGAAGAGAACTGGGATAAAAGGGGGCGGCGTAGCCATTCAGGGAGAGCCTTGAAGGAGCCCTGAACTGGGAAAGAACAGCATGCAGAAGAAAGCGTCTGTGCTGTGAAGATCTGCAGCCATAAGAACACACCGAGGAGGTATGGACTTTAGCAATCTGAGAACAGCATGATGGGACTCTAGAGAAATAGAACAACAACAAGTGGCAGCTTTAGATTTGGAGCAATCCAGCAAAGCTTGCAAATTTCTTGCTGGGCACCACCCTCTTGGTCAGGGTGAGAGGCCAGAAATGGAGGCCATTTTCCATGGGGAAAACGAAGTCATTGGCCCAGGCTCTGGGTGTCAGATGACAGGTGGCATCTGGGGCTCTAAGGACTTGCAGGGTCCTAGTTGCTGGCAGCTTTCGTTCTGGAAGGATCCAGCAGAGTATGTAGATTCCTGGCTTGGCACTGCCCTGCCTGCCAGGCCAAGTGGCCACAAATGAAGGCCATTTTCCATGGGAAAAAGATGTCCTTTCCCCAGGGTCTCAGGAATATGTTCAAGGTGGCGTTTGAGGCTCTAAGTACTTCCAAGGCCCTAGTTGCTGCCAGCTTTTCTTTTGGAAAAATCCAGCAACGATTGCATCATTCTAGCTAGGCTCCCACTTTCTGCCAGGGTGAGTGGCTGCCAAGGGAGGCCATTTGCCATGGGAAAAAGAAGTCCTTTCCCCAGGGTCTGGGTGTCAGATGAAAGGTGGCCTTTGGGGTTCTGAGGACTTGTAGGGTAGTACTTACTGGCTAGAGTAGAGGAAATGGATTCTATTTGAATATCTGTCTAGAGGCTTTGCCCCACAGGTCCTGGTTGTCCTTGATGGGCTGCAGCTGTGAGCATTGAAGAGAACTGGGATAAAAGGGGGCGGCGTAGCCATTCAGGGAGAGCCTTGAAGGAGCCCTGAACTGGGAAAGAACAGCATGCAGAAGAAAGCGTCTGTGCTGTGAAGATCTGCAGCCATAAGAACACACCGAGGAGGTATGGACTTTAGCAATCTGAGAACAGCATGATGGGACTCTAGAGAAATAGAACAACAACAAGTGGCAGCTTTAGATTTGGAGCAATCCAGCAAAGCTTGCAAATTTCTTGCTGGGCACCACCCTCTTGGTCAGGGCGAGTGGCCAGAAATGGAGGCCATTTTCCATGGGGAAAACGAAGTCATTGGCCCAGGCTCTGGGTGTCAGATGACAGGTGGCATCTGGGGCTCTAAGGACTTGCAGGGTCCTAGTTGCTGGCAGCTTTCGTTCTGGAAGGATCCAGCAGAGTTTGTAGATTCCTGGCTTGGCACTGCCCTGCCTGCCAGGCCAAGTGGCCACAAATGAAGGCCATTTTCCATGGGAAAAAGATGTCCTTTCCCCAGGGTCTCAGTAATATGTTCAAGGTGGCGTTTGAGGCTCTAAATACTTCCAGGGCCCTAGTTGCTGCCAGCTTTTCTTTTGGAAAAATCCAGCAACGATTGCATCATTCTAGCTAGGCTCCCACTTTCTGCCAGGGTGAGTGGCTGCCAAGGGAGGCCATTTGCCATGGGAAAAAGAAGTCCTTTCCCCAGGGTCTGGGTGTCAGATGAAAGGTGGCCTTTGGGGTTCTGAGGACTTGTAGGGTACTACTTACTGGCTAGAGTAGAGGAAATGGATTCTATTTGAATATCTGTCTAGAGGCTTTGCCCCACAGGTCCTGGTTGTCCTTGATGGGCTGCAGCTGTGAGCATTGAAGAGAACTGGGATAAAAGGGGGCGGCGTAGCCATTCAGGGAGAGCCTTGAAGGAGCCCTGAACTGGGAAAGAACAGCATGCAGAAGAAAGCGTCTGTGCTGTGAAGATCTGCAGCCATAAGAACACACCGAGGAGGTATGGACTTTAGCAATCTGAGAACAGCATGATGGGACTCTAGAGAAATAGAACAACAACAAGTGGCAGCTTTAGATTTGGAGCAATCCAGCAAAGCTTGCAAATTTCTTGCTGGGCACCACCCTCTTGGTCAGGGCGAGTGGCCAGAAATGGAGGCCATTTTCCATGGGGAAAACGAAGTCATTGGCCCAGGCTCTGGGTGTCAGATGAAAGGTGGCGTCTGGGGCTCTAAGGACTTGCAGGGTCCTAGTTGCTGGCAGCTTTCGTTCTGGAAGGATCCAGCAGAGTTTGTAGATTCCTGGCTTGGCACTGCCCTGCCTGCCAGGCCAAGTGGCCACAAATGAAGGCCATTTTCCATGGGAAAAAGATGTCCTTTCCCCAGGGTCTCAGTAATATGTTCAAGGTGGCGTTTGAGGCTCTAAGTACTTCCAGGGCCCTAGTTGCTGCCAGCTTTTCTTTTGGAAAAATCCAGCAACGATTGCATCATTCTAGCTAGGCTCCCACTTTCTGCCAGGGTGAGTGGCTGCCAAGGGAGGCCATTTGCCATGGGAAAAAGAAGTCCTTTCCCCAGGGTCTGGGTGTCAGATGAAAGGTGGCCTTTGGGGTTCTGAGGACTTGTAGGGTAGTACTTACTGGCTAGAGTAGAGGAAATGGATTCTATTTGAATATCTGTCTAGAGGCTTTGCCCCACAGGTCCTGGTTGTCCTTGATGGGCTGCAGCTGTGAGCATTGAAGAGAACTGGGATAAAAGGGGGCGGCGTAGCCATTCAGGGAGAGCCTTGAAGGAGCCCTGAACTGGGAAAGAACAGCATGCAGAAGAAAGCGTCTGTGCTGTGAAGATCTGCAGCCATAAGAACACACCGAGGAGGTATGGACTTTAGCAATCTGAGAACAGCATGATGGGACTCTAGAGAAATAGAACAACAACAAGTGGCAGCTTTCGATTTGGAGCAATCCAGCAAAGCTTGCAAATTTCTTGCTGGGCACCACCCTCTTGGTCAGGGCGAGTGGCCAGAAATGGAGGCCATTTTCCATGGGGAAAACGAAGTCATTGGCCCAGGCTCTGGGTGTCAGATGAAAGGTGGCGTCTGGGGCTCTACGGACTTGCAGGGTCCTAGTTGCTGGCAGCTTTCGTTCTGGAAGGATCCAGCATAGTTTGTATATTCCTGGATTGGCACTGCCCTGCCTGCCAGGCCAAGTGGCCACAAATGAAGGCCATTTTCCATGGGAAAAAGAAGTCCTTTCCCCAGGGTCTCAGGAATATGTTCAAGGTGGTGTTTGAGGCTCTAAGTACTTCCAGGGCCCTAGTTGCTGCCAGCTTTTCTTTTGGAAAAATCCAGCAACGATTGCATCATTCTAGCTAGGCTCCCACTTTCTGCCAGGGTGAGTGGCTGCCAAGGGAGGCCATTTGCCATGGGAAAAAGAAGTCCTTTCCCCAGGGTCTGGGTGTCAGATGAAAGGTGGCCTTTGGGGTTCTGAGGACTTGTAGGGTAGTACTTACTGGCTAGAGTAGAGGAAATGGATTCTATTTGAATATCTGTCTAGAGGCTTTGCCCCACAGGTCCTGGTTGTCCTTGATGGGCTGCAGCTGTGAGCATTGAAGAGAACTGGGATAAAAGGGGGCGGCTTAGCCATTCAGGGAGAGCCTTGAAGGAGCCCTGAACTGGGAAAGAACAGCATGCAGAAGAAAGCGTCTGTGCTGTGATGATCTGCAGCCATAAGAACACACCGAGGAGGTATGGACTTTAGCAATCTGAGAACAGCATGATGGGACTCTAGAGAAATAGAACAACAACAAGTGGCAGCTTTAGATTTGGAGCAATCCAGCAAAGCTTGCAAATTTCTTGCTGGGCACCACCCTCTTGGTCAGGGCGAGTGGCCAGAAATGGAGGCCATTTTCCATGGGGAAAACGAAGTCATTGGCCCAGGCTCTGGGTGTCAGATGACAGGTGGCATCTGGGGCTCTAAGGACTTGCAGGGTCCTAGTTGCTGGCAGCTTTAGTTTTGGAAGGATCCAGCAGAGTTTGTAGATTCCTGGCTTGGCACTGCCTTGCCTGCCAGGCCAAGTGGCCACAAATGAAGGCCATTTACCATGGGAAAAAGATGTCCTTTCCCCAGGGTCTCAGGAATATGTTCAAGGTGGCGTTTGAGGCTCTAAGTACTTCCAGGGCCCTAGTTGCTGCCAGCTTTTCTTTTGGAAAAATCCAGCAACGATTGCATCATTCTAGCTAGGCTCCCACTTTCTGCCAGGGTGAGTGGCTGCCAAGGGAGGCCATTTGCCATGGGAAAAAGAAGTCCTTTCCCCAGGGTCTGGGTGTCAGATGAAAGGTGGCCTTTGGGGTTCTGAGGACTTGTAGGGTAGTACTTACTGGCTAGAGTAGAGGAAATGGATTCTATTTGAATATCTGTCTAGAGGCTTTGCCCCACAGGTCCTGGTTGTCCTTGATGGGCTGCAGCTGTGAGCATTGAAGAGAACTGGGATAAAAGGGGGCGGCGTAGCCATTCAGGGAGAGCCTTGAAGGAGCCCTGAACTGGGAAAGAACAGCATGCAGAAGAAAGCGTCTGTGCTGTGAAGATCTGCAGCCATAAGAACACACCGAGGAGGTATGGACTTTAGCAATCTGAGAACAGCATGATGGGACTCTAGAGAAATAGAACAACAACAAGTGGCAGCTTTAGATTTGGAGCAATCCAGCAAAGCTTGCAAATTTCTTGCTGGGCACCACCCTCTTGGTCAGGGTGAGAGGCCAGAAATGGAGGCCATTTTCCATGGGGAAAACGAAGTCATTGGCCCAGGCTCTGGGTGTCAGATGACAGGTGGCATCTGGGGCTCTAAGGACTTGCAGGGTCCTAGTTGCTGGCAGCTTTCGTTCTGGAAGGATCCAGCAGAGTATGTAGATTCCTGGCTTGGCACTGCCCTGCCTGCCAGGCCAAGTGGCCACAAATGAAGGCCATTTTCCATGGGAAAAAGATGTCCTTTCCCCAGGGTCTCAGGAATATGTTCAAGGTGGCGTTTGAGGCTCTAAGTACTTCCAAGGCCCTAGTTGCTGCCAGCTTTTCTTTTGGAAAAATCCAGCAACGATTGCATCATTCTAGCTAGGCTCCCACTTTCTGCCAGGGTGAGTGGCTGCCAAGGGAGGCCATTTGCCATGGGAAAAAGAAGTCCTTTCCCCAGGGTCTGGGTGTCAGATGAAAGGTGGCCTTTGGGGTTCTGAGGACTTGTAGGGTAGTACTTACTGGCTAGAGTAGAGGAAATGGATTCTATTTGAATATCTGTCTAGAGGCTTTGCCCCACAGGTCCTGGTTGTCCTTGATGGGCTGCAGCTGTGAGCATTGAAGAGAACTGGGATAAAAGGGGGCGGCGTAGCCATTCAGGGAGAGCCTTGAAGGAGCCCTGAACTGGGAAAGAACAGCATGCAGAAGAAAGCGTCTGTGCTGTGATGATCTGCAGCCATAAGAACACACCGAGGAGGTATGGACTTTAGCAATCTGAGAACAGCATGATGGGACTCTAGAGAAATAGAACAACAACAAGTGGCAGCTTTAGATTTGGAGCAATCCAGCAAAGCTTGCAAATTTCTTGCTGGGCACCACCCTCTTGGTCAGGGTGAGAGGCCAGAAATGGAGGCCATTTTCCATGGGGAAAACGAAGTCATTGGCCCAGGCTCTGGGTGTCAGATGACAGGTGGCATCTGGGGCTCTAAGGACTTGCAGGGTCCTAGTTGCTGGCAGCTTTCGTTCTGGAAGGATCCAGCAGAGTATGTAGATTCCTGGCTTGGCACTGCCCTGCCTGCCAGGCCAAGTGGCCACAAATGAAGGCCATTTTCCATGGGAAAAAGATGTCCTTTCCCCAGGGTCTCAGGAATATGTTCAAGGTGGCGTTTGAGGCTCTAAGTACTTCCAAGGCCCTAGTTGCTGCCAGCTTTTCTTTTGGAAAAATCCAGCAACGATTGCATCATTCTAGCTAGGCTCCCACTTTCTGCCAGGGTGAGTGGCTGCCAAGGGAGGCCATTTGCCATGGGAAAAAGAAGTCCTTTCCCCAGGGTCTGGGTGTCAGATGAAAGGTGGCCTTTGGGGTTCTGAGGACTTGTAGGGTAGTACTTACTGGCTAGAGTAGAGGAAATGGATTCTATTTGAATATCTGTCTAGAGGCTTTGCCCCACAGGTCCTGGTTGTCCTTGATGGGCTGCAGCTGTGAGCATTGAAGAGAACTGGGATAAAAGGGGGCGGCGTAGCCATTCAGGGAGAGCCTTGAAGGAGCCCTGAACTGGGAAAGAACAGCATGCAGAAGAAAGCGTCTGTGCTGTGATGATCTGCAGCCATAAGAACACACCGAGGAGGTATGGACTTTAGCAATCTGAGAACAGCATGATGGGACTCTAGAGAAATAGAACAACAACAAGTGGCAGCTTTAGATTTGGAGCAATCCAGCAAAGCTTGCAAATTTCTTGCTGGGCACCACCCTCTTGGTCAGGGCGAGTGGCCAGAAATGGAGGCCATTTTCCATGGGGAAAACGAAGTCATTGGCCCAGGCTCTGGGTGTCAGATGACAGGTGGCATCTGGGGCTCTAAGGACTTGCAGGGTCCTAGTTGCTGGCAGCTTTCGTTCTGGAAGGATCCAGCAGAGTTTGTAGATTCCTGGCTTGGCACTGCCCTGCCTGCCAGGCCAAGTGGCCACAAATGAAGGCCATTTTCCATGGGAAAAAGATGTCCTTTCCCCAGGGTCTCAGTAATATGTTCAAGGTGGCGTTTGAGGCTCTAAATACTTCCAGGGCCCTAGTTGCTGCCAGCTTTTCTTTTGGAAAAATCCAGCAACGATTGCATCATTCTAGCTAGGCTCCCACTTTCTGCCAGGGTGAGTGGCTGCCAAGGGAGGCCATTTGCCATGGGAAAAAGAAGTCCTTTCCCCAGGGTCTGGGTGTCAGATGAAAGGTGGCCTTTGGGGTTCTGAGGACTTGTAGGGTACTACTTACTGGCTAGAGTAGAGGAAATGGATTCTATTTGAATATCTGTCTAGAGGCTTTGCCCCACAGGTCCTGGTTGTCCTTGATGGGCTGCAGCTGTGAGCATTGAAGAGAACTGGGATAAAAGGGGGCGGCGTAGCCATTCAGGGAGAGCCTTGAAGGAGCCCTGAACTGGGAAAGAACAGCATGCAGAAGAAAGCGTCTGTGCTGTGAAGATCTGCAGCCATAAGAACACACCGAGGAGGTATGGACTTTAGCAATCTGAGAACAGCATGATGGGACTCTAGAGAAATAGAACAACAACAAGTGGCAGCTTTAGATTTGGAGCAATCCAGCAAAGCTTGCAAATTTCTTGCTGGGCACCACCCTCTTGGTCAGGGCGAGTGGCCAGAAATGGAGGCCATTTTCCATGGGGAAAACGAAGTCATTGGCCCAGGCTCTGGGTGTCAGATGACAGGTGGCATCTGGGGCTCTAAGGACTTGCAGGGTCCTAGTTGCTGGCAGCTTTCGTTCTGGAAGGATCCAGCATAGTTTGTATATTCCTGGATTGGCACTGCCCTGCCTGCCAGGCCAAGTGGCCACAAATGAAGGCCATTTTCCATGGGAAAAAGAAGTCCTTTCCCCAGGGTCTCAGGAATATGTTCAAGGTGGCGTTTGAGGCTCTAAGTACTTCCAGGGCCCTAGTTGCTGCCAGCTTTTCTTTTGGAAAAATCCAGCAACGATTGCATCATTCTAGCTAGGCTCCCACTTTCTGCCAGGGTGAGTGGCTGCCAAGGGAGGCCATTTGCCATGGGAAAAAGAAGTCCTTTCCCCAGGGTCTGGGTGTCAGATGAAAGGTGGCCTTTGGGGTTCTGAGGACTTGTAGGGTAGTACTTACTGGCTAGAGTAGAGGAAATGGATTCTATTTGAATATCTGTCTAGAGGCTTTGCCCCACAGGTCCTGGTTGTCCTTGATGGGCTGCAGCTGTGAGCATTGAAGAGAACTGGGATAAAAGGGGGCGGCGTAGCCATTCAGGGAGAGCCTTGAAGGAGCCCTGAACTGGGAAAGAACAGCATGCAGAAGAAAGCGTCTGTGCTGTGAAGATCTGCAGCCATAAGAACACACCGAGGAGGTATGGACTTTAGCAATCTGAGAACAGCATGATGGGACTCTAGAGAAATAGAACAACAACAAGTGGCAGCTTTAGATTTGGAGCAATCCAGCAAAGCTTGCAAATTTCTTGCTGGGCACCACCCTCTTGGTCAGGGTGAGAGGCCAGAAATGGAGGCCATTTTCCATGGGGAAAACGAAGTCATTGGCCCAGGCTCTGGGTGTCAGATGACAGGTGGCATCTGGGGCTCTAAGGACTTGCAGGGTCCTAGTTGCTGGCAGCTTTCGTTCTGGAAGGATCCAGCAGAGTATGTAGATTCCTGGCTTGGCACTGCCCTGCCTGCCAGGCCAAGTGGCCACAAATGAAGGCCATTTTCCATGGGAAAAAGATGTCCTTTCCCCAGGGTCTCAGGAATATGTTCAAGGTGGCGTTTGAGGCTCTAAGTACTTCCAAGGCCCTAGTTGCTGCCAGCTTTTCTTTTGGAAAAATCCAGCAACGATTGCATCATTCTAGCTAGGCTCCCACTTTCTGCCAGGGTGAGTGGCTGCCAAGGGAGGCCATTTGCCATGGGAAAAAGAAGTCCTTTCCCCAGGGTCTGGGTGTCAGATGAAAGGTGGCCTTTGGGGTTCTGAGGACTTGTAGGGTAGTACTTACTGGCTAGAGTAGAGGAAATGGATTCTATTTGAATATCTGTCTAGAGGCTTTGCCCCACAGGTCCTGGTTGTCCTTGATGGGCTGCAGCTGTGAGCATTGAAGAGAACTGGGATAAAAGGGGGCGGCGTAGCCATTCAGGGAGAGCCTTGAAGGAGCCCTGAACTGGGAAAGAACAGCATGCAGAAGAAAGCGTCTGTGCTGTGATGATCTGCAGCCATAAGAACACACCGAGGAGGTATGGACTTTAGCAATCTGAGAACAGCATGATGGGACTCTAGAGAAATAGAACAACAACAAGTGGCAGCTTTAGATTTGGAGCAATCCAGCAAAGCTTGCAAATTTCTTGCTGGGCACCACCCTCTTGGTCAGGGCGAGTGGCCAGAAATGGAGGCCATTTTCCATGGGGAAAACGAAGTCATTGGCCCAGGCTCTGGGTGTCAGATGACAGGTGGCATCTGGGGCTCTAAGGACTTGCAGGGTCCTAGTTTCTGGCAGCTTTAGTTTTGGAAGGATCCAGCAGAGTTTGTAGATTCCTGGCTTGGCACTGCCCTGCCTGCCAGGCCAAGTGGCCACAAATGAAGGCCATTTTCCATGGGAAAAAGAAGTCCTTTCCCCAGGGTCTCAGGAATATGTTCAAGGTGGCGTTTGAGGCTCTAAGTACTTCCAGGGCCCTAGTTGCTGCCAGCTTTTCTTTTGGAAAAATCCAGCAATGATTGCATCATTCTAGCTAGGCTCCCACTTTCTGCCAGGGTGAGTGGCTGCCAAGGGAGGCCATTTGCCATGGGAAAAAGAAGTCCTTTCCCCAGGGTCTGGGTGTCAGATGAAAGGTGGCCTTTGGGGTTCTGAGGACTTGTAGGGTAGTACTTACTGGCTAGAGTAGAGGAAATGGATTCTATTTGAATATCTGTCTAGAGGCTTTGCCCCACAGGTCCTGGTTGTCCTTGATGGGCTGCAGCTGTGAGCATTGAAGAGAACTGGGATAAAAGGGGGCGGCGTAGCCATTCAGGGAGAGCCTTGAAGGAGCCCTGAACTGGGAAAGAACAGCATGCAGAAGAAAGCGTCTGTGCTGTGAAGATCTGCAGCCATAAGAACACACCGAGGAGGTATGGACTTTAGCAATCTGAGAACAGCATGATGGGACTCTAGAGAAATAGAACAACAACAAGTGGCAGCTTTAGATTTGGAGCAATCCAGCAAAGCTTGCAAATTTCTTGCTGGGCACCACCCTCTTGGTCAGGGCGAGTGGCCAGAAATGGAGGCCATTTTCCATGGGGAAAACGAAGTCATTGGCCCAGGCTCTGGGTGTCAGATGACAGGTGGCGTCTGGGGCTCTAAGGACTTGCAGGGTCCTAGTTGCTGGCAGCTTTAGTTTTGGAAGGATCCAGCAGAGTTTGTAGATTCCTGGCTTGGCACTGCCCTGCCTGCCAGGCCAAGTGGCCACAAATGAAGGCCATTTTCCATGGGAAAAAGAAGTCCTTTCCCCAGGGTCTCAGTAATATGTTCAAGGTGGCGTTTGAGGCTCTAAGTACTTCCAGGGCCCTAGTTGCTGCCAGCTTTTCTTTTGGAAAAATCCAGCAACGATTGCATCATTCTAGCTAGGCTCCCACTTTCTGCCAGGGTGAGTGGCTGCCAAGGGAGGCCATTTGCCATGGGAAAAAGAAGTCCTTTCCCCAGGGTCTGGGTGTCAGATGAAAGGTGGCCTTTGGGGTTCTGAGGACTTGTAGGGTAGTACTTACTGGCTAGAGTAGAGGAAATGGATTCTATTTGAATATCTGTCTAGAGGCTTTGCCCCACAGGTCCTGGTTGTCCTTGATGGGCTGCAGCTGTGAGCATTGAAGAGAACTGGGATAAAAGGGGGCGGCGTAGCCATTCAGGGAGAGCCTTGAAGGAGCCCTGAACTGGGAAAGAACAGCATGCAGAAGAAAGCGTCTGTGCTGTGATGATCTGCAGCCATAAGAACACACCGAGGAGGTATGGACTTTAGCAATCTGAGAACAGCATGATGGGACTCTAGAGAAATAGAACAACAACAAGTGGCAGCTTTAGATTTGGAGCAATCCAGCAAAGCTTGCAAATTTCTTGCTGGGCACCACCCTCTTGGTCAGGGCGAGTGGCCAGAAATGGAGGCCATTTTCCATGGGGAAAACGAAGTCATTGGCCCAGGCTCTGGGTGTCAGATGACAGGTGGCATCTGGGGCTCTAAGGACTTGCAGGGTCCTAGTTGCTGGCAGCTTTAGTTCTGGAAGGATCCAGCAGAGTTTGTAGATTCCTGGCTTGGCACTGCCCTGCCTGCCAGGCCAAGTGGCCACAAATGAAGGCCATTTTCCATGGGAAAAACAAGTCCTTTCCCCAGGGTCTCAGGAATATGTTCAAGGTGGCGTTTAAAGCTCTAAGTACTTCCAGGGCCCTAGTTGCTGGCAGCTTTTCTTTTGGAAAAATCCAGCAACGATTGCATCATTCTAGCTAGGCTCCCACTTTCTGCCAGGGTGAGTGGCTGCCAAGGGAGGCCATTTGCCATGGGAAAAAGAAGTCCTTTCCCCAGGGTCTGGGTGTCAGATGAAAGGTGGCCTTTGGGGTTCTGAGGACTTGTAGGGTAGTACTTACTGGCTAGAGTAGAGGAAATGGATTCTATTTGAATATCTGTCTAGAGGCTTTGCCCCACAGGTCCTGGTTGTCCTTGATGGGCTGCAGCTGTGAGCATTGAAGAGAACTGGGATAAAAGGGGGCGGCGTAGCCATTCAGGGAGAGCCTTGAAGGAGCCCTGAACTGGGAAAGAACAGCATGCAGAAGAAAGCGTCTGTGCTGTGAAGATCTGCAGCCATAAGAACACACCGAGGAGGTATGGACTTTAGCAATCTGAGAACAGCATGATGGGACTCTAGAGAAATAGAACAACAACAAGTGGCAGCTTTAGATTTGGAGCAATCCAGCAAAGCTTGCAAATTTCTTGCTGGGCACCACCCTCTTGGTCAGGGCGAGTGGCCAGAAATGGAGGCCATTTTCCATGGGGAAAACGAAGTCATTGGCCCAGGCTCTGGGTGTCAGATGACAGGTGGCATCTGGGGCTCTAAGGACTTGCAGGGTCCTAGTTGCTGGCAGCTTTAGTTTTGGAAGGATCCAGCAGAGTTTGTAGATTCCTGGCTTGGCACTGCCCTGCCTGCCAGGCCAAGTGGCCACAAATGAAGGCCATTTTCCATGGGAAAAAGAAGTCCTTTCCCCAGGGTCTCAGGAATATGTTCAAGGTGGCGTTTGAGGCTCTAAGTACTTCCAGGGCCCTAGTTGCTGCCAGCTTTTCTTTTGGAAAAATCCAGCAACGATTGCATCATTCTAGCTAGGCTCCCACTTTCTGCCAGGGTGAGTGGCTGCCAAGGGAGGCCATTTGCCATGGGAAAAAGAAGTCCTTTCCCCAGGGTCTGGGTGTCAGATGAAAGGTGGCCTTTGGGGTTCTGAGGACTTGTAGGGTAGTACTTACTGGCTAGAGTAGAGGAAATGGATTCTATTTGAATATCTGTCTAGAGGCTTTGCCCCACAGGTCCTGGTTGTCCTTGATGGGCTGCAGCTGTGAGCATTGAAGAGAACTGGGATAAAAGGGGGCGGCGTAGCCATTCAGGGAGAGCCTTGAAGGAGCCCTGAACTGGGAAAGAACAGCATGCAGAAGAAAGCGTCTGTGCTGTGATGATCTGCAGCCATAAGAACACACCGAGGAGGTATGGACTTTAGCAATCTGAGAACAGCATGATGGGACTCTAGAGAAATAGAACAACAACAAGTGGCAGCTTTAGATTTGGAGCAATCCAGCAAAGCTTGCAAATTTCTTGCTGGGCACCACCCTCTTGGTCAGGGCGAGTGGCCAGAAATGGAGGCCATTTTCCATGGGGAAAACGAAGTCATTGGCCCAGGCTCTGGGTGTCAGATGAAAGGTGGCGTCTGGGGCTCTAAGGACTTGCAGGGTCCTAGTTGCTGGCAGCTTTAGTTTTGGAAGGATCCAGCAGAGTTTGTAGATTCCTGGCTTGGCACTGCCCTGCCTGCCAGGCCAAGTGGCCACAAATGAAGGCCATTTTCCATGGGAAAAAGAAGTCCTTTCCCCAGGGTCTCAGTAATATGTTGAAGGTGGCGTTTGAGGCTCTAAGTACTTCCAGGGCCCTAGTTGCTGCCAGCTTTTCTTTTGGAAAAATCCAGCAACGATTGCATCATTCTAGCTAGGCTCCCACTTTCTGCCAGGGTGAGTGGCTGCCAAGGGAGGCCATTTGCCATGGGAAAAAGAAGTCCTTTCCCCAGGGTCTGGGTGTCAGATGAAAGGTGGCCTTTGGGGTTCTGAGGACTTGTAGGGTAGTACTTACTGGCTAGAGTAGAGGAAATGGATTCTATTTGAATATCTGTCTAGAGGCTTTGCCCCACAGGTCCTGGTTGTCCTTGATGGGCTGCAGCTGTGAGCATTGAAGAGAACTGGGATAAAAGGGGGCGGCGTAGCCATTCAGGGAGAGCCTTGAAGGAGCCCTGAACTGGGAAAGAACAGCATGCAGAAGAAAGCGTCTGTGCTGTGAAGATCTGCAGCCATAAGAACACACCGAGGAGGTATGGACTTTAGCAATCTGAGAACAGCATGATGGGACTCTAGAGAAATAGAACAACAACAAGTGGCAGCTTTAGATTTGGAGCAATCCAGCAAAGCTTGCAAATTTCTTGCTGGGCACCACCCTCTTGGTCAGGGCGAGTGGCCAGAAATGGAGGCCATTTTCCATGGGGAAAACGAAGTCATTGGCCCAGGCTCTGGGTGTCAGATGACAGGTGGCATCTGGGGCTCTAAGGACTTGCAGGGTCCTAGTTGCTGGCAGCTTTAGTTTTGGAAGGATCCAGCAGAGTTTGTAGATTCCTGGCTTGGCACTGCCCTGCCTGCCAGGCCAAGTGGCCACAAATGAAGGCCATTTTCCATGGGAAAAAGATGTCCTTTCCCCAGGGTCTCAGGAATATGTTCAAGGTGGCGTTTGAGGCTCTAAGTACTTCCAGGGCCCTAGTTGCTGCCAGCTTTTCTTTTGGAAAAATCCAGCAACGATTGCATCATTCTAGCTAGGCTCCCACTTTCTGCCAGGGTGAGTGGCTGCCAAGGGAGGCCATTTGCCATGGGAAAAAGAAGTCCTTTCCCCAGGGTCTGGGTGTCAGATGAAAGGTGGCCTTTGGGGTTCTGAGGACTTGTAGGGTAGTACTTACTGGCTAGAGTAGAGGAAATGGATTCTATTTGAATATCTGTCTAGAGGCTTTGCCCCACAGGTCCTGGTTGTCCTTGATGGGCTGCAGCTGTGAGCATTGAAGAGAACTGGGATAAAAGGGGGCGGCGTAGCCATTCAGGGAGAGCCTTGAAGGAGCCCTGAACTGGGAAAGAACAGCATGCAGAAGAAAGCGTCTGTGCTGTGAAGATCTGCAGCCATAAGAACACACCGAGGAGGTATGGACTTTAGCAATCTGAGAACAGCATGATGGGACTCTAGAGAAATAGAACAACAACAAGTGGCAGCTTTAGATTTGGAGCAATCCAGCAAAGCTTGCAAATTTCTTGCTGGGCACCACCCTCTTGGTAAGGGCGAGTGGCCAGAAATGGAGGCCATTTTCCATGGGGAAAACGAAGTCATTGGCCCAGGCTCTGGGTGTCAGATGAAAGGTGGCGTCTGGGGCTCTAAGGACTTGCAGGGTCCTAGTTGCTGGCAGCTTTCGTTCTGGAAGGATCCAGCAGAGTTTGTAGATTCCTGGCTTGGCACTGCCCTGCCTGCCAGGCCAAGTGGCCACAAATGAAGGCCATTTTCCATGGGAAAAACAAGTCCTTTCCCCAGGGTCTCAGGAATATGTTCAAGGTGGCGTTTAAAGCTCTAAGTACTTCCAGGGCCCTAGTTGCTGCCAGCTTTTCTTTTGGAAAAATCCAGCAACGATTGCATCATTCTAGCTAGGCTCCCACTTTCTGCCAGGGTGAGTGGCTGCCAAGGGAGGCCATTTGCCATGGGAAAAAGAAGTCCTTTCCCCAGGGTCTGGGTGTCAGATGAAAGGTGGCCTTTGGGGTTCTGAGGACTTGTAGGGTAGTACTTACTGGCTAGAGTAGAGGAAATGGATTCTATTTGAATATCTGTCTAGAGGCTTTGCCCCACAGGTCCTGGTTGTCCTTGATGGGCTGCAGCTGTGAGCATTGAAGAGAACTGGGATAAAAGGGGGCGGCGTAGCCATTCAGGGAGAGCCTTGAAGGAGCCCTGAACTGGGAAAGAACAGCATGCAGAAGAAAGCGTCTGTGCTGTGAAGATCTGCAGCCATAAGAACACACCGAGGAGGTATGGACTTTAGCAATCTGAGAACAGCATGATGGGACTCTAGAGAAATAGAACAACAACAAGTGGCAGCTTTAGATTTGGAGCAATCCAGCAAAGCTTGCAAATTTCTTGCTGGGCACCACCCTCTTGGTCAGGGCGAGTGGCCAGAAATGGAGGCCATTTTCCATGGGGAAAACGAAGTCATTGGCCCAGGCTCTGGGTGTCAGATGAAAGGTGGCGTCTGGGGCTCTAAGGACTTGCAGGGTCCTAGTTGCTGGCAGCTTTAGTTTTGGAAGGATCCAGCATAGTTTGTATATTCCTGGCTTGGCACTGCCCTGCCTGCCAGGCCAAGTGGCCACAAATGAAGGCCATTTTCCATGGGAAAAAGAAGTCCTTTCCCCAGGGTCTCAGTAATATGTTCAAGGTGGCGTTTGAGGCTCTAAGTACTTCCAGGGCCCTAGTTGCTGCCAGCTTTTCTTTTGGAAAAATCCAGCAACGATTGCATCATTCTAGCTAGGCTCCCACTTTCTGCCAGGGTGAGTGGCTGCCAAGGGAGGCCATTTGCCATGGGAAAAAGAAGTCCTTTCCCCAGGGTCTGGGTGTCAGATGAACGGTGGCCTTTGGGGTTCTGAGGACTTGTAGGGTAGTACTTACTGGCTAGAGTAGAGGAAATGGATTCTATTTGAATATCTGTCTAGAGGCTTTGCCCCACAGGTCCTGGTTGTCCTTGATGGGCTGCAGCTGTGAGCATTGAAGAGAACTGGGATAAAAGGGGGCGGCGTAGCCATTCAGGGAGAGCCTTGAAGGAGCCCTGAACTGGGAAAGAACAGCATGCAGAAGAAAGCGTCTGTGCTGTGAAGATCTGCAGCCATAAGAACACACCGAGGAGGTATGGACTTTAGCAATCTGAGAACAGCATGATGGGACTCTAGAGAAATAGAACAACAACAAGTGGCAGCTTTAGATTTGGAGCAATCCAGCAAAGCTTGCAAATTTCTTGCTGGGCACCACCCTCTTGGTCAGGGAGAGTGGCCAGAAATGGAGGCCATTTTCCATGGGGAAAACGAAGTCATTGGCCCAGGCTCTGGGTGTCAGATGACAGGTGGCATCTGGGGCTCTAAGGACTTGCAGGGTCCTAGTTGCTGGCAGCTTTAGTTTTGGAAGGATCCAGCAGAGTTTGTAGATTCCTGGCTTGGCACTGCCCTGCCTGCCAGGCCAAGTGGCCACAAATGAAGGCCATTTTCCATGGGAAAAAGAAGTCCTTTCCCCAGGGTCTCAGGAATATGTTCAAGGTGGCGTTTGAGGCTCTAAGTACTTCCAGGGCCCTAGTTGCTGCCAGCTTTTCTTTTGGAAAAATCCAGCAATGATTGCATCATTCTAGCTAGGCTCCCACTTTCTGCCAGGGTGAGTGGCTGCCAAGGAGGCCATTTGCCATGGGAAAAAGAAGTCCTTTCCCCAGGGTCTGGGTGTCAGATGAAAGGTGGCCTTTGGGGTTCTGAGGACTTGTAGGGTAGTACTTACTGGCTAGAGTAGAGGAAATGGATTCTATTTGAATATCTGTCTAGAGGCTTTGCCCCACAGGTCCTGGTTGTCCTTGATGGGCTGCAGCTGTGAGCATTGAAGAGAACTGGGATAAAAGGGGGCGGCGTAGCCATTCAGGGAGAGCCTTGAAGGAGCCCTGAACTGGGAAAGAACAGCATGCAGAAGAAAGCGTCTGTGCTGTGAAGATCTGCAGCCATAAGAACACACCGAGGAGGTATGGACTTTAGCAATCTGAGAACAGCATGATGGGACTCTAGAGAAATAGAACAACAACAAGTGGCAGCTTTAGATTTGGAGCAATCCAGCAAAGCTTGCAAATTTCTTGCTGGGCACCACCCTCTTGGTCAGGGCGAGTGGCCAGAAATGGAGGCCATTTTCCATGGGGAAAACGAAGTCATTGGCCCAGGCTCTGGGTGTCTGATGAAAGGTGGCGTCTGGGCTCTAAGGACTTGCAGGGTCCTAGTTGCTGGCAGCTTTAGTTTTGGAAGGATCCAGCAGAGTTTGTAGATTCCTGGCTTGGCACTGCCCTGCCTGCCAGGCCAAGTGGCCACAAATGAAGGCCATTTTCCATGGGAAAAAGAAGTCCTTTCCCCAGGGTCTCAGTAATATGTTCAAGGTGGCGTTTGAGGCTCTAAGTACTTCCAGGGCCCTAGTTGCTGCCAGCTTTTCTTTTGGAAAAATCCAGCAACGATTGCATCATTCTAGCTAGGCTCCCACTTTCTGCCAGGGTGAGTGGCTGCCAAGGGAGGCCATTTGCCATGGGAAAAAGAAGTCCTTTCCCCAGGGTCTGGGTGTCAGATGAAAGGTGGCCTTTGGGGTTCTGAGGACTTGTAGGGTAGTACTTACTGGCTAGAGTAGAGGAAATGGATTCTATTTGAATATCTGTCTAGAGGCTTTGCCCCACAGGTCCTGGTTGTCCTTGATGGGCTGCAGCTGTGAGCATTGAAGAGAACTGGGATAAAAGGGGGCGGCGTAGCCATTCAGGGAGAGCCTTGAAGGAGCCCTGAACTGGGAAAGAACAGCATGCAGAAGAAAGCGTCTGTGCTGTGATGATCTGCAGCCATAAGAACACACCGAGGAGGTATGGACTTTAGCAATCTGAGAACAGCATGATGGGACTCTAGAGAAATAGAACAACAACAAGTGGCAGCTTTAGATTTGGAGCAATCCAGCAAAGCTTGCAAATTTCTTGCTGGGCACCACCCTCTTGGTAAGGGCGAGTGGCCAGAAATGGAGGCCATTTTCCATGGGGAAAACGAAGTCATTGGCCCAGGCTCTGGGTGTCAGATGAAAGGTGGCGTCTGGGGCTCTAAGGACTTGCAGGGTCCTAGTTGCTGGCAGCTTTCGTTCTGGAAGGATCCAGCAGAGTTTGTAGATTCCTGGCTTGGCACTGCCCTGCCTGCCAGGCCAAGTGGCCACAAATGAAGGCCATTTTACCATGGGAAAAACAAGTCCTTTCCCCAGGGTCTCAGGAATATGTTCAAGGTGGCGTTTAAAGCTCTAAGTACTTCCAGGGCCCTAGTTGCTGCCAGCTTTTCTTTTGGAAAAATCCAGCAACGATTGCATCATTCTAGCTAGGCTCCCACTTTCTGCCAGGGTGAGTGGCTGCCAAGGGAGGCCATTTGCCATGGGAAAAAGAAGTCCTTTCCCCAGGGTCTGGGTGTCAGATGAAAGGTGGCCTTTGGGGTTCTGAGGACTTGTAGGGTAGTACTTACTGGCTAGAGTAGAGGAAATGGATTCTATTTGAATATCTGTCTAGAGGCTTTGCCCCACAGGTCCTGGTTGTCCTTGATGGGCTGCAGCTGTGAGCATTGAAGAGAACTGGGATAAAAGGGGGCGGCGTAGCCATTCAGGGAGAGCCTTGAAGGAGCCCTGAACTGGGAAAGAACAGCATGCAGAAGAAAGCGTCTGTGCTGTGAAGATCTGCAGCCATAAGAACACACCGAGGAGGTATGGACTTTAGCAATCTGAGAACAGCATGATGGGACTCTAGAGAAATAGAACAACAACAAGTGGCAGCTTTAGATTTGGAGCAATCCAGCAAAGCTTGCAAATTTCTTGCTGGGCACCACCCTCTTGGTCAGGGCGAGTGGCCAGAAATGGAGGCCATTTTCCATGGGGAAAACGAAGTCATTGGCCCAGGCTCTGGGTGTCAGATGACAGGTGGCATCTGGGGCTGTAAGGACTTGCAGGGTCCTAGTTGCTGGCAGCTTTCGTTCTGGAAGGATCCAGCAGAGTTTGTAGATTCCTGGCTTGGCACTGCCCTGCCTGCCAGGCCAAGTGGCCACAAATGAAGGCCATTTTCCATGGGAAAAAGATGTCCTTTCCCCAGGGTCTCAGGAATATGTTCAAGGTGGCGTTTAAAGCTCTAAGTACTTCCAGGGCCCTAGTTGCTGCCAGCTTTTCTTTTGGAAAAATCCAGCAACGATTGCATCATTCTAGCTAGGCTCCCACTTTCTGCCAGGGTGAGTGGCTGCCAAGGGAGGCCATTTGCCATGGGAAAAAGAAGTCCTTTCCCCAGGGTCTGGGTGTCAGATGAAAGGTGGCCTTTGGGGTTCTGAGGACTTGTAGGGTAGTACTTACTGGCTAGAGTAGAGGAAATGGATTCTATTTGAATATCTGTCTAGAGGCTTTGCCCCACAGGTCCTGGTTGTCCTTGATGGGCTGCAGCTGTGAGCATTGAAGAGAACTGGGATAAAAGGGGGCGGCGTAGCCATTCAGGGAGAGCCTTGAAGGAGCCCTGAACTGGGAAAGAACAGCATGCAGAAGAAAGCGTCTGTGCTGTGTAGATCTGCAGCCATAAGAACACACCGAGGAGGTATGGACTTTAGCAATCTGAGAACAGCATGATGGGACTCTAGAGAAATAGAACAACAACAAGTGGCAGCTTTAGATTTGGAGCAATCCAGCAAAGCTTGCAAATTTCTTGCTGGGCACCACCCTCTTGGTCAGGGCGAGTGGCCAGAAATGGAGGCCATTTTCCATGGGGAAAACGAAGTCATTGGCCCAGGCTCTGGGTGTCAGATGACAGGTGGCATCTGGGGCTCTAAGGACTTGCAGGGTCCTAGTTGCTGGCAGCTTTAGTTTTGGAAGGATCCAGCAGAGTTTGTAGATTCCTGGCTTGGCACTGCCTTGCCTGCCAGGCCAAGTGGCCACAAATGAAGGCCATTTACCATGGGAAAAAGATGTCCTTTCCCCAGGGTCTCAGGAATATGTTCAAGGTGGCGTTTGAGGCTCTAAGTACTTCCAGGGCCCTAGTTGCTGCCAGCTTTTCTTTTGGAAAAATCCAGCAACGATTGCATCATTCTAGCTAGGCTCCCACTTTCTGCCAGGGTGAGTGGCTGCCAAGGGAGGCCATTTGCCATGGGAAAAAGAAGTCCTTTCCCCAGGGTCTGGGTGTCAGATGAAAGGTGGCCTTTGGGGTTCTGAGGACTTGTAGGGTAGTACTTACTGGCTAGAGTAGAGGAAATGGATTCTATTTGAATATCTGTCTAGAGGCTTTGCCCCACAGGTCCTGGTTGTCCTTGATGGGCTGCAGCTGTGAGCATTGAAGAGAACTGGGATAAAAGGGGGCGGCGTAGCCATTCAGGGAGAGCCTTGAAGGAGCCCTGAACTGGGAAAGAACAGCATGCAGAAGAAAGCGTCTGTGCTGTGAAGATCTGCAGCCATAAGAACACACCGAGGAGGTATGGACTTTAGCAATCTGAGAACAGCATGATGGGACTCTAGAGAAATAGAACAACAACAAGTGGCAGCTTTAGATTTGGAGCAATCCAGCAAAGCTTGCAAATTTCTTGCTGGGCACCACCCTCTTGGTCAGGGTGAGAGGCCAGAAATGGAGGCCATTTTCCATGGGGAAAACGAAGTCATTGGCCCAGGCTCTGGGTGTCAGATGACAGGTGGCATCTGGGGCTCTAAGGACTTGCAGGGTCCTAGTTGCTGGCAGCTTTCGTTCTGGAAGGATCCAGCAGAGTATGTAGATTCCTGGCTTGGCACTGCCCTGCCTGCCAGGCCAAGTGGCCACAAATGAAGGCCATTTTCCATGGGAAAAAGATGTCCTTTCCCCAGGGTCTCAGGAATATGTTCAAGGTGGCGTTTGAGGCTCTAAGTACTTCCAAGGCCCTAGTTGCTGCCAGCTTTTCTTTTGGAAAAATCCAGCAACGATTGCATCATTCTAGCTAGGCTCCCACTTTCTGCCAGGGTGAGTGGCTGCCAAGGGAGGCCATTTGCCATGGGAAAAAGAAGTCCTTTCCCCAGGGTCTGGGTGTCAGATGAAAGGTGGCCTTTGGGGTTCTGAGGACTTGTAGGGTAGTACTTACTGGCTAGAGTAGAGGAAATGGATTCTATTTGAATATCTGTCTAGAGGCTTTGCCCCACAGGTCCTGGTTGTCCTTGATGGGCTGCAGCTGTGAGCATTGAAGAGAACTGGGATAAAAGGGGGCGGCGTAGCCATTCAGGGAGAGCCTTGAAGGAGCCCTGAACTGGGAAAGAACAGCATGCAGAAGAAAGCGTCTGTGCTGTGAAGATCTGCAGCCATAAGAACACACCGAGGAGGTATGGACTTTAGCAATCTGAGAACAGCATGATGGGACTCTAGAGAAATAGAACAACAACAAGTGGCAGCTTTAGATTTGGAGCAATCCAGCAAAGCTTGCAAATTTCTTGCTGGGCACCACCCTCTTGGTCAGGGCGAGTGGCCAGAAATGGAGGCCATTTTCCATGGGGAAAACGAAGTCATTGGCCCAGGCTCTGGGTGTCAGATGACAGGTGGCATCTGGGGCTCTAAGGACTTGCAGGGTCCTAGTTGCTGGCAGCTTTCGTTCTGGAAGGATCCAGCAGAGTTTGTAGATTCCTGGCTTGGCACTGCCCTGCCTGCCAGGCCAAGTGGCCACAAATGAAGGCCATTTTCCATGGGAAAAAGATGTCCTTTCCCCAGGGTCTCAGTAATATGTTCAAGGTGGCGTTTGAGGCTCTAAATACTTCCAGGGCCCTAGTTGCTGCCAGCTTTTCTTTTGGAAAAATCCAGCAACGATTGCATCATTCTAGCTAGGCTCCCACTTTCTGCCAGGGTGAGTGGCTGCCAAGGGAGGCCATTTGCCATGGGAAAAAGAAGTCCTTTCCCCAGGGTCTGGGTGTCAGATGAAAGGTGGCCTTTGGGGTTCTGAGGACTTGTAGGGTACTACTTACTGGCTAGAGTAGAGGAAATGGATTCTATTTGAATATCTGTCTAGAGGCTTTGCCCCACAGGTCCTGGTTGTCCTTGATGGGCTGCAGCTGTGAGCATTGAAGAGAACTGGGATAAAAGGGGGCGGCGTAGCCATTCAGGGAGAGCCTTGAAGGAGCCCTGAACTGGGAAAGAACAGCATGCAGAAGAAAGCGTCTGTGCTGTGAAGATCTGCAGCCATAAGAACACACCGAGGAGGTATGGACTTTAGCAATCTGAGAACAGCATGATGGGACTCTAGAGAAATAGAACAACAACAAGTGGCAGCTTTAGATTTGGAGCAATCCAGCAAAGCTTGCAAATTTCTTGCTGGGCACCACCCTCTTGGTCAGGGCGAGTGGCCAGAAATGGAGGCCATTTTCCATGGGGAAAACGAAGTCATTGGCCCAGGCTCTGGGTGTCAGATGAAAGGTGGCGTCTGGGGCTCTAAGGACTTGCAGGGTCCTAGTTGCTGGCAGCTTTCGTTCTGGAAGGATCCAGCAGAGTTTGTAGATTCCTGGCTTGGCACTGCCCTGCCTGCCAGGCCAAGTGGCCACAAATGAAGGCCATTTTCCATGGGAAAAAGATGTCCTTTCCCCAGGGTCTCAGTAATATGTTCAAGGTGGCGTTTGAGGCTCTAAGTACTTCCAGGGCCCTAGTTGCTGCCAGCTTTTCTTTTGGAAAAATCCAGCAACGATTGCATCATTCTAGCTAGGCTCCCACTTTCTGCCAGGGTGAGTGGCTGCCAAGGGAGGCCATTTGCCATGGGAAAAAGAAGTCCTTTCCCCAGGGTCTGGGTGTCAGATGAAAGGTGGCCTTTGGGGTTCTGAGGACTTGTAGGGTAGTACTTACTGGCTAGAGTAGAGGAAATGGATTCTATTTGAATATCTGTCTAGAGGCTTTGCCCCACAGGTCCTGGTTGTCCTTGATGGGCTGCAGCTGTGAGCATTGAAGAGAACTGGGATAAAAGGGGGCGGCGTAGCCATTCAGGGAGAGCCTTGAAGGAGCCCTGAACTGGGAAAGAACAGCATGCAGAAGAAAGCGTCTGTGCTGTGAAGATCTGCAGCCATAAGAACACACCGAGGAGGTATGGACTTTAGCAATCTGAGAACAGCATGATGGGACTCTAGAGAAATAGAACAACAACAAGTGGCAGCTTTCGATTTGGAGCAATCCAGCAAAGCTTGCAAATTTCTTGCTGGGCACCACCCTCTTGGTCAGGGCGAGTGGCCAGAAATGGAGGCCATTTTCCATGGGGAAAA
Source organism: Agelaius phoeniceus (assembly GCF_051311805.1). Classification (NCBI taxonomy): domain Eukaryota; kingdom Metazoa; phylum Chordata; class Aves; order Passeriformes; family Icteridae; genus Agelaius; species Agelaius phoeniceus. Next base: position 12,524,213 of record NC_135284.1, read on the forward strand.
CGAAGTCATTGGCCCAGGCTCTGGGTGTCAGATGAAAGGTGGCGTCTGGGGCTCTACGGACTTGCAGGGTCCTAGTTGCTGGCAGCTTTCGTTCTGGAAGGATCCAGCATAGTTTGTATATTCCTGGATTGGCACTGCCCTGCCTGCCAGGCCAAGTGGCCACAAATGAAGGCCATTTTCCATGGGAAAAAGAAGTCCTTTCCCCAGGGTCTCAGGAATATGTTCAAGGTGGTGTTTGAGGCTCTAAGTACTTCCAGGGCCCTAGTTGCTGCCAGCTTTTCTTTTGGAAAAATCCAGCAACGATTGCATCATTCTAGCTAGGCTCCCACTTTCTGCCAGGGTGAGTGGCTGCCAAGGGAGGCCATTTGCCATGGGAAAAAGAAGTCCTTTCCCCAGGGTCTGGGTGTCAGATGAAAGGTGGCCTTTGGGGTTCTGAGGACTTGTAGGGTAGTACTTACTGGCTAGAGTAGAGGAAATGGATTCTATTTGAATATCTGTCTAGAGGCTTTGCCCCACAGGTCCTGGTTGTCCTTGATGGGCTGCAGCTGTGAGCATTGAAGAGAACTGGGATAAAAGGGGGCGGCTTAGCCATTCAGGGAGAGCCTTGAAGGAGCCCTGAACTGGGAAAGAACAGCATGCAGAAGAAAGCGTCTGTGCTGTGATGATCTGCAGCCATAAGAACACACCGAGGAGGTATGGACTTTAGCAATCTGAGAACAGCATGATGGGACTCTAGAGAAATAGAACAACAACAAGTGGCAGCTTTAGATTTGGAGCAATCCAGCAAAGCTTGCAAATTTCTTGCTGGGCACCACCCTCTTGGTCAGGGCGAGTGGCCAGAAATGGAGGCCATTTTCCATGGGGAAAACGAAGTCATTGGCCCAGGCTCTGGGTGTCAGATGACAGGTGGCATCTGGGGCTCTAAGGACTTGCAGGGTCCTAGTTGCTGGCAGCTTTAGTTTTGGAAGGATCCAGCAGAGTTTGTAGATTCCTGGCTTGGCACTGCCTTGCCTGCCAGGCCAAGTGGCCACAAATGAAGGCCATTTACCATGGGAAAAAGATGTCCTTTCCCCAGGGTCTCAGGAATATGTTCAAGGTGGCGTTTGAGGCTCTAAGTACTTCCAGGGCCCTAGTTGCTGCCAGCTTTTCTTTTGGAAAAATCCAGCAACGATTGCATCATTCTAGCTAGGCTCCCACTTTCTGCCAGGGTGAGTGGCTGCCAAGGGAGGCCATTTGCCATGGGAAAAAGAAGTCCTTTCCCCAGGGTCTGGGTGTCAGATGAAAGGTGGCCTTTGGGGTTCTGAGGACTTGTAGGGTAGTACTTACTGGCTAGAGTAGAGGAAATGGATTCTATTTGAATATCTGTCTAGAGGCTTTGCCCCACAGGTCCTGGTTGTCCTTGATGGGCTGCAGCTGTGAGCATTGAAGAGAACTGGGATAAAAGGGGGCGGCGTAGCCATTCAGGGAGAGCCTTGAAGGAGCCCTGAACTGGGAAAGAACAGCATGCAGAAGAAAGCGTCTGTGCTGTGAAGATCTGCAGCCATAAGAACACACCGAGGAGGTATGGACTTTAGCAATCTGAGAACAGCATGATGGGACTCTAGAGAAATAGAACAACAACAAGTGGCAGCTTTAGATTTGGAGCAATCCAGCAAAGCTTGCAAATTTCTTGCTGGGCACCACCCTCTTGGTCAGGGTGAGAGGCCAGAAATGGAGGCCATTTTCCATGGGGAAAACGAAGTCATTGGCCCAGGCTCTGGGTGTCAGATGACAGGTGGCATCTGGGGCTCTAAGGACTTGCAGGGTCCTAGTTGCTGGCAGCTTTCGTTCTGGAAGGATCCAGCAGAGTATGTAGATTCCTGGCTTGGCACTGCCCTGCCTGCCAGGCCAAGTGGCCACAAATGAAGGCCATTTTCCATGGGAAAAAGATGTCCTTTCCCCAGGGTCTCAGGAATATGTTCAAGGTGGCGTTTGAGGCTCTAAGTACTTCCAAGGCCCTAGTTGCTGCCAGCTTTTCTTTTGGAAAAATCCAGCAACGATTGCATCATTCTAGCTAGGCTCCCACTTTCTGCCAGGGTGAGTGGCTGCCAAGGGAGGCCATTTGCCATGGGAAAAAGAAGTCCTTTCCCCAGGGTCTGGGTGTCAGATGAAAGGTGGCCTTTGGGGTTCTGAGGACTTGTAGGGTAGTACTTACTGGCTAGAGTAGAGGAAATGGATTCTATTTGAATATCTGTCTAGAGGCTTTGCCCCACAGGTCCTGGTTGTCCTTGATGGGCTGCAGCTGTGAGCATTGAAGAGAACTGGGATAAAAGGGGGCGGCGTAGCCATTCAGGGAGAGCCTTGAAGGAGCCCTGAACTGGGAAAGAACAGCATGCAGAAGAAAGCGTCTGTGCTGTGATGATCTGCAGCCATAAGAACACACCGAGGAGGTATGGACTTTAGCAATCTGAGAACAGCATGATGGGACTCTAGAGAAATAGAACAACAACAAGTGGCAGCTTTAGATTTGGAGCAATCCAGCAAAGCTTGCAAATTTCTTGCTGGGCACCACCCTCTTGGTCAGGGTGAGAGGCCAGAAATGGAGGCCATTTTCCATGGGGAAAACGAAGTCATTGGCCCAGGCTCTGGGTGTCAGATGACAGGTGGCATCTGGGGCTCTAAGGACTTGCAGGGTCCTAGTTGCTGGCAGCTTTCGTTCTGGAAGGATCCAGCAGAGTATGTAGATTCCTGGCTTGGCACTGCCCTGCCTGCCAGGCCAAGTGGCCACAAATGAAGGCCATTTTCCATGGGAAAAAGATGTCCTTTCCCCAGGGTCTCAGGAATATGTTCAAGGTGGCGTTTGAGGCTCTAAGTACTTCCAAGGCCCTAGTTGCTGCCAGCTTTTCTTTTGGAAAAATCCAGCAACGATTGCATCATTCTAGCTAGGCTCCCACTTTCTGCCAGGGTGAGTGGCTGCCAAGGGAGGCCATTTGCCATGGGAAAAAGAAGTCCTTTCCCCAGGGTCTGGGTGTCAGATGAAAGGTGGCCTTTGGGGTTCTGAGGACTTGTAGGGTAGTACTTACTGGCTAGAGTAGAGGAAATGGATTCTATTTGAATATCTGTCTAGAGGCTTTGCCCCACAGGTCCTGGTTGTCCTTGATGGGCTGCAGCTGTGAGCATTGAAGAGAACTGGGATAAAAGGGGGCGGCGTAGCCATTCAGGGAGAGCCTTGAAGGAGCCCTGAACTGGGAAAGAACAGCATGCAGAAGAAAGCGTCTGTGCTGTGATGATCTGCAGCCATAAGAACACACCGAGGAGGTATGGACTTTAGCAATCTGAGAACAGCATGATGGGACTCTAGAGAAATAGAACAACAACAAGTGGCAGCTTTAGATTTGGAGCAATCCAGCAAAGCTTGCAAATTTCTTGCTGGGCACCACCCTCTTGGTCAGGGCGAGTGGCCAGAAATGGAGGCCATTTTCCATGGGGAAAACGAAGTCATTGGCCCAGGCTCTGGGTGTCAGATGACAGGTGGCATCTGGGGCTCTAAGGACTTGCAGGGTCCTAGTTGCTGGCAGCTTTCGTTCTGGAAGGATCCAGCAGAGTTTGTAGATTCCTGGCTTGGCACTGCCCTGCCTGCCAGGCCAAGTGGCCACAAATGAAGGCCATTTTCCATGGGAAAAAGATGTCCTTTCCCCAGGGTCTCAGTAATATGTTCAAGGTGGCGTTTGAGGCTCTAAATACTTCCAGGGCCCTAGTTGCTGCCAGCTTTTCTTTTGGAAAAATCCAGCAACGATTGCATCATTCTAGCTAGGCTCCCACTTTCTGCCAGGGTGAGTGGCTGCCAAGGGAGGCCATTTGCCATGGGAAAAAGAAGTCCTTTCCCCAGGGTCTGGGTGTCAGATGAAAGGTGGCCTTTGGGGTTCTGAGGACTTGTAGGGTACTACTTACTGGCTAGAGTAGAGGAAATGGATTCTATTTGAATATCTGTCTAGAGGCTTTGCCCCACAGGTCCTGGTTGTCCTTGATGGGCTGCAGCTGTGAGCATTGAAGAGAACTGGGATAAAAGGGGGCGGCGTAGCCATTCAGGGAGAGCCTTGAAGGAGCCCTGAACTGGGAAAGAACAGCATGCAGAAGAAAGCGTCTGTGCTGTGAAGATCTGCAGCCATAAGAACACACCGAGGAGGTATGGACTTTAGCAATCTGAGAACAGCATGATGGGACTCTAGAGAAATAGAACAACAACAAGTGGCAGCTTTAGATTTGGAGCAATCCAGCAAAGCTTGCAAATTTCTTGCTGGGCACCACCCTCTTGGTCAGGGCGAGTGGCCAGAAATGGAGGCCATTTTCCATGGGGAAAACGAAGTCATTGGCCCAGGCTCTGGGTGTCAGATGACAGGTGGCATCTGGGGCTCTAAGGACTTGCAGGGTCCTAGTTGCTGGCAGCTTTCGTTCTGGAAGGATCCAGCATAGTTTGTATATTCCTGGATTGGCACTGCCCTGCCTGCCAGGCCAAGTGGCCACAAATGAAGGCCATTTTCCATGGGAAAAAGAAGTCCTTTCCCCAGGGTCTCAGGAATATGTTCAAGGTGGCGTTTGAGGCTCTAAGTACTTCCAGGGCCCTAGTTGCTGCCAGCTTTTCTTTTGGAAAAATCCAGCAACGATTGCATCATTCTAGCTAGGCTCCCACTTTCTGCCAGGGTGAGTGGCTGCCAAGGGAGGCCATTTGCCATGGGAAAAAGAAGTCCTTTCCCCAGGGTCTGGGTGTCAGATGAAAGGTGGCCTTTGGGGTTCTGAGGACTTGTAGGGTAGTACTTACTGGCTAGAGTAGAGGAAATGGATTCTATTTGAATATCTGTCTAGAGGCTTTGCCCCACAGGTCCTGGTTGTCCTTGATGGGCTGCAGCTGTGAGCATTGAAGAGAACTGGGATAAAAGGGGGCGGCGTAGCCATTCAGGGAGAGCCTTGAAGGAGCCCTGAACTGGGAAAGAACAGCATGCAGAAGAAAGCGTCTGTGCTGTGAAGATCTGCAGCCATAAGAACACACCGAGGAGGTATGGACTTTAGCAATCTGAGAACAGCATGATGGGACTCTAGAGAAATAGAACAACAACAAGTGGCAGCTTTCGATTTGGAGCAATCCAGCAAAGCTTGCAAATTTCTTGCTGGGCACCACCCTCTTGGTCAGGGCGAGTGGCCAGAAATGGAGGCCATTTTCCATGGGGAAAACGAAGTCATTGGCCCAGGCTCTGGGTGTCAGATGAAAGGTGGCGTCTGGGGCTCTACGGACTTGCAGGGTCCTAGTTGCTGGCAGCTTTCGTTCTGGAAGGATCCAGCATAGTTTGTATATTCCTGGATTGGCACTGCCCTGCCTGCCAGGCCAAGTGGCCACAAATGAAGGCCATTTTCCATGGGAAAAAGAAGTCCTTTCCCCAGGGTCTCAGGAATATGTTCAAGGTGGTGTTTGAGGCTCTAAGTACTTCCAGGGCCCTAGTTGCTGCCAGCTTTTCTTTTGGAAAAATCCAGCAACGATTGCATCATTCTAGCTAGGCTCCCACTTTCTGCCAGGGTGAGTGGCTGCCAAGGGAGGCCATTTGCCATGGGAAAAAGAAGTCCTTTCCCCAGGGTCTGGGTGTCAGATGAAAGGTGGCCTTTGGGGTTCTGAGGACTTGTAGGGTAGTACTTACTGGCTAGAGTAGAGGAAATGGATTCTATTTGAATATCTGTCTAGAGGCTTTGCCCCACAGGTCCTGGTTGTCCTTGATGGGCTGCAGCTGTGAGCATTGAAGAGAACTGGGATAAAAGGGGGCGGCTTAGCCATTCAGGGAGAGCCTTGAAGGAGCCCTGAACTGGGAAAGAACAGCATGCAGAAGAAAGCGTCTGTGCTGTGATGATCTGCAGCCATAAGAACACACCGAGGAGGTATGGACTTTAGCAATCTGAGAACAGCATGATGGGACTCTAGAGAAATAGAACAACAACAAGTGGCAGCTTTAGATTTGGAGCAATCCAGCAAAGCTTGCAAATTTCTTGCTGGGCACCACCCTCTTGGTCAGGGCGAGTGGCCAGAAATGGAGGCCATTTTCCATGGGGAAAACGAAGTCATTGGCCCAGGCTCTGGGTGTCAGATGACAGGTGGCATCTGGGGCTCTAAGGACTTGCAGGGTCCTAGTTGCTGGCAGCTTTAGTTTTGGAAGGATCCAGCAGAGTTTGTAGATTCCTGGCTTGGCACTGCCTTGCCTGCCAGGCCAAGTGGCCACAAATGAAGGCCATTTACCATGGGAAAAAGATGTCCTTTCCCCAGGGTCTCAGGAATATGTTCAAGGTGGCGTTTGAGGCTCTAAGTACTTCCAGGGCCCTAGTTGCTGCCAGCTTTTCTTTTGGAAAAATCCAGCAACGATTGCATCATTCTAGCTAGGCTCCCACTTTCTGCCAGGGTGAGTGGCTGCCAAGGGAGGCCATTTGCCATGGGAAAAAGAAGTCCTTTCCCCAGGGTCTGGGTGTCAGATGAAAGGTGGCCTTTGGGGTTCTGAGGACTTGTAGGGTAGTACTTACTGGCTAGAGTAGAGGAAATGGATTCTATTTGAATATCTGTCTAGAGGCTTTGCCCCACAGGTCCTGGTTGTCCTTGATGGGCTGCAGCTGTGAGCATTGAAGAGAACTGGGATAAAAGGGGGCGGCGTAGCCATTCAGGGAGAGCCTTGAAGGAGCCCTGAACTGGGAAAGAACAGCATGCAGAAGAAAGCGTCTGTGCTGTGAAGATCTGCAGCCATAAGAACACACCGAGGAGGTATGGACTTTAGCAATCTGAGAACAGCATGATGGGACTCTAGAGAAATAGAACAACAACAAGTGGCAGCTTTAGATTTGGAGCAATCCAGCAAAGCTTGCAAATTTCTTGCTGGGCACCACCCTCTTGGTCAGGGTGAGAGGCCAGAAATGGAGGCCATTTTCCATGGGGAAAACGAAGTCATTGGCCCAGGCTCTGGGTGTCAGATGACAGGTGGCATCTGGGGCTCTAAGGACTTGCAGGGTCCTAGTTGCTGGCAGCTTTCGTTCTGGAAGGATCCAGCAGAGTATGTAGATTCCTGGCTTGGCACTGCCCTGCCTGCCAGGCCAAGTGGCCACAAATGAAGGCCATTTTCCATGGGAAAAAGATGTCCTTTCCCCAGGGTCTCAGGAATATGTTCAAGGTGGCGTTTGAGGCTCTAAGTACTTCCAAGGCCCTAGTTGCTGCCAGCTTTTCTTTTGGAAAAATCCAGCAACGATTGCATCATTCTAGCTAGGCTCCCACTTTCTGCCAGGGTGAGTGGCTGCCAAGGGAGGCCATTTGCCATGGGAAAAAGAAGTCCTTTCCCCAGGGTCTGGGTGTCAGATGAAAGGTGGCCTTTGGGGTTCTGAGGACTTGTAGGGTAGTACTTACTGGCTAGAGTAGAGGAAATGGATTCTATTTGAATATCTGTCTAGAGGCTTTGCCCCACAGGTCCTGGTTGTCCTTGATGGGCTGCAGCTGTGAGCATTGAAGAGAACTGGGATAAAAGGGGGCGGCGTAGCCATTCAGGGAGAGCCTTGAAGGAGCCCTGAACTGGGAAAGAACAGCATGCAGAAGAAAGCGTCTGTGCTGTGATGATCTGCAGCCATAAGAACACACCGAGGAGGTATGGACTTTAGCAATCTGAGAACAGCATGATGGGACTCTAGAGAAATAGAACAACAACAAGTGGCAGCTTTAGATTTGGAGCAATCCAGCAAAGCTTGCAAATTTCTTGCTGGGCACCACCCTCTTGGTCAGGGTGAGAGGCCAGAAATGGAGGCCATTTTCCATGGGGAAAACGAAGTCATTGGCCCAGGCTCTGGGTGTCAGATGACAGGTGGCATCTGGGGCTCTAAGGACTTGCAGGGTCCTAGTTGCTGGCAGCTTTCGTTCTGGAAGGATCCAGCAGAGTATGTAGATTCCTGGCTTGGCACTGCCCTGCCTGCCAGGCCAAGTGGCCACAAATGAAGGCCATTTTCCATGGGAAAAAGATGTCCTTTCCCCAGGGTCTCAGGAATATGTTCAAGGTGGCGTTTGAGGCTCTAAGTACTTCCAAGGCCCTAGTTGCTGCCAGCTTTTCTTTTGGAAAAATCCAGCAACGATTGCATCATTCTAGCTAGGCTCCCACTTTCTGCCAGGGTGAGTGGCTGCCAAGGGAGGCCATTTGCCATGGGAAAAAGAAGTCCTTTCCCCAGGGTCTGGGTGTCAGATGAAAGGTGGCCTTTGGGGTTCTGAGGACTTGTAGGGTAGTACTTACTGGCTAGAGTAGAGGAAATGGATTCTATTTGAATATCTGTCTAGAGGCTTTGCCCCACAGGTCCTGGTTGTCCTTGATGGGCTGCAGCTGTGAGCATTGAAGAGAACTGGGATAAAAGGGGGCGGCGTAGCCATTCAGGGAGAGCCTTGAAGGAGCCCTGAACTGGGAAAGAACAGCATGCAGAAGAAAGCGTCTGTGCTGTGATGATCTGCAGCCATAAGAACACACCGAGGAGGTATGGACTTTAGCAATCTGAGAACAGCATGATGGGACTCTAGAGAAATAGAACAACAACAAGTGGCAGCTTTAGATTTGGAGCAATCCAGCAAAGCTTGCAAATTTCTTGCTGGGCACCACCCTCTTGGTCAGGGCGAGTGGCCAGAAATGGAGGCCATTTTCCATGGGGAAAACGAAGTCATTGGCCCAGGCTCTGGGTGTCAGATGACAGGTGGCATCTGGGGCTCTAAGGACTTGCAGGGTCCTAGTTGCTGGCAGCTTTCGTTCTGGAAGGATCCAGCAGAGTTTGTAGATTCCTGGCTTGGCACTGCCCTGCCTGCCAGGCCAAGTGGCCACAAATGAAGGCCATTTTCCATGGGAAAAAGATGTCCTTTCCCCAGGGTCTCAGTAATATGTTCAAGGTGGCGTTTGAGGCTCTAAATACTTCCAGGGCCCTAGTTGCTGCCAGCTTTTCTTTTGGAAAAATCCAGCAACGATTGCATCATTCTAGCTAGGCTCCCACTTTCTGCCAGGGTGAGTGGCTGCCAAGGGAGGCCATTTGCCATGGGAAAAAGAAGTCCTTTCCCCAGGGTCTGGGTGTCAGATGAAAGGTGGCCTTTGGGGTTCTGAGGACTTGTAGGGTACTACTTACTGGCTAGAGTAGAGGAAATGGATTCTATTTGAATATCTGTCTAGAGGCTTTGCCCCACAGGTCCTGGTTGTCCTTGATGGGCTGCAGCTGTGAGCATTGAAGAGAACTGGGATAAAAGGGGGCGGCGTAGCCATTCAGGGAGAGCCTTGAAGGAGCCCTGAACTGGGAAAGAACAGCATGCAGAAGAAAGCGTCTGTGCTGTGAAGATCTGCAGCCATAAGAACACACCGAGGAGGTATGGACTTTAGCAATCTGAGAACAGCATGATGGGACTCTAGAGAAATAGAACAACAACAAGTGGCAGCTTTAGATTTGGAGCAATCCAGCAAAGCTTGCAAATTTCTTGCTGGGCACCACCCTCTTGGTCAGGGCGAGTGGCCAGAAATGGAGGCCATTTTCCATGGGGAAAACGAAGTCATTGGCCCAGGCTCTGGGTGTCAGATGACAGGTGGCATCTGGGGCTCTAAGGACTTGCAGGGTCCTAGTTGCTGGCAGCTTTCGTTCTGGAAGGATCCAGCATAGTTTGTATATTCCTGGATTGGCACTGCCCTGCCTGCCAGGCCAAGTGGCCACAAATGAAGGCCATTTTCCATGGGAAAAAGAAGTCCTTTCCCCAGGGTCTCAGGAATATGTTCAAGGTGGCGTTTGAGGCTCTAAGTACTTCCAGGGCCCTAGTTGCTGCCAGCTTTTCTTTTGGAAAAATCCAGCAACGATTGCATCATTCTAGCTAGGCTCCCACTTTCTGCCAGGGTGAGTGGCTGCCAAGGGAGGCCATTTGCCATGGGAAAAAGAAGTCCTTTCCCCAGGGTCTGGGTGTCAGATGAAAGGTGGCCTTTGGGGTTCTGAGGACTTGTAGGGTAGTACTTACTGGCTAGAGTAGAGGAAATGGATTCTATTTGAATATCTGTCTAGAGGCTTTGCCCCACAGGTCCTGGTTGTCCTTGATGGGCTGCAGCTGTGAGCATTGAAGAGAACTGGGATAAAAGGGGGCGGCGTAGCCATTCAGGGAGAGCCTTGAAGGAGCCCTGAACTGGGAAAGAACAGCATGCAGAAGAAAGCGTCTGTGCTGTGAAGATCTGCAGCCATAAGAACACACCGAGGAGGTATGGACTTTAGCAATCTGAGAACAGCATGATGGGACTCTAGAGAAATAGAACAACAACAAGTGGCAGCTTTAGATTTGGAGCAATCCAGCAAAGCTTGCAAATTTCTTGCTGGGCACCACCCTCTTGGTCAGGGTGAGAGGCCAGAAATGGAGGCCATTTTCCATGGGGAAAACGAAGTCATTGGCCCAGGCTCTGGGTGTCAGATGACAGGTGGCATCTGGGGCTCTAAGGACTTGCAGGGTCCTAGTTGCTGGCAGCTTTCGTTCTGGAAGGATCCAGCAGAGTATGTAGATTCCTGGCTTGGCACTGCCCTGCCTGCCAGGCCAAGTGGCCACAAATGAAGGCCATTTTCCATGGGAAAAAGATGTCCTTTCCCCAGGGTCTCAGGAATATGTTCAAGGTGGCGTTTGAGGCTCTAAGTACTTCCAAGGCCCTAGTTGCTGCCAGCTTTTCTTTTGGAAAAATCCAGCAACGATTGCATCATTCTAGCTAGGCTCCCACTTTCTGCCAGGGTGAGTGGCTGCCAAGGGAGGCCATTTGCCATGGGAAAAAGAAGTCCTTTCCCCAGGGTCTGGGTGTCAGATGAAAGGTGGCCTTTGGGGTTCTGAGGACTTGTAGGGTAGTACTTACTGGCTAGAGTAGAGGAAATGGATTCTATTTGAATATCTGTCTAGAGGCTTTGCCCCACAGGTCCTGGTTGTCCTTGATGGGCTGCAGCTGTGAGCATTGAAGAGAACTGGGATAAAAGGGGGCGGCGTAGCCATTCAGGGAGAGCCTTGAAGGAGCCCTGAACTGGGAAAGAACAGCATGCAGAAGAAAGCGTCTGTGCTGTGATGATCTGCAGCCATAAGAACACACCGAGGAGGTATGGACTTTAGCAATCTGAGAACAGCATGATGGGACTCTAGAGAAATAGAACAACAACAAGTGGCAGCTTTAGATTTGGAGCAATCCAGCAAAGCTTGCAAATTTCTTGCTGGGCACCACCCTCTTGGTCAGGGCGAGTGGCCAGAAATGGAGGCCATTTTCCATGGGGAAAACGAAGTCATTGGCCCAGGCTCTGGGTGTCAGATGACAGGTGGCATCTGGGGCTCTAAGGACTTGCAGGGTCCTAGTTTCTGGCAGCTTTAGTTTTGGAAGGATCCAGCAGAGTTTGTAGATTCCTGGCTTGGCACTGCCCTGCCTGCCAGGCCAAGTGGCCACAAATGAAGGCCATTTTCCATGGGAAAAAGAAGTCCTTTCCCCAGGGTCTCAGGAATATGTTCAAGGTGGCGTTTGAGGCTCTAAGTACTTCCAGGGCCCTAGTTGCTGCCAGCTTTTCTTTTGGAAAAATCCAGCAATGATTGCATCATTCTAGCTAGGCTCCCACTTTCTGCCAGGGTGAGTGGCTGCCAAGGGAGGCCATTTGCCATGGGAAAAAGAAGTCCTTTCCCCAGGGTCTGGGTGTCAGATGAAAGGTGGCCTTTGGGGTTCTGAGGACTTGTAGGGTAGTACTTACTGGCTAGAGTAGAGGAAATGGATTCTATTTGAATATCTGTCTAGAGGCTTTGCCCCACAGGTCCTGGTTGTCCTTGATGGGCTGCAGCTGTGAGCATTGAAGAGAACTGGGATAAAAGGGGGCGGCGTAGCCATTCAGGGAGAGCCTTGAAGGAGCCCTGAACTGGGAAAGAACAGCATGCAGAAGAAAGCGTCTGTGCTGTGAAGATCTGCAGCCATAAGAACACACCGAGGAGGTATGGACTTTAGCAATCTGAGAACAGCATGATGGGACTCTAGAGAAATAGAACAACAACAAGTGGCAGCTTTAGATTTGGAGCAATCCAGCAAAGCTTGCAAATTTCTTGCTGGGCACCACCCTCTTGGTCAGGGCGAGTGGCCAGAAATGGAGGCCATTTTCCATGGGGAAAACGAAGTCATTGGCCCAGGCTCTGGGTGTCAGATGACAGGTGGCGTCTGGGGCTCTAAGGACTTGCAGGGTCCTAGTTGCTGGCAGCTTTAGTTTTGGAAGGATCCAGCAGAGTTTGTAGATTCCTGGCTTGGCACTGCCCTGCCTGCCAGGCCAAGTGGCCACAAATGAAGGCCATTTTCCATGGGAAAAAGAAGTCCTTTCCCCAGGGTCTCAGTAATATGTTCAAGGTGGCGTTTGAGGCTCTAAGTACTTCCAGGGCCCTAGTTGCTGCCAGCTTTTCTTTTGGAAAAATCCAGCAACGATTGCATCATTCTAGCTAGGCTCCCACTTTCTGCCAGGGTGAGTGGCTGCCAAGGGAGGCCATTTGCCATGGGAAAAAGAAGTCCTTTCCCCAGGGTCTGGGTGTCAGATGAAAGGTGGCCTTTGGGGTTCTGAGGACTTGTAGGGTAGTACTTACTGGCTAGAGTAGAGGAAATGGATTCTATTTGAATATCTGTCTAGAGGCTTTGCCCCACAGGTCCTGGTTGTCCTTGATGGGCTGCAGCTGTGAGCATTGAAGAGAACTGGGATAAAAGGGGGCGGCGTAGCCATTCAGGGAGAGCCTTGAAGGAGCCCTGAACTGGGAAAGAACAGCATGCAGAAGAAAGCGTCTGTGCTGTGATGATCTGCAGCCATAAGAACACACCGAGGAGGTATGGACTTTAGCAATCTGAGAACAGCATGATGGGACTCTAGAGAAATAGAACAACAACAAGTGGCAGCTTTAGATTTGGAGCAATCCAGCAAAGCTTGCAAATTTCTTGCTGGGCACCACCCTCTTGGTCAGGGCGAGTGGCCAGAAATGGAGGCCATTTTCCATGGGGAAAACGAAGTCATTGGCCCAGGCTCTGGGTGTCAGATGACAGGTGGCATCTGGGGCTCTAAGGACTTGCAGGGTCCTAGTTGCTGGCAGCTTTAGTTCTGGAAGGATCCAGCAGAGTTTGTAGATTCCTGGCTTGGCACTGCCCTGCCTGCCAGGCCAAGTGGCCACAAATGAAGGCCATTTTCCATGGGAAAAACAAGTCCTTTCCCCAGGGTCTCAGGAATATGTTCAAGGTGGCGTTTAAAGCTCTAAGTACTTCCAGGGCCCTAGTTGCTGGCAGCTTTTCTTTTGGAAAAATCCAGCAACGATTGCATCATTCTAGCTAGGCTCCCACTTTCTGCCAGGGTGAGTGGCTGCCAAGGGAGGCCATTTGCCATGGGAAAAAGAAGTCCTTTCCCCAGGGTCTGGGTGTCAGATGAAAGGTGGCCTTTGGGGTTCTGAGGACTTGTAGGGTAGTACTTACTGGCTAGAGTAGAGGAAATGGATTCTATTTGAATATCTGTCTAGAGGCTTTGCCCCACAGGTCCTGGTTGTCCTTGATGGGCTGCAGCTGTGAGCATTGAAGAGAACTGGGATAAAAGGGGGCGGCGTAGCCATTCAGGGAGAGCCTTGAAGGAGCCCTGAACTGGGAAAGAACAGCATGCAGAAGAAAGCGTCTGTGCTGTGAAGATCTGCAGCCATAAGAACACACCGAGGAGGTATGGACTTTAGCAATCTGAGAACAGCATGATGGGACTCTAGAGAAATAGAACAACAACAAGTGGCAGCTTTAGATTTGGAGCAATCCAGCAAAGCTTGCAAATTTCTTGCTGGGCACCACCCTCTTGGTCAGGGCGAGTGGCCAGAAATGGAGGCCATTTTCCATGGGGAAAACGAAGTCATTGGCCCAGGCTCTGGGTGTCAGATGACAGGTGGCATCTGGGGCTCTAAGGACTTGCAGGGTCCTAGTTGCTGGCAGCTTTAGTTTTGGAAGGATCCAGCAGAGTTTGTAGATTCCTGGCTTGGCACTGCCTTGCCTGCCAGGCCAAGTGGCCACAAATGAAGGCCATTTACCATGGGAAAAAGATGTCCTTTCCCCAGGGTCTCAGGAATATGTTCAAGGTGGCGTTTGAGGCTCTAAGTACTTCCAGGGCCCTAGTTGCTGGCAGCTTTTCTTTTGGAAAAATCCAGCAACGATTGCATCATTCTAGCTAGGCTCCCACTTTCTGCCAGGGTGAGTGGCTGCCAAGGGAGGCCATTTGCCATGGGAAAAAGAAGTCCTTTCCCCAGGGTCTGGGTGTCAGATGAAAGGTGGCCTTTGGGGTTCTGAGGACTTGTAGGGTAGTACTTACTGGCTAGAGTAGAGGAAATGGATTCTATTTGAATATCTGTCTAGAGGCTTTGCCCCACAGGTCCTGGTTGTCCTTGATGGGCTGCAGCTGTGAGCATTGAAGAGAACTGGGATAAAAGGGGGCGGCGTAGCCATTCAGGGAGAGCCTTGAAGGAGCCCTGAACTGGGAAAGAACAGCATGCAGAAGAAAGCGTCTGTGCTGTGAAGATCTGCAGCCATAAGAACACACCGAGGAGGTATGGACTTTAGCAATCTGAGAACAGCATGATGGGACTCTAGAGAAATAGAACAACAACAAGTGGCAGCTTTAGATTTGGAGCAATCCAGCAAAGCTTGCAAATTTCTTGCTGGGCACCACCCTCTTGGTCAGGGTGAGAGGCCAGAAATGGAGGCCATTTTCCATGGGGAAAACGAAGTCATTGGCCCAGGCTCTGGGTGTCAGATGACAGGTGGCATCTGGGGCTCTAAGGACTTGCAGGGTCCTAGTTGCTGGCAGCTTTCGTTCTGGAAGGATCCAGCAGAGTATGTAGATTCCTGGCTTGGCACTGCCCTGCCTGCCAGGCCAAGTGGCCACAAATGAAGGCCATTTTCCATGGGAAAAAGATGTCCTTTCCCCAGGGTCTCAGGAATATGTTCAAGGTGGCGTTTGAGGCTCTAAGTACTTCCAAGGCCCTAGTTGCTGCCAGCTTTTCTTTTGGAAAAATCCAGCAACGATTGCATCATTCTAGCTAGGCTCCCACTTTCTGCCAGGGTGAGTGGCTGCCAAGGGAGGCCATTTGCCATGGGAAAAAGAAGTCCTTTCCCCAGGGTCTGGGTGTCAGATGAAAGGTGGCCTTTGGGGTTCTGAGGACTTGTAGGGTACTACTTACTGGCTAGAGTAGAGGAAATGGATTCTATTTGAATATCTGTCTAGAGGCTTTGCCCCACAGGTCCTGGTTGTCCTTGATGGGCTGCAGCTGTGAGCATTGAAGAGAACTGGGATAAAAGGGGGCGGCGTAGCCATTCAGGGAGAGCCTTGAAGGAGCCCTGAACTGGGAAAGAACAGCATGCAGAAGAAAGCGTCTGTGCTGTGAAGATCTGCAGCCATAAGAACACACCGAGGAGGTATGGACTTTAGCAATCTGAGAACAGCATGATGGGACTCTAGAGAAATAGAACAACAACAAGTGGCAGCTTTAGATTTGGAGCAATCCAGCAAAGCTTGCAAATTTCTTGCTGGGCACCACCCTCTTGGTCAGGGCGAGTGGCCAGAAATGGAGGCCATTTTCCATGGGGAAAACGAAGTCATTGGCCCAGGCTCTGGGTGTCAGATGACAGGTGGCATCTGGGGCTCTAAGGACTTGCAGGGTCCTAGTTGCTGGCAGCTTTCGTTCTGGAAGGATCCAGCAGAGTTTGTAGATTCCTGGCTTGGCACTGCCCTGCCTGCCAGGCCAAGTGGCCACAAATGAAGGCCATTTTCCATGGGAAAAAGATGTCCTTTCCCCAGGGTCTCAGGAATATGTTCAAGGTGGCGTTTGAGGCTCTAAATACTTCCAGGGCCCTAGTTGCTGCCAGCTTTTCTTTTGGAAAAATCCAGCAACGATTGCATCATTCTAGCTAGGCTCCCACTTTCTGCCAGGGTGAGTGGCTGCCAAGGGAGGCCATTTGCCATGGGAAAAAGAAGTCCTTTCCCCAGGGTCTGGGTGTCAGATGAAAGGTGGCCTTTGGGGTTCTGAGGACTTGTAGGGTAGTACTTACTGGCTAGAGTAGAGGAAATGGATTCTATTTGAATATCTGTCTAGAGGCTTTGCCCCACAGGTCCTGGTTGTCCTTGATGGGCTGCAGCTGTGAGCATTGAAGAGAACTGGGATAAAAGGGGGCGGCGTAGCCATTCAGGGAGAGCCTTGAAGGAGCCCTGAACTGGGAAAGAACAGCATGCAGAAGAAAGCGTCTGTGCTGTGAAGATCTGCAGCCATAAGAACACACCGAGGAGGTATGGACTTTAGCAATCTGAGAACAGCATGATGGGACTCTAGAGAAATAGAACAACAACAAGTGGCAGCTTTAGATTTGGAGCAATCCAGCAAAGCTTGCAAATTTCTTGCTGGGCACCACCCTCTTGGTCAGGGCGAGTGGCCAGAAATGGAGGCCATTTTCCATGGGGAAAACGAAGTCATTGGCCCAGGCTCTGGGTGTCAGATGAAAGGTGGCGTCTGGGGCTCTAAGGACTTGCAGGGTCCTAGTTGCTGGCAGCTTTCGTTCTGGAAGGATCCAGCAGAGTTTGTAGATTCCTGGCTTGGCACTGCCCTGCCTGCCAGGCCAAGTGGCCACAAATGAAGGCCATTTTCCATGGGAAAAAGATGTCCTTTCCCCAGGGTCTCAGTAATATGTTCAAGGTGGCGTTTGAGGCTCTAAGTACTTCCAGGGCCCTAGTTGCTGCCAGCTTTTCTTTTGGAAAAATCCAGCAACGATTGCATCATTCTAGCTAGGCTCCCACTTTCTGCCAGGGTGAGTGGCTGCCAAGGGAGGCCATTTGCCATGGGAAAAAGAAGTCCTTTCCCCAGGGTCTGGGTGTCAGATGAAAGGTGGCCTTTGGGGTTCTGAGGACTTGTAGGGTAGTACTTACTGGCTAGAGTAGAGGAAATGGATTCTATTTGAATATCTGTCTAGAGGCTTTGCCCCACAGGTCCTGGTTGTCCTTGATGGGCTGCAGCTGTGAGCATTGAAGAGAACTGGGATAAAAGGGGGCGGCGTAGCCATTCAGGGAGAGCCTTGAAGGAGCCCTGAACTGGGAAAGAACAGCATGCAGAAGAAAGCGTCTGTGCTGTGAAGATCTGCAGCCATAAGAACACACCGAGGAGGTATGGACTTTAGCAATCTGAGAACAGCATGATGGGACTCTAGAGAAATAGAACAACAACAAGTGGCAGCTTTAGATTTGGAGCAATCCAGCAAAGCTTGCAAATTTCTTGCTGGGCACCACCCTCTTGGTCAGGGCGAGTGGCCAGAAATGGAGGCCATTTTCCATGGGGAAAACAAAGTCATTGGCCCAGGCTCTGGGTGTCAGATGAAAGGTGGCGTCTGGGGCTCTACGGACTTGCAGGGTCCTAGTTGCTGGCAGCTTTCGTTCTGGAAGGATCCAGCATAGTTTGTATATTCCTGGATTGGCACTGCCCTGCCTGCCAGGCCAAGTGGCCACAAATGAAGGCCATTTTCCATGGGAAAAAGAAGTCCTTTCCCCAGGGTCTCAGGAATATGTTCAAGGTGGTGTTTGAGGCTCTAAGTACTTCCAGGGCCCTAGTTGCTGCCAGCTTTTCTTTTGGAAAAATCCAGCAACGATTGCATCATTCTAGCTAGGCTCCCACTTTCTGCCAGGGTGAGTGGCTGCCAAGGGAGGCCATTTGCCATGGGAAAAAGAAGTCCTTTCCCCAGGGTCTGGGTGTCAGATGAAAGGTGGCCTTTGGGGTTCTGAGGACTTGTAGGGTAGTACTTACTGGCTAGAGTAGAGGAAATGGATTCTATTTGAATATCTGTCTAGAGGCTTTGCCCCACAGGTCCTGGTTGTCCTTGATGGGCTGCAGCTGTGAGCATTGAAGAGAACTGGGATAAAAGGGGGCGGCGTAGCCATTCAGGGAGAGCCTTGAAGGAGCCCTGAACTGGGAAAGAACAGCATGCAGAAGAAAGCGTCTGTGCTGTGAAGATCTGCAGCCATAAGAACACACCGAGGAGGTATGGACTTTAGCAATCTGAGAACAGCATGATGGGACTCTAGAGAAATAGAACAACAACAAGTGGCAGCTTTAGATTTGGAGCAATCCAGCAAAGCTTGCAAATTTCTTGCTGGGCACCACCCTCTTGGTCAGGGTGAGAGGCCAGAAATGGAGGCCATTTTCCATGGGGAAAACGAAGTCATTGGCCCAGGCTCTGGGTGTCAGATGACAGGTGGCATCTGGGGCTCTAAGGACTTGCAGGGTCCTAGTTGCTGGCAGCTTTCGTTCTGGAAGGATCCAGCAGAGTATGTAGATTCCTGGCTTGGCACTGCCCTGCCTGCCAGGCCAAGTGGCCACAAATGAAGGCCATTTTCCATGGGAAAAAGATGTCCTTTCCCCAGGGTCTCAGGAATATGTTCAAGGTGGCGTTTGAGGCTCTAAGTACTTCCAAGGCCCTAGTTGCTGCCAGCTTTTCTTTTGGAAAAATCCAGCAACGATTGCATCATTCTAGCTAGGCTCCCACTTTCTGCCAGGGTGAGTGGCTGCCAAGGGAGGCCATTTGCCATGGGAAAAAGAAGTCCTTTCCCCAGGGTCTGGGTGTCAGATGAAAGGTGGCCTTTGGGGTTCTGAGGACTTGTAGGGTAGTACTTACTGGCTAGAGTAGAGGAAATGGATTCTATTTGAATATCTGTCTAGAGGCTTTGCCCCACAGGTCCTGGTTGTCCTTGATGGGCTGCAGCTGTGAGCATTGAAGAGAACTGGGATAAAAGGGGGCGGCGTAGCCATTCAGGGAGAGCCTTGAAGGAGCCCTGAACTGGGAAAGAACAGCATGCAGAAGAAAGCGTCTGTGCTGTGATGATCTGCAGCCATAAGAACACACCGAGGAGGTATGGACTTTAGCAATCTGAGAACAGCATGATGGGACTCTAGAGAAATAGAACAACAACAAGTGGCAGCTTTAGATTTGGAGCAATCCAGCAAAGCTTGCAAATTTCTTGCTGGGCACCACCCTCTTGGTCAGGGCGAGTGGCCAGAAATGGAGGCCATTTTCCATGGGGAAAACGAAGTCATTGGCCCAGGCTCTGGGTGTCAGATGACAGGTGGCATCTGGGGCTCTAAGGACTTGCAGGGTCCTAGTTGCTGGCAGCTTTCGTTCTGGAAGGATCCAGCAGAGTTTGTAGATTCCTGGCTTGGCACTGCCCTGCCTGCCAGGCCAAGTGGCCACAAATGAAGGCCATTTTCCATGGGAAAAAGATGTCCTTTCCCCAGGGTCTCAGTAATATGTTCAAGGTGGCGTTTGAGGCTCTAAATACTTCCAGGGCCCTAGTTGCTGCCAGCTTTTCTTTTGGAAAAATCCAGCAACGATTGCATCATTCTAGCTAGGCTCCCACTTTCTGCCAGGGTGAGTGGCTGCCAAGGGAGGCCATTTGCCATGGGAAAAAGAAGTCCTTTCCCCAGGGTCTGGGTGTCAGATGAAAGGTGGCCTTTGGGGTTCTGAGGACTTGTAGGGTACTACTTACTGGCTAGAGTAGAGGAAATGGATTCTATTTGAATATCTGTCTAGAGGCTTTGCCCCACAGGTCCTGGTTGTCCTTGATGGGCTGCAGCTGTGAGCATTGAAGAGAACTGGGATAAAAGGGGGCGGCGTAGCCATTCAGGGAGAGCCTTGAAGGAGCCCTGAACTGGGAAAGAACAGCATGCAGAAGAAAGCGTCTGTGCTGTGAAGATCTGCAGCCATAAGAACACACCGAGGAGGTATGGACTTTAGCAATCTGAGAACAGCATGATGGGACTCTAGAGAAATAGAACAACAACAAGTGGCAGCTTTAGATTTGGAGCAATCCAGCAAAGCTTGCAAATTTCTTGCTGGGCACCACCCTCTTGGTCAGGGCGAGTGGCCAGAAATGGAGGCCATTTTCCATGGGGAAAACGAAGTCATTGGCCCAGGCTCTGGGTGTCAGATGAAAGGTGGCGTCTGGGGCTCTACGGACTTGCAGGGTCCTAGTTGCTGGCAGCTTTCGTTCTGGAAGGATCCAGCATAGTTTGTATATTCCTGGCTTGGCACTGCCCTGCCTGCCAGGCCAAGTGGCCACAAATGAAGGCCATTTTCCATGGGAAAAAGAAGTCCTTTCCCCAGGGTCTCAGGAATATGTTCAAGGTGGCGTTTGAGGCTCTAAGTACTTCCAGGGCCCTAGTTGCTGCCAGCTTTTCTTTTGGAAAAATCCAGCAACGATTGCATCATTCTAGCTAGGCTCCCACTTTCTGCCAGGGTGAGTGGCTGCCAAGGGAGGCCATTTGCCATGGGAAAAAGAAGTCCTTTCCCCAGGGTCTGGGTGTCAGATGAAAGGTGGCCTTTGGGGTTCTGAGGACTTGTAGGGTAGTACTTACTGGCTAGAGTAGAGGAAATGGATTCTATTTGAATATCTGTCTAGAGGCTTTGCCCCACAGGTCCTGGTTGTCCTTGATGGGCTGCAGCTGTGAGCATTGAAGAGAACTGGGATAAAAGGGGGCGGCGTAGCCATTCAGGGAGAGCCTTGAAGGAGCCCTGAACTGGGAAAGAACAGCATGCAGAAGAAAGCGTCTGTGCTGTGAAGATCTGCAGCCATAAGAACACACCGAGGAGGTATGGACTTTAGCAATCTGAGAACAGCATGATGGGACTCTAGAGAAATAGAACAACAACAAGTGGCAGCTTTAGATTTGGAGCAATCCAGCAAAGCTTGCAAATTTCTTGCTGGGCACCACCCTCTTGGTCAGGGTGAGAGGCCAGAAATGGAGGCCATTTTCCATGGGGAAAACGAAGTCATTGGCCCAGGCTCTGGGTGTCAGATGACAGGTGGCATCTGGGGCTCTAAGGACTTGCAGGGTCCTAGTTGCTGGCAGCTTTCGTTCTGGAAGGATCCAGCAGAGTATGTAGATTCCTGGCTTGGCACTGCCCTGCCTGCCAGGCCAAGTGGCCAGAAATGAAGGCCATTTTCCATGGGAAAAAGATGTCCTTTCCCCAGGGTCTCAGGAATATGTTCAAGGTGGCGTTTGAGGCTCTAAGTACTTCCAAGGCCCTAGTTGCTGCCAGCTTTTCTTTTGGAAAAATCCAGCAACGATTGCATCATTCTAGCTAGGCTCCCACTTTCTGCCAGGGTGAGTGGCTGCCAAGGGAGGCCATTTGCCATGGGAAAAAGAAGTCCTTTCCCCAGGGTCTGGGTGTCAGATGAAAGGTGGCCTTTGGGGTTCTGAGGACTTGTAGGGTAGTACTTACTGGCTAGAGTAGAGGAAATGGATTCTATTTGAATATCTGTCTAGAGGCTTTGCCCCACAGGTCCTGGTTGTCCTTGATGGGCTGCAGCTGTGAGCATTGAAGAGAACTGGGATAAAAGGGGGCGGCGTAGCCATTCAGGGAGAGCCTTGAAGGAGCCCTGAACTGGGAAAGAACAGCATGCAGAAGAAAGCGTCTGTGCTGTGAAGATCTGCAGCCATAAGAACACACCGAGGAGGTATGGACTTTAGCAATCTGAGAACAGCATGATGGGACTCTAGAGAAATAGAACAACAACAAGTGGCAGCTTTAGATTTGGAGCAATCCAGCAAAGCTTGCAAATTTCTTGCTGGGCACCACCCTCTTGGTCAGGGCGAGTGGCCAGAAATGGAGGCCATTTTCCATGGGGAAAACGAAGTCATTGGCCCAGGCTCTGGGTGTCAGATGACAGGTGGCATCTGGGGCTCTAAGGACTTGCAGGGTCCTAGTTGCTGGCAGCTTTCGTTCTGGAAGGATCCAGCAGAGTTTGTAGATTCCTGGCTTGGCACTGCCCTGCCTGCCAGGCCAAGTGGCCACAAATGAAGGCCATTTACCATGGGAAAAAGATGTCCTTTCCCCAGGGTCTCAGTAATATGTTCAAGGTGGCGTTTGAGGCTCTAAATACTTCCAGGGCCCTAGTTGCTGCCAGCTTTTCTTTTGGAAAAATCCAGCAACGATTGCATCATTCTAGCTAGGCTCCCACTTTCTGCCAGGGTGAGTGGCTGCCAAGGGAGGCCATTTGCCATGGGAAAAAGAAGTCCTTTCCCCAGGGTCTGGGTGTCAGATGAAAGGTGGCCTTTGGGGTTCTGAGGACTTGTAGGGTAGTACTTACTGGCTAGAGTAGAGGAAATGGATTCTATTTGAATATCTGTCTAGAGGCTTTGCCCCACAGGTCCTGGTTGTCCTTGATGGGCTGCAGCTGTGAGCATTGAAGAGAACTGGGATAAAAGGGGGCGGCGTAGCCATTCAGGGAGAGCCTTGAAGGAGCCCTGAACTGGGAAAGAACAGCATGCAGAAGAAAGCGTCTGTGCTGTGAAGATCTGCAGCCATAAGAACACACCGAGGAGGTATGGACTTTAGCAATCTGAGAACAGCATGATGGGACTCTAGAGAAATAGAACAACAACAAGTGGCAGCTTTAGATTTGGAGCAATCCAGCAAAGCTTGCAAATTTCTTGCTGGGCACCACCCTCTTGGTCAGGGCGAGTGGCCAGAAATGGAGGCCATTTTCCATGGGGAAAACGAAGTCATTGGCCCAGGCTCTGGGTGTCAGATGAAAGGTGGCGTCTGGGGCTCTACGGACTTGCAGGGTCCTAGTTGCTGGCAGCTTTCGTTCTGGAAGGATCCAGCATAGTTTGTATATTCCTGGATTGGCACTGCCCTGCCTGCCAGGCCAAGTGGCCACAAATGAAGGCCATTTTCCATGGGAAAAAGAAGTCCTTTCCCCAGGGTCTCAGGAATATGTTCAAGGTGGCGTTTGAGGCTCTAAGTACTTCCAGGGCCCTAGTTGCTGCCAGCTTTTCTTTTGGAAAAATCCAGCAACGATTGCATCATTCTAGCTAGGCTCCCACTTTCTGCCAGGGTGAGTGGCTGCCAAGGGAGGCCATTTGCCATGGGAAAAAGAAGTCCTTTCCCCAGGGTCTGGGTGTCAGATGAAAGGTGGCCTTTGGGGTTCTGAGGACTTGTAGGGTAGTACTTACTGGCTAGAGTAGAGGAAATGGATTCTATTTGAATATCTGTCTAGAGGCTTTGCCCCACAGGTCCTGGTTGTCCTTGATGGGCTGCAGCTGTGAGCATTGAAGAGAACTGGGATAAAAGGGGGCGGCTTAGCCATTCAGGGAGAGCCTTGAAGGAGCCCTGAACTGGGAAAGAACAGCATGCAGAAGAAAGCGTCTGTGCTGTGATGATCTGCAGCCATAAGAACACACCGAGGAGGTATGGACTTTAGCAATCTGAGAACAGCATGATGGGACTCTAGAGAAATAGAACAACAACAAGTGGCAGCTTTAGATTTGGAGCAATCCAGCAAAGCTTGCAAATTTCTTGCTGGGCACCACCCTCTTGGTCAGGGCGAGTGGCCAGAAATGGAGGCCATTTTCCATGGGGAAAACGAAGTCATTGGCCCAGGCTCTGGGTGTCAGATGAAAGGTGGCGTCTGGGGCTCTAAGGACTTGCAGGGTCCTAGTTGCTGGCAGCTTTCGTTCTGGAAGGATCCAGCAGAGTTTGTAGATTCCTGGCTTGGCACTGCCCTGCCTGCCAGGCCAAGTGGCCACAAATGAAGGCCATTTTCCATGGGAAAAAGAAGTCCTTTCCCCAGGGTCTCAGGAATATGTTCAAGGTGGCGTTTAAAGCTCTAAGTACTTCCAGGGCCCTAGTTGCTGCCAGCTTTTCTTTTGGAAAAATCCAGCAACGATTGCATCATTCTAGCTAGGCTCCCACTTTCTGCCAGGGTGAGTGGCTGCCAAGGGAGGCCATTTGCCATGGGAAAAAGAAGTCCTTTCCCCAGGGTCTGGGTGTCAGATGAAAGGTGGCCTTTGGGGTTCTGAGGACTTGTAGGGTAGTACTTACTGGCTAGAGTAGAGGAAATGGATTCTATTTGAATATCTGTCTAGAGGCTTTGCCCCACAGGTCCTGGTTGTCCTTGATGGGCTGCAGCTGTGAGCATTGAAGAGAACTGGGATAAAAGGGGGCGGCGTAGCCATTCAGGGAGAGCCTTGAAGGAGCCCTGAACTGGGAAAGAACAGCATGCAGAAGAAAGCGTCTGTGCTGTGAAGATCTGCAGCCATAAGAACACACCGAGGAGGTATGGACTTTAGCAATCTGAGAACAGCATTATGGGACTTTAGAGAAATAGAACAACAACAAGTGGCAGCTTTAGATTTGGAGCAATCCAGCAAAGCTTGCAAATTTCTTGCTGGGCACCACCCTCTTGGTCAGGGCGAGTGGCCAGAAATGGAGGCCATTTTCCATGGGGAAAACGAAGTCATTGGCCCAGGCTCTGGGTGTCAGATGAAAGGTGGCGTCTGGGGCTCTACGGACTTGCAGGGTCCTAGTTGCTGGCAGCTTTCGTTCTGGAAGGATCCAGCATAGTTTGTATATTCCTGGATTGGCACTGCCCTGCCTGCCAGGCCAAGTGGCCACAAATGAAGGCCATTTTCCATGGGAAAAAGAAGTCCTTTCCCCAGGGTCTCAGGAATATGTTCAAGGTGGCGTTTGAGGCTCTAAGTACTTCCAGGGCCCTAGTTGCTGCCAGCTTTTCTTTTGGAAAAATCCAGCAACGATTGCATCATTCTAGCTAGGCTCCCACTTTCTGCCAGGGTGAGTGGCTGCCAAGGGAGGCCATTTGCCATGGGAAAAAGAAGTCCTTTCCCCAGGGTCTGGGTGTCAGATGAAAGGTGGCCTTTGGGGTTCTGAGGACTTGTAGGGTAGTACTTACTGGCTAGAGTAGAGGAAATGGATTCTATTTGAATATCTGTCTAGAGGCTTTGCCCCACAGGTCCTGGTTGTCCTTGATGGGCTGCAGCTGTGAGCATTGAAGAGAACTGGGATAAAAGGGGGCGGCTTAGCCATTCAGGGAGAGCCTTGAAGGAGCCCTGAACTGGGAAAGAACAGCATGCAGAAGAAAGCGTCTGTGCTGTGATGATCTGCAGCCATAAGAACACACCGAGGAGGTATGGACTTTAGCAATCTGAGAACAGCATTATGGGACTTTAGAGAAATAGAACAACAACAAGTGGCAGCTTTAGATTTGGAGCAATCCAGCAAAGCTTGCAAATTTCTTGCTGGGCACCACCCTCTTGGTCAGGGCGAGTGGCCAGAAATGGAGGCCATTTTCCATGGGGAAAACGAAGTCATTGGCCCAGGCTCTGGGTGTCAGATGAAAGGTGGCGTCTGGGGCTCTACGGACTTGCAGGGTCCTAGTTGCTGGCAGCTTTCGTTCTGGAAGGATCCAGCATAGTTTGTATATTCCTGGATTGGCACTGCCCTGCCTGCCAGGCCAAGTGGCCACAAATGAAGGCCATTTTCCATGGGAAAAAGAAGTCCTTTCCCCAGGGTCTCAGGAATATGTTCAAGGTGGCGTTTGAGGCTCTAAGTACTTCCAGGGCCCTAGTTGCTGCCAGCTTTTCATTTGGAAAAATCCAGCAACGATTGCATCATTCTAGCTAGGCTCCCACTTTCTGCCAGGGTGAGTGGCTGCCAAGGGAGGCCATTTGCCATGGGAAAAAGAAGTCCTTTCCCCAGGGTCTGGGTGTCAGATGAAAGGTGGCCTTTGGGGTTCTGAGGACTTGTAGGGTAGTACTTACTGGCTAGAGTAGAGGAAATGGATTCTATTTGAATATCTGTCTAGAGGCTTTGCCCCACAGGTCCTGGTTGTCCTTGATGGGCTGCAGCTGTGAGCATTGAAGAGAACTGGGATAAAAGGGGGCGGCTTAGCCATTCAGGGAGAGCCTTGAAGGAGCCCTGAACTGGGAAAGAACAGCATGCAGAAGAAAGCGTCTGTGCTGTGATGATCTGCAGCCATAAGAACACACCGAGGAGGTATGGACTTTAGCAATCTGAGAACAGCATGATGGGACTCTAGAGAAATAGAACAACAACAAGTGGCAGCTTTAGATTTGGAGCAATCCAGCAAAGCTTGCAAATTTCTTGCTGGGCACCACCCTCTTGGTCAGGGCGAGTGGCCAGAAATGGAGGCCATTTTCCATGGGGAAAACGAAGTCATTGGCCCAGGCTCTGGGTGTCAGATGACTGGTGGCATCTGGGGCTCTAAGGACTTGCAGGGTCCTAGTTGCTGGCAGCTTTAGTTTTGGAAGGATCCAGCAGAGTTTGTAGATTCCTGGCTTGGCACTGCCCTGCCTGCCAGGCCAAGTGGCCACAAATGAAGGCCATTTTCCATGGGAAAAAGATGTCCTTTCCCCAGGGTCTCAGGAATATGTTCAAGGTGGCGTTTGAGGCTCTAAGTACTTCCAGGGCCCTAGTTGCTGCCAGCTTTTCTTTTGGAAAAATCCAGCAACGATTGCATCATTCTAGCTAGGCTCCCACTTTCTGCCAGGGTGAGTGGCTGCCAAGGGAGGCCATTTGCCATGGGAAAAAGAAGTCCTTTCCCCAGGGTCTGGGTGTCAGATGAAAGGTGGCCTTTGGGGTTCTGAGGACTTGTAGGGTAGTACTTACTGGCTAGAGTAGAGGAAATGGATTCTATTTGAATATCTGTCTAGAGGCTTTGCCCCACAGGTCCTGGTTGTCCTTGATGGGCTGCAGCTGTGAGCATTGAAGAGAACTGGGATAAAAGGGGGCGGCGTAGCCATTCAGGGAGAGCCTTGAAGGAGCCCTGAACTGGGAAAGAACAGCATGCAGAAGAAAGCGTCTGTGCTGTGAAGATCTGCAGCCATAAGAACACACCGAGGAGGTATGGACTTTAGCAATCTGAGAACAGCATTATGGGACTTTAGAGAAATAGAACAACAACAAGTGGCAGCTTTAGATTTGGAGCAATCCAGCAAAGCTTGCAAATTTCTTGCTGGGCACCACCCTCTTGGTAAGGGTGAGAGGCCAGAAATGGAGGCCATTTTCCATGGGGAAAACGAAGTCATTGGCCCAGGCTCTGGGTGTCAGATGAAAGGTGGCGTCTGGGGCTCTAAGGACTTGCAGGGTCCTAGTTGCTGGCAGCTTTCGTTCTGGAAGGATCCAGCAGAGTTTGTAGATTCCTGGCTTGGCACTGCCCTGCCTGCCAGGCCAAGTGGCCACAAATGAAGGCCATTTTCCATGGGAAAAAGAAGTCCTTTCCCCAGGGTCTCAGGAATATGTTCAAGGTGGCGTTTAAAGCTCTAAGTACTTCCAGGGCCCTAGTTGCTGCCAGCTTTTCTTTTGGAAAAATCCAGCAACGATTGCATCATTCTAGCTAGGCTCCCACTTTCTGCCAGGGTGAGTGGCTGCCAAGGGAGGCCATTTGCCATGGGAAAAAGAAGTCCTTTCCCCAGGGTCTGGGTGTCAGATGAAAGGTGGCCTTTGGGGTTCTGAGGACTTGTAGGGTAGTACTTACTGGCTAGAGTAGAGGAAATGGATTCTATTTGAATATCTGTCTAGAGGCTTTGCCCCACAGGTCCTGGTTGTCCTTGATGGGCTGCAGCTGTGAGCATTGAAGAGAACTGGGATAAAAGGGGGCGGCGTAGCCATTCAGGGAGAGCCTTGAAGGAGCCCTGAACTGGGAAAGAACAGCATGCAGAAGAAAGCGTCTGTGCTGTGAAGATCTGCAGCCATAAGAACACACCGAGGAGGTATGGACTTTAGCAATCTGAGAACAGCATGATGGGACTCTAGAGAAATAGAACAACAACAAGTGGCAGCTTTAGATTTGGAGCAATCCAGCAAAGCTTGCAAATTTCTTGCTGGGCACCACCCTCTTGGTCAGGGCGAGTGGCCAGAAATGGAGGCCATTTTCCATGGGGAAAACGAAGTCATTGGCCCAGGCTCTGGGTGTCAGATGAAAGGTGGCGTCTGGGGCTCTACGGACTTGCAGGGTCCTAGTTGCTGGCAGCTTTCGTTCTGGAAGGATCCAGCATAGTTTGTATATTCCTGGATTGGCACTGCCCTGCCTGCCAGGCCAAGTGGCCACAAATGAAGGCCATTTTCCATGGGAAAAAGAAGTCCTTTCCCCAGGGTCTCAGGAATATGTTCAAGGTGGCGTTTGAGGCTCTAAGTACTTCCAGGGCCCTAGTTGCTGCCAGCTTTTCTTTTGGAAAAATCCAGCAACGATTGCATCATTCTAGCTAGGCTCCCACTTTCTGCCAGGGTGAGTGGCTGCCAAGGGAGGCCATTTGCCATGGGAAAAAGAAGTCCTTTCCCCAGGGTCTGGGTGTCAGATGAAAGGTGGCCTTTGGGGTTCTGAGGACTTGTAGGGTAGTACTTACTGGCTAGAGTAGAGGAAATGGATTCTATTTGAATATCTGTCTAGAGGCTTTGCCCCACAGGTCCTGGTTGTCCTTGATGGGCTGCAGCTGTGAGCATTGAAGAGAACTGGGATAAAAGGGGGCGGCTTAGCCATTCAGGGAGAGCCTTGAAGGAGCCCTGAACTGGGAAAGAACAGCATGCAGAAGAAAGCGTCTGTGCTGTGATGATCTGCAGCCATAAGAACACACCGAGGAGGTATGGACTTTAGCAATCTGAGAACAGCATGATGGGACTCTAGAGAAATAGAACAACAACAAGTGGCAGCTTTAGATTTGGAGCAATCCAGCAAAGCTTGCAAATTTCTTGCTGGGCACCACCCTCTTGGTCAGGGCGAGTGGCCAGAAATGGAGGCCATTTTCCATGGGGAAAACGAAGTCATTGGCCCAGGCTCTGGGTGTCAGATGAAAGGTGGCGTCTGGGGCTCTAAGGACTTGCAGGGTCCTAGTTGCTGGCAGCTTTCGTTCTGGAAGGATCCAGCAGAGTTTGTAGATTCCTGGCTTGGCACTGCCCTGCCTGCCAGGCCAAGTGGCCACAAATGAAGGCCATTTTCCATGGGAAAAAGAAGTCCTTTCCCCAGGGTCTCAGGAATATGTTCAAGGTGGCGTTTAAAGCTCTAAGTACTTCCAGGGCCCTAGTTGCTGCCAGCTTTTCTTTTGGAAAAATCCAGCAACGATTGCATCATTCTAGCTAGGCTCCCACTTTCTGCCAGGGTGAGTGGCTGCCAAGGGAGGCCATTTGCCATGGGAAAAAGAAGTCCTTTCCCCAGGGTCTGGGTGTCAGATGAAAGGTGGCCTTTGGGGTTCTGAGGACTTGTAGGGTAGTACTTACTGGCTAGAGTAGAGGAAATGGATTCTATTTGAATATCTGTCTAGAGGCTTTGCCCCACAGGTCCTGGTTGTCCTTGATGGGCTGCAGCTGTGAGCATTGAAGAGAACTGGGATAAAAGGGGGCGGCGTAGCCATTCAGGGAGAGCCTTGAAGGAGCCCTGAACTGGGAAAGAACAGCATGCAGAAGAAAGCGTCTGTGCTGTGAAGATCTGCAGCCATAAGAACACACCGAGGAGGTATGGACTTTAGCAATCTGAGAACAGCATTATGGGACTTTAGAGAAATAGAACAACAACAAGTGGCAGCTTTAGATTTGGAGCAATCCAGCAAAGCTTGCAAATTTCTTGCTGGGCACCACCCTCTTGGTCAGGGCGAGTGGCCAGAAATGGAGGCCATTTTCCATGGGGAAAACGAAGTCATTGGCCCAGGCTCTGGGTGTCAGATGAAAGGTGGCGTCTGGGGCTCTACGGACTTGCAGGGTCCTAGTTGCTGGCAGCTTTCGTTCTGGAAGGATCCAGCATAGTTTGTATATTCCTGGATTGGCACTGCCCTGCCTGCCAGGCCAAGTGGCCACAAATGAAGGCCATTTTCCATGGGAAAAAGAAGTCCTTTCCCCAGGGTCTCAGGAATATGTTCAAGGTGGCGTTTGAGGCTCTAAGTACTTCCAGGGCCCTAGTTGCTGCCAGCTTTTCTTTTGGAAAAATCCAGCAACGATTGCATCATTCTAGCTAGGCTCCCACTTTCTGCCAGGGTGAGTGGCTGCCAAGGGAGGCCATTTGCCATGGGAAAAAGAAGTCCTTTCCCCAGGGTCTGGGTGTCAGATGAAAGGTGGCCTTTGGGGTTCTGAGGACTTGTAGGGTAGTACTTACTGGCTAGAGTAGAGGAAATGGATTCTATTTGAATATCTGTCTAGAGGCTTTGCCCCACAGGTCCTGGTTGTCCTTGATGGGCTGCAGCTGTGAGCATTGAAGAGAACTGGGATAAAAGGGGGCGGCTTAGCCATTCAGGGAGAGCCTTGAAGGAGCCCTGAACTGGGAAAGAACAGCATGCAGAAGAAAGCGTCTGTGCTGTGATGATCTGCAGCCATAAGAACACACCGAGGAGGTATGGACTTTAGCAATCTGAGAACAGCATTATGGGACTTTAGAGAAATAGAACAACAACAAGTGGCAGCTTTAGATTTGGAGCAATCCAGCAAAGCTTGCAAATTTCTTGCTGGGCACCACCCTCTTGGTCAGGGCGAGTGGCCAGAAATGGAGGCCATTTTCCATGGGGAAAACGAAGTCATTGGCCCAGGCTCTGGGTGTCAGATGAAAGGTGGCGTCTGGGGCTCTACGGACTTGCAGGGTCCTAGTTGCTGGCAGCTTTCGTTCTGGAAGGATCCAGCATAGTTTGTATATTCCTGGATTGGCACTGCCCTGCCTGCCAGGCCAAGTGGCCACAAATGAAGGCCATTTTCCATGGGAAAAAGAAGTCCTTTCCCCAGGGTCTCAGGAATATGTTCAAGGTGGCGTTTGAGGCTCTAAGTACTTCCAGGGCCCTAGTTGCTGCCAGCTTTTCTTTTGGAAAAATCCAGCAACGATTGCATCATTCTAGCTAGGCTCCCACTTTCTGCCAGGGTGAGTGGCTGCCAAGGGAGGCCATTTGCCATGGGAAAAAGAAGTCCTTTCCCCAGGGTCTGGGTGTCAGATGAAAGGTGGCCTTTGGGGTTCTGAGGACTTGTAGGGTAGTACTTACTGGCTAGAGTAGAGGAAATGGATTCTATTTGAATATCTGTCTAGAGGCTTTGCCCCACAGGTCCTGGTTGTCCTTGATGGGCTGCAGCTGTGAGCATTGAAGAGAACTGGGATAAAAGGGGGCGGCTTAGCCATTCAGGGAGAGCCTTGAAGGAGCCCTGAACTGGGAAAGAACAGCATGCAGAAGAAAGCGTCTGTGCTGTGATGATCTGCAGCCATAAGAACACACCGAGGAGGTATGGACTTTAGCAATCTGAGAACAGCATGATGGGACTCTAGAGAAATAGAACAACAACAAGTGGCAGCTTTAGATTTGGAGCAATCCAGCAAAGCTTGCAAATTTCTTGCTGGGCACCACCCTCTTGGTCAGGGCGAGTGGCCAGAAATGGAGGCCATTTTCCATGGGGAAAACGAAGTCATTGGCCCAGGCTCTGGGTGTCAGATGACTGGTGGCATCTGGGGCTCTAAGGACTTGCAGGGTCCTAGTTGCTGGCAGCTTTAGTTTTGGAAGGATCCAGCAGAGTTTGTAGATTCCTGGCTTGGCACTGCCCTGCCTGCCAGGCCAAGTGGCCACAAATGAAGGCCATTTTCCATGGGAAAAAGATGTCCTTTCCCCAGGGTCTCAGGAATATGTTCAAGGTGGCGTTTGAGGCTCTAAGTACTTCCAGGGCCCTAGTTGCTGCCAGCTTTTCTTTTGGAAAAATCCAGCAACGATTGCATCATTCTAGCTAGGCTCCCACTTTCTGCCAGGGTGAGTGGCTGCCAAGGGAGGCCATTTGCCATGGGAAAAAGAAGTCCTTTCCCCAGGGTCTGGGTGTCAGATGAAAGGTGGCCTTTGGGGTTCTGAGGACTTGTAGGGTAGTACTTACTGGCTAGAGTAGAGGAAATGGATTCTATTTGAATATCTGTCTAGAGGCTTTGCCCCACAGGTCCTGGTTGTCCTTGATGGGCTGCAGCTGTGAGCATTGAAGAGAACTGGGATAAAAGGGGGCGGCGTAGCCATTCAGGGAGAGCCTTGAAGGAGCCCTGAACTGGGAAAGAACAGCATGCAGAAGAAAGCGTCTGTGCTGTGAAGATCTGCAGCCATAAGAACACACCGAGGAGGTATGGACTTTAGCAATCTGAGAACAGCATTATGGGACTTTAGAGAAATAGAACAACAACAAGTGGCAGCTTTAGATTTGGAGCAATCCAGCAAAGCTTGCAAATTTCTTGCTGGGCACCACCCTCTTGGTAAGGGTGAGAGGCCAGAAATGGAGGCCATTTTCCATGGGGAAAACGAAGTCATTGGCCCAGGCTCTGGGTGTCAGATGAAAGGTGGCGTCTGGGGCTCTAAGGACTTGCAGGGTCCTAGTTGCTGGCAGCTTTCGTTCTGGAAGGATCCAGCAGAGTTTGTAGATTCCTGGCTTGGCACTGCCCTGCCTGCCAGGCCAAGTGGCCACAAATGAAGGCCATTTTCCATGGGAAAAAGAAGTCCTTTCCCCAGGGTCTCAGGAATATGTTCAAGGTGGCGTTTAAAGCTCTAAGTACTTCCAGGGCCCTAGTTGCTGCCAGCTTTTCTTTTGGAAAAATCCAGCAACGATTGCATCATTCTAGCTAGGCTCCCACTTTCTGCCAGGGTGAGTGGCTGCCAAGGGAGGCCATTTGCCATGGGAAAAAGAAGTCCTTTCCCCAGGGTCTGGGTGTCAGATGAAAGGTGGCCTTTGGGGTTCTGAGGACTTGTAGGGTAGTACTTACTGGCTAGAGTAGAGGAAATGGATTCTATTTGAATATCTGTCTAGAGGCTTTGCCCCACAGGTCCTGGTTGTCCTTGATGGGCTGCAGCTGTGAGCATTGAAGAGAACTGGGATAAAAGGGGGCGGCGTAGCCATTCAGGGAGAGCCTTGAAGGAGCCCTGAACTGGGAAAGAACAGCATGCAGAAGAAAGCGTCTGTGCTGTGAAGATCTGCAGCCATAAGAACACACCGAGGAGGTATGGACTTTAGCAATCTGAGAACAGCATGATGGGACTCTAGAGAAATAGAACAACAACAAGTGGCAGCTTTAGATTTGGAGCAATCCAGCAAAGCTTGCAAATTTCTTGCTGGGCACCACCCTCTTGGTCAGGGCGAGTGGCCAGAAATGGAGGCCATTTTCCATGGGGAAAACGAAGTCATTGGCCCAGGCTCTGGGTGTCAGATGAAAGGTGGCGTCTGGGGCTCTAAGGACTTGCAGGGTCCTAGTTGCTGGCAGCTTTCGTTCTGGAAGGATCCAGCAGAGTTTGTAGATTCCTGGCTTGGCACTGCCCTGCCTGCCAGGCCAAGTGGCCACAAATGAAGGCCATTTTCCATGGGAAAAAGATGTCCTTTCCCCAGGGTCTCAGGAATATGTTCAAGGTGGCGTTTAAAGCTCTAAGTACTTCCAGGGCCCTAGTTGCTGCCAGCTTTTCTTTTGGAAAAATCCAGCAACGATTGCATCATTCTAGCTAGGCTCCCACTTTCTGCCAGGGTGAGTGGCTGCCAAGGGAGGCCATTTGCCATGGGAAAAAGAAGTCCTTTCCCCAGGGTCTGGGTGTCAGATGAAAGGTGGCCTTTGGGGTTCTGAGGACTTGTAGGGTAGTACTTACTGGCTAGAGTAGAGGAAATGGATTCTATTTGAATATCTGTCTAGAGGCTTTGCCCCACAGGTCCTGGTTGTCCTTGATGGGCTGCAGCTGTGAGCATTGAAGAGAACTGGGATAAAAGGGGGCGGCGTAGCCATTCAGGGAGAGCCTTGAAGGAGCCCTGAACTGGGAAAGAACAGCATGCAGAAGAAAGCGTCTGTGCTGTGAAGATCTGCAGCCATAAGAACACACCGAGGAGGTATGGACTTTAGCAATCTGAGAACAGCATGATGGGACTCTAGAGAAATAGAACAACAACAAGTGGCAGCTTTAGATTTGGAGCAATCCAGCAAAGCTTGCAAATTTCTTGCTGGGCACCACCCTCTTGGTCAGGGCGAGTGGCCAGAAATGGAGGCCATTTTCCATGGGGAAAACGAAGTCATTGGCCCAGGCTCTGGGTGTCAGATGAAAGGTGGCGTCTGGGGCTCTAAGGACTTGCAGGGTCCTAGTTGCTGGCAGCTTTCGTTCTGGAAGGATCCAGCAGAGTTTGTAGATTCCTGGCTTGGCACTGCCCTGCCTGCCAGGCCAAGTGGCCACAAATGAAGGCCATTTTCCATGGGAAAAAGAAGTCCTTTCCCCAGGGTCTCAGGAATATGTTGAAGGTGGCGTTTGAGGCTCTAAGTACTTCCAGGGCCCTAGTTGCTGCCAGCTTTTCTTTTGGAAAAATCCAGCAACGATTGCATCATTCTAGCTAGGCTCCCACTTTCTGCCAGGGTGAGTGGCTGCCAAGGGAGGCCATTTGCCATGGGAAAAAGAAGTCCTTTCCCCAGGGTCTGGGTGTCAGATGAAAGGTGGCCTTTGGGGTTCTGAGGACTTGTAGGGTAGTACTTACTGGCTAGAGTAGAGGAAATGGATTCTATTTGAATATCTGTCTAGAGGCTTTGCCCCACAGGTCCTGGTTGTCCTTGATGGGCTGCAGCTGTGAGCATTGAAGAGAACTGGGATAAAAGGGGGCGGCGTAGCCATTCAGGGAGAGCCTTGAAGGAGCCCTGAACTGGGAAAGAACAGCATGCAGAAGAAAGCGTCTGTGCTGTGAAGATCTGCAGCCATAAGAACACACCGAGGAGGTATGGACTTTAGCAATCTGAGAACAGCATGATGGGACTCTAGAGAAATAGAACAACAACAAGTGGCAGCTTTAGATTTGGAGCAATCCAGCAAAGCTTGCAAATTTCTTGCTGGGCACCACCCTCTTGGTCAGGGTGAGAGGCCAGAAATGGAGGCCATTTTCCATGGGGAAAACGAAGTCATTGGCCCAGGCTCTGGGTGTCAGATGACAGGTGGCATCTGGGGCTCTAAGGACTTGCAGGGTCCTAGTTGCTGGCAGCTTTCGTTCTGGAAGGATCCAGCAGAGTATGTAGATTCCTGGCTTGGCACTGCCCTGCCTGCCAGGCCAAGTGGCCACAAATGAAGGCCATTTTCCATGGGAAAAAGATGTCCTTTCCCCAGGGTCTCAGGAATATGTTGAAGGTGGCGTTTGAGGCTCTAAGTACTTCCAAGGCCCTAGTTGCTGCCAGCTTTTCTTTTGGAAAAATCCAGCAACGATTGCATCATTCTAGCTAGGCTCCCACTTTCTGCCAGGGTGAGTGGCTGCCAAGGGAGGCCATTTGCCATGGGAAAAAGAAGTCCTTTCCCCAGGGTCTGGGTGTCAGATGAAAGGTGGCCTTTGGGGTTCTGAGGACTTGTAGGGTAGTACTTACTGGCTAGAGTAGAGGAAATGGATTCTATTTGAATATCTGTCTAGAGGCTTTGCCCCACAGGTCCTGGTTGTCCTTGATGGGCTGCAGCTGTGAGCATTGAAGAGAACTGGGATAAAAGGGGGCGGCTTAGCCATTCAGGGAGAGCCTTGAAGGAGCCCTGAACTGGGAAAGAACAGCATGCAGAAGAAAGCGTCTGTGCTGTGATGATCTGCAGCCATAAGAACACACCGAGGAGGTATGGACTTTAGCAATCTGAGAACAGCATGATGGGACTCTAGAGAAATAGAACAACAACAAGTGGCAGCTTTAGATTTGGAGCAATCCAGCAAAGCTTGCAAATTTCTTGCTGGGCACCACCCTCTTGGTCAGGGCGAGTGGCCAGAAATGGAGGCCATTTTCCATGGGGAAAACGAAGTCATTGGCCCAGGCTCTGGGTGTCAGATGAAAGGTGGCGTCTGGGGCTCTAAGGACTTGCAGGGTCCTAGTTGCTGGCAGCTTTCGTTCTGGAAGGATCCAGCAGAGTTTGTAGATTCCTGGCTTGGCACTGCCCTGCCTGCCAGGCCAAGTGGCCACAAATGAAGGCCATTTTCCATGGGAAAAAGAAGTCCTTTCCCCAGGGTCTCAGGAATATGTTCAAGGTGGCGTTTAAAGCTCTAAGTACTTCCAGGGCCCTAGTTGCTGCCAGCTTTTCTTTTGGAAAAATCCAGCAACGATTGCATCATTCTAGCTAGGCTCCCACTTTCTGCCAGGGTGAGTGGCTGCCAAGGGAGGCCATTTGCCATGGGAAAAAGAAGTCCTTTCCCCAGGGTCTGGGTGTCAGATGAAAGGTGGCCTTTGGGGTTCTGAGGACTTGTAGGGTAGTACTTACTGGCTAGAGTAGAGGAAATGGATTCTATTTGAATATCTGTCTAGAGGCTTTGCCCCACAGGTCCTGGTTGTCCTTGATGGGCTGCAGCTGTGAGCATTGAAGAGAACTGGGATAAAAGGGGGCGGCGTAGCCATTCAGGGAGAGCCTTGAAGGAGCCCTGAACTGGGAAAGAACAGCATGCAGAAGAAAGCGTCTGTGCTGTGAAGATCTGCAGCCATAAGAACACACCGAGGAGGTATGGACTTTAGCAATCTGAGAACAGCATGATGGGACTCTAGAGAAATAGAACAACAACAAGTGGCAGCTTTAGATTTGGAGCAATCCAGCAAAGCTTGCAAATTTCTTGCTGGGCACCACCCTCTTGGTCAGGGCGAGTGGCCAGAAATGGAGGCCATTTTCCATGGGGAAAACGAAGTCATTGGCCCAGGCTCTGGGTGTCAGATGAAAGGTGGCGTCTGGGGCTCTAAGGACTTGCAGGGTCCTAGTTGCTGGCAGCTTTCGTTCTGGAAGGATCCAGCAGAGTTTGTAGATTCCTGGCTTGGCACTGCCCTGCCTGCCAGGCCAAGTGGCCACAAATGAAGGCCATTTTCCATGGGAAAAAGAAGTCCTTTCCCCAGGGTCTCAGGAATATGTTGAAGGTGGCGTTTGAGGCTCTAAGTACTTCCAGGGCCCTAGTTGCTGCCAGCTTTTCTTTTGGAAAAATCCAGCAACGATTGCATCATTCTAGCTAGGCTCCCACTTTCTGCCAGGGTGAGTGGCTGCCAAGGGAGGCCATTTGCCATGGGAAAAAGAAGTCCTTTCCCCAGGGTCTGGGTGTCAGATGAAAGGTGGCCTTTGGGGTTCTGAGGACTTGTAGGGTAGTACTTACTGGCTAGAGTAGAGGAAATGGATTCTATTTGAATATCTGTCTAGAGGCTTTGCCCCACAGGTCCTGGTTGTCCTTGATGGGCTGCAGCTGTGAGCATTGAAGAGAACTGGGATAAAAGGGGGCGGCGTAGCCATTCAGGGAGAGCCTTGAAGGAGCCCTGAACTGGGAAAGAACAGCATGCAGAAGAAAGCGTCTGTGCTGTGAAGATCTGCAGCCATAAGAACACACCGAGGAGGTATGGACTTTAGCAATCTGAGAACAGCATGATGGGACTCTAGAGAAATAGAACAACAACAAGTGGCAGCTTTAGATTTGGAGCAATCCAGCAAAGCTTGCAAATTTCTTGCTGGGCACCACCCTCTTGGTCAGGGTGAGAGGCCAGAAATGGAGGCCATTTTCCATGGGGAAAACGAAGTCATTGGCCCAGGCTCTGGGTGTCAGATTACAGGTGGCATCTGGGGCTCTAAGGACTTGCAGGGTCCTAGTTGCTGGCAGCTTTCGTTCTGGAAGGATCCAGCAGAGTTTGTAGATTCCTGGCTTGGCACTGCCCTGCCTGCCAGGCCAAGTGGCCACAAATGAAGGCCATTTTCCATGGGAAAAAGATGTCCTTTCCCCAGGGTCTCAGGAATATGTTCAAGGTGGCGTTTGAGGCTCTAAGTACTTCCAAGGCCCTAGTTGCTGCCAGCTTTTCTTTTGGAAAAATCCAGCAACGATTGCATCATTCTAGCTAGGCTCCCACTTTCTGCCAGGGTGAGTGGCTGCCAAGGGAGGCCATTTGCCATGGGAAAAAGAAGTCCTTTCCCCAGGGTCTGGGTGTCAGATGAAAGGTGGCCTTTGGGGTTCTGAGGACTTGTAGGGTAGTACTTACTGGCTAGAGTAGAGGAAATGGATTCTATTTGAATATCTGTCTAGAGGCTTTGCCCCACAGGTCCTGGTTGTCCTTGATGGGCTGCAGCTGTGAGCATTGAAGAGAACTGGGATAAAAGGGGGCGGCTTAGCCATTCAGGGAGAGCCTTGAAGGAGCCCTGAACTGGGAAAGAACAGCATGCAGAAGAAAGCGTCTGTGCTGTGATGATCTGCAGCCATAAGAACACACCGAGGAGGTATGGACTTTAGCAATCTGAGAACAGCATGATGGGACTCTAGAGAAATAGAACAACAACAAGTGGCAGCTTTAGATTTGGAGCAATCCAGCAAAGCTTGCAAATTTCTTGCTGGGCACCACCCTCTTGGTCAGGGCGAGTGGCCAGAAATGGAGGCCATTTTCCATGGGGAAAACGAAGTCATTGGCCCAGGCTCTGGGTGTCAGATGAAAGGTGGCGTCTGGGGCTCTAAGGACTTGCAGGGTCCTAGTTGCTGGCAGCTTTCGTTCTGGAAGGATCCAGCAGAGTTTGTAGATTCCTGGCTTGGCACTGCCCTGCCTGCCAGGCCAAGTGGCCACAAATGAAGGCCATTTTCCATGGGAAAAAGAAGTCCTTTCCCCAGGGTCTCAGTAATATGTTGAAGGTGGCGTTTGAGGCTCTAAGTACTTCCAGGGCCCTAGTTGCTGCCAGCTTTTCTTTTGGAAAAATCCAGCAACGATTGCATCATTCTAGCTAGGCTCCCACTTTCTGCCAGGGTGAGTGGCTGCCAAGGGAGGCCATTTGCCATGGGAAAAAGAAGTCCTTTCCCCAGGGTCTGGGTGTCAGATGAAAGGTGGCCTTTGGGGTTCTGAGGACTTGTAGGGTAGTACTTACTGGCTAGAGTAGAGGAAATGGATTCTATTTGAATATCTGTCTAGAGGCTTTGCCCCACAGGTCCTGGTTGTCCTTGATGGGCTGCAGCTGTGAGCATTGAAGAGAACTGGGATAAAAGGGGGCGGCGTAGCCATTCAGGGAGAGCCTTGAAGGAGCCCTGAACTGGGAAAGAACAGCATGCAGAAGAAAGCGTCTGTGCTGTGAAGATCTGC
The DNA here is from genome assembly GCF_051311805.1 of Agelaius phoeniceus. Lineage (NCBI taxonomy): Eukaryota > Metazoa > Chordata > Aves > Passeriformes > Icteridae > Agelaius > Agelaius phoeniceus. The sequence goes on from NC_135284.1 coordinate 12,563,075, forward strand.
AGCCATAAGAACACACCGAGGAGGTATGGACTTTAGCAATCTGAGAACAGCATGATGGGACTCTAGAGAAATAGAACAACAACAAGTGGCAGCTTTCGATTTGGAGCAATCCAGCAAAGCTTGCAAATTTCTTGCTGGGCACCACCCTCTTGGTCAGGGCGAGTGGCCAGAAATGGAGGCCATTTTCCATGGGGAAAACGAAGTCATTGGCCCAGGCTCTGGGTGTCAGATGAAAGGTGGCGTCTGGGGCTCTAAGGACTTGCAGGGTCCTAGTTGCTGGCAGCTTTCGTTCTGGAAGGATCCAGCAGAGTTTGTAGATTCCTGGCTTGGCACTGCCCTGCCTGCCAGGCCAAGTGGCCACAAATGAAGGCCATTTTCCATGGGAAAAAGAAGTCCTTTCCCCAGGGTCTCAGGAATATGTTCAAGGTGGCGTTTAAAGCTCTAAGTACTTCCAGGGCCCTAGTTGCTGCCAGCTTTTCTTTTGGAAAAATCCAGCAACGATTGCATCATTCTAGCTAGGCTCCCACTTTCTGCCAGGGTGAGTGGCTGCCAAGGGAGGCCATTTGCCATGGGAAAAAGAAGTCCTTTCCCCAGGGTCTGGGTGTCAGATGAAAGGTGGCCTTTGGGGTTCTGAGGACTTGTAGGGTAGTACTTACTGGCTAGAGTAGAGGAAATGGATTCTATTTGAATATCTGTCTAGAGGCTTTGCCCCACAGGTCCTGGTTGTCCTTGATGGGCTGCAGCTGTGAGCATTGAAGAGAACTGGGATAAAAGGGGGCGGCGTAGCCATTCAGGGAGAGCCTTGAAGGAGCCCTGAACTGGGAAAGAACAGCATGCAGAAGAAAGCGTCTGTGCTGTGAAGATCTGCAGCCATAAGAACACACCGAGGAGGTATGGACTTTAGCAATCTGAGAACAGCATGATGGGACTCTAGAGAAATAGAACAACAACAAGTGGCAGCTTTAGATTTGGAGCAATCCAGCAAAGCTTGCAAATTTCTTGCTGGGCACCACCCTCTTGGTCAGGGCGAGTGGCCAGAAATGGAGGCCATTTTCCATGGGGAAAACGAAGTCATTGGCCCAGGCTCTGGGTGTCAGATGAAAGGTGGCGTCTGGGGCTCTAAGGACTTGCAGGGTCCTAGTTGCTGGCAGCTTTCGTTCTGGAAGGATCCAGCAGAGTTTGTAGATTCCTGGCTTGGCACTGCCCTGCCTGCCAGGCCAAGTGGCCACAAATGAAGGCCATTTTCCATGGGAAAAAGAAGTCCTTTCCCCAGGGTCTCAGGAATATGTTGAAGGTGGCGTTTGAGGCTCTAAGTACTTCCAGGGCCCTAGTTGCTGCCAGCTTTTCTTTTGGAAAAATCCAGCAACGATTGCATCATTCTAGCTAGGCTCCCACTTTCTGCCAGGGTGAGTGGCTGCCAAGGGAGGCCATTTGCCATGGGAAAAAGAAGTCCTTTCCCCAGGGTCTGGGTGTCAGATGAAAGGTGGCCTTTGGGGTTCTGAGGACTTGTAGGGTAGTACTTACTGGCTAGAGTAGAGGAAATGGATTCTATTTGAATATCTGTCTAGAGGCTTTGCCCCACAGGTCCTGGTTGTCCTTGATGGGCTGCAGCTGTGAGCATTGAAGAGAACTGGGATAAAAGGGGGCGGCGTAGCCATTCAGGGAGAGCCTTGAAGGAGCCCTGAACTGGGAAAGAACAGCATGCAGAAGAAAGCGTCTGTGCTGTGAAGATCTGCAGCCATAAGAACACACCGAGGAGGTATGGACTTTAGCAATCTGAGAACAGCATGATGGGACTCTAGAGAAATAGAACAACAACAAGTGGCAGCTTTAGATTTGGAGCAATCCAGCAAAGCTTGCAAATTTCTTGCTGGGCACCACCCTCTTGGTCAGGGTGAGAGGCCAGAAATGGAGGCCATTTTCCATGGGGAAAACGAAGTCATTGGCCCAGGCTCTGGGTGTCAGATGACAGGTGGCATCTGGGGCTCTAAGGACTTGCAGGGTCCTAGTTGCTGGCAGCTTTCGTTCTGGAAGGATCCAGCAGAGTTTGTAGATTCCTGGCTTGGCACTGCCCTGCCTGCCAGGCCAAGTGGCCACAAATGAAGGCCATTTTCCATGGGAAAAAGATGTCCTTTCCCCAGGGTCTCAGGAATATGTTCAAGGTGGCGTTTGAGGCTCTAAGTACTTCCAAGGCCCTAGTTGCTGCCAGCTTTTCTTTTGGAAAAATCCAGCAACGATTGCATCATTCTAGCTAGGCTCCCACTTTCTGCCAGGGTGAGTGGCTGCCAAGGGAGGCCATTTGCCATGGGAAAAAGAAGTCCTTTCCCCAGGGTCTGGGTGTCAGATGAAAGGTGGCCTTTGGGGTTCTGAGGACTTGTAGGGTAGTACTTACTGGCTAGAGTAGAGGAAATGGATTCTATTTGAATATCTGTCTAGAGGCTTTGCCCCACAGGTCCTGGTTGTCCTTGATGGGCTGCAGCTGTGAGCATTGAAGAGAACTGGGATAAAAGGGGGCGGCGTAGCCATTCAGGGAGAGCCTTGAAGGAGCCCTGAACTGGGAAAGAACAGCATGCAGAAGAAAGCGTCTGTGCTGTGATGATCTGCAGCCATAAGAACACACCGAGGAGGTATGGACTTTAGCAATCTGAGAACAGCATGATGGGACTCTAGAGAAATAGAACAACAACAAGTGGCAGCTTTAGATTTGGAGCAATCCAGCAAAGCTTGCAAATTTCTTGCTGGGCACCACCCTCTTGGTCAGGGCGAGTGGCCAGAAATGGAGGCCATTTTCCATGGGGAAAACGAAGTCATTGGCCCAGGCTCTGGGTGTCAGATGAAAGGTGGCGTCTGGGGCTCTAAGGACTTGCAGGGTCCTAGTTGCTGGCAGCTTTCGTTCTGGAAGGATCCAGCAGAGTTTGTAGATTCCTGGCTTGGCACTGCCCTGCCTGCCAGGCCAAGTGGCCACAAATGAAGGCCATTTTCCATGGGAAAAAGAAGTCCTTTCCCCAGGGTCTCAGTAATATGTTCAAGGTGGCGTTTGAGGCTCTAAGTACTTCCAGGGCCCTAGTTGCTGGCAGCTTTTCTTTTGGAAAAATCCAGCAACGATTGCATCATTCTAGCTAGGCTCCCACTTTCTGCCAGGGTGAGTGGCTGCCAAGGGAGGCCATTTGCCATGGGAAAAAGAAGTCCTTTCCCCAGGGTCTGGGTGTCAGATGAAAGGTGGCCTTTGGGGTTCTGAGGACTTGTAGGGTAGTACTTACTGGCTAGAGTAGAGGAAATGGATTCTATTTGAATATCTGTCTAGAGGCTTTGCCCCACAGGTCCTGGTTGTCCTTGATGGGCTGCAGCTGTGAGCATTGAAGAGAACTGGGATAAAAGGGGGCGGCTTAGCCATTCAGGGAGAGCCTTGAAGGAGCCCTGAACTGGGAAAGAACAGCATGCAGAAGAAAGCGTCTGTGCTGTGAAGATCTGCAGCCATAAGAACACACCGAGGAGGTATGGACTTTAGCAATCTGAGAACAGCATGATGGGACTCTAGAGAAATAGAACAACAACAAGTGGCAGCTTTAGATTTGGAGCAATCCAGCAAAGCTTGCAAATTTCTTGCTGGGCACCACCCTCTTGGTCAGGGTGAGAGGCCAGAAATGGAGGCCATTTTCCATGGGGAAAACGAAGTCATTGGCCCAGGCTCTGGGTGTCAGATGACAGGTGGCATCTGGGGCTCTAAGGACTTGCAGGGTCCTAGTTGCTGGCAGCTTTCGTTCTGGAAGGATCCAGCAGAGTATGTAGATTCCTGGCTTGGCACTGCCCTGCCTGCCAGGCCAAGTGGCCACAAATGAAGGCCATTTTCCATGGGAAAAAGATGTCCTTTCCCCAGGGTCTCAGGAATATGTTCAAGGTGGCGTTTGAGGCTCTAAGTACTTCCAAGGCCCTAGTTGCTGCCAGCTTTTCTTTTGGAAAAATCCAGCAACGATTGCATCATTCTAGCTAGGCTCCCACTTTCTGCCAGGGTGAGTGGCTGCCAAGGGAGGCCATTTGCCATGGGAAAAAGAAGTCCTTTCCCCAGGGTCTGGGTGTCAGATGAAAGGTGGCCTTTGGGGTTCTGAGGACTTGTAGGGTAGTACTTACTGGCTAGAGTAGAGGAAATGGATTCTATTTGAATATCTGTCTAGAGGCTTTGCCCCACAGGTCCTGGTTGTCCTTGATGGGCTGCAGCTGTGAGCATTGAAGAGAACTGGGATAAAAGGGGGCGGCTTAGCCATTCAGGGAGAGCCTTGAAGGAGCCCTGAACTGGGAAAGAACAGCATGCAGAAGAAAGCGTCTGTGCTGTGATGATCTGCAGCCATAAGAACACACCGAGGAGGTATGGACTTTAGCAATCTGAGAACAGCATGATGGGACTCTAGAGAAATAGAACAACAACAAGTGGCAGCTTTCGATTTGGAGCAATCCAGCAAAGCTTGCAAATTTCTTGCTGGGCACCACCCTCTTGGTCAGGGCGAGTGGCCAGAAATGGAGGCCATTTTCCATGGGGAAAACGAAGTCATTGGCCCAGGCTCTGGGTGTCAGATGAAAGGTGGCGTCTGGGGCTCTAAGGACTTGCAGGGTCCTAGTTGCTGGCAGCTTTCGTTCTGGAAGGATCCAGCAGAGTTTGTAGATTCCTGGCTTGGCACTGCCCTGCCTGCCAGGCCAAGTGGCCACAAATGAAGGCCATTTTCCATGGGAAAAACAAGTCCTTTCCCCAGGGTCTCAGGAATATGTTCAAGGTGGCGTTTGAGGCTCTAAGTACTTCCAGGGCCCTAGTTGCTGCCAGCTTTTCTTTTGGAAAAATCCAGCAACGATTGCATCATTCTAGCTAGGCTCCCACTTTCTGCCAGGGTGAGTGGCTGCCAAGGGAGGCCATTTGCCATGGGAAAAAGAAGTCCTTTCCCCAGGGTCTGGGTGTCAGATGAAAGGTGGCCTTTGGGGTTCTGAGGACTTGTAGGGTAGTACTTACTGGCTAGAGTAGAGGAAATGGATTCTATTTGAATATCTGTCTAGAGGCTTTGCCCCACAGGTCCTGGTTGTCCTTGATGGGCTGCAGCTGTGAGCATTGAAGAGAACTGGGATAAAAGGGGGCGGCGTAGCCATTCAGGGAGAGCCTTGAAGGAGCCCTGAACTGGGAAAGAACAGCATGCAGAAGAAAGCGTCTGTGCTGTGAAGATCTGCAGCCATAAGAACACACCGAGGAGGTATGGACTTTAGCAATCTGAGAACAGCATGATGGGACTCTAGAGAAATAGAACAACAACAAGTGGCAGCTTTAGATTTGGAGCAATCCAGCAAAGCTTGCAAATTTCTTGCTGGGCACCACCCTCTTGGTCAGGGCGAGTGGCCAGAAATGGAGGCCATTTTCCATGGGGAAAACGAAGTCATTGGCCCAGGCTCTGGGTGTCAGATGAAAGGTGGCGTCTGGGGCTCTAAGGACTTGCAGGGTCCTAGTTGCTGGCAGCTTTCGTTCTGGAAGGATCCAGCAGAGTTTGTAGATTCCTGGCTTGGCACTGCCCTGCCTGCCAGGCCAAGTGGCCACAAATGAAGGCCATTTTCCATGGGAAAAAGAAGTCCTTTCCCCAGGGTCTCAGGAATATGTTGAAGGTGGCATTTGAGGCTCTAAGTACTTCCAGGGCCCTAGTTGCTGCCAGCTTTTCTTTTGGAAAAATCCAGCAACGATTGCATCATTCTAGCTAGGCTCCCACTTTCTGCCAGGGTGAGTGGCTGCCAAGGGAGGCCATTTGCCATGGGAAAAAGAAGTCCTTTCCCCAGGGTCTGGGTGTCAGATGAAAGGTGGCCTTTGGGGTTCTGAGGACTTGTAGGGTACTACTTACTGGCTAGAGTAGAGGAAATGGATTCTATTTGAATATCTGTCTAGAGGCTTTGCCCCACAGGTCCTGGTTGTCCTTGATGGGCTGCAGCTGTGAGCATTGAAGAGAACTGGGATAAAAGGGGGCGGCGTAGCCATTCAGGGAGAGCCTTGAAGGAGCCCTGAACTGGGAAAGAACAGCATGCAGAAGAAAGCGTCTGTGCTGTGAAGATCTGCAGCCATAAGAACACACCGAGGAGGTATGGACTTTAGCAATCTGAGAACAGCATGATGGGACTCTAGAGAAATAGAACAACAACAAGTGGCAGCTTTAGATTTGGAGCAATCCAGCAAAGCTTGCAAATTTCTTGCTGGGCACCACCCTCTTGGTCAGGGTGAGAGGCCAGAAATGGAGGCCATTTTCCATGGGGAAAACGAAGTCATTGGCCCAGGCTCTGGGTGTCAGATGACAGGTGGCATCTGGGGCTCTAAGGACTTGCAGGGTCCTAGTTGCTGGCAGCTTTCGTTCTGGAAGGATCCAGCAGAGTTTGTAGATTCCTGGCTTGGCACTGCCCTGCCTGCCAGGCCAAGTGGCCACAAATGAAGGCCATTTTCCATGGGAAAAAGATGTCCTTTCCCCAGGGTCTCAGGAATATGTTCAAGGTGGCGTTTGAGGCTCTAAGTACTTCCAAGGCCCTAGTTGCTGCCAGCTTTTCTTTTGGAAAAATCCAGCAACGATTGCATCATTCTAGCTAGGCTCCCACTTTCTGCCAGGGTGAGTGGCTGCCAAGGGAGGCCATTTGCCATGGGAAAAAGAAGTCCTTTCCCCAGGGTCTGGGTGTCAGATGAAAGGTGGCCTTTGGGGTTCTGAGGACTTGTAGGGTAGTACTTACTGGCTAGAGTAGAGGAAATGGATTCTATTTGAATATCTGTCTAGAGGCTTTGCCCCACAGGTCCTGGTTGTCCTTGATGGGCTGCAGCTGTGAGCATTGAAGAGAACTGGGATAAAAGGGGGCGGCGTAGCCATTCAGGGAGAGCCTTGAAGGAGCCCTGAACTGGGAAAGAACAGCATGCAGAAGAAAGCGTCTGTGCTGTGATGATCTGCAGCCATAAGAACACACCGAGGAGGTATGGACTTTAGCAATCTGAGAACAGCATGATGGGACTCTAGAGAAATAGAACAACAACAAGTGGCAGCTTTAGATTTGGAGCAATCCAGCAAAGCTTGCAAATTTCTTGCTGGGCACCACCCTCTTGGTCAGGGCGAGTGGCCAGAAATGGAGGCCATTTTCCATGGGGAAAACGAAGTCATTGGCCCAGGCTCTGGGTGTCAGATGAAAGGTGGCGTCTGGGGCTCTAAGGACTTGCAGGGTCCTAGTTGCTGGCAGCTTTCGTTCTGGAAGGATCCAGCAGAGTTTGTAGATTCCTGGCTTGGCACTGCCCTGCCTGCCAGGCCAAGTGGCCACAAATGAAGGCCATTTTCCATGGGAAAAAGAAGTCCTTTCCCCAGGGTCTCAGTAATATGTTCAAGGTGGCGTTTGAGGCTCTAAGTACTTCCAGGGCCCTAGTTGCTGGCAGCTTTTCTTTTGGAAAAATCCAGCAACGATTGCATCATTCTAGCTAGGCTCCCACTTTCTGCCAGGGTGAGTGGCTGCCAAGGGAGGCCATTTGCCATGGGAAAAAGAAGTCCTTTCCCCAGGGTCTGGGTGTCAGATGAAAGGTGGCCTTTGGGGTTCTGAGGACTTGTAGGGTAGTACTTACTGGCTAGAGTAGAGGAAATGGATTCTATTTGAATATCTGTCTAGAGGCTTTGCCCCACAGGTCCTGGTTGTCCTTGATGGGCTGCAGCTGTGAGCATTGAAGAGAACTGGGATAAAAGGGGGCGGCGTAGCCATTCAGGGAGAGCCTTGAAGGAGCCCTGAACTGGGAAAGAACAGCATGCAGAAGAAAGCGTCTGTGCTGTGAAGATCTGCAGCCATAAGAACACACCGAGGAGGTATGGACTTTAGCAATCTGAGAACAGCATGATGGGACTCTAGAGAAATAGAACAACAACAAGTGGCAGCTTTAGATTTGGAGCAATCCAGCAAAGCTTGCAAATTTCTTGCTGGGCACCACCCTCTTGGTCAGGGCGAGTGGCCAGAAATGGAGGCCATTTTCCATGGGGAAAACGAAGTCATTGGCCCAGGCTCTGGGTGTCAGATGAAAGGTGGCGTCTGGGGCTCTAAGGACTTGCAGGGTCCTAGTTGCTGGCAGCTTTCGTTCTGGAAGGATCCAGCAGAGTTTGTAGATTCCTGGCTTGGCACTGCCCTGCCTGCCAGGCCAAGTGGCCACAAATGAAGGCCATTTTCCATGGGAAAAAGAAGTCCTTTCCCCAGGGTCTCAGGAATATGTTGAAGGTGGCATTTGAGGCTCTAAGTACTTCCAGGGCCCTAGTTGCTGCCAGCTTTTCTTTTGGAAAAATCCAGCAACGATTGCATCATTCTAGCTAGGCTCCCACTTTCTGCCAGGGTGAGTGGCTGCCAAGGGAGGCCATTTGCCATGGGAAAAAGAAGTCCTTTCCCCAGGGTCTGGGTGTCAGATGAAAGGTGGCCTTTGGGGTTCTGAGGACTTGTAGGGTACTACTTACTGGCTAGAGTAGAGGAAATGGATTCTATTTGAATATCTGTCTAGAGGCTTTGCCCCACAGGTCCTGGTTGTCCTTGATGGGCTGCAGCTGTGAGCATTGAAGAGAACTGGGATAAAAGGGGGCGGCGTAGCCATTCAGGGAGAGCCTTGAAGGAGCCCTGAACTGGGAAAGAACAGCATGCAGAAGAAAGCGTCTGTGCTGTGAAGATCTGCAGCCATAAGAACACACCGAGGAGGTATGGACTTTAGCAATCTGAGAACAGCATGATGGGACTCTAGAGAAATAGAACAACAACAAGTGGCAGCTTTAGATTTGGAGCAATCCAGCAAAGCTTGCAAATTTCTTGCTGGGCACCACCCTCTTGGTCAGGGTGAGAGGCCAGAAATGGAGGCCATTTTCCATGGGGAAAACGAAGTCATTGGCCCAGGCTCTGGGTGTCAGATGACAGGTGGCATCTGGGGCTCTAAGGACTTGCAGGGTCCTAGTTGCTGGCAGCTTTCGTTCTGGAAGGATCCAGCAGAGTTTGTAGATTCCTGGCTTGGCACTGCCCTGCCTGCCAGGCCAAGTGGCCACAAATGAAGGCCATTTTCCATGGGAAAAAGATGTCCTTTCCCCAGGGTCTCAGGAATATGTTCAAGGTGGCGTTTGAGGCTCTAAGTACTTCCAAGGCCCTAGTTGCTGCCAGCTTTTCTTTTGGAAAAATCCAGCAACGATTGCATCATTCTAGCTAGGCTCCCACTTTCTGCCAGGGTGAGTGGCTGCCAAGGGAGGCCATTTGCCATGGGAAAAAGAAGTCCTTTCCCCAGGGTCTGGGTGTCAGATGAAAGGTGGCCTTTGGGGTTCTGAGGACTTGTAGGGTAGTACTTACTGGCTAGAGTAGAGGAAATGGATTCTATTTGAATATCTGTCTAGAGGCTTTGCCCCACAGGTCCTGGTTGTCCTTGATGGGCTGCAGCTGTGAGCATTGAAGAGAACTGGGATAAAAGGGGGCGGCGTAGCCATTCAGGGAGAGCCTTGAAGGAGCCCTGAACTGGGAAAGAACAGCATGCAGAAGAAAGCGTCTGTGCTGTGATGATCTGCAGCCATAAGAACACACCGAGGAGGTATGGACTTTAGCAATCTGAGAACAGCATGATGGGACTCTAGAGAAATAGAACAACAACAAGTGGCAGCTTTAGATTTGGAGCAATCCAGCAAAGCTTGCAAATTTCTTGCTGGGCACCACCCTCTTGGTCAGGGCGAGTGGCCAGAAATGGAGGCCATTTTCCATGGGGAAAACGAAGTCATTGGCCCAGGCTCTGGGTGTCAGATGAAAGGTGGCGTCTGGGGCTCTAAGGACTTGCAGGGTCCTAGTTGCTGGCAGCTTTCGTTCTGGAAGGATCCAGCAGAGTTTGTAGATTCCTGGCTTGGCACTGCCCTGCCTGCCAGGCCAAGTGGCCACAAATGAAGGCCATTTTCCATGGGAAAAAGAAGTCCTTTCCCCAGGGTCTCAGTAATATGTTCAAGGTGGCGTTTGAGGCTCTAAGTACTTCCAGGGCCCTAGTTGCTGGCAGCTTTTCTTTTGGAAAAATCCAGCAACGATTGCATCATTCTAGCTAGGCTCCCACTTTCTGCCAGGGTGAGTGGCTGCCAAGGGAGGCCATTTGCCATGGGAAAAAGAAGTCCTTTCCCCAGGGTCTGGGTGTCAGATGAAAGGTGGCCTTTGGGGTTCTGAGGACTTGTAGGGTAGTACTTACTGGCTAGAGTAGAGGAAATGGATTCTATTTGAATATCTGTCTAGAGGCTTTGCCCCACAGGTCCTGGTTGTCCTTGATGGGCTGCAGCTGTGAGCATTGAAGAGAACTGGGATAAAAGGGGGCGGCGTAGCCATTCAGGGAGAGCCTTGAAGGAGCCCTGAACTGGGAAAGAACAGCATGCAGAAGAAAGCGTCTGTGCTGTGAAGATCTGCAGCCATAAGAACACACCGAGGAGGTATGGACTTTAGCAATCTGAGAACAGCATGATGGGACTCTAGAGAAATAGAACAACAACAAGTGGCAGCTTTAGATTTGGAGCAATCCAGCAAAGCTTGCAAATTTCTTGCTGGGCACCACCCTCTTGGTCAGGGCGAGTGGCCAGAAATGGAGGCCATTTTCCATGGGGAAAACGAAGTCATTGGCCCAGGCTCTGGGTGTCAGATGACAGGTGGCATCTGGGGCTCTAAGGACTTGCAGGGTCCTAGTTGCTGGCAGCTTTCGTTCTGGAAGGATCCAGCAGAGTATGTAGATTCCTGGCTTGGCACTGCCCTGCCTGCCAGGCCAAGTGGCCACAAATGAAGGCCATTTTCCATGGGAAAAAGATGTCCTTTCCCCAGGGTCTCAGGAATATGTTCAAGGTGGCGTTTGAGGCTCTAAGTACTTCCAAGGCCCTAGTTGCTGCCAGCTTTTCTTTTGGAAAAATCCAGCAACGATTGCATCATTCTAGCTAGGCTCCCACTTTCTGCCAGGGTGAGTGGCTGCCAAGGGAGGCCATTTGCCATGGGAAAAAGAAGTCCTTTCCCCAGGGTCTGGGTGTCAGATGAAAGGTGGCCTTTGGGGTTCTGAGGACTTGTAGGGTAGTACTTACTGGCTAGAGTAGAGGAAATGGATTCTATTTGAATATCTGTCTAGAGGCTTTGCCCCACAGGTCCTGGTTGTCCTTGATGGGCTGCAGCTGTGAGCATTGAAGAGAACTGGGATAAAAGGGGGCGGCTTAGCCATTCAGGGAGAGCCTTGAAGGAGCCCTGAACTGGGAAAGAACAGCATGCAGAAGAAAGCGTCTGTGCTGTGATGATCTGCAGCCATAAGAACACACCGAGGAGGTATGGACTTTAGCAATCTGAGAACAGCATGATGGGACTCTAGAGAAATAGAACAACAACAAGTGGCAGCTTTAGATTTGGAGCAATCCAGCAAAGCTTGCAAATTTCTTGCTGGGCACCACCCTCTTGGTCAGGGCGAGTGGCCAGAAATGGAGGCCATTTTCCATGGGGAAAACGAAGTCATTGGCCCAGGCTCTGGGTGTCAGATGAAAGGTGGCGTCTGGGGCTCTAAGGACTTGCAGGGTCCTAGTTGCTGGCAGCTTTCGTTCTGGAAGGATCCAGCAGAGTTTGTAGATTCCTGGCTTGGCACTGCCCTGCCTGCCAGGCCAAGTGGCCACAAATGAAGGCCATTTTCCATGGGAAAAAGAAGTCCTTTCCCCAGGGTCTCAGTAATATGTTGAAGGTGGCGTTTGAGGCTCTAAGTACTTCCAGGGCCCTAGTTGCTGCCAGCTTTTCTTTTGGAAAAATCCAGCAACGATTGCATCATTCTAGCTAGGCTCCCACTTTCTGCCAGGGTGAGTGGCTGCCAAGGGAGGCCATTTGCCATGGGAAAAAGAAGTCCTTTCCCCAGGGTCTGGGTGTCAGATGAAAGGTGGCCTTTGGGGTTCTGAGGACTTGTAGGGTAGTACTTACTGGCTAGAGTAGAGGAAATGGATTCTATTTGAATATCTGTCTAGAGGCTTTGCCCCACAGGTCCTGGTTGTCCTTGATGGGCTGCAGCTGTGAGCATTGAAGAGAACTGGGATAAAAGGGGGCGGCGTAGCCATTCAGGGAGAGCCTTGAAGGAGCCCTGAACTGGGAAAGAACAGCATGCAGAAGAAAGCGTCTGTGCTGTGAAGATCTGCAGCCATAAGAACACACCGAGGAGGTATGGACTTTAGCAATCTGAGAACAGCATGATGGGACTCTAGAGAAATAGAACAACAACAAGTGGCAGCTTTAGATTTGGAGCAATCCAGCAAAGCTTGCAAATTTCTTGCTGGGCACCACCCTCTTGGTCAGGGCGAGTGGCCAGAAATGGAGGCCATTTTCCATGGGGAAAACGAAGTCATTGGCCCAGGCTCTGGGTGTCAGATGAAAGGTGGCGTCTGGGGCTCTAAGGACTTGCAGGGTCCTAGTTGCTGGCAGCTTTCGTTCTGGAAGGATCCAGCAGAGTTTGTAGATTCCTGGCTTGGCACTGCCCTGCCTGCCAGGCCAAGTGGCCACAAATGAAGGCCATTTTCCATGGGAAAAAGAAGTCCTTTCCCCAGGGTCTCAGGAATATGTTCAAGGTGGCGTTTAAAGCTCTAAGTACTTCCAGGGCCCTAGTTGCTGCCAGCTTTTCTTTTGGAAAAATCCAGCAACGATTGCATCATTCTAGCTAGGCTCCCACTTTCTGCCAGGGTGAGTGGCTGCCAAGGGAGGCCATTTGCCATGGGAAAAAGAAGTCCTTTCCCCAGGGTCTGGGTGTCAGATGAAAGGTGGCCTTTGGGGTTCTGAGGACTTGTAGGGTAGTACTTACTGGCTAGAGTAGAGGAAATGGATTCTATTTGAATATCTGTCTAGAGGCTTTGCCCCACAGGTCCTGGTTGTCCTTGATGGGCTGCAGCTGTGAGCATTGAAGAGAACTGGGATAAAAGGGGGCGGCGTAGCCATTCAGGGAGAGCCTTGAAGGAGCCCTGAACTGGGAAAGAACAGCATGCAGAAGAAAGCGTCTGTGCTGTGAAGATCTGCAGCCATAAGAACACACCGAGGAGGTATGGACTTTAGCAATCTGAGAACAGCATGATGGGACTCTAGAGAAATAGAACAACAACAAGTGGCAGCTTTAGATTTGGAGCAATCCAGCAAAGCTTGCAAATTTCTTGCTGGGCACCACCCTCTTGGTCAGGGTGAGAGGCCAGAAATGGAGGCCATTTTCCATGGGGAAAACGAAGTCATTGGCCCAGGCTCTGGGTGTCAGATGACAGGTGGCATCTGGGGCTCTAAGGACTTGCAGGGTCCTAGTTGCTGGCAGCTTTCGTTCTGGAAGGATCCAGCAGAGTTTGTAGATTCCTGGCTTGGCACTGCCCTGCCTGCCAGGCCAAGTGGCCACAAATGAAGGCCATTTTCCATGGGAAAAAGATGTCCTTTCCCCAGGGTCTCAGGAATATGTTCAAGGTGGCGTTTGAGGCTCTAAGTACTTCCAAGGCCCTAGTTGCTGCCAGCTTTTCTTTTGGAAAAATCCAGCAACGATTGCATCATTCTAGCTAGGCTCCCACTTTCTGCCAGGGTGAGTGGCTGCCAAGGGAGGCCATTTGCCATGGGAAAAAGAAGTCCTTTCCCCAGGGTCTGGGTGTCAGATGAAAGGTGGCCTTTGGGGTTCTGAGGACTTGTAGGGTAGTACTTACTGGCTAGAGTAGAGGAAATGGATTCTATTTGAATATCTGTCTAGAGGCTTTGCCCCACAGGTCCTGGTTGTCCTTGATGGGCTGCAGCTGTGAGCATTGAAGAGAACTGGGATAAAAGGGGGCGGCGTAGCCATTCAGGGAGAGCCTTGAAGGAGCCCTGAACTGGGAAAGAACAGCATGCAGAAGAAAGCGTCTGTGCTGTGAAGATCTGCAGCCATAAGAACACACCGAGGAGGTATGGACTTTAGCAATCTGAGAACAGCATGATGGGACTCTAGAGAAATAGAACAACAACAAGTGGCAGCTTTAGATTTGGAGCAATCCAGCAAAGCTTGCAAATTTCTTGCTGGGCACCACCCTCTTGGTCAGGGTGAGAGGCCAGAAATGGAGGCCATTTTCCATGGGGAAAACGAAGTCATTGGCCCAGGCTCTGGGTGTCAGATGACAGGTGGCATCTGGGGCTCTAAGGACTTGCAGGGTCCTAGTTGCTGGCAGCTTTCGTTCTGGAAGGATCCAGCAGAGTTTGTAGATTCCTGGCTTGGCACTGCCCTGCCTGCCAGGCCAAGTGGCCACAAATGAAGGCCATTTTCCATGGGAAAAAGATGTCCTTTCCCCAGGGTCTCAGGAATATATTCAAGGTGGCGTTTGAGGCTCTAAGTACTTCCAAGGCCCTAGTTGCTGCCAGCTTTTCTTTTGGAAAAATCCAGCAACGATTGCATCATTCTAGCTAGGCTCCCACTTTCTGCCAGGGTGAGTGGCTGCCAAGGGAGGCCATTTGCCATGGGAAAAAGAAGTCCTTTCCCCAGGGTCTGGGTGTCAGATGAAAGGTGGCCTTTGGGGTTCTGAGGACTTGTAGGGTAGTACTTACTGGCTAGAGTAGAGGAAATGGATTCTATTTGAATATCTGTCTAGAGGCTTTGCCCCACAGGTCCTGGTTGTCCTTGATGGGCTGCAGCTGTGAGCATTGAAGAGAACTGGGATAAAAGGGGGCAGCGTAGCCATTCAGGGAGAGCCTTGAAGGAGCCCTGAACTGGGAAAGAACAGCATGCAGAAGAAAGCGTCTGTGCTGTGATGATCTGCAGCCATAAGAACACACCGAGGAGGTATGGACTTTAGCAATCTGAGAACAGCATGATGGGACTCTAGAGAAATAGAACAACAACAAGTGGCAGCTTTAGATTTGGAGCAATCCAGCAAAGCTTGCAAATTTCTTGCTGGGCACCACCCTCTTGGTAAGGGCGAGTGGCCAGAAATGGAGGCCATTTTCCATGGGGAAAACGAAGTCATTGGCCCAGGCTCTGGGTGTCAGATGAAAGGTGGCATCTGGGGCTCTAAGGACTTGCAGGGTCCTAGTTGCTGGCAGCTTTCGTTCTGGAAGGATCCAGCAGAGTTTGTAGATTCCTGGCTTGGCACTGCCCTGCCTGCCAGGCCAAGTGGCCACAAATGAAGGCCATTTTCCATGGGAAAAAGAAGTCCTTTCCCCAGGGTCTCAGTAATATGTTCAAGGTGGCGTTTGAGGCTCTAAATACTTCCAGGGCCCTAGTTGCTGGCAGCTTTTCTTTTGGAAAAATCCAGCAACGATTGCATCATTCTAGCTAGGCTCCCACTTTCTGCCAGGGTGAGTGGCTGCCAAGGGAGGCCATTTGCCATGGGAAAAAGAAGTCCTTTCCCCAGGGTCTGGGTGTCAGATGAAAGGTGGCCTTTGGGGTTCTGAGGACTTGTAGGGTAGTACTTACTGGCTAGAGTAGAGGAAATGGATTCTATTTGAATATCTGTCTAGAGGCTTTGCCCCACAGGTCCTGGTTGTCCTTGATGGGCTGCAGCTGTGAGCATTGAAGAGAACTGGGATAAAAGGGGGCGGCTTAGCCATTCAGGGAGAGCCTTGAAGGAGCCCTGAACTGGGAAAGAACAGCATGCAGAAGAAAGCGTCTGTGCTGTGAAGATCTGCAGCCATAAGAACACACCGAGGAGGTATGGACTTTAGCAATCTGAGAACAGCATGATGGGACTCTAGAGAAATAGAACAACAAGTGGCAGCTTTAGATTTGGAGCAATCCAGCAAAGCTTGCAAATTTCTTGCTGGGCACCACCCTCTTGGTCAGGGCGAGTGGCCAGAAATGGAGGCCATTTTCCATGGGGAAAACGAAGTCATTGGCCCAGGCTCTGGGTGTCAGATGACAGGTGGCATCTGGGGCTCTAAGGACTTGCAGGGTCCTAGTTGCTGGCAGCTTTCGTTCTGGAAGGATCCAGCAGAGTTTGTAGATTCCTGGCTTGGCACTGCCCTGCCTGCCAGGCCAAGTGGCCACAAATGAAGGCCATTTTCCATGGGAAAAAGAAGTCCTTTCCCCAGGGTCTCAGGAATATGTTCAAGGTGGCGTTTGAGGCTCTAAGTACTTCCAGGGCCCTAGTTGCTGCCAGCTTTTCTTTTGGAAAAATCCAGCAACGATTGCATCATTCTAGCTAGGCTCCCACTTTCTGCCAGGGTGAGTGGCTGCCAAGGGAGGCCATTTGCCATGGGAAAAAGAAGTCCTTTCCCCAGGGTCTGGGTGTCAGATGAAAGGTGGCCTTTGGGGTTCTGAGGACTTGTAGGGTAGTACTTACTGGCTAGAGTAGAGGAAATGGATTCTATTTGAATATCTGTCTAGAGGCTTTGCCCCACAGGTCCTGGTTGTCCTTGATGGGCTGCAGCTGTGAGCATTGAAGAGAACTGGGATAAAAGGGGGCGGCGTAGCCATTCAGGGAGAGCCTTGAAGGAGCCCTGAACTGGGAAAGAACAGCATGCAGAAGAAAGCGTCTGTGCTGTGAAGATCTGCAGCCATAAGAACACACCGAGGAGGTATGGACTTTAGCAATCTGAGAACAGCATGATGGGACTCTAGAGAAATAGAACAACAACAAGTGGCAGCTTTAGATTTGGAGCAATCCAGCAAAGCTTGCAAATTTCTTGCTGGGCACCACCCTCTTGGTCAGGGTGAGAGGCCAGAAATGGAGGCCATTTTCCATGGGGAAAACGAAGTCATTGGCCCAGGCTCTGGGTGTCAGATGACAGGTGGCATCTGGGGCTCTAAGGACTTGCAGGGTCCTAGTTGCTGGCAGCTTTCGTTCTGGAAGGATCCAGCAGAGTTTGTAGATTCCTGGCTTGGCACTGCCCTGCCTGCCAGGCCAAGTGGCCACAAATGAAGGCCATTTTCCATGGGAAAAAGATGTCCTTTCCCCAGGGTCTCAGGAATATGTTCAAGGTGGCGTTTGAGGCTCTAAGTACTTCCAAGGCCCTAGTTGCTGCCAGCTTTTCTTTTGGAAAAATCCAGCAACGATTGCATCATTCTAGCTAGGCTCCCACTTTCTGCCAGGGTGAGTGGCTGCCAAGGGAGGCCATTTGCCATGGGAAAAAGAAGTCCTTTCCCCAGGGTCTGGGTGTCAGATGAAAGGTGGCCTTTGGGGTTCTGAGGACTTGTAGGGTAGTACTTACTGGCTAGAGTAGAGGAAATGGATTCTATTTGAATATCTGTCTAGAGGCTTTGCCCCACAGGTCCTGGTTGTCCTTGATGGGCTGCAGCTGTGAGCATTGAAGAGAACTGGGATAAAAGGGGGCGGCGTAGCCATTCAGGGAGAGCCTTGAAGGAGCCCTGAACTGGGAAAGAACAGCATGCAGAAGAAAGCGTCTGTGCTGTGAAGATCTGCAGCCATAAGAACACACCGAGGAGGTATGGACTTTAGCAATCTGAGAACAGCATGATGGGACTCTAGAGAAATAGAACAACAACAAGTGGCAGCTTTAGATTTGGAGCAATCCAGCAAAGCTTGCAAATTTCTTGCTGGGCACCACCCTCTTGGTCAGGGCGAGTGGCCAGAAATGGAGGCCATTTTCCATGGGGAAAACGAAGTCATTGGCCCAGGCTCTGGGTGTCAGATGAAAGGTGGCGTCTGGGGCTCTAAGGACTTGCAGGGTCCTAGTTGCTGGCAGCTTTCGTTCTGGAAGGATCCAGCAGAGTTTGTAGATTCCTGGCTTGGCACTGCCCTGCCTGCCAGGCCAAGTGGCCACAAATGAAGGCCATTTTCCATGGGAAAAAGAAGTCCTTTCCCCAGGGTCTCAGGAATATGTTCAAGGTGGCGTTTAAAGCTCTAAGTACTTCCAGGGCCCTAGTTGCTGCCAGCTTTTCTTTTGGAAAAATCCAGCAACGATTGCATCATTCTAGCTAGGCTCCCACTTTCTGCCAGGGTGAGTGGCTGCCAAGGGAGGCCATTTGCCATGGGAAAAAGAAGTCCTTTCCCCAGGGTCTGGGTGTCAGATGAAAGGTGGCCTTTGGGGTTCTGAGGACTTGTAGGGTAGTACTTACTGGCTAGAGTAGAGGAAATGGATTCTATTTGAATATCTGTCTAGAGGCTTTGCCCCACAGGTCCTGGTTGTCCTTGATGGGCTGCAGCTGTGAGCATTGAAGAGAACTGGGATAAAAGGGGGCGGCGTAGCCATTCAGGGAGAGCCTTGAAGGAGCCCTGAACTGGGAAAGAACAGCATGCAGAAGAAAGCGTCTGTGCTGTGAAGATCTGCAGCCATAAGAACACACCGAGGAGGTATGGACTTTAGCAATCTGAGAACAGCATGATGGGACTCTAGAGAAATAGAACAACAACAAGTGGCAGCTTTAGATTTGGAGCAATCCAGCAAAGCTTGCAAATTTCTTGCTGGGCACCACCCTCTTGGTCAGGGCGAGTGGCCAGAAATGGAGGCCATTTTCCATGGGGAAAACGAAGTCATTGGCCCAGGCTCTGGGTGTCAGATGAAAGGTGGCGTCTGGGGCTCTAAGGACTTGCAGGGTCCTAGTTGCTGGCAGCTTTCGTTCTGGAAGGATCCAGCAGAGTTTGTAGATTCCTGGCTTGGCACTGCCCTGCCTGCCAGGCCAAGTGGCCACAAATGAAGGCCATTTTCCATGGGAAAAAGAAGTCCTTTCCCCAGGGTCTCAGGAATATGTTCAAGGTGGCGTTTGAGGCTCTAAGTACTTCCAGGGCCCTAGTTGCTGCCAGCTTTTCTTTTGGAAAAATCCAGCAACGATTGCATCATTCTAGCTAGGCTCCCACTTTCTGCCAGGGTGAGTGGCTGCCAAGGGAGGCCATTTGCCATGGGAAAAAGAAGTCCTTTCCCCAGGGTCTGGGTGTCAGATGAAAGGTGGCCTTTGGGGTTCTGAGGACTTGTAGGGTAGTACTTACTGGCTAGAGTAGAGGAAATGGATTCTATTTGAATATCTGTCTAGAGGCTTTGCCCCACAGGTCCTGGTTGTCCTTGATGGGCTGCAGCTGTGAGCATTGAAGAGAACTGGGATAAAAGGGGGCAGCGTAGCCATTCAGGGAGAGCCTTGAAGGAGCCCTGAACTGGGAAAGAACAGCATGCAGAAGAAAGCGTCTGTGCTGTGATGATCTGCAGCCATAAGAACACACCGAGGAGGTATGGACTTTAGCAATCTGAGAACAGCATGATGGGACTCTAGAGAAATAGAACAACAACAAGTGGCAGCTTTAGATTTGGAGCAATCCAGCAAAGCTTGCAAATTTCTTGCTGGGCACCACCCTCTTGGTAAGGGCGAGTGGCCAGAAATGGAGGCCATTTTCCATGGGGAAAACGAAGTCATTGGCCCAGGCTCTGGGTGTCAGATGAAAGGTGGCGTCTGGGGCTCTAAGGACTTGCAGGGTCCTAGTTGCTGGCAGCTTTCGTTCTGGAAGGATCCAGCAGAGTTTGTAGATTCCTGGCTTGGCACTGCCCTGCCTGCCAGGCCAAGTGGCCACAAATGAAGGCCATTTTCCATGGGAAAAAGAAGTCCTTTCCCCAGGGTCTCAGTAATATGTTCAAGGTGGCGTTTGAGGCTCTAAATACTTCCAGGGCCCTAGTTGCTGGCAGCTTTTCTTTTGGAAAAATCCAGCAACGATTGCATCATTCTAGCTAGGCTCCCACTTTCTGCCAGGGTGAGTGGCTGCCAAGGGAGGCCATTTGCCATGGGAAAAAGAAGTCCTTTCCCCAGGGTCTGGGTGTCAGATGAAAGGTGGCCTTTGGGGTTCTGAGGACTTGTAGGGTACTACTTACTGGCTAGAGTAGAGGAAATGGATTCTATTTGAATATCTGTCTAGAGGCTTTGCCCCACAGGTCCTGGTTGTCCTTGATGGGCTGCAGCTGTGAGCATTGAAGAGAACTGGGATAAAAGGGGGCGGCTTAGCCATTCAGGGAGAGCCTTGAAGGAGCCCTGAACTGGGAAAGAACAGCATGCAGAAGAAAGCGTCTGTGCTGTGAAGATCTGCAGCCATAAGAACACACCGAGGAGGTATGGACTTTAGCAATCTGAGAACAGCATGATGGGACTCTAGAGAAATAGAACAACAACAAGTGGCAGCTTTAGATTTGGAGCAATCCAGCAAAGCTTGCAAATTTCTTGCTGGGCACCACCCTCTTGGTCAGGGCGAGTGGCCAGAAATGGAGGCCATTTTCCATGGGGAAAACGAAGTCATTGGCCCAGGCTCTGGGTGTCAGATGACAGGTGGCATCTGGGGCTCTAAGGACTTGCAGGGTCCTAGTTGCTGGCAGCTTTCGTTCTGGAAGGATCCAGCAGAGTTTGTAGATTCCTGGCTTGGCACTGCCCTGCCTGCCAGGCCAAGTGGCCACAAATGAAGGCCATTTTCCATGGGAAAAAGATGTCCTTTCCCCAGGGTCTCAGGAATATGTTCAAGGTGGCGTTTGAGGCTCTAAGTACTTCCAGGGCCCTAGTTGCTGCCAGCTTTTCTTTTGGAAAAATCCAGCAACGATTGCATCATTCTAGCTAGGCTCCCACTTTCTGCCAGGGTGAGTGGCTGCCAAGGGAGGCCATTTGCCATGGGAAAAAGAAGTCCTTTCCCCAGGGTCTGGGTGTCAGATGAAAGGTGGCCTTTGGGGTTCTGAGGACTTGTAGGGTAGTACTTACTGGCTAGAGTAGAGGAAATGGATTCTATTTGAATATCTGTCTAGAGGCTTTGCCCCACAGGTCCTGGTTGTCCTTGATGGGCTGCAGCTGTGAGCATTGAAGAGAACTGGGATAAAAGGGGGCGGCGTAGCCATTCAGGGAGAGCCTTGAAGGAGCCCTGAACTGGGAAAGAACAGCATGCAGAAGAAAGCGTCTGTGCTGTGAAGATCTGCAGCCATAAGAACACACCGAGGAGGTATGGACTTTAGCAATCTGAGAACAGCATGATGGGACTCTAGAGAAATAGAACAACAACAAGTGGCAGCTTTAGATTTGGAGCAATCCAGCAAAGCTTGCAAATTTCTTGCTGGGCACCACCCTCTTGGTCAGGGTGAGAGGCCAGAAATGGAGGCCATTTTCCATGGGGAAAACGAAGTCATTGGCCCAGGCTCTGGGTGTCAGATGACAGGTGGCATCTGGGGCTCTAAGGACTTGCAGGGTCCTAGTTGCTGGCAGCTTTCGTTCTGGAAGGATCCAGCAGAGTTTGTAGATTCCTGGCTTGGCACTGCCCTGCCTGCCAGGCCAAGTGGCCACAAATGAAGGCCATTTTCCATGGGAAAAAGATGTCCTTTCCCCAGGGTCTCAGGAATATGTTCAAGGTGGCGTTTGAGGCTCTAAGTACTTCCAAGGCCCTAGTTGCTGCCAGCTTTTCTTTTGGAAAAATCCAGCAACGATTGCATCATTCTAGCTAGGCTCCCACTTTCTGCCAGGGTGAGTGGCTGCCAAGGGAGGCCATTTGCCATGGGAAAAAGAAGTCCTTTCCCCAGGGTCTGGGTGTCAGATGAAAGGTGGCCTTTGGGGTTCTGAGGACTTGTAGGGTAGTACTTACTGGCTAGAGTAGAGGAAATGGATTCTATTTGAATATCTGTCTAGAGGCTTTGCCCCACAGGTCCTGGTTGTCCTTGATGGGCTGCAGCTGTGAGCATTGAAGAGAACTGGGATAAAAGGGGGCGGCGTAGCCATTCAGGGAGAGCCTTGAAGGAGCCCTGAACTGGGAAAGAACAGCATGCAGAAGAAAGCGTCTGTGCTGTGAAGATCTGCAGCCATAAGAACACACCGAGGAGGTATGGACTTTAGCAATCTGAGAACAGCATGATGGGACTCTAGAGAAATAGAACAACAACAAGTGGCAGCTTTAGATTTGGAGCAATCCAGCAAAGCTTGCAAATTTCTTGCTGGGCACCACCCTCTTGGTCAGGGCGAGTGGCCAGAAATGGAGGCCATTTTCCATGGGGAAAACGAAGTCATTGGCCCAGGCTCTGGGTGTCAGATGAAAGGTGGCGTCTGGGGCTCTAAGGACTTGCAGGGTCCTAGTTGCTGGCAGCTTTCGTTCTGGAAGGATCCAGCAGAGTTTGTAGATTCCTGGCTTGGCACTGCCCTGCCTGCCAGGCCAAGTGGCCACAAATGAAGGCCATTTTCCATGGGAAAAAGAAGTCCTTTCCCCAGGGTCTCAGGAATATGTTCAAGGTGGCGTTTAAAGCTCTAAGTACTTCCAGGGCCCTAGTTGCTGCCAGCTTTTCTTTTGGAAAAATCCAGCAACGATTGCATCATTCTAGCTAGGCTCCCACTTTCTGCCAGGGTGAGTGGCTGCCAAGGGAGGCCATTTGCCATGGGAAAAAGAAGTCCTTTCCCCAGGGTCTGGGTGTCAGATGAAAGGTGGCCTTTGGGGTTCTGAGGACTTGTAGGGTAGTACTTACTGGCTAGAGTAGAGGAAATGGATTCTATTTGAATATCTGTCTAGAGGCTTTGCCCCACAGGTCCTGGTTGTCCTTGATGGGCTGCAGCTGTGAGCATTGAAGAGAACTGGGATAAAAGGGGGCGGCGTAGCCATTCAGGGAGAGCCTTGAAGGAGCCCTGAACTGGGAAAGAACAGCATGCAGAAGAAAGCGTCTGTGCTGTGAAGATCTGCAGCCATAAGAACACACCGAGGAGGTATGGACTTTAGCAATCTGAGAACAGCATGATGGGACTCTAGAGAAATAGAACAACAACAAGTGGCAGCTTTAGATTTGGAGCAATCCAGCAAAGCTTGCAAATTTCTTGCTGGGCACCACCCTCTTGGTCAGGGCGAGTGGCCAGAAATGGAGGCCATTTTCCATGGGGAAAACGAAGTCATTGGCCCAGGCTCTGGGTGTCAGATGAAAGGTGGCGTCTGGGGCTCTAAGGACTTGCAGGGTCCTAGTTGCTGGCAGCTTTCGTTCTGGAAGGATCCAGCAGAGTTTGTAGATTCCTGGCTTGGCACTGCCCTGCCTGCCAGGCCAAGTGGCCACAAATGAAGGCCATTTTCCATGGGAAAAAGAAGTCCTTTCCCCAGGGTCTCAGGAATATGTTCAAGGTGGCGTTTGAGGCTCTAAGTACTTCCAGGGCCCTAGTTGCTGCCAGCTTTTCTTTTGGAAAAATCCAGCAACGATTGCATCATTCTAGCTAGGCTCCCACTTTCTGCCAGGGTGAGTGGCTGCCAAGGGAGGCCATTTGCCATGGGAAAAAGAAGTCCTTTCCCCAGGGTCTGGGTGTCAGATGAAAGGTGGCCTTTGGGGTTCTGAGGACTTGTAGGGTAGTACTTACTGGCTAGAGTAGAGGAAATGGATTCTATTTGAATATCTGTCTAGAGGCTTTGCCCCACAGGTCCTGGTTGTCCTTGATGGGCTGCAGCTGTGAGCATTGAAGAGAACTGGGATAAAAGGGGGCGGCGTAGCCATTCAGGGAGAGCCTTGAAGGAGCCCTGAACTGGGAAAGAACAGCATGCAGAAGAAAGCGTCTGTGCTGTGAAGATCTGCAGCCATAAGAACACACCGAGGAGGTATGGACTTTAGCAATCTGAGAACAGCATGATGGGACTCTAGAGAAATAGAACAACAACAAGTGGCAGCTTTAGATTTGGAGCAATCCAGCAAAGCTTGCAAATTTCTTGCTGGGCACCACCCTCTTGGTCAGGGTGAGAGGCCAGAAATGGAGGCCATTTTCCATGGGGAAAACGAAGTCATTGGCCCAGGCTCTGGGTGTCAGATGACAGGTGGCATCTGGGGCTCTAAGGACTTGCAGGGTCCTAGTTGCTGGCAGCTTTCGTTCTGGAAGGATCCAGCAGAGTTTGTAGATTCCTGGCTTGGCACTGCCCTGCCTGCCAGGCCAAGTGGCCACAAATGAAGGCCATTTTCCATGGGAAAAAGATGTCCTTTCCCCAGGGTCTCAGGAATATGTTCAAGGTGGCGTTTGAGGCTCTAAGTACTTCCAAGGCCCTAGTTGCTGCCAGCTTTTCTTTTGGAAAAATCCAGCAACGATTGCATCATTCTAGCTAGGCTCCCACTTTCTGCCAGGGTGAGTGGCTGCCAAGGGAGGCCATTTGCCATGGGAAAAAGAAGTCCTTTCCCCAGGGTCTGGGTGTCAGATGAAAGGTGGCCTTTGGGGTTCTGAGGACTTGTAGGGTAGTACTTACTGGCTAGAGTAGAGGAAATGGATTCTTTTTGAATATCTGTCTAGAGGCTTTGCCCCACAGGTCCTGGTTGTCCTTGATGGGCTGCAGCTGTGAGCATTGAAGAGAACTGGGATAAAAGGGGGCAGCGTAGCCATTCAGGGAGAGCCTTGAAGGAGCCCTGAACTGGGAAAGAACAGCATGCAGAAGAAAGCGTCTGTGCTGTGATGATCTGCAGCCATAAGAACACACCGAGGAGGTATGGACTTTAGCAATCTGAGAACAGCATGATGGGACTCTAGAGAAATAGAACAACAACAAGTGGCAGCTTTAGATTTGGAGCAATCCAGCAAAGCTTGCAAATTTCTTGCTGGGCACCACCCTCTTGGTAAGGGCGAGTGGCCAGAAATGGAGGCCATTTTCCATGGGGAAAACGAAGTCATTGGCCCAGGCTCTGGGTGTCAGATGAAAGGTGGCGTCTGGGGCTCTAAGGACTTGCAGGGTCCTAGTTGCTGGCAGCTTTCGTTCTGGAAGGATCCAGCAGAGTTTGTAGATTCCTGGCTTGGCACTGCCCTGCCTGCCAGGCCAAGTGGCCACAAATGAAGGCCATTTTCCATGGGAAAAAGAAGTCCTTTCCCCAGGGTCTCAGTAATATGTTCAAGGTGGCGTTTGAGGCTCTAAATACTTCCAGGGCCCTAGTTGCTGGCAGCTTTTCTTTTGGAAAAATCCAGCAACGATTGCATCATTCTAGCTAGGCTCCCACTTTCTGCCAGGGTGAGTGGCTGCCAAGGGAGGCCATTTGCCATGGGAAAAAGAAGTCCTTTCCCCAGGGTCTGGGTGTCAGATGAAAGGTGGCCTTTGGGGTTCTGAGGACTTGTAGGGTAGTACTTACTGGCTAGAGTAGAGGAAATGGATTCTATTTGAATATCTGTCTAGAGGCTTTGCCCCACAGGTCCTGGTTGTCCTTGATGGGCTGCAGCTGTGAGCATTGAAGAGAACTGGGATAAAAGGGGGCGGCTTAGCCATTCAGGGAGAGCCTTGAAGGAGCCCTGAACTGGGAAAGAACAGCATGCAGAAGAAAGCGTCTGTGCTGTGAAGATCTGCAGCCATAAGAACACACCGAGGAGGTATGGACTTTAGCAATCTGAGAACAGCATGATGGGACTCTAGAGAAATAGAACAACAACAAGTGGCAGCTTTAGATTTGGAGCAATCCAGCAAAGCTTGCAAATTTCTTGCTGGGCACCACCCTCTTGGTCAGGGCGAGTGGCCAGAAATGGAGGCCATTTTCCATGGGGAAAACGAAGTCATTGGCCCAGGCTCTGGGTGTCAGATGACAGGTGGCATCTGGGGCTCTAAGGACTTGCAGGGTCCTAGTTGCTGGCAGCTTTCGTTCTGGAAGGATCCAGCAGAGTTTGTAGATTCCTGGCTTGGCACTGCCCTGCCTGCCAGGCCAAGTGGCCACAAATGAAGGCCATTTTCCATGGGAAAAAGAAGTCCTTTCCCCAGGGTCTCAGGAATATGTTCAAGGTGGCGTTTGAGGCTCTAAGTACTTCCAGGGCCCTAGTTGCTGCCAGCTTTTCTTTTGGAAAAATCCAGCAACGATTGCATCATTCTAGCTAGGCTCCCACTTTCTGCCAGGGTGAGTGGCTGCCAAGGGAGGCCATTTGCCATGGGAAAAAGAAGTCCTTTCCCCAGGGTCTGGGTGTCAGATGAAAGGTGGCCTTTGGGGTTCTGAGGACTTGTAGGGTAGTACTTACTGGCTAGAGTAGAGGAAATGGATTCTATTTGAATATCTGTCTAGAGGCTTTGCCCCACAGGTCCTGGTTGTCCTTGATGGGCTGCAGCTGTGAGCATTGAAGAGAACTGGGATAAAAGGGGGCAGCGTAGCCATTCAGGGAGAGCCTTGAAGGAGCCCTGAACTGGGAAAGAACAGCATGCAGAAGAAAGCGTCTGTGCTGTGAAGATCTGCAGCCATAAGAACACACCGAGGAGGTATGGACTTTAGCAATCTGAGAACAGCATGATGGGACTCTAGAGAAATAGAACAACAACAAGTGGCAGCTTTAGATTTGGAGCAATCCAGCAAAGCTTGCAAATTTCTTGCTGGGCACCACCCTCTTGGTCAGGGTGAGAGGCCAGAAATGGAGGCCATTTTCCATGGGGAAAACGAAGTCATTGGCCCAGGCTCTGGGTGTCAGATGACAGGTGGCATCTGGGGCTCTAAGGACTTGCAGGGTCCTAGTTGCTGGCAGCTTTCGTTCTGGAAGGATCCAGCAGAGTTTGTAGATTCCTGGCTTGGCACTGCCCTGCCTGCCAGGCCAAGTGGCCACAAATGAAGGCCATTTTCCATGGGAAAAAGATGTCCTTTCCCCAGGGTCTCAGGAATATGTTCAAGGTGGCGTTTGAGGCTCTAAGTACTTCCAAGGCCCTAGTTGCTGCCAGCTTTTCTTTTGGAAAAATCCAGCAACGATTGCATCATTCTAGCTAGGCTCCCACTTTCTGCCAGGGTGAGTGGCTGCCAAGGGAGGCCATTTGCCATGGGAAAAAGAAGTCCTTTCCCCAGGGTCTGGGTGTCAGATGAACGGTGGCCTTTGGGGTTCTGAGGACTTGTAGGGTAGTACTTACTGGCTAGAGTAGAGGAAATGGATTCTATTTGAATATCTGTCTAGAGGCTTTGCCCCACAGGTCCTGGTTGTCCTTGATGGGCTGCAGCTGTGAGCATTGAAGAGAACTGGGATAAAAGGGGGCGGCGTAGCCATTCAGGGAGAGCCTTGAAGGAGCCCTGAACTGGGAAAGAACAGCATGCAGAAGAAAGCGTCTGTGCTGTGAAGATCTGCAGCCATAAGAACACACCGAGGAGGTATGGACTTTAGCAATCTGAGAACAGCATGATGGGACTCTAGAGAAATAGAACAACAACAAGTGGCAGCTTTAGATTTGGAGCAATCCAGCAAAGCTTGCAAATTTCTTGCTGGGCACCACCCTCTTGGTCAGGGTGAGAGGCCAGAAATGGAGGCCATTTTCCATGGGGAAAACGAAGTCATTGGCCCAGGCTCTGGGTGTCAGATGACAGGTGGCATCTGGGGCTCTAAGGACTTGCAGGGTCCTAGTTGCTGGCAGCTTTTGTTCTGGAAGGATCCAGCAGAGTTTGTAGATTCCTGGCTTGGCACTGCCCTGCCTGCCAGGCCAAGTGGCCACAAATGAAGGCCATTTTCCATGGGAAAAAGATGTCCTTTCCCCAGGGTCTCAGGAATATGTTCAAGGTGGCGTTTGAGGCTCTAAGTACTTCCAAGGCCCTAGTTGCTGCCAGCTTTTCTTTTGGAAAAATCCAGCAACGATTGCATCATTCTAGCTAGGCTCCCACTTTCTGCCAGGGTGAGTGGCTGCCAAGGGAGGCCATTTGCCATGGGAAAAAGAAGTCCTTTCCCAGGGTCTGGGTGTCAGATGAAAGGTGGCCTTTGGGGTTCTGAGGACTTGTAGGGTAGTACTTACTGGCTAGAGTAGAGGAAATGGATTCTATTTGAATATCTGTCTAGAGGCTTTGCCCCACAGGTCCTGGTTGTCCTTGATGGGCTGCAGCTGTGAGCATTGAAGAGAACTGGGATAAAAGGGGGCGGCGTAGCCATTCAGGGAGAGCCTTGAAGGAGCCCTGAACTGGGAAAGAACAGCATGCAGAAGAAAGCGTCTGTGCTGTGAAGATCTGCAGCCATAAGAACACACCGAGGAGGTATGGACTTTAGCAATCTGAGAACAGCATGATGGGACTCTAGAGAAATAGAACAACAACAAGTGGCAGCTTTAGATTTGGAGCAATCCAGCAAAGCTTGCAAATTTCTTGCTGGGCACCACCCTCTTGGTCAGGGCGAGTGGCCAGAAATGGAGGCCATTTTCCATGGGGAAAACGAAGTCATTGGCCCAGGCTCTGGGTGTCAGATGAAAGGTGGCGTCTGGGGCTCTAAGGACTTGCAGGGTCCTAGTTGCTGGCAGCTTTCGTTCTGGAAGGATCCAGCAGAGTTTGTAGATTCCTGGCTTGGCACTGCCCTGCCTGCCAGGCCAAGTGGCCACAAATGAAGGCCATTTTCCATGGGAAAAAGAAGTCCTTTCCCCAGGGTCTCAGGAATATGTTCAAGGTGGCGTTTGAGGCTCTAAGTACTTCCAGGGCCCTAGTTGCTGCCAGCTTTTCTTTTGGAAAAATCCAGCAACGATTGCATCATTCTAGCTAGGCTCCCACTTTCTGCCAGGGTGAGTGGCTGCCAAGGGAGGCCATTTGCCATGGGAAAAAGAAGTCCTTTCCCCAGGGTCTGGGTGTCAGATGAAAGGTGGCCTTTGGGGTTCTGAGGACTTGTAGGGTAGTACTTACTGGCTAGAGTAGAGGAAATGGATTCTATTTGAATATCTGTCTAGAGGCTTTGCCCCACAGGTCCTGGTTGTCCTTGATGGGCTGCAGCTGTGAGCATTGAAGAGAACTGGGATAAAAGGGGGCGGCGTAGCCATTCAGGGAGAGCCTTGAAGGAGCCCTGAACTGGGAAAGAACAGCATGCAGAAGAAAGCGTCTGTGCTGTGAAGATCTGCAGCCATAAGAACACACCGAGGAGGTATGGACTTTAGCAATCTGAGAACAGCATGATGGGACTCTAGAGAAATAGAACAACAACAAGTGGCAGCTTTAGATTTGGAGCAATCCAGCAAAGCTTGCAAATTTCTTGCTGGGCACCACCCTCTTGGTCAGGGCGAGTGGCCAGAAATGGAGGCCATTTTCCATGGGGAAAACGAAGTCATTGGCCCAGGCTCTGGGTGTCAGATGAAAGGTGGCGTCTGGGGCTCTAAGGACTTGCAGGGTCCTAGTTGCTGGCAGCTTTCGTTCTGGAAGGATCCAGCAGAGTTTGTAGATTCCTGGCTTGGCACTGCCCTGCCTGCCAGGCCAAGTGGCCACAAATGAAGGCCATTTTCCATGGGAAAAAGAAGTCCTTTCCCCAGGGTCTCAGTAATATGTTCAAGGTGGCGTTTGAGGCTCTAAGTACTTCCAGGGCCCTAGTTGCTGCCAGCTTTTCTTTTGGAAAAATCCAGCAACGATTGCATCATTCTAGCTAGGCTCCCACTTTCTGCCAGGGTGAGTGGCTGCCAAGGGAGGCCATTTGCCATGGGAAAAAGAAGTCCTTTCCCCAGGGTCTGGGTGTCAGATGAACGGTGGCCTTTGGGGTTCTGAGGACTTGTAGGGTAGTACTTACTGGCTAGAGTAGAGGAAATGGATTCTATTTGAATATCTGTCTAGAGGCTTTGCCCCACAGGTCCTGGTTGTCCTTGATGGGCTGCAGCTGTGAGCATTGAAGAGAACTGGGATAAAAGGGGGCGGCGTAGCCATTCAGGGAGAGCCTTGAAGGAGCCCTGAACTGGGAAAGAACAGCATGCAGAAGAAAGCGTCTGTGCTGTGAAGATCTGCAGCCATAAGAACACACCGAGGAGGTATGGACTTTAGCAATCTGAGAACAGCATGATGGGACTCTAGAGAAATAGAACAACAACAAGTGGCAGCTTTAGATTTGGAGCAATCCAGCAAAGCTTGCAAATTTCTTGCTGGGCACCACCCTCTTGGTCAGGGCGAGTGGCCAGAAATGGAGGCCATTTTCCATGGGGAAAACGAAGTCATTGGCCCAGGCTCTGGGTGTCAGATGAAAGGTGGCGTCTGGGGCTCTAAGGACTTGCAGGGTCCTAGTTGCTGGCAGCTTTCGTTCTGGAAGGATCCAGCAGAGTTTGTAGATTCCTGGCTTGGCACTGCCCTGCCTGCCAGGCCAAGTGGCCACAAATGAAGGCCATTTTCCATGGGAAAAAGAAGTCCTTTCCCCAGGGTCTCAGGAATATGTTCAAGGTGGCGTTTAAAGCTCTAAGTACTTCCAGGGCCCTAGTTGCTGCCAGCTTTTCTTTTGGAAAAATCCAGCAACGATTGCATCATTCTAGCTAGGCTCCCACTTTCTGCCAGGGTGAGTGGCTGCCAAGGGAGGCCATTTGCCATGGGAAAAAGAAGTCCTTTCCCCAGGGTCTGGGTGTCAGATGAAAGGTGGCCTTTGGGGTTCTGAGGACTTGTAGGGTAGTACTTACTGGCTAGAGTAGAGGAAATGGATTCTATTTGAATATCTGTCTAGAGGCTTTGCCCCACAGGTCCTGGTTGTCCTTGATGGGCTGCAGCTGTGAGCATTGAAGAGAACTGGGATAAAAGGGGGCGGCGTAGCCATTCAGGGAGAGCCTTGAAGGAGCCCTGAACTGGGAAAGAACAGCATGCAGAAGAAAGCGTCTGTGCTGTGATGATCTGCAGCCATAAGAACACACCGAGGAGGTATGGACTTTAGCAATCTGAGAACAGCATGATGGGACTCTAGAGAAATAGAACAACAACAAGTGGCAGCTTTAGATTTGGAGCAATCCAGCAAAGCTTGCAAATTTCTTGCTGGGCACCACCCTCTTGGTCAGGGCGAGTGGCCAGAAATGGAGGCCATTTTCCATGGGGAAAACGAAGTCATTGGCCCAGGCTCTGGGTGTCAGATGAAAGGTGGCGTCTGGGGCTCTAAGGACTTGCAGGGTCCTAGTTGCTGGCAGCTTTCGTTCTGGAAGGATCCAGCAGAGTTTGTAGATTCCTGGCTTGGCACTGCCCTGCCTGCCAGGCCAAGTGGCCACAAATGAAGGCCATTTTCCATGGGAAAAAGAAGTCCTTTCCCCAGGGTCTCAGGAATATGTTCAAGGTGGCGTTTGAGGCTCTAAGTACTTCCAGGGCCCTAGTTGCTGCCAGCTTTTCTTTTGGAAAAATCCAGCAACGATTGCATCATTCTAGCTAGGCTCCCACTTTCTGCCAGGGTGAGTGGCTGCCAAGGGAGGCCATTTGCCATGGGAAAAAGAAGTCCTTTCCCCAGGGTCTGGGTGTCAGATGAAAGGTGGCCTTTGGGGTTCTGAGGACTTGTAGGGTAGTACTTACTGGCTAGAGTAGAGGAAATGGATTCTATTTGAATATCTGTCTAGAGGCTTTGCCCCACAGGTCCTGGTTGTCCTTGATGGGCTGCAGCTGTGAGCATTGAAGAGAACTGGGATAAAAGGGGGCGGCGTAGCCATTCAGGGAGAGCCTTGAAGGAGCCCTGAACTGGGAAAGAACAGCATGCAGAAGAAAGCGTCTGTGCTGTGAAGATCTGCAGCCATAAGAACACACCGAGGAGGTATGGACTTTAGCAATCTGAGAACAGCATGATGGGACTCTAGAGAAATAGAACAACAACAAGTGGCAGCTTTAGATTTGGAGCAATCCAGCAAAGCTTGCAAATTTCTTGCTGGGCACCACCCTCTTGGTCAGGGTGAGAGGCCAGAAATGGAGGCCATTTTCCATGGGGAAAACGAAGTCATTGGCCCAGGCTCTGGGTGTCAGATGACAGGTGGCATCTGGGGCTCTAAGGACTTGCAGGGTCCTAGTTGCTGGCAGCTTTCGTTCTGGAAGGATCCAGCAGAGTTTGTAGATTCCTGGCTTGGCACTGCCCTGCCTGCCAGGCCAAGTGGCCACAAATGAAGGCCATTTTCCATGGGAAAAAGATGTCCTTTCCCCAGGGTCTCAGGAATATGTTCAAGGTGGCGTTTGAGGCTCTAAGTACTTCCAAGGCCCTAGTTGCTGCCAGCTTTTCTTTTGGAAAAATCCAGCAACGATTGCATCATTCTAGCTAGGCTCCCACTTTCTGCCAGGGTGAGTGGCTGCCAAGGGAGGCCATTTGCCATGGGAAAAAGAAGTCCTTTCCCCAGGGTCTGGGTGTCAGATGAAAGGTGGCCTTTGGGGTTCTGAGGACTTGTAGGGTAGTACTTACTGGCTAGAGTAGAGGAAATGGATTCTATTTGAATATCTGTCTAGAGGCTTTGCCCCACAGGTCCTGGTTGTCCTTGATGGGCTGCAGCTGTGAGCATTGAAGAGAACTGGGATAAAAGGGGGCGGCGTAGCCATTCAGGGAGAGCCTTGAAGGAGCCCTGAACTGGGAAAGAACAGCATGCAGAAGAAAGCGTCTGTGCTGTGATGATCTGCAGCCATAAGAACACACCGAGGAGGTATGGACTTTAGCAATCTGAGAACAGCATGATGGGACTCTAGAGAAATAGAACAACAACAAGTGGCAGCTTTAGATTTGGAGCAATCCAGCAAAGCTTGCAAATTTCTTGCTGGGCACCACCCTCTTGGTCAGGGTGAGAGGCCAGAAATGGAGGCCATTTTCCATGGGGAAAACGAAGTCATTGGCCCAGGCTCTGGGTGTCAGATGACAGGTGGCATCTGGGGCTCTAAGGACTTGCAGGGTCCTAGTTGCTGGCAGCTTTCGTTCTGGAAGGATCCAGCAGAGTTTGTAGATTCCTGGCTTGGCACTGCCCTGCCTGCCAGGCCAAGTGGCCACAAATGAAGGCCATTTTCCATGGGAAAAAGATGTCCTTTCCCCAGGGTCTCAGGAATATGTTCAAGGTGGCGTTTGAGGCTCTAAGTACTTCCAAGGCCCTAGTTGCTGCCAGCTTTTCTTTTGGAAAAATCCAGCAACGATTGCATCATTCTAGCTAGGCTCCCACTTTCTGCCAGGGTGAGTGGCTGCCAAGGGAGGCCATTTGCCATGGGAAAAAGAAGTCCTTTCCCCAGGGTCTGGGTGTCAGATGAAAGGTGGCCTTTGGGGTTCTGAGGACTTGTAGGGTAGTACTTACTGGCTAGAGTAGAGGAAATGGATTCTATTTGAATATCTGTCTAGAGGCTTTGCCCCACAGGTCCTGGTTGTCCTTGATGGGCTGCAGCTGTGAGCATTGAAGAGAACTGGGATAAAAGGGGGCGGCGTAGCCATTCAGGGAGAGCCTTGAAGGAGCCCTGAACTGGGAAAGAACAGCATGCAGAAGAAAGCGTCTGTGCTGTGAAGATCTGCAGCCATAAGAACACACCGAGGAGGTATGGACTTTAGCAATCTGAGAACAGCATGATGGGACTCTAGAGAAATAGAACAACAACAAGTGGCAGCTTTAGATTTGGAGCAATCCAGCAAAGCTTGCAAATTTCTTGCTGGGCACCACCCTCTTGGTCAGGGCGAGTGGCCAGAAATGGAGGCCATTTTCCATGGGGAAAACGAAGTCATTGGCCCAGGCTCTGGGTGTCAGATGAAAGGTGGCGTCTGGGGCTCTAAGGACTTGCAGGGTCCTAGTTGCTGGCAGCTTTCGTTCTGGAAGGATCCAGCAGAGTTTGTAGATTCCTGGCTTGGCACTGCCCTGCCTGCCAGGCCAAGTGGCCACAAATGAAGGCCATTTTCCATGGGAAAAAGAAGTCCTTTCCCCAGGGTCTCAGGAATATGTTCAAGGTGGCGTTTGAGGCTCTAAGTACTTCCAGGGCCCTAGTTGCTGCCAGCTTTTCTTTTGGAAAAATCCAGCAACGATTGCATCATTCTAGCTAGGCTCCCACTTTCTGCCAGGGTGAGTGGCTGCCAAGGGAGGCCATTTGCCATGGGAAAAAGAAGTCCTTTCCCCAGGGTCTGGGTGTCAGATGAAAGGTGGCCTTTGGGGTTCTGAGGACTTGTAGGGTAGTACTTACTGGCTAGAGTAGAGGAAATGGATTCTATTTGAATATCTGTCTAGAGGCTTTGCCCCACAGGTCCTGGTTGTCCTTGATGGGCTGCAGCTGTGAGCATTGAAGAGAACTGGGATAAAAGGGGGCGGCGTAGCCATTCAGGGAGAGCCTTGAAGGAGCCCTGAACTGGGAAAGAACAGCATGCAGAAGAAAGCGTCTGTGCTGTGAAGATCTGCAGCCATAAGAACACACCGAGGAGGTATGGACTTTAGCAATCTGAGAACAGCATGATGGGACTCTAGAGAAATAGAACAACAACAAGTGGCAGCTTTAGATTTGGAGCAATCCAGCAAAGCTTGCAAATTTCTTGCTGGGCACCACCCTCTTGGTCAGGGCGAGTGGCCAGAAATGGAGGCCATTTTCCATGGGGAAAACGAAGTCATTGGCCCAGGCTCTGGGTGTCAGATGAAAGGTGGCGTCTGGGGCTCTAAGGACTTGCAGGGTCCTAGTTGCTGGCAGCTTTCGTTCTGGAAGGATCCAGCAGAGTTTGTAGATTCCTGGCTTGGCACTGCCCTGCCTGCCAGGCCAAGTGGCCACAAATGAAGGCCATTTTCCATGGGAAAAAGAAGTCCTTTCCCCAGGGTCTCAGTAATATGTTCAAGGTGGCGTTTGAGGCTCTAAGTACTTCCAGGGCCCTAGTTGCTGCCAGCTTTTCTTTTGGAAAAATCCAGCAACGATTGCATCATTCTAGCTAGGCTCCCACTTTCTGCCAGGGTGAGTGGCTGCCAAGGGAGGCCATTTGCCATGGGAAAAAGAAGTCCTTTCCCCAGGGTCTGGGTGTCAGATGAACGGTGGCCTTTGGGGTTCTGAGGACTTGTAGGGTAGTACTTACTGGCTAGAGTAGAGGAAATGGATTCTATTTGAATATCTGTCTAGAGGCTTTGCCCCACAGGTCCTGGTTGTCCTTGATGGGCTGCAGCTGTGAGCATTGAAGAGAACTGGGATAAAAGGGGGCGGCGTAGCCATTCAGGGAGAGCCTTGAAGGAGCCCTGAACTGGGAAAGAACAGCATGCAGAAGAAAGCGTCTGTGCTGTGAAGATCTGCAGCCATAAGAACACACCGAGGAGGTATGGACTTTAGCAATCTGAGAACAGCATGATGGGACTCTAGAGAAATAGAACAACAACAAGTGGCAGCTTTAGATTTGGAGCAATCCAGCAAAGCTTGCAAATTTCTTGCTGGGCACCACCCTCTTGGTCAGGGCGAGTGGCCAGAAATGGAGGCCATTTTCCATGGGGAAAACGAAGTCATTGGCCCAGGCTCTGGGTGTCAGATGAAAGGTGGCGTCTGGGGCTCTAAGGACTTGCAGGGTCCTAGTTGCTGGCAGCTTTCGTTCTGGAAGGATCCAGCAGAGTTTGTAGATTCCTGGCTTGGCACTGCCCTGCCTGCCAGGCCAAGTGGCCACAAATGAAGGCCATTTTCCATGGGAAAAAGAAGTCCTTTCCCCAGGGTCTCAGGAATATGTTCAAGGTGGCGTTTAAAGCTCTAAGTACTTCCAGGGCCCTAGTTGCTGCCAGCTTTTCTTTTGGAAAAATCCAGCAACGATTGCATCATTCTAGCTAGGCTCCCACTTTCTGCCAGGGTGAGTGGCTGCCAAGGGAGGCCATTTGCCATGGGAAAAAGAAGTCCTTTCCCCAGGGTCTGGGTGTCAGATGAAAGGTGGCCTTTGGGGTTCTGAGGACTTGTAGGGTAGTACTTACTGGCTAGAGTAGAGGAAATGGATTCTATTTGAATATCTGTCTAGAGGCTTTGCCCCACAGGTCCTGGTTGTCCTTGATGGGCTGCAGCTGTGAGCATTGAAGAGAACTGGGATAAAAGGGGGCGGCGTAGCCATTCAGGGAGAGCCTTGAAGGAGCCCTGAACTGGGAAAGAACAGCATGCAGAAGAAAGCGTCTGTGCTGTGATGATCTGCAGCCATAAGAACACACCGAGGAGGTATGGACTTTAGCAATCTGAGAACAGCATGATGGGACTCTAGAGAAATAGAACAACAACAAGTGGCAGCTTTAGATTTGGAGCAATCCAGCAAAGCTTGCAAATTTCTTGCTGGGCACCACCCTCTTGGTCAGGGCGAGTGGCCAGAAATGGAGGCCATTTTCCATGGGGAAAACGAAGTCATTGGCCCAGGCTCTGGGTGTCAGATGAAAGGTGGCGTCTGGGGCTCTAAGGACTTGCAGGGTCCTAGTTGCTGGCAGCTTTCGTTCTGGAAGGATCCAGCAGAGTTTGTAGATTCCTGGCTTGGCACTGCCCTGCCTGCCAGGCCAAGTGGCCACAAATGAAGGCCATTTTCCATGGGAAAAAGAAGTCCTTTCCCCAGGGTCTCAGGAATATGTTCAAGGTGGCGTTTGAGGCTCTAAGTACTTCCAGGGCCCTAGTTGCTGCCAGCTTTTCTTTTGGAAAAATCCAGCAACGATTGCATCATTCTAGCTAGGCTCCCACTTTCTGCCAGGGTGAGTGGCTGCCAAGGGAGGCCATTTGCCATGGGAAAAAGAAGTCCTTTCCCCAGGGTCTGGGTGTCAGATGAAAGGTGGCCTTTGGGGTTCTGAGGACTTGTAGGGTAGTACTTACTGGCTAGAGTAGAGGAAATGGATTCTATTTGAATATCTGTCTAGAGGCTTTGCCCCACAGGTCCTGGTTGTCCTTGATGGGCTGCAGCTGTGAGCATTGAAGAGAACTGGGATAAAAGGGGGCGGCGTAGCCATTCAGGGAGAGCCTTGAAGGAGCCCTGAACTGGGAAAGAACAGCATGCAGAAGAAAGCGTCTGTGCTGTGAAGATCTGCAGCCATAAGAACACACCGAGGAGGTATGGACTTTAGCAATCTGAGAACAGCATGATGGGACTCTAGAGAAATAGAACAACAACAAGTGGCAGCTTTAGATTTGGAGCAATCCAGCAAAGCTTGCAAATTTCTTGCTGGGCACCACCCTCTTGGTCAGGGTGAGAGGCCAGAAATGGAGGCCATTTTCCATGGGGAAAACGAAGTCATTGGCCCAGGCTCTGGGTGTCAGATGACAGGTGGCATCTGGGGCTCTAAGGACTTGCAGGGTCCTAGTTGCTGGCAGCTTTCGTTCTGGAAGGATCCAGCAGAGTTTGTAGATTCCTGGCTTGGCACTGCCCTGCCTGCCAGGCCAAGTGGCCACAAATGAAGGCCATTTTCCATGGGAAAAAGATGTCCTTTCCCCAGGGTCTCAGGAATATGTTCAAGGTGGCGTTTGAGGCTCTAAGTACTTCCAAGGCCCTAGTTGCTGCCAGCTTTTCTTTTGGAAAAATCCAGCAACGATTGCATCATTCTAGCTAGGCTCCCAC
The DNA here is from genome assembly GCF_051311805.1 of Agelaius phoeniceus. Classification (NCBI taxonomy): domain Eukaryota; kingdom Metazoa; phylum Chordata; class Aves; order Passeriformes; family Icteridae; genus Agelaius; species Agelaius phoeniceus. Next base: position 12,600,054 of record NC_135284.1, read on the forward strand.
TTTCTGCCAGGGTGAGTGGCTGCCAAGGGAGGCCATTTGCCATGGGAAAAAGAAGTCCTTTCCCCAGGGTCTGGGTGTCAGATGAAAGGTGGCCTTTGGGGTTCTGAGGACTTGTAGGGTAGTACTTACTGGCTAGAGTAGAGGAAATGGATTCTATTTGAATATCTGTCTAGAGGCTTTGCCCCACAGGTCCTGGTTGTCCTTGATGGGCTGCAGCTGTGAGCATTGAAGAGAACTGGGATAAAAGGGGGCGGCGTAGCCATTCAGGGAGAGCCTTGAAGGAGCCCTGAACTGGGAAAGAACAGCATGCAGAAGAAAGCGTCTGTGCTGTGATGATCTGCAGCCATAAGAACACACCGAGGAGGTATGGACTTTAGCAATCTGAGAACAGCATGATGGGACTCTAGAGAAATAGAACAACAACAAGTGGCAGCTTTAGATTTGGAGCAATCCAGCAAAGCTTGCAAATTTCTTGCTGGGCACCACCCTCTTGGTCAGGGCGAGTGGCCAGAAATGGAGGCCATTTTCCATGGGGAAAACGAAGTCATTGGCCCAGGCTCTGGGTGTCAGATGAAAGGTGGCGTCTGGGGCTCTAAGGACTTGCAGGGTCCTAGTTGCTGGCAGCTTTCGTTCTGGAAGGATCCAGCAGAGTTTGTAGATTCCTGGCTTGGCACTGCCCTGCCTGCCAGGCCAAGTGGCCACAAATGAAGGCCATTTTCCATGGGAAAAACAAGTCCTTTCCCCAGGGTCTCAGGAATATGTTCAAGGTGGCGTTTAAAGCTCTAAGTACTTCCAGGGCCCTAGTTGCTGCCAGCTTTTCTTTTGGAAAAATCCAGCAACGATTGCATCATTCTAGCTAGGCTCCCACTTTCTGCCAGGGTGAGTGGCTGCCAAGGGAGGCCATTTGCCATGGGAAAAAGAAGTCCTTTCCCCAGGGTCTGGGTGTCAGATGAAAGGTGGCCTTTGGGGTTCTGAGGACTTGTAGGGTAGTACTTACTGGCTAGAGTAGAGGAAATGGATTCTATTTGAATATCTGTCTAGAGGCTTTGCCCCACAGGTCCTGGTTGTCCTTGATGGGCTGCAGCTGTGAGCATTGAAGAGAACTGGGATAAAAGGGGGCGGCGTAGCCATTCAGGGAGAGCCTTGAAGGAGCCCTGAACTGGGAAAGAACAGCATGCAGAAGAAAGCGTCTGTGCTGTGAAGATCTGCAGCCATAAGAACACACCGAGGAGGTATGGACTTTAGCAATCTGAGAACAGCATGATGGGACTCTAGAGAAATAGAACAACAACAAGTGGCAGCTTTAGATTTGGAGCAATCCAGCAAAGCTTGCAAATTTCTTGCTGGGCACCACCCTCTTGGTCAGGGCGAGTGGCCAGAAATGGAGGCCATTTTCCATGGGGAAAACGAAGTCATTGGCCCAGGCTCTGGGTGTCAGATGAAAGGTGGCGTCTGGGGCTCTAAGGACTTGCAGGGTCCTAGTTGCTGGCAGCTTTCGTTCTGGAAGGATCCAGCAGAGTTTGTAGATTCCTGGCTTGGCACTGCCCTGCCTGCCAGGCCAAGTGGCCACAAATGAAGGCCATTTTCCATGGGAAAAAGAAGTCCTTTCCCCAGGGTCTCAGGAATATGTTCAAGGTGGCGTTTGAGGCTCTAAGTACTTCCAGGGCCCTAGTTGCTGCCAGCTTTTCTTTTGGAAAAATCCAGCAACGATTGCATCATTCTAGCTAGGCTCCCACTTTCTGCCAGGGTGAGTGGCTGCCAAGGGAGGCCATTTGCCATGGGAAAAAGAAGTCCTTTCCCCAGGGTCTGGGTGTCAGATGAAAGGTGGCCTTTGGGGTTCTGAGGACTTGTAGGGTAGTACTTACTGGCTAGAGTAGAGGAAATGGATTCTATTTGAATATCTGCCTAGAGGCTTTGCCCCACAGGTCCTGGTTGTCCTTGATGGGCTGCAGCTGTGAGCATTGAAGAGAACTGGGATAAAAGGGGGCGGCGTAGCCATTCAGGGAGAGCCTTGAAGGAGCCCTGAACTGGGAAAGAACAGCATGCAGAAGAAAGCGTCTGTGCTGTGAAGATCTGCAGCCATAAGAACACACCGAGGAGGTATGGACTTTAGCAATCTGAGAACAGCATGATGGGACTCTAGAGAAATAGAACAACAACAAGTGGCAGCTTTAGATTTGGAGCAATCCAGCAAAGCTTGCAAATTTCTTGCTGGGCACCACCCTCTTGGTCAGGGCGAGTGGCCAGAAATGGAGGCCATTTTCCATGGGGAAAACGAAGTCATTGGCCCAGGCTCTGGGTGTCAGATGAAAGGTGGCGTCTGGGGCTCTAAGGACTTGCAGGGTCCTAGTTGCTGGCAGCTTTAGTTTTGGAAGGATCCAGCATAGTTTGTATATTCCTGGCTTGGCACTGCCCTGCCTGCCAGGCCAAGTGGCCACAAATGAAGGCCATTTTCCATGGGAAAAAGAAGTCCTTTCCCCAGGGTCTCAGGAATATGTTGAAGGTGGCGTTTGAGGCTCTAAGTACTTCCAGGGCCCTAGTTGCTGCCAGCTTTTCTTTTGGAAAAATCCAGCAACGATTGCATCATTCTAGCTAGGCTCCCACTTTCTGCCAGGGTGAGTGGCTGCCAAGGGAGGCCATTTGCCATGGGAAAAAGAAGTCCTTTCCCCAGGGTCTGGGTGTCAGATGAAAGGTGGCCTTTGGGGTTCTGAGGACTTGTAGGGTAGTACTTACTGGCTAGAGTAGAGGAAATGGATTCTATTTGAATATCTGTCTAGAGGCTTTGCCCCACAGGTCCTGGTTGTCCTTGATGGGCTGCAGCTGTGAGCATTGAAGAGAACTGGGATAAAAGGGGGCGGCGTAGCCATTCAGGGAGAGCCTTGAAGGAGCCCTGAACTGGGAAAGAACAGCATGCAGAAGAAAGCGTCTGTGCTGTGAAGATCTGCAGCCATAAGAACACACCGAGGAGGTATGGACTTTAGCAATCTGAGAACAGCATGATGGGACTCTAGAGAAATAGAACAACAACAAGTGGCAGCTTTAGATTTGGAGCAATCCAGCAAAGCTTGCAAATTTCTTGCTGGGCACCACCCTCTTGGTCAGGGTGAGAGGCCAGAAATGGAGGCCATTTTCCATGGGGAAAACGAAGTCATTGGCCCAGGCTCTGGGTGTCAGATGACAGGTGGCATCTGGGGCTCTAAGGACTTGCAGGGTCCTAGTTGCTGGCAGCTTTCGTTCTGGAAGGATCCAGCAGAGTTTGTAGATTCCTGGCTTGGCACTGCCCTGCCTGCCAGGCCAAGTGGCCACAAATGAAGGCCATTTTCCATGGGAAAAAGATGTCCTTTCCCCAGGGTCTCAGGAATATGTTCAAGGTGGCGTTTGAGGCTCTAAGTACTTCCAAGGCCCTAGTTGCTGCCAGCTTTTCTTTTGGAAAAATCCAGCAACGATTGCATCATTCTAGCTAGGCTCCCACTTTCTGCCAGGGTGAGTGGCTGCCAAGGGAGGCCATTTGCCATGGGAAAAAGAAGTCCTTTCCCCAGGGTCTGGGTGTCAGATGAAAGGTGGCCTTTGGGGTTCTGAGGACTTGTAGGGTAGTACTTACTGGCTAGAGTAGAGGAAATGGATTCTATTTGAATATCTGTCTAGAGGCTTTGCCCCACAGGTCCTGGTTGTCCTTGATGGGCTGCAGCTGTGAGCATTGAAGAGAACTGGGATAAAAGGGGGCGGCGTAGCCATTCAGGGAGAGCCTTGAAGGAGCCCTGAACTGGGAAAGAACAGCATGCAGAAGAAAGCGTCTGTGCTGTGATGATCTGCAGCCATAAGAACACACCGAGGAGGTATGGACTTTAGCAATCTGAGAACAGCATGATGGGACTCTAGAGAAATAGAACAACAACAAGTGGCAGCTTTAGATTTGGAGCAATCCAGCAAAGCTTGCAAATTTCTTGCTGGGCACCACCCTCTTGGTCAGGGCGAGTGGCCAGAAATGGAGGCCATTTTCCATGGGGAAAACGAAGTCATTGGCCCAGGCTCTGGGTGTCAGATGAAAGGTGGCGTCTGGGGCTCTAAGGACTTGCAGGGTCCTAGTTGCTGGCAGCTTTCGTTCTGGAAGGATCCAGCAGAGTTTGTAGATTCCTGGCTTGGCACTGCCCTGCCTGCCAGGCCAAGTGGCCACAAATGAAGGCCATTTTCCATGGGAAAAAGAAGTCCTTTCCCCAGGGTCTCAGGAATATGTTCAAGGTGGCGTTTGAGGCTCTAAGTACTTCCAGGGCCCTAGTTGCTGCCAGCTTTTCTTTTGGAAAAATCCAGCAACGATTGCATCATTCTAGCTAGGCTCCCACTTTCTGCCAGGGTGAGTGGCTGCCAAGGGAGGCCATTTGCCATGGGAAAAAGAAGTCCTTTCCCCAGGGTCTGGGTGTCAGATGAAAGGTGGCCTTTGGGGTTCTGAGGACTTGTAGGGTAGTACTTACTGGCTAGAGTAGAGGAAATGGATTCTATTTGAATATCTGTCTAGAGGCTTTGCCCCACAGGTCCTGGTTGTCCTTGATGGGCTGCAGCTGTGAGCATTGAAGAGAACTGGGATAAAAGGGGGCGGCTTAGCCATTCAGGGAGAGCCTTGAAGGAGCCCTGAACTGGGAAAGAACAGCATGCAGAAGAAAGCGTCTGTGCTGTGAAGATCTGCAGCCATAAGAACACACCGAGGAGGTATGGACTTTAGCAATCTGAGAACAGCATGATGGGACTCTAGAGAAATAGAACAACAACAAGTGGCAGCTTTAGATTTGGAGCAATCCAGCAAAGCTTGCAAATTTCTTGCTGGGCACCACCCTCTTGGTCAGGGCGAGTGGCCAGAAATGGAGGCCATTTTCCATGGGGAAAACGAAGTCATTGGCCCAGGCTCTGGGTGTCAGATGACAGGTGGCATCTGGGGCTCTAAGGACTTGCAGGGTCCTAGTTGCTGGCAGCTTTCGTTCTGGAAGGATCCAGCAGAGTTTGTAGATTCCTGGCTTGGCACTGCCCTGCCTGCCAGGCCAAGTGGCCACAAATGAAGGCCATTTTCCATGGGAAAAAGAAGTCCTTTCCCCAGGGTCTCAGTAATATGTTCAAGGTGGCGTTTGAGGCTCTAAGTACTTCCAGGGCCCTAGTTGCTGCCAGCTTTTCTTTTGGAAAAATCCAGCAACGATTGCATCATTCTAGCTAGGCTCCCACTTTCTGCCAGGGTGAGTGGCTGCCAAGGGAGGCCATTTGCCATGGGAAAAAGAAGTCCTTTCCCCAGGGTCTGGGTGTCAGATGAAAGGTGGCCTTTGGGGTTCTGAGGACTTGTAGGGTACTACTTACTGGCTAGAGTAGAGGAAATGGATTCTATTTGAATATCTGTCTAGAGGCTTTGCCCCACAGGTCCTGGTTGTCCTTGATGGGCTGCAGCTGTGAGCATTGAAGAGAACTGGGATAAAAGGGGGCGGCGTAGCCATTCAGGGAGAGCCTTGAAGGAGCCCTGAACTGGGAAAGAACAGCATGCAGAAGAAAGCGTCTGTGCTGTGAAGATCTGCAGCCATAAGAACACACCGAGGAGGTATGGACTTTAGCAATCTGAGAACAGCATGATGGGACTCTAGAGAAATAGAACAACAACAAGTGGCAGCTTTAGATTTGGAGCAATCCAGCAAAGCTTGCAAATTTCTTGCTGGGCACCACCCTCTTGGTCAGGGCGAGTGGCCAGAAATGGAGGCCATTTTCCATGGGGAAAACGAAGTCATTGGCCCAGGCTCTGGGTGTCAGATGAAAGGTGGCGTCTGGGGCTCTAAGGACTTGCAGGGTCCTAGTTGCTGGCAGCTTTCGTTCTGGAAGGATCCAGCAGAGTTTGTAGATTCCTGGCTTGGCACTGCCCTGCCTGCCAGGCCAAGTGGCCACAAATGAAGGCCATTTTCCATGGGAAAAACAAGTCCTTTCCCCAGGGTCTCAGGAATATGTTCAAGGTGGCGTTTAAAGCTCTAAGTACTTCCAGGGCCCTAGTTGCTGCCAGCTTTTCTTTTGGAAAAATCCAGCAACGATTGCATCATTCTAGCTAGGCTCCCACTTTCTGCCAGGGTGAGTGGCTGCCAAGGGAGGCCATTTGCCATGGGAAAAAGAAGTCCTTTCCCCAGGGTCTGGGTGTCAGATGAAAGGTGGCCTTTGGGGTTCTGAGGACTTGTAGGGTAGTACTTACTGGCTAGAGTAGAGGAAATGGATTCTATTTGAATATCTGTCTAGAGGCTTTGCCCCACAGGTCCTGGTTGTCCTTGATGGGCTGCAGCTGTGAGCATTGAAGAGAACTGGGATAAAAGGGGGCGGCGTAGCCATTCAGGGAGAGCCTTGAAGGAGCCCTGAACTGGGAAAGAACAGCATGCAGAAGAAAGCGTCTGTGCTGTGAAGATCTGCAGCCATAAGAACACACCGAGGAGGTATGGACTTTAGCAATCTGAGAACAGCATGATGGGACTCTAGAGAAATAGAACAACAACAAGTGGCAGCTTTAGATTTGGAGCAATCCAGCAAAGCTTGCAAATTTCTTGCTGGGCACCACCCTCTTGGTCAGGGCGAGTGGCCAGAAATGGAGGCCATTTTCCATGGGGAAAACGAAGTCATTGGCCCAGGCTCTGGGTGTCAGATGAAAGGTGGCGTCTGGGGCTCTAAGGACTTGCAGGGTCCTAGTTGCTGGCAGCTTTAGTTTTGGAAGGATCCAGCATAGTTTGTATATTCCTGGCTTGGCACTGCCCTGCCTGCCAGGCCAAGTGGCCACAAATGAAGGCCATTTTCCATGGGAAAAAGAAGTCCTTTCCCCAGGGTCTCAGGAATATGTTCAAGGTGGCGTTTAAAGCTCTAAGTACTTCCAGGGCCCTAGTTGCTGCCAGCTTTTCTTTTGGAAAAATCCAGCAACGATTGCATCATTCTAGCTAGGCTCCCACTTTCTGCCAGGGTGAGTGGCTGCCAAGGGAGGCCATTTGCCATGGGAAAAAGAAGTCCTTTCCCCAGGGTCTGGGTGTCAGATGAAAGGTGGCCTTTGGGGTTCTGAGGACTTGTAGGGTAGTACTTACTGGCTAGAGTAGAGGAAATGGATTCTATTTGAATATCTGCCTAGAGGCTTTGCCCCACAGGTCCTGGTTGTCCTTGATGGGCTGCAGCTGTGAGCATTGAAGAGAACTGGGATAAAAGGGGGCGGCGTAGCCATTCAGGGAGAGCCTTGAAGGAGCCCTGAACTGGGAAAGAACAGCATGCAGAAGAAAGCGTCTGTGCTGTGAAGATCTGCAGCCATAAGAACACACCGAGGAGGTATGGACTTTAGCAATCTGAGAACAGCATGATGGGACTCTAGAGAAATAGAACAACAACAAGTGGCAGCTTTAGATTTGGAGCAATCCAGCAAAGCTTGCAAATTTCTTGCTGGGCACCACCCTCTTGGTCAGGGCGAGTGGCCAGAAATGGAGGCCATTTTCCATGGGGAAAACGAAGTCATTGGCCCAGGCTCTGGGTGTCAGATGAAAGGTGGCGTCTGGGGCTCTAAGGACTTGCAGGGTCCTAGTTGCTGGCAGCTTTAGTTTTGGAAGGATCCAGCATAGTTTGTATATTCCTGGCTTGGCACTGCCCTGCCTGCCAGGCCAAGTGGCCACAAATGAAGGCCATTTTCCATGGGAAAAAGAAGTCCTTTCCCCAGGGTCTCAGGAATATGTTGAAGGTGGCGTTTGAGGCTCTAAGTACTTCCAGGGCCCTAGTTGCTGCCAGCTTTTCTTTTGGAAAAATCCAGCAACGATTGCATCATTCTAGCTAGGCTCCCACTTTCTGCCAGGGTGAGTGGCTGCCAAGGGAGGCCATTTGCCATGGGAAAAAGAAGTCCTTTCCCCAGGGTCTGGGTGTCAGATGAAAGGTGGCCTTTGGGGTTCTGAGGACTTGTAGGGTAGTACTTACTGGCTAGAGTAGAGGAAATGGATTCTATTTGAATATCTGTCTAGAGGCTTTGCCCCACAGGTCCTGGTTGTCCTTGATGGGCTGCAGCTGTGAGCATTGAAGAGAACTGGGATAAAAGGGGGCGGCGTAGCCATTCAGGGAGAGCCTTGAAGGAGCCCTGAACTGGGAAAGAACAGCATGCAGAAGAAAGCGTCTGTGCTGTGAAGATCTGCAGCCATAAGAACACACCGAGGAGGTATGGACTTTAGCAATCTGAGAACAGCATGATGGGACTCTAGAGAAATAGAACAACAACAAGTGGCAGCTTTAGATTTGGAGCAATCCAGCAAAGCTTGCAAATTTCTTGCTGGGCACCACCCTCTTGGTCAGGGTGAGAGGCCAGAAATGGAGGCCATTTTCCATGGGGAAAACGAAGTCATTGGCCCAGGCTCTGGGTGTCAGATGACAGGTGGCATCTGGGGCTCTAAGGACTTGCAGGGTCCTAGTTGCTGGCAGCTTTCGTTCTGGAAGGATCCAGCAGAGTTTGTAGATTCCTGGCTTGGCACTGCCCTGCCTGCCAGGCCAAGTGGCCACAAATGAAGGCCATTTTCCATGGGAAAAAGATGTCCTTTCCCCAGGGTCTCAGGAATATGTTCAAGGTGGCGTTTGAGGCTCTAAGTACTTCCAAGGCCCTAGTTGCTGCCAGCTTTTCTTTTGGAAAAATCCAGCAACGATTGCATCATTCTAGCTAGGCTCCCACTTTCTGCCAGGGTGAGTGGCTGCCAAGGGAGGCCATTTGCCATGGGAAAAAGAAGTCCTTTCCCCAGGGTCTGGGTGTCAGATGAAAGGTGGCCTTTGGGGTTCTGAGGACTTGTAGGGTAGTACTTACTGGCTAGAGTAGAGGAAATGGATTCTATTTGAATATCTGTCTAGAGGCTTTGCCCCACAGGTCCTGGTTGTCCTTGATGGGCTGCAGCTGTGAGCATTGAAGAGAACTGGGATAAAAGGGGGCGGCGTAGCCATTCAGGGAGAGCCTTGAAGGAGCCCTGAACTGGGAAAGAACAGCATGCAGAAGAAAGCGTCTGTGCTGTGATGATCTGCAGCCATAAGAACACACCGAGGAGGTATGGACTTTAGCAATCTGAGAACAGCATGATGGGACTCTAGAGAAATAGAACAACAACAAGTGGCAGCTTTAGATTTGGAGCAATCCAGCAAAGCTTGCAAATTTCTTGCTGGGCACCACCCTCTTGGTCAGGGCGAGTGGCCAGAAATGGAGGCCATTTTCCATGGGGAAAACGAAGTCATTGGCCCAGGCTCTGGGTGTCAGATGAAAGGTGGCGTCTGGGGCTCTAAGGACTTGCAGGGTCCTAGTTGCTGGCAGCTTTCGTTCTGGAAGGATCCAGCAGAGTTTGTAGATTCCTGGCTTGGCACTGCCCTGCCTGCCAGGCCAAGTGGCCACAAATGAAGGCCATTTCCCATGGGAAAAAGAAGTCCTTTCCCCAGGGTCTCAGGAATATGTTCAAGGTGGCGTTTGAGGCTCTAAGTACTTCCAGGGCCCTAGTTGCTGCCAGCTTTTCTTTTGGAAAAATCCAGCAACGATTGCATCATTCTAGCTAGGCTCCCACTTTCTGCCAGGGTGAGTGGCTGCCAAGGGAGGCCATTTGCCATGGGAAAAAGAAGTCCTTTCCCCAGGGTCTGGGTGTCAGATGAAAGGTGGCCTTTGGGGTTCTGAGGACTTGTAGGGTAGTACTTACTGGCTAGAGTAGAGGAAATGGATTCTATTTGAATATCTGTCTAGAGGCTTTGCCCCACAGGTCCTGGTTGTCCTTGATGGGCTGCAGCTGTGAGCATTGAAGAGAACTGGGATAAAAGGGGGCGGCTTAGCCATTCAGGGAGAGCCTTGAAGGAGCCCTGAACTGGGAAAGAACAGCATGCAGAAGAAAGCGTCTGTGCTGTGAAGATCTGCAGCCATAAGAACACACCGAGGAGGTATGGACTTTAGCAATCTGAGAACAGCATGATGGGACTCTAGAGAAATAGAACAACAACAAGTGGCAGCTTTAGATTTGGAGCAATCCAGCAAAGCTTGCAAATTTCTTGCTGGGCACCACCCTCTTGGTCAGGGCGAGTGGCCAGAAATGGAGGCCATTTTCCATGGGGAAAACGAAGTCATTGGCCCAGGCTCTGGGTGTCAGATGACAGGTGGCATCTGGGGCTCTAAGGACTTGCAGGGTCCTAGTTGCTGGCAGCTTTCGTTCTGGAAGGATCCAGCAGAGTTTGTAGATTCCTGGCTTGGCACTGCCCTGCCTGCCAGGCCAAGTGGCCACAAATGAAGGCCATTTTCCATGGGAAAAAGAAGTCCTTTCCCCAGGGTCTCAGTAATATGTTCAAGGTGGCGTTTGAGGCTCTAAGTACTTCCAGGGCCCTAGTTGCTGCCAGCTTTTCTTTTGGAAAAATCCAGCAACGATTGCATCATTCTAGCTAGGCTCCCACTTTCTGCCAGGGTGAGTGGCTGCCAAGGGAGGCCATTTGCCATGGGAAAAAGAAGTCCTTTCCCCAGGGTCTGGGTGTCAGATGAAAGGTGGCCTTTGGGGTTCTGAGGACTTGTAGGGTACTACTTACTGGCTAGAGTAGAGGAAATGGATTCTATTTGAATATCTGTCTAGAGGCTTTGCCCCACAGGTCCTGGTTGTCCTTGATGGGCTGCAGCTGTGAGCATTGAAGAGAACTGGGATAAAAGGGGGCGGCGTAGCCATTCAGGGAGAGCCTTGAAGGAGCCCTGAACTGGGAAAGAACAGCATGCAGAAGAAAGCGTCTGTGCTGTGAAGATCTGCAGCCATAAGAACACACCGAGGAGGTATGGACTTTAGCAATCTGAGAACAGCATGATGGGACTCTAGAGAAATAGAACAACAACAAGTGGCAGCTTTAGATTTGGAGCAATCCAGCAAAGCTTGCAAATTTCTTGCTGGGCACCACCCTCTTGGTCAGGGCGAGTGGCCAGAAATGGAGGCCATTTTCCATGGGGAAAACGAAGTCATTGGCCCAGGCTCTGGGTGTCAGATGACAGGTGGCATCTGGGGCTCTAAGGACTTGCAGGGTCCTAGTTGCTGGCAGCTTTTGTTTTGGAAGGATCCAGCAGAGTTTGTAGATTCCTGGCTTGGCACTGCCCTGCCTGCCAGGCCAAGTGGCCACAAATGAAGGCCATTTTCCATGGGAAAAACAAGTCCTTTCCCCAGGGTCTCAGTAATATGTTGAAGGTGGCGTTTGAGGCTCTAAGTACTTCCAGGGCCCTAGTTGCTGCCAGCTTTTCTTTTGGAAAAATCCAGCAACGATTGCATCATTCTAGCTAGGCTCCCACTTTCTGCCAGGGTGAGTGGCTGCCAAGGGAGGCCATTTGCCATGGGAAAAAGAAGTCCTTTCCCCAGGGTCTGGGTGTCAGATGAAAGGTGGCCTTTGGGGTTCTGAGGACTTGTAGGGTAGTACTTACTGGCTAGAGTAGAGGAAATGGATTCTATTTGAATATCTGTCTAGAGGCTTTGCCCCACAGGTCCTGGTTGTCCTTGATGGGCTGCAGCTGTGAGCATTGAAGAGAACTGGGATAAAAGGGGGCGGCTTAGCCATTCAGGGAGAGCCTTGAAGGAGCCCTGAACTGGGAAAGAACAGCATGCAGAAGAAAGCGTCTGTGCTGTGAAGATCTGCAGCCATAAGAACACACCGAGGAGGTATGGACTTTAGCAATCTGAGAACAGCATGATGGGACTCTAGAGAAATAGAACAACAACAAGTGGCAGCTTTAGATTTGGAGCAATCCAGCAAAGCTTGCAAATTTCTTGCTGGGCACCACCCTCTTGGTCAGGGCGAGTGGCCAGAAATGGAGGCCATTTTCCATGGGGAAAACGAAGTCATTGGCCCAGGCTCTGGGTGTCAGATGAAAGGTGGCGTCTGGGGCTCTAAGGACTTGCAGGGTCCTAGTTGCTGGCAGCTTTAGTTTTGGAAGGATCCAGCATAGTTTGTATATTCCTGGCTTGGCACTGCCCTGCCTGCCAGGCCAAGTGGCCACAAATGAAGGCCATTTTCCATGGGAAAAAGAAGTCCTTTCCCCAGGGTCTCAGTAATATGTTCAAGGTGGCGTTTGAGGCTCTAAGTACTTCCAGGGCCCTAGTTGCTGCCAGCTTTTCTTTTGGAAAAATCCAGCAACGATTGCATCATTCTAGCTAGGCTCCCACTTTCTGCCAGGGTGAGTGGCTGCCAAGGGAGGCCATTTGCCATGGGAAAAAGAAGTCCTTTCCCCAGGGTCTGGGTGTCAGATGAAAGGTGGCCTTTGGGGTTCTGAGGACTTGTAGGGTAGTACTTACTGGCTAGAGTAGAGGAAATGGATTCTATTTGAATATCTGTCTAGAGGCTTTGCCCCACAGGTCCTGGTTGTCCTTGATGGGCTGCAGCTGTGAGCATTGAAGAGAACTGGGATAAAAGGGGGCGGCGTAGCCATTCAGGGAGAGCCTTGAAGGAGCCCTGAACTGGGAAAGAACAGCATGCAGAAGAAAGCGTCTGTGCTGTGAAGATCTGCAGCCATAAGAACACACCGAGGAGGTATGGACTTTAGCAATCTGAGAACAGCATGATGGGACTCTAGAGAAATAGAACAACAACAAGTGGCAGCTTTAGATTTGGAGCAATCCAGCAAAGCTTGCAAATTTCTTGCTGGGCACCACCCTCTTGGTCAGGGCGAGTGGCCAGAAATGGAGGCCATTTTCCATGGGGAAAACGAAGTCATTGGCCCAGGCTCTGGGTGTCAGATGAAAGGTGGCGTCTGGGGCTCTAAGGACTTGCAGGGTCCTAGTTGCTGGCAGCTTTCGTTCTGGAAGGATCCAGCAGAGTTTGTAGATTCCTGGCTTGGCACTGCCCTGCCTGCCAGGCCAAGTGGCCACAAATGAAGGCCATTTTCCATGGGAAAAAGAAGTCCTTTCCCCAGGGTCTCAGGAATATGTTCAAGGTGGCGTTTAAAGCTCTAAGTACTTCCAGGGCCCTAGTTGCTGCCAGCTTTTCTTTTGGAAAAATCCAGCAACGATTGCATCATTCTAGCTAGGCTCCCACTTTCTGCCAGGGTGAGTGGCTGCCAAGGGAGGCCATTTGCCATGGGAAAAAGAAGTCCTTTCCCCAGGGTCTGGGTGTCAGATGAAAGGTGGCCTTTGGGGTTCTGAGGACTTGTAGGGTAGTACTTACTGGCTAGAGTAGAGGAAATGGATTCTATTTGAATATCTGTCTAGAGGCTTTGCCCCACAGGTCCTGGTTGTCCTTGATGGGCTGCAGCTGTGAGCATTGAAGAGAACTGGGATAAAAGGGGGCGGCGTAGCCATTCAGGGAGAGCCTTGAAGGAGCCCTGAACTGGGAAAGAACAGCATGCAGAAGAAAGCGTCTGTGCTGTGAAGATCTGCAGCCATAAGAACACACCGAGGAGGTATGGACTTTAGCAATCTGAGAACAGCATGATGGGACTCTAGAGAAATAGAACAACAACAAGTGGCAGCTTTAGATTTGGAGCAATCCAGCAAAGCTTGCAAATTTCTTGCTGGGCACCACCCTCTTGGTCAGGGCGAGTGGCCAGAAATGGAGGCCATTTTCCATGGGGAAAACGAAGTCATTGGCCCAGGCTCTGGGTGTCAGATGAAAGGTGGCGTCTGGGGCTCTAAGGACTTGCAGGGTCCTAGTTGCTGGCAGCTTTCGTTCTGGAAGGATCCAGCAGAGTTTGTAGATTCCTGGCTTGGCACTGCCCTGCCTGCCAGGCCAAGTGGCCACAAATGAAGGCCATTTTCCATGGGAAAAAGAAGTCCTTTCCCCAGGGTCTCAGGAATATGTTGAAGGTGGCGTTTGAGGCTCTAAGTACTTCCAGGGCCCTAGTTGCTGCCAGCTTTTCTTTTGGAAAAATCCAGCAACGATTGCATCATTCTAGCTAGGCTCCCACTTTCTGCCAGGGTGAGTGGCTGCCAAGGGAGGCCATTTGCCATGGGAAAAAGAAGTCCTTTCCCCAGGGTCTGGGTGTCAGATGAAAGGTGGCCTTTGGGGTTCTGAGGACTTGTAGGGTAGTACTTACTGGCTAGAGTAGAGGAAATGGATTCTATTTGAATATCTGTCTAGAGGCTTTGCCCCACAGGTCCTGGTTGTCCTTGATGGGCTGCAGCTGTGAGCATTGAAGAGAACTGGGATAAAAGGGGGCGGCGTAGCCATTCAGGGAGAGCCTTGAAGGAGCCCTGAACTGGGAAAGAACAGCATGCAGAAGAAAGCGTCTGTGCTGTGATGATCTGCAGCCATAAGAACACACCGAGGAGGTATGGACTTTAGCAATCTGAGAACAGCATGATGGGACTCTAGAGAAATAGAACAACAACAAGTGGCAGCTTTAGATTTGGAGCAATCCAGCAAAGCTTGCAAATTTCTTGCTGGGCACCACCCTCTTGGTCAGGGCGAGTGGCCAGAAATGGAGGCCATTTTCCATGGGGAAAACGAAGTCATTGGCCCAGGCTCTGGGTGTCAGATGAAAGGTGGCGTCTGGGGCTCTAAGGACTTGCAGGGTCCTAGTTGCTGGCAGCTTTCGTTCTGGAAGGATCCAGCAGAGTTTGTAGATTCCTGGCTTGGCACTGCCCTGCCTGCCAGGCCAAGTGGCCACAAATGAAGGCCATTTTCCATGGGAAAAAGAAGTCCTTTCCCCAGGGTCTCAGTAATATGTTCAAGGTGGCGTTTGAGGCTCTAAGTACTTCCAGGGCCCTAGTTGCTGCCAGCTTTTCTTTTGGAAAAATCCAGCAACGATTGCATCATTCTAGCTAGGCTCCCACTTTCTGCCAGGGTGAGTGGCTGCCAAGGGAGGCCATTTGCCATGGGAAAAAGAAGTCCTTTCCCCAGGGTCTGGGTGTCAGATGAAAGGTGGCCTTTGGGGTTCTGAGGACTTGTAGGGTAGTACTTACTGGCTAGAGTAGAGGAAATGGATTCTATTTGAATATCTGTCTAGAGGCTTTGCCCCACAGGTCCTGGTTGTCCTTGATGGGCTGCAGCTGTGAGCATTGAAGAGAACTGGGATAAAAGGGGGCGGCGTAGCCATTCAGGGAGAGCCTTGAAGGAGCCCTGAACTGGGAAAGAACAGCATGCAGAAGAAAGCGTCTGTGCTGTGATGATCTGCAGCCATAAGAACACACCGAGGAGGTATGGACTTTAGCAATCTGAGAACAGCATGATGGGACTCTAGAGAAATAGAACAACAACAAGTGGCAGCTTTAGATTTGGAGCAATCCAGCAAAGCTTGCAAATTTCTTGCTGGGCACCACCCTCTTGGTCAGGGCGAGTGGCCAGAAATGGAGGCCATTTTCCATGGGGAAAACGAAGTCATTGGCCCAGGCTCTGGGTGTCAGATGAAAGGTGGCGTCTGGGGCTCTAAGGACTTGCAGGGTCCTAGTTGCTGGCAGCTTTCGTTCTGGAAGGATCCAGCAGAGTTTGTAGATTCCTGGCTTGGCACTGCCCTGCCTGCCAGGCCAAGTGGCCACAAATGAAGGCCATTTTCCATGGGAAAAAGAAGTCCTTTCCCCAGGGTCTCAGTAATATGTTCAAGGTGGCGTTTGAGGCTCTAAGTACTTCCAGGGCCCTAGTTGCTGCCAGCTTTTCTTTTGGAAAAATCCAGCAACGATTGCATCATTCTAGCTAGGCTCCCACTTTCTGCCAGGGTGAGTGGCTGCCAAGGGAGGCCATTTGCCATGGGAAAAAGAAGTCCTTTCCCCAGGGTCTGGGTGTCAGATGAAAGGTGGCCTTTGGGGTTCTGAGGACTTGTAGGGTAGTACTTACTGGCTAGAGTAGAGGAAATGGATTCTATTTGAATATCTGTCTAGAGGCTTTGCCCCACAGGTCCTGGTTGTCCTTGATGGGCTGCAGCTGTGAGCATTGAAGAGAACTGGGATAAAAGGGGGCGGCGTAGCCATTCAGGGAGAGCCTTGAAGGAGCCCTGAACTGGGAAAGAACAGCATGCAGAAGAAAGCGTCTGTGCTGTGAAGATCTGCAGCCATAAGAACACACCGAGGAGGTATGGACTTTAGCAATCTGAGAACAGCATGATGGGACTCTAGAGAAATAGAACAACAACAAGTGGCAGCTTTAGATTTGGAGCAATCCAGCAAAGCTTGCAAATTTCTTGCTGGGCACCACCCTCTTGGTCAGGGCGAGTGGCCAGAAATGGAGGCCATTTTCCATGGGGAAAACGAAGTCATTGGCCCAGGCTCTGGGTGTCAGATGACAGGTGGCATCTGGGGCTCTAAGGACTTGCAGGGTCCTAGTTGCTGGCAGCTTTAGTTTTGGAAGGATCCAGCAGAGTTTGTAGATTCCTGGCTTGGCACTGCCCTGCCTGCCAGGCCAAGTGGCCACAAATGAAGGCCATTTTCCATGGGAAAAACAAGTCCTTTCCCCAGGGTCTCAGTAATATGTTGAAGGTGGCGTTTGAGGCTCTAAGTACTTCCAGGGCCCTAGTTGCTGCCAGCTTTTCTTTTGGAAAAATCCAGCAACGATTGCATCATTCTAGCTAGGCTCCCACTTTCTGCCAGGGTGAGTGGCTGCCAAGGGAGGCCATTTGCCATGGGAAAAAGAAGTCCTTTCCCCAGGGTCTGGGTGTCAGATGAAAGGTGGCCTTTGGGGTTCTGAGGACTTGTAGGGTAGTACTTACTGGCTAGAGTAGAGGAAATGGATTCTATTTGAATATCTGTCTAGAGGCTTTGCCCCACAGGTCCTGGTTGTCCTTGATGGGCTGCAGCTGTGAGCATTGAAGAGAACTGGGATAAAAGGGGGCGGCTTAGCCATTCAGGGAGAGCCTTGAAGGAGCCCTGAACTGGGAAAGAACAGCATGCAGAAGAAAGCGTCTGTGCTGTGAAGATCTGCAGCCATAAGAACACACCGAGGAGGTATGGACTTTAGCAATCTGAGAACAGCATGATGGGACTCTAGAGAAATAGAACAACAACAAGTGGCAGCTTTAGATTTGGAGCAATCCAGCAAAGCTTGCAAATTTCTTGCTGGGCACCACCCTCTTGGTCAGGGCGAGTGGCCAGAAATGGAGGCCATTTTCCATGGGGAAAACGAAGTCATTGGCCCAGGCTCTGGGTGTCAGATGAAAGGTGGCATCTGGGGCTCTAAGGACTTGCAGGGTCCTAGTTGCTGGCAGCTTTCGTTCTGGAAGGATCCAGCAGAGTTTGTAGATTCCTGGCTTGGCACTGCCCTGCCTGCCAGGCCAAGTGGCCACAAATGAAGGCCATTTTCCATGGGAAAAAGAAGTCCTTTCCCCAGGGTCTCAGTAATATGTTCAAGGTGGCGTTTGAGGCTCTAAGTACTTCCAGGGCCCTAGTTGCTGCCAGCTTTTCTTTTGGAAAAATCCAGCAACGATTGCATCATTCTAGCTAGGCTCCCACTTTCTGCCAGGGTGAGTGGCTGCCAAGGGAGGCCATTTGCCATGGGAAAAAGAAGTCCTTTCCCCAGGGTCTGGGTGTCAGATGAAAGGTGGCCTTTGGGGTTCTGAGGACTTGTAGGGTACTACTTACTGGCTAGAGTAGAGGAAATGGATTCTATTTGAATATCTGTCTAGAGGCTTTGCCCCACAGGTCCTGGTTGTCCTTGATGGGCTGCAGCTGTGAGCATTGAAGAGAACTGGGATAAAAGGGGGCGGCGTAGCCATTCAGGGAGAGCCTTGAAGGAGCCCTGAACTGGGAAAGAACAGCATGCAGAAGAAAGCGTCTGTGCTGTGAAGATCTGCAGCCATAAGAACACACCGAGGAGGTATGGACTTTAGCAATCTGAGAACAGCATGATGGGACTCTAGAGAAATAGAACAACAACAAGTGGCAGCTTTAGATTTGGAGCAATCCAGCAAAGCTTGCAAATTTCTTGCTGGGCACCACCCTCTTGGTCAGGGTGAGAGGCCAGAAATGGAGGCCATTTTCCATGGGGAAAACGAAGTCATTGGCCCAGGCTCTGGGTGTCAGATGACAGGTGGCATCTGGGGCTCTAAGGACTTGCAGGGTCCTAGTTGCTGGCAGCTTTCGTTCTGGAAGGATCCAGCAGAGTTTGTAGATTCCTGGCTTGGCACTGCCCTGCCTGCCAGGCCAAGTGGCCACAAATGAAGGCCATTTTCCATGGGAAAAAGATGTCCTTTCCCCAGGGTCTCAGGAATATGTTCAAGGTGGCGTTTGAGGCTCTAAGTACTTCCAAGGCCCTAGTTGCTGCCAGCTTTTCTTTTGGAAAAATCCAGCAACGATTGCATCATTCTAGCTAGGCTCCCACTTTCTGCCAGGGTGAGTGGCTGCCAAGGGAGGCCATTTGCCATGGGAAAAAGAAGTCCTTTCCCCAGGGTCTGGGTGTCAGATGAAAGGTGGCCTTTGGGGTTCTGAGGACTTGTAGGGTAGTACTTACTGGCTAGAGTAGAGGAAATGGATTCTATTTGAATATCTGTCTAGAGGCTTTGCCCCACAGGTCCTGGTTGTCCTTGATGGGCTGCAGCTGTGAGCATTGAAGAGAACTGGGATAAAAGGGGGCGGCGTAGCCATTCAGGGAGAGCCTTGAAGGAGCCCTGAACTGGGAAAGAACAGCATGCAGAAGAAAGCGTCTGTGCTGTGATGATCTGCAGCCATAAGAACACACCGAGGAGGTATGGACTTTAGCAATCTGAGAACAGCATGATGGGACTCTAGAGAAATAGAACAACAACAAGTGGCAGCTTTAGATTTGGAGCAATCCAGCAAAGCTTGCAAATTTCTTGCTGGGCACCACCCTCTTGGTCAGGGCGAGTGGCCAGAAATGGAGGCCATTTTCCATGGGGAAAACGAAGTCATTGGCCCAGGCTCTGGGTGTCAGATGAAAGGTGGCGTCTGGGGCTCTAAGGACTTGCAGGGTCCTAGTTGCTGGCAGCTTTCGTTCTGGAAGGATCCAGCAGAGTTTGTAGATTCCTGGCTTGGCACTGCCCTGCCTGCCAGGCCAAGTGGCCACAAATGAAGGCCATTTTCCATGGGAAAAAGAAGTCCTTTCCCCAGGGTCTCAGTAATATGTTCAAGGTGGCGTTTGAGGCTCTAAGTACTTCCAGGGCCCTAGTTGCTGCCAGCTTTTCTTTTGGAAAAATCCAGCAACGATTGCATCATTCTAGCTAGGCTCCCACTTTCTGCCAGGGTGAGTGGCTGCCAAGGGAGGCCATTTGCCATGGGAAAAAGAAGTCCTTTCCCCAGGGTCTGGGTGTCAGATGAAAGGTGGCCTTTGGGGTTCTGAGGACTTGTAGGGTAGTACTTACTGGCTAGAGTAGAGGAAATGGATTCTATTTGAATATCTGTCTAGAGGCTTTGCCCCACAGGTCCTGGTTGTCCTTGATGGGCTGCAGCTGTGAGCATTGAAGAGAACTGGGATAAAAGGGGGCGGCTTAGCCATTCAGGGAGAGCCTTGAAGGAGCCCTGAACTGGGAAAGAACAGCATGCAGAAGAAAGCGTCTGTGCTGTGAAGATCTGCAGCCATAAGAACACACCGAGGAGGTATGGACTTTAGCAATCTGAGAACAGCATGATGGGACTCTAGAGAAATAGAACAACAATAAGTGGCAGCTTTAGATTTGGAGCAATCCAGCAAAGCTTGCAAATTTCTTGCTGGGCACCACCCTCTTGGTCAGGGCGAGTGGCCAGAAATGGAGGCCATTTTCCATGGGGAAAACGAAGTCATTGGCCCAGGCTCTGGGTGTCAGATGACAGGTGGCATCTGGGGCTCTAAGGACTTGCAGGGTCCTAGTTGCTGGCAGCTTTCGTTCTGGAAGGATCCAGCAGAGTTTGTAGATTCCTGGCTTGGCACTGCCCTGCCTGCCAGGCCAAGTGGCCACAAATGAAGGCCATTTTCCATGGGAAAAAGAAGTCCTTTCCCCAGGGTCTCAGTAATATGTTGAAGGTGGCGTTTGAGGCTCTAAGTACTTCCAGGGCCCTAGTTGCTGCCAGCTTTTCTTTTGGAAAAATCCAGCAACGATTGCATCATTCTAGCTAGGCTCCCACTTTCTGCCAGGGTGAGTGGCTGCCAAGGGAGGCCATTTGCCATGGGAAAAAGAAGTCCTTTCCCCAGGGTCTGGGTGTCAGATGAAAGGTGGCCTTTGGGGTTCTGAGGACTTGTAGGGTACTACTTACTGGCTAGAGTAGAGGAAATGGATTCTATTTGAATATCTGTCTAGAGGCTTTGCCCCACAGGTCCTGGTTGTCCTTGATGGGCTGCAGCTGTGAGCATTGAAGAGAACTGGGATAAAAGGGGGCGGCGTAGCCATTCAGGGAGAGCCTTGAAGGAGCCCTGAACTGGGAAAGAACAGCATGCAGAAGAAAGCGTCTGTGCTGTGAAGATCTGCAGCCATAAGAACACACCGAGGAGGTATGGACTTTAGCAATCTGAGAACAGCATGATGGGACTCTAGAGAAATAGAACAACAACAAGTGGCAGCTTTAGATTTGGAGCAATCCAGCAAAGCTTGCAAATTTCTTGCTGGGCACCACCCTCTTGGTCAGGGCGAGTGGCCAGAAATGGAGGCCATTTTCCATGGGGAAAACGAAGTCATTGGCCCAGGCTCTGGGTGTCAGATGACAGGTGGCATCTGGGGCTCTAAGGACTTGCAGGGTCCTAGTTGCTGGCAGCTTTCGTTCTGGAAGGATCCAGCAGAGTTTGTAGATTCCTGGCTTGGCACTGCCCTGCCTGCCAGGCCAAGTGGCCACAAATGAAGGCCATTTTCCATGGGAAAAAGATGTCCTTTCCCCAGGGTCTCAGGAATATGTTCAAGGTGGCGTTTGAGGCTCTAAGTACTTCCAGGGCCCTAGTTGCTGCCAGCTTTTCTTTTGGAAAAATCCAGCAACGATTGCATCATTCTAGCTAGGCTCCCACTTTCTGCCAGGGTGAGTGGCTGCCAAGGGAGGCCATTTGCCATGGGAAAAAGAAGTCCTTTCCCCAGGGTCTGGGTGTCAGATGAAAGGTGGCCTTTGGGGTTCTGAGGACTTGTAGGGTAGTACTTACTGGCTAGAGTAGAGGAAATGGATTCTATTTGAATATCTGTCTAGAGGCTTTGCCCCACAGGTCCTGGTTGTCCTTGATGGGCTGCAGCTGTGAGCATTGAAGAGAACTGGGATAAAAGGGGGCGGCGTAGCCATTCAGGGAGAGCCTTGAAGGAGCCCTGAACTGGGAAAGAACAGCATGCAGAAGAAAGCGTCTGTGCTGTGAAGATCTGCAGCCATAAGAACACACCGAGGAGGTATGGACTTTAGCAATCTGAGAACAGCATGATGGGACTCTAGAGAAATAGAACAACAACAAGTGGCAGCTTTAGATTTGGAGCAATCCAGCAAAGCTTGCAAATTTCTTGCTGGGCACCACCCTCTTGGTCAGGGCGAGTGGCCAGAAATGGAGGCCATTTTCCATGGGGAAAACGAAGTCATTGGCCCAGGCTCTGGGTGTCAGATGAAAGGTGGCGTCTGGGGCTCTAAGGACTTGCAGGGTCCTAGTTGCTGGCAGCTTTCGTTCTGGAAGGATCCAGCAGAGTTTGTAGATTCCTGGCTTGGCACTGCCCTGCCTGCCAGGCCAAGTGGCCACAAATGAAGGCCATTTTCCATGGGAAAAACAAGTCCTTTCCCCAGGGTCTCAGGAATATGTTCAAGGTGGCGTTTAAAGCTCTAAGTACTTCCAGGGCCCTAGTTGCTGCCAGCTTTTCTTTTGGAAAAATCCAGCAACGATTGCATCATTCTAGCTAGGCTCCCACTTTCTGCCAGGGTGAGTGGCTGCCAAGGGAGGCCATTTGCCATGGGAAAAAGAAGTCCTTTCCCCAGGGTCTGGGTGTCAGATGAAAGGTGGCCTTTGGGGTTCTGAGGACTTGTAGGGTAGTACTTACTGGCTAGAGTAGAGGAAATGGATTCTATTTGAATATCTGTCTAGAGGCTTTGCCCCACAGGTCCTGGTTGTCCTTGATGGGCTGCAGCTGTGAGCATTGAAGAGAACTGGGATAAAAGGGGGCGGCGTAGCCATTCAGGGAGAGCCTTGAAGGAGCCCTGAACTGGGAAAGAACAGCATGCAGAAGAAAGCGTCTGTGCTGTGAAGATCTGCAGCCATAAGAACACACCGAGGAGGTATGGACTTTAGCAATCTGAGAACAGCATGATGGGACTCTAGAGAAATAGAACAACAACAAGTGGCAGCTTTAGATTTGGAGCAATCCAGCAAAGCTTGCAAATTTCTTGCTGGGCACCACCCTCTTGGTCAGGGCGAGTGGCCAGAAATGGAGGCCATTTTCCATGGGGAAAACGAAGTCATTGGCCCAGGCTCTGGGTGTCAGATGAAAGGTGGCGTCTGGGGCTCTAAGGACTTGCAGGGTCCTAGTTGCTGGCAGCTTTCGTTCTGGAAGGATCCAGCAGAGTTTGTAGATTCCTGGCTTGGCACTGCCCTGCCTGCCAGGCCAAGTGGCCACAAATGAAGGCCATTTTCCATGGGAAAAAGAAGTCCTTTCCCCAGGGTCTCAGTAATATGTTCAAGGTGGCGTTTGAGGCTCTAAGTACTTCCAGGGCCCTAGTTGCTGCCAGCTTTTCTTTTGGAAAAATCCAGCAACGATTGCATCATTCTAGCTAGGCTCCCACTTTCTGCCAGGGTGAGTGGCTGCCAAGGGAGGCCATTTGCCATGGGAAAAAGAAGTCCTTTCCCCAGGGTCTGGGTGTCAGATGAACGGTGGCCTTTGGGGTTCTGAGGACTTGTAGGGTAGTACTTACTGGCTAGAGTAGAGGAAATGGATTCTATTTGAATATCTGTCTAGAGGCTTTGCCCCACAGGTCCTGGTTGTCCTTGATGGGCTGCAGCTGTGAGCATTGAAGAGAACTGGGATAAAAGGGGGCGGCGTAGCCATTCAGGGAGAGCCTTGAAGGAGCCCTGAACTGGGAAAGAACAGCATGCAGAAGAAAGCGTCTGTGCTGTGAAGATCTGCAGCCATAAGAACACACCGAGGAGGTATGGACTTTAGCAATCTGAGAACAGCATGATGGGACTCTAGAGAAATAGAACAACAACAAGTGGCAGCTTTAGATTTGGAGCAATCCAGCAAAGCTTGCAAATTTCTTGCTGGGCACCACCCTCTTGGTCAGGGTGAGTGGCCAGAAATGGAGGCCATTTTCCATGGGGAAAACGAAGTCATTGGCCCAGGCTCTGGGTGTCAGATGACAGGTGGCATCTGGGGCTCTAAGGACTTGCAGGGTCCTAGTTGCTGGCAGCTTTAGTTTTGGAAGGATCCAGCAGAGTTTGTAGATTCCTGGCTTGGCACTGCCCTGCCTGCCAGGCCAAGTGGCCACAAATGAAGGCCATTTTCCATGGGAAAAAGAAGTCCTTTCCCCAGGGTCTCAGGAATATGTTCAAGGTGGCGTTTGAGGCTCTAAGTACTTCCAGGGCCCTAGTTGCTGCCAGCTTTTCTTTTGGAAAAATCCAGCAATGATTGCATCATTCTAGCTAGGCTCCCACTTTCTGCCAGGGTGAGTGGCTGCCAAGGGAGGCCATTTGCCATGGGAAAAAGAAGTCCTTTCCCCAGGGTCTGGGTGTCAGATGAAAGGTGGCCTTTGGGGTTCTGAGGACTTGTAGGGTACTACTTACTGGCTAGAGTAGAGGAAATGGATTCTATTTGAATATCTGTCTAGAGGCTTTGCCCCACAGGTCCTGGTTGTCCTTGATGGGCTGCAGCTGTGAGCATTGAAGAGAACTGGGATAAAAGGGGGCGGCTTAGCCATTCAGGGAGAGCCTTGAAGGAGCCCTGAACTGGGAAAGAACAGCATGCAGAAGAAAGCGTCTGTGCTGTGAAGATCTGCAGCCATAAGAACACACCGAGGAGGTATGGACTTTAGCAATCTGAGAACAGCATGATGGGACTCTAGAGAAATAGAACAACAACAAGTGGCAGCTTTAGATTTGGAGCAATCCAGCAAAGCTTGCAAATTTCTTGCTGGGCACCACCCTCTTGGTCAGGGCGAGTGGCCAGAAATGGAGGCCATTTTCCATGGGGAAAACGAAGTCATTGGCCCAGGCTCTGGGTGTCAGATGAAAGGTGGCGTCTGGGGCTCTAAGGACTTGCAGGGTCCTAGTTGCTGGCAGCTTTAGTTTTGGAAGGATCCAGCAGAGTTTGTAGATTCCTGGCTTGGCACTGCCCTGCCTGCCAGGCCAAGTGGCCACAAATGAAGGCCATTTTCCATGGGAAAAAGAAGTCCTTTCCCCAGGGTCTCAGTAATATGTTCAAGGTGGCGTTTGAGGCTCTAAGTACTTCCAGGGCCCTAGTTGCTGCCAGCTTTTCTTTTGGAAAAATCCAGCAACGATTGCATCATTCTAGCTAGGCTCCCACTTTCTGCCAGGGTGAGTGGCTGCCAAGGGAGGCCATTTGCCATGGGAAAAAGAAGTCCTTTCCCCAGGGTCTGGGTGTCAGATGAAAGGTGGCCTTTGGGGTTCTGAGGACTTGTAGGGTAGTACTTACTGGCTAGAGTAGAGGAAATGGATTCTATTTGAATATCTGTCTAGAGGCTTTGCCCCACAGGTCCTGGTTGTCCTTGATGGGCTGCAGCTGTGAGCATTGAAGAGAACTGGGATAAAAGGGGGCGGCGTAGCCATTCAGGGAGAGCCTTGAAGGAGCCCTGAACTGGGAAAGAACAGCATGCAGAAGAAAGCGTCTGTGCTGTGATGATCTGCAGCCATAAGAACACACCGAGGAGGTATGGACTTTAGCAATCTGAGAACAGCATGATGGGACTCTAGAGAAATAGAACAACAACAAGTGGCAGCTTTAGATTTGGAGCAATCCAGCAAAGCTTGCAAATTTCTTGCTGGGCACCACCCTCTTGGTCAGGGCGAGTGGCCAGAAATGGAGGCCATTTTCCATGGGGAAAACGAAGTCATTGGCCCAGGCTCTGGGTGTCAGATGAAAGGTGGCGTCTGGGGCTCTAAGGACTTGCAGGGTCCTAGTTGCTGGCAGCTTTAGTTTTGGAAGGATCCAGCAGAGTTTGTAGATTCCTGGCTTGGCACTGCCCTGCCTGCCAGGCCAAGTGGCCACAAATGAAGGCCATTTTCCATGGGAAAAAGATGTCCTTTCCCCAGGGTCTCAGTAATATGTTCAAGGTGGCGTTTGAGGCTCTAAGTACTTCCAGGGCCCTAGTTGCTGCCAGCTTTTCTTTTGGAAAAATCCAGCAACGATTGCATCATTCTAGCTAGGCTCCCACTTTCTGCCAGGGTGAGTGGCTGCCAAGGGAGGCCATTTGCCATGGGAAAAAGAAGTCCTTTCCCCAGGGTCTGGGTGTCAGATGAAAGGTGGCCTTTGGGGTTCTGAGGACTTGTAGGGTAGTACTTACTGGCTAGAGTAGAGGAAATGGATTCTATTTGAATATCTGTCTAGAGGCTTTGCCCCACAGGTCCTGGTTGTCCTTGATGGGCTGCAGCTGTGAGCATTGAAGAGAACTGGGATAAAAGGGGGCGGCGTAGCCATTCAGGGAGAGCCTTGAAGGAGCCCTGAACTGGGAAAGAACAGCATGCAGAAGAAAGCGTCTGTGCTGTGAAGATCTGCAGCCATAAGAACACACCGAGGAGGTATGGACTTTAGCAATCTGAGAACAGCATGATGGGACTCTAGAGAAATAGAACAACAACAAGTGGCAGCTTTAGATTTGGAGCAATCCAGCAAAGCTTGCAAATTTCTTGCTGGGCACCACCCTCTTGGTCAGGGCGAGTGGCCAGAAATGGAGGCCATTTTCCATGGGGAAAACGAAGTCATTGGCCCAGGCTCTGGGTGTCAGATGACAGGTGGCATCTGGGGCTCTAAGGACTTGCAGGGTCCTAGTTGCTGGCAGCTTTAGTTTTGGAAGGATCCAGCAGAGTTTGTAGATTCCTGGCTTGGCACTGCCCTGCCTGCCAGGCCAAGTGGCCACAAATGAAGGCCATTTTCCATGGGAAAAAGAAGTCCTTTCCCCAGGGTCTCAGGAATATGTTCAAGGTGGCGTTTGAGGCTCTAAGTACTTCCAGGGCCCTAGTTGCTGCCAGCTTTTCTTTTGGAAAAATCCAGCAACGATTGCATCATTCTAGCTAGGCTCCCACTTTCTGCCAGGGTGAGTGGCTGCCAAGGGAGGCCATTTGCCATGGGAAAAAGAAGTCCTTTCCCCAGGGTCTGGGTGTCAGATGAAAGGTGGCCTTTGGGGTTCTGAGGACTTGTAGGGTAGTACTTACTGGCTAGAGTAGAGGAAATGGATTCTATTTGAATATCTGTCTAGAGGCTTTGCCCCACAGGTCCTGGTTGTCCTTGATGGGCTGCAGCTGTGAGCATTGAAGAGAACTGGGATAAAAGGGGGCGGCGTAGCCATTCAGGGAGAGCCTTGAAGGAGCCCTGAACTGGGAAAGAACAGCATGCAGAAGAAAGCGTCTGTGCTGTGAAGATCTGCAGCCATAAGAACACACCGAGGAGGTATGGACTTTAGCAATCTGAGAACAGCATGATGGGACTCTAGAGAAATAGAACAACAACAAGTGGCAGCTTTCGATTTGGAGCAATCCAGCAAAGCTTGCAAATTTCTTGCTGGGCACCACCCTCTTGGTCAGGGCGAGTGGCCAGAAATGGAGGCCATTTTCCATGGGGAAAACGAAGTCATTGGCCCAGGCTCTGGGTGTCAGATGACAGGTGGCATCTGGGGCTCTAAGGACTTGCAGGGTCCTAGTTGCTGGCAGCTTTAGTTTTGGAAGGATCCAGCAGAGTTTGTAGATTCCTGGCTTGGCACTGCCCTGCCTGCCAGGCCAAGTGGCCACAAATGAAGGCCATTTTCCATGGGAAAAAGATGTCCTTTCCCCAGGGTCTCAGGAATATGTTGAAGGTGGCGTTTGAGGCTCTAAGTACTTCCAGGGCCCTAGTTGCTGCCAGCTTTTCTTTTGGAAAAATCCAGCAACGATTGCATCATTCTAGCTAGGCTCCCACTTTCTGCCAGGGTGAGTGGCTGCCAAGGGAGGCCATTTGCCATGGGAAAAAGAAGTCCTTTCCCCAGGGTCTGGGTGTCAGATGAAAGGTGGCCTTTGGGGTTCTGAGGACTTGTAGGGTAGTACTTACTGGCTAGAGTAGAGGAAATGGATTCTATTTGAATATCTGTCTAGAGGCTTTGCCCCACAGGTCCTGGTTGTCCTTGATGGGCTGCAGCTGTGAGCATTGAAGAGAACTGGGATAAAAGGGGGCGGCTTAGCCATTCAGGGAGAGCCTTGAAGGAGCCCTGAACTGGGAAAGAACAGCATGCAGAAGAAAGCGTCTGTGCTGTGATGATCTGCAGCCATAAGAACACACCGAGGAGGTATGGACTTTAGCAATCTGAGAACAGCATGATGGGACTCTAGAGAAATAGAACAACAACAAGTGGCAGCTTTAGATTTGGAGCAATCCAGCAAAGCTTGCAAATTTCTTGCTGGGCACCACCCTCTTGGTCAGGGCGAGTGGCCAGAAATGGAGGCCATTTTCCATGGGGAAAACGAAGTCATTGGCCCAGGCTCTGGGTGTCAGATGACAGGTGGCATCTGGGGCTCTAAGGACTTGCAGGGTCCTAGTTGCTGGCAGCTTTAGTTTTGGAAGGATCCAGCAGAGTTTGTAGATTCCTGGCTTGGCACTGCCCTGCCTGCCAGGCCAAGTGGCCACAAATGAAGGCCATTTTCCATGGGAAAAAGATGTCCTTTCCCCAGGGTCTCAGGAATATGTTCAAG
The DNA here is from genome assembly GCF_051311805.1 of Agelaius phoeniceus. NCBI lineage: Eukaryota > Metazoa > Chordata > Aves > Passeriformes > Icteridae > Agelaius > Agelaius phoeniceus. The sequence continues at coordinate 12,627,729 of NC_135284.1, forward strand.
GTGGCGTTTGAGGCTCTAAGTACTTCCAGGGCCCTAGTTGCTGCCAGCTTTTCTTTTGGAAAAATCCAGCAACGATTGCATCATTCTAGCTAGGCTCCCACTTTCTGCCAGGGTGAGTGGCTGCCAAGGGAGGCCATTTGCCATGGGAAAAAGAAGTCCTTTCCCCAGGGTCTGGGTGTCAGATGAAAGGTGGCCTTTGGGGTTCTGAGGACTTGTAGGGTAGTACTTACTGGCTAGAGTAGAGGAAATGGATTCTATTTGAATATCTGTCTAGAGGCTTTGCCCCACAGGTCCTGGTTGTCCTTGATGGGCTGCAGCTGTGAGCATTGAAGAGAACTGGGATAAAAGGGGGCGGCTTAGCCATTCAGGGAGAGCCTTGAAGGAGCCCTGAACTGGGAAAGAACAGCATGCAGAAGAAAGCGTCTGTGCTGTGATGATCTGCAGCCATAAGAACACACCGAGGAGGTATGGACTTTAGCAATCTGAGAACAGCATGATGGGACTCTAGAGAAATAGAACAACAACAAGTGGCAGCTTTAGATTTGGAGCAATCCAGCAAAGCTTGCAAATTTCTTGCTGGGCACCACCCTCTTGGTCAGGGCGAGTGGCCAGAAATGGAGGCCATTTTCCATGGGGAAAACGAAGTCATTGGCCCAGGCTCTGGGTGTCAGATGAAAGGTGGCGTCTGGGGCTCTAAGGACTTGCAGGGTCCTAGTTGCTGGCAGCTTTAGTTTTGGAAGGATCCAGCAGAGTTTGTAGATTCCTGGCTTGGCACTGCCCTGCCTGCCAGGCCAAGTGGCCACAAATGAAGGCCATTTTCCATGGGAAAAAGATGTCCTTTCCCCAGGGTCTCAGGAATATGTTCAAGGTGGCGTTTGAGGCTCTAAGTACTTCCAGGGCCCTAGTTGCTGCCAGCTTTTCTTTTGGAAAAATCCAGCAACGATTGCATCATTCTAGCTAGGCTCCCACTTTCTGCCAGGGTGAGTGGCTGCCAAGGGAGGCCATTTGCCATGGGAAAAAGAAGTCCTTTCCCCAGGGTCTGGGTGTCAGATGAAAGGTGGCCTTTGGGGTTCTGAGGACTTGTAGGGTAGTACTTACTGGCTAGAGTAGAGGAAATGGATTCTATTTGAATATCTGTCTAGAGGCTTTGCCCCACAGGTCCTGGTTGTCCTTGATGGGCTGCAGCTGTGAGCATTGAAGAGAACTGGGATAAAAGGGGGCGGCGTAGCCATTCAGGGAGAGCCTTGAAGGAGCCCTGAACTGGGAAAGAACAGCATGCAGAAGAAAGCGTCTGTGCTGTGAAGATCTGCAGCCATAAGAACACACCGAGGAGGTATGGACTTTAGCAATCTGAGAACAGCATGATGGGACTCTAGAGAAATAGAACAACAACAAGTGGCAGCTTTAGATTTGGAGCAATCCAGCAAAGCTTGCAAATTTCTTGCTGGGCACCACCCTCTTGGTCAGGGTGAGAGGCCAGAAATGGAGGCCATTTTCCATGGGGAAAACGAAGTCATTGGCCCAGGCTCTGGGTGTCAGATGAAAGGTGGCGTCTGGGGCTCTAAGGACTTGCAGGGTCCTAGTTGCTGGCAGCTTTCGTTCTGGAAGGATCCAGCAGAGTTTGTAGATTCCTGGCTTGGCACTGCCCTGCCTGCCAGGCCAAGTGGCCACAAATGAAGGCCATTTTCCATGGGAAAAAGATGTCCTTTCCCCAGGGTCTCAGGAATATGTTCAAGGTGGCGTTTGAGGCTCTAAGTACTTCCAGGGCCCTAGTTGCTGCCAGCTTTTCTTTTGGAAAAATCCAGCAACGATTGCATCATTCTAGCTAGGCTCCCACTTTCTGCCAGGGTGAGTGGCTGCCAAGGGAGGCCATTTGCCATGGGAAAAAGAAGTCCTTTCCCCAGGGTCTGGGTGTCAGATGAAAGGTGGCCTTTGGGGTTCTGAGGACTTGTAGGGTAGTACTTACTGGCTAGAGTAGAGGAAATGGATTCTATTTGAATATCTGTCTAGAGGCTTTGCCCCACAGGTCCTGGTTGTCCTTGATGGGCTGCAGCTGTGAGCATTGAAGAGAACTGGGATAAAAGGGGGCGGCGTAGCCATTCAGGGAGAGCCTTGAAGGAGCCCTGAACTGGGAAAGAACAGCATGCAGAAGAAAGCGTCTGTGCTGTGAAGATCTGCAGCCATAAGAACACACCGAGGAGGTATGGACTTTAGCAATCTGAGAACAGCATGATGGGACTCTAGAGAAATAGAACAACAACAAGTGGCAGCTTTAGATTTGGAGCAATCCAGCAAAGCTTGCAAATTTCTTGCTGGGCACCACCCTCTTGGTCAGGGCGAGTGGCCAGAAATGGAGGCCATTTTCCATGGGGAAAACGAAGTCATTGGCCCAGGCTCTGGGTGTCAGATGACAGGTGGCATCTGGGGCTCTAAGGACTTGCAGGGTCCTAGTTGCTGGCAGCTTTAGTTTTGGAAGGATCCAGCAGAGTTTGTAGATTCCTGGCTTGGCACTGCCCTGCCTGCCAGGCCAAGTGGCCACAAATGAAGGCCATTTTCCATGGGAAAAAGATGTCCTTTCCCCAGGGTCTCAGGAATATGTTCAAGGTGGCGTTTGAGGCTCTAAGTACTTCCAGGGCCCTAGTTGCTGCCAGCTTTTCTTTTGGAAAAATCCAGCAACGATTGCATCATTCTAGCTAGGCTCCCACTTTCTGCCAGGGTGAGTGGCTGCCAAGGGAGGCCATTTGCCATGGGAAAAAGAAGTCCTTTCCCCAGGGTCTGGGTGTCAGATGAAAGGTGGCCTTTGGGGTTCTGAGGACTTGTAGGGTAGTACTTACTGGCTAGAGTAGAGGAAATGGATTCTATTTGAATATCTGTCTAGAGGCTTTGCCCCACAGGTCCTGGTTGTCCTTGATGGGCTGCAGCTGTGAGCATTGAAGAGAACTGGGATAAAAGGGGGCGGCGTAGCCATTCAGGGAGAGCCTTGAAGGAGCCCTGAACTGGGAAAGAACAGCATGCAGAAGAAAGCGTCTGTGCTGTGAAGATCTGCAGCCATAAGAACACACCGAGGAGGTATGGACTTTAGCAATCTGAGAACAGCATGATGGGACTCTAGAGAAATAGAACAACAACAAGTGGCAGCTTTAGATTTGGAGCAATCCAGCAAAGCTTGCAAATTTCTTGCTGGGCACCACCCTCTTGGTCAGGGTGAGAGGCCAGAAATGGAGGCCATTTTCCATGGGGAAAACGAAGTCATTGGCCCAGGCTCTGGGTGTCAGATGAAAGGTGGCGTCTGGGGCTCTAAGGACTTGCAGGGTCCTAGTTGCTGGCAGCTTTCGTTCTGGAAGGATCCAGCAGAGTTTGTAGATTCCTGGCTTGGCACTGCCCTGCCTGCCAGGCCAAGTGGCCACAAATGAAGGCCATTTTCCATGGGAAAAAGATGTCCTTTCCCCAGGGTCTCAGGAATATGTTCAAGGTGGCGTTTGAGGCTCTAAGTACTTCCAGGGCCCTAGTTGCTGCCAGCTTTTCTTTTGGAAAAATCCAGCAACGATTGCATCATTCTAGCTAGGCTCCCACTTTCTGCCAGGGTGAGTGGCTGCCAAGGGAGGCCATTTGCCATGGGAAAAAGAAGTCCTTTCCCCAGGGTCTGGGTGTCAGATGAAAGGTGGCCTTTGGGGTTCTGAGGACTTGTAGGGTAGTACTTACTGGCTAGAGTAGAGGAAATGGATTCTATTTGAATATCTGTCTAGAGGCTTTGCCCCACAGGTCCTGGTTGTCCTTGATGGGCTGCAGCTGTGAGCATTGAAGAGAACTGGGATAAAAGGGGGCGGCGTAGCCATTCAGGGAGAGCCTTGAAGGAGCCCTGAACTGGGAAAGAACAGCATGCAGAAGAAAGCGTCTGTGCTGTGAAGATCTGCAGCCATAAGAACACACCGAGGAGGTATGGACTTTAGCAATCTGAGAACAGCATGATGGGACTCTAGAGAAATAGAACAACAACAAGTGGCAGCTTTAGATTTGGAGCAATCCAGCAAAGCTTGCAAATTTCTTGCTGGGCACCACCCTCTTGGTCAGGGCGAGTGGCCAGAAATGGAGGCCATTTTCCATGGGGAAAACGAAGTCATTGGCCCAGGCTCTGGGTGTCAGATGACAGGTGGCATCTGGGGCTCTAAGGACTTGCAGGGTCCTAGTTGCTGGCAGCTTTCGTTCTGGAAGGATCCAGCAGAGTTTGTAGATTCCTGGCTTGGCACTGCCCTGCCTGCCAGGCCAAGTGGCCACAAATGAAGGCCATTTTCCATGGGAAAAAGATGTCCTTTCCCCAGGGTCTCAGGAATATGTTCAAGGTGGCGTTTGAGGCTCTAAGTACTTCCAGGGCCCTAGTTGCTGCCAGCTTTTCTTTTGGAAAAATCCAGCAACGATTGCATCATTCTAGCTAGGCTCCCACTTTCTGCCAGGGTGAGTGGCTGCCAAGGGAGGCCATTTGCCATGGGAAAAAGAAGTCCTTTCCCCAGGGTCTGGGTGTCAGATGAAAGGTGGCCTTTGGGGTTCTGAGGACTTGTAGGGTAGTACTTACTGGCTAGAGTAGAGGAAATGGATTCTATTTGAATATCTGTCTAGAGGCTTTGCCCCACAGGTCCTGGTTGTCCTTGATGGGCTGCAGCTGTGAGCATTGAAGAGAACTGGGATAAAAGGGGGCGGCGTAGCCATTCAGGGAGAGCCTTGAAGGAGCCCTGAACTGGGAAAGAACAGCATGCAGAAGAAAGCGTCTGTGCTGTGAAGATCTGCAGCCATAAGAACACACCGAGGAGGTATGGACTTTAGCAATCTGAGAACAGCATGATGGGACTCTAGAGAAATAGAACAACAACAAGTGGCAGCTTTAGATTTGGAGCAATCCAGCAAAGCTTGCAAATTTCTTGCTGGGCACCACCCTCTTGGTCAGGGCGAGTGGCCAGAAATGGAGGCCATTTTCCATGGGGAAAACGAAGTCATTGGCCCAGGCTCTGGGTGTCAGATGACAGGTGGCATCTGGGGCTCTAAGGACTTGCAGGGTCCTAGTTGCTGGCAGCTTTAGTTTTGGAAGGATCCAGCAGAGTTTGTAGATTCCTGGCTTGGCACTGCCCTGCCTGCCAGGCCAAGTGGCCACAAATGAAGGCCATTTTCCATGGGAAAAAGATGTCCTTTCCCCAGGGTCTCAGTAATATGTTCAAGGTGGCGTTTGAGGCTCTAAGTACTTCCAGGGCCCTAGTTGCTGCCAGCTTTTCTTTTGGAAAAATCCAGCAACGATTGCATCATTCTAGCTAGGCTCCCACTTTCTGCCAGGGTGAGTGGCTGCCAAGGGAGGCCATTTGCCATGGGAAAAAGAAGTCCTTTCCCCAGGGTCTGGGTGTCAGATGAAAGGTGGCCTTTGGGGTTCTGAGGACTTGTAGGGTAGTACTTACTGGCTAGAGTAGAGGAAATGGATTCTATTTGAATATCTGTCTAGAGGCTTTGCCCCACAGGTCCTGGTTGTCCTTGATGGGCTGCAGCTGTGAGCATTGAAGAGAACTGGGATAAAAGGGGGCGGCGTAGCCATTCAGGGAGAGCCTTGAAGGAGCCCTGAACTGGGAAAGAACAGCATGCAGAAGAAAGCGTCTGTGCTGTGAAGATCTGCAGCCATAAGAACACACCGAGGAGGTATGGACTTTAGCAATCTGAGAACAGCATGATGGGACTCTAGAGAAATAGAACAACAACAAGTGGCAGCTTTAGATTTGGAGCAATCCAGCAAAGCTTGCAAATTTCTTGCTGGGCACCACCCTCTTGGTCAGGGCGAGTGGCCAGAAATGGAGGCCATTTTCCATGGGGAAAACGAAGTCATTGGCCCAGGCTCTGGGTGTCAGATGAAAGGTGGCGTCTGGGGCTCTAAGGACTTGCAGGGTCCTAGTTGCTGGCAGCTTTCGTTCTGGAAGGATCCAGCAGAGTTTGTAGATTCCTGGCTTGGCACTGCCCTGCCTGCCAGGCCAAGTGGCCACAAATGAAGGCCATTTTCCATGGGAAAAAGAAGTCCTTTCCCCAGGGTCTCAGTAATATGTTCAAGGTGGCGTTTGAGGCTCTAAGTACTTCCAGGGCCCTAGTTGCTGCCAGCTTTTCTTTTGGAAAAATCCAGCAACGATTGCATCATTCTAGCTAGGCTCCCACTTTCTGCCAGGGTGAGTGGCTGCCAAGGGAGGCCATTTGCCATGGGAAAAAGAAGTCCTTTCCCCAGGGTCTGGGTGTCAGATGAAAGGTGGCCTTTGGGGTTCTGAGGACTTGTAGGGTAGTACTTACTGGCTAGAGTAGAGGAAATGGATTCTATTTGAATATCTGTCTAGAGGCTTTGCCCCACAGGTCCTGGTTGTCCTTGATGGGCTGCAGCTGTGAGCATTGAAGAGAACTGGGATAAAAGGGGGCGGCTTAGCCATTCAGGGAGAGCCTTGAAGGAGCCCTGAACTGGGAAAGAACAGCATGCAGAAGAAAGCGTCTGTGCTGTGAAGATCTGCAGCCATAAGAACACACCGAGGAGGTATGGACTTTAGCAATCTGAGAACAGCATGATGGGACTCTAGAGAAATAGAACAACAACAAGTGGCAGCTTTAGATTTGGAGCAATCCAGCAAAGCTTGCAAATTTCTTGCTGGGCACCACCCTCTTGGTCAGGGCGAGTGGCCAGAAATGGAGGCCATTTTCCATGGGGAAAACGAAGTCATTGGCCCAGGCTCTGGGTGTCAGATGACAGGTGGCATCTGGGGCTCTAAGGACTTGCAGGGTCCTAGTTGCTGGCAGCTTTCGTTCTGGAAGGATCCAGCAGAGTTTGTAGATTCCTGGCTTGGCACTGCCCTGCCTGCCAGGCCAAGTGGCCACAAATGAAGGCCATTTTCCATGGGAAAAAGAAGTCCTTTCCCCAGGGTCTCAGGAATATGTTCAAGGTGGCGTTTGAGGCTCTAAGTACTTCCAGGGCCCTAGTTGCTGCCAGCTTTTCTTTTGGAAAAATCCAGCAACGATTGCATCATTCTAGCTAGGCTCCCACTTTCTGCCAGGGTGAGTGGCTGCCAAGGGAGGCCATTTGCCATGGGAAAAAGAAGTCCTTTCCCCAGGGTCTGGGTGTCAGATGAAAGGTGGCCTTTGGGGTTCTGAGGACTTGTAGGGTAGTACTTACTGGCTAGAGTAGAGGAAATGGATTCTATTTGAATATCTGTCTAGAGGCTTTGCCCCACAGGTCCTGGTTGTCCTTGATGGGCTGCAGCTGTGAGCATTGAAGAGAACTGGGATAAAAGGGGGCGGCGTAGCCATTCAGGGAGAGCCTTGAAGGAGCCCTGAACTGGGAAAGAACAGCATGCAGAAGAAAGCGTCTGTGCTGTGAAGATCTGCAGCCATAAGAACACACCGAGGAGGTATGGACTTTAGCAATCTGAGAACAGCATGATGGGACTCTAGAGAAATAGAACAACAACAAGTGGCAGCTTTCGATTTGGAGCAATCCAGCAAAGCTTGCAAATTTCTTGCTGGGCACCACCCTCTTGGTCAGGGCGAGTGGCCAGAAATGGAGGCCATTTTCCATGGGGAAAACGAAGTCATTGGCCCAGGCTCTGGGTGTCAGATGACAGGTGGCATCTGGGGCTCTAAGGACTTGCAGGGTCCTAGTTGCTGGCAGCTTTAGTTTTGGAAGGATCCAGCAGAGTTTGTAGATTCCTGGCTTGGCACTGCCCTGCCTGCCAGGCCAAGTGGCCACAAATGAAGGCCATTTTCCATGGGAAAAACAAGTCCTTTCCCCAGGGTCTCAGTAATATGTTGAAGGTGGCGTTTGAGGCTCTAAGTACTTCCAGGGCCCTAGTTGCTGCCAGCTTTTCTTTTGGAAAAATCCAGCAACGATTGCATCATTCTAGCTAGGCTCCCACTTTCTGCCAGGGTGAGTGGCTGCCAAGGGAGGCCATTTGCCATGGGAAAAAGAAGTCCTTTCCCCAGGGTCTGGGTGTCAGATGAAAGGTGGCCTTTGGGGTTCTGAGGACTTGTAGGGTAGTACTTACTGGCTAGAGTAGAGGAAATGGATTCTATTTGAATATCTGTCTAGAGGCTTTGCCCCACAGGTCCTGGTTGTCCTTGATGGGCTGCAGCTGTGAGCATTGAAGAGAACTGGGATAAAAGGGGGCGGCGTAGCCATTCAGGGAGAGCCTTGAAGGAGCCCTGAACTGGGAAAGAACAGCATGCAGAAGAAAGCGTCTGTGCTGTGAAGATCTGCAGCCATAAGAACACACCGAGGAGGTATGGACTTTAGCAATCTGAGAACAGCATGATGGGACTCTAGAGAAATAGAACAACAACAAGTGGCAGCTTTAGATTTGGAGCAATCCAGCAAAGCTTGCAAATTTCTTGCTGGGCACCACCCTCTTGGTCAGGGCGAGTGGCCAGAAATGGAGGCCATTTTCCATGGGGAAAACGAAGTCATTGGCCCAGGCTCTGGGTGTCAGATGACAGGTGGCATCTGGGGCTCTAAGGACTTGCAGGGTCCTAGTTGCTGGCAGCTTTCGTTCTGGAAGGATCCAGCAGAGTTTGTAGATTCCTGGCTTGGCACTGCCCTGCCTGCCAGGCCAAGTGGCCACAAATGAAGGCCATTTTCCATGGGAAAAAGAAGTCCTTTCCCCAGGGTCTCAGGAATATGTTGAAGGTGGCGTTTGAGGCTCTAAGTACTTCCAGGGCCCTAGTTGCTGCCAGCTTTTCTTTTGGAAAAATCCAGCAACGATTGCATCATTCTAGCTAGGCTCCCACTTTCTGCCAGGGTGAGTGGCTGCCAAGGGAGGCCATTTGCCATGGGAAAAAGAAGTCCTTTCCCCAGGGTCTGGGTGTCAGATGAAAGGTGGCCTTTGGGGTTCTGAGGACTTGTAGGGTAGTACTTACTGGCTAGAGTAGAGGAAATGGATTCTATTTGAATATCTGTCTAGAGGCTTTGCCCCACAGGTCCTGGTTGTCCTTGATGGGCTGCAGCTGTGAGCATTGAAGAGAACTGGGATAAAAGGGGGCGGCGTAGCCATTCAGGGAGAGCCTTGAAGGAGCCCTGAACTGGGAAAGAACAGCATGCAGAAGAAAGCGTCTCTGCTGTGAAGATCTGCAGCCATAAGAACACACCGAGGAGGTATGGACTTTAGCAATCTGAGAACAGCATGATGGGACTCTAGAGAAATAGAACAACAACAAGTGGCAGCTTTAGATTTGGAGCAATCCAGCAAAGCTTGCAAATTTCTTGCTGGGCACCACCCTCTTGGTCAGGGCGAGTGGCCAGAAATGGAGGCCATTTTCCATGGGGAAAACGAAGTCATTGGCCCAGGCTCTGGGTGTCAGATGACAGGTGGCATCTGGGGCTCTAAGGACTTGCAGGGTCCTAGTTGCTGGCAGCTTTCGTTCTGGAAGGATCCAGCAGAGTTTGTAGATTCCTGGCTTGGCACTGCCCTGCCTGCCAGGCCAAGTGGCCACAAATGAAGGCCATTTTCCATGGGAAAAAGATGTCCTTTCCCCAGGGTCTCAGGAATATGTTCAAGGTGGCGTTTGAGGCTCTAAGTACTTCCAGGGCCCTAGTTGCTGCCAGCTTTTCTTTTGGAAAAATCCAGCAACGATTGCATCATTCTAGCTAGGCTCCCACTTTCTGCCAGGGTGAGTGGCTGCCAAGGGAGGCCATTTGCCATGGGAAAAAGAAGTCCTTTCCCCAGGGTCTGGGTGTCAGATGAAAGGTGGCCTTTGGGGTTCTGAGGACTTGTAGGGTAGTACTTACTGGCTAGAGTAGAGGAAATGGATTCTATTTGAATATCTGTCTAGAGGCTTTGCCCCACAGGTCCTGGTTGTCCTTGATGGGCTGCAGCTGTGAGCATTGAAGAGAACTGGGATAAAAGGGGGCGGCGTAGCCATTCAGGGAGAGCCTTGAAGGAGCCCTGAACTGGGAAAGAACAGCATGCAGAAGAAAGCGTCTGTGCTGTGAAGATCTGCAGCCATAAGAACACACCGAGGAGGTATGGACTTTAGCAATCTGAGAACAGCATGATGGGACTCTAGAGAAATAGAACAACAACAAGTGGCAGCTTTAGATTTGGAGCAATCCAGCAAAGCTTGCAAATTTCTTGCTGGGCACCACCCTCTTGGTCAGGGCGAGTGGCCAGAAATGGAGGCCATTTTCCATGGGGAAAACGAAGTCATTTGCCCAGGCTCTGGGTGTCAGATGAAAGGTGGCGTCTGGGGCTCTAAGGACTTGCAGGGTCCTAGTTGCTGGCAGCTTTCGTTCTGGAAGGATCCAGCATAGTTTGTATATTCCTGGCTTGGCACTGCCCTGCCTGCCAGGCCAAGTGGCCACAAATGAAGGCCATTTTCCATGGGAAAAAGATGTCCTTTCCCCAGGGTCTCAGGAATATGTTCAAGGTGGCGTTTGAGGCTCTAAGTACTTCCAGGGCCCTAGTTGCTGCCAGCTTTTCTTTTGGAAAAATCCAGCAACGATTGCATCATTCTAGCTAGGCTCCCACTTTCTGCCAGGGTGAGTGGCTGCCAAGGGAGGCCATTTGCCATGGGAAAAAGAAGTCCTTTCCCCAGGGTCTGGGTGTCAGATGAAAGGTGGCCTTTGGGGTTCTGAGGACTTGTAGGGTAGTACTTACTGGCTAGAGTAGAGGAAATGGATTCTATTTGAATATCTGTCTAGAGGCTTTGCCCCACAGGTCCTGGTTGTCCTTGATGGGCTGCAGCTGTGAGCATTGAAGAGAACTGGGATAAAAGGGGGCGGCGTAGCCATTCAGGGAGAGCCTTGAAGGAGCCCTGAACTGGGAAAGAACAGCATGCAGAAGAAAGCGTCTGTGCTGTGAAGATCTGCAGCCATAAGAACACACCGAGGAGGTATGGACTTTAGCAATCTGAGAACAGCATGATGGGACTCTAGAGAAATAGAACAACAACAAGTGGCAGCTTTAGATTTGGAGCAATCCAGCAAAGCTTGCAAATTTCTTGCTGGGCACCACCCTCTTGGTCAGGGTGAGAGGCCAGAAATGGAGGCCATTTTCCATGGGGAAAACGAAGTCATTGGCCCAGGCTCTGGGTGTCAGATGAAAGGTGGCGTCTGGGGCTCTAAGGACTTGCAGGGTCCTAGTTGCTGGCAGCTTTCGTTCTGGAAGGATCCAGCAGAGTTTGTAGATTCCTGGCTTGGCACTGCCCTGCCTGCCAGGCCAAGTGGCCACAAATGAAGGCCATTTTCCATGGGAAAAAGATGTCCTTTCCCCAGGGTCTCAGTAATATGTTCAAGGTGGCGTTTGAGGCTCTAAGTACTTCCAGGGCCCTAGTTGCTGCCAGCTTTTCTTTTGGAAAAATCCAGCAACGATTGCATCATTCTAGCTAGGCTCCCACTTTCTGCCAGGGTGAGTGGCTGCCAAGGGAGGCCATTTGCCATGGGAAAAAGAAGTCCTTTCCCCAGGGTCTGGGTGTCAGATGAAAGGTGGCCTTTGGGGTTCTGAGGACTTGTAGGGTAGTACTTACTGGCTAGAGTAGAGGAAATGGATTCTATTTGAATATCTGTCTAGAGGCTTTGCCCCACAGGTCCTGGTTGTCCTTGATGGGCTGCAGCTGTGAGCATTGAAGAGAACTGGGATAAAAGGGGGCGGCGTAGCCATTCAGGGAGAGCCTTGAAGGAGCCCTGAACTGGGAAAGAACAGCATGCAGAAGAAAGCGTCTCTGCTGTGAAGATCTGCAGCCATAAGAACACACCGAGGAGGTATGGACTTTAGCAATCTGAGAACAGCATGATGGGACTCTAGAGAAATAGAACAACAACAAGTGGCAGCTTTAGATTTGGAGCAATCCAGCAAAGCTTGCAAATTTCTTGCTGGGCACCACCCTCTTGGTCAGGGCGAGTGGCCAGAAATGGAGGCCATTTTCCATGGGGAAAACGAAGTCATTGGCCCAGGCTCTGGGTGTCAGATGACAGGTGGCATCTGGGGCTCTAAGGACTTGCAGGGTCCTAGTTGCTGGCAGCTTTCGTTCTGGAAGGATCCAGCAGAGTTTGTAGATTCCTGGCTTGGCACTGCCCTGCCTGCCAGGCCAAGTGGCCACAAATGAAGGCCATTTTCCATGGGAAAAAGATGTCCTTTCCCCAGGGTCTCAGGAATATGTTCAAGGTGGCGTTTGAGGCTCTAAGTACTTCCAGGGCCCTAGTTGCTGCCAGCTTTTCTTTTGGAAAAATCCAGCAACGATTGCATCATTCTAGCTAGGCTCCCACTTTCTGCCAGGGTGAGTGGCTGCCAAGGGAGGCCATTTGCCATGGGAAAAAGAAGTCCTTTCCCCAGGGTCTGGGTGTCAGATGAAAGGTGGCCTTTGGGGTTCTGAGGACTTGTAGGGTAGTACTTACTGGCTAGAGTAGAGGAAATGGATTCTATTTGAATATCTGTCTAGAGGCTTTGCCCCACAGGTCCTGGTTGTCCTTGATGGGCTGCAGCTGTGAGCATTGAAGAGAACTGGGATAAAAGGGGGCGGCGTAGCCATTCAGGGAGAGCCTTGAAGGAGCCCTGAACTGGGAAAGAACAGCATGCAGAAGAAAGCGTCTGTGCTGTGAAGATCTGCAGCCATAAGAACACACCGAGGAGGTATGGACTTTAGCAATCTGAGAACAGCATGATGGGACTCTAGAGAAATAGAACAACAACAAGTGGCAGCTTTAGATTTGGAGCAATCCAGCAAAGCTTGCAAATTTCTTGCTGGGCACCACCCTCTTGGTCAGGGCGAGTGGCCAGAAATGGAGGCCATTTTCCATGGGGAAAACGAAGTCATTTGCCCAGGCTCTGGGTGTCAGATGAAAGGTGGCGTCTGGGGCTCTAAGGACTTGCAGGGTCCTAGTTGCTGGCAGCTTTCGTTCTGGAAGGATCCAGCATAGTTTGTATATTCCTGGCTTGGCACTGCCCTGCCTGCCAGGCCAAGTGGCCACAAATGAAGGCCATTTTCCATGGGAAAAAGATGTCCTTTCCCCAGGGTCTCAGGAATATGTTCAAGGTGGCGTTTGAGGCTCTAAGTACTTCCAGGGCCCTAGTTGCTGCCAGCTTTTCTTTTGGAAAAATCCAGCAACGATTGCATCATTCTAGCTAGGCTCCCACTTTCTGCCAGGGTGAGTGGCTGCCAAGGGAGGCCATTTGCCATGGGAAAAAGAAGTCCTTTCCCCAGGGTCTGGGTGTCAGATGAAAGGTGGCCTTTGGGGTTCTGAGGACTTGTAGGGTAGTACTTACTGGCTAGAGTAGAGGAAATGGATTCTATTTGAATATCTGTCTAGAGGCTTTGCCCCACAGGTCCTGGTTGTCCTTGATGGGCTGCAGCTGTGAGCATTGAAGAGAACTGGGATAAAAGGGGGCGGCGTAGCCATTCAGGGAGAGCCTTGAAGGAGCCCTGAACTGGGAAAGAACAGCATGCAGAAGAAAGCGTCTGTGCTGTGAAGATCTGCAGCCATAAGAACACACCGAGGAGGTATGGACTTTAGCAATCTGAGAACAGCATGATGGGACTCTAGAGAAATAGAACAACAACAAGTGGCAGCTTTAGATTTGGAGCAATCCAGCAAAGCTTGCAAATTTCTTGCTGGGCACCACCCTCTTGGTCAGGGTGAGAGGCCAGAAATGGAGGCCATTTTCCATGGGGAAAACGAAGTCATTGGCCCAGGCTCTGGGTGTCAGATGAAAGGTGGCGTCTGGGGCTCTAAGGACTTGCAGGGTCCTAGTTGCTGGCAGCTTTCGTTCTGGAAGGATCCAGCAGAGTTTGTAGATTCCTGGCTTGGCACTGCCCTGCCTGCCAGGCCAAGTGGCCACAAATGAAGGCCATTTTCCATGGGAAAAAGATGTCCTTTCCCCAGGGTCTCAGTAATATGTTCAAGGTGGCGTTTGAGGCTCTAAGTACTTCCAGGGCCCTAGTTGCTGCCAGCTTTTCTTTTGGAAAAATCCAGCAACGATTGCATCATTCTAGCTAGGCTCCCACTTTCTGCCAGGGTGAGTGGCTGCCAAGGGAGGCCATTTGCCATGGGAAAAAGAAGTCCTTTCCCCAGGGTCTGGGTGTCAGATGAAAGGTGGCCTTTGGGGTTCTGAGGACTTGTAGGGTAGTACTTACTGGCTAGAGTAGAGGAAATGGATTCTATTTGAATATCTGTCTAGAGGCTTTGCCCCACAGGTCCTGGTTGTCCTTGATGGGCTGCAGCTGTGAGCATTGAAGAGAACTGGGATAAAAGGGGGCGGCGTAGCCATTCAGGGAGAGCCTTGAAGGAGCCCTGAACTGGGAAAGAACAGCATGCAGAAGAAAGCGTCTGTGCTGTGAAGATCTGCAGCCATAAGAACACACCGAGGAGGTATGGACTTTAGCAATCTGAGAACAGCATGATGGGACTCTAGAGAAATAGAACAACAACAAGTGGCAGCTTTAGATTTGGAGCAATCCAGCAAAGCTTGCAAATTTCTTGCTGGGCACCACCCTCTTGGTCAGGGCGAGTGGCCAGAAATGGAGGCCATTTTCCATGGGGAAAACGAAGTCATTGGCCCAGGCTCTGGGTGTCAGATGACAGGTGGCATCTGGGGCTCTAAGGACTTGCAGGGTCCTAGTTGCTGGCAGCTTTCGTTCTGGAAGGATCCAGCAGAGTTTGTAGATTCCTGGCTTGGCACTGCCCTGCCTGCCAGGCCAAGTGGCCACAAATGAAGGCCATTTTCCATGGGAAAAAGATGTCCTTTCCCCAGGGTCTCAGGAATATGTTCAAGGTGGCGTTTGAGGCTCTAAGTACTTCCAGGGCCCTAGTTGCTGCCAGCTTTTCTTTTGGAAAAATCCAGCAACGATTGCATCATTCTAGCTAGGCTCCCACTTTCTGCCAGGGTGAGTGGCTGCCAAGGGAGGCCATTTGCCATGGGAAAAAGAAGTCCTTTCCCCAGGGTCTGGGTGTCAGATGAAAGGTGGCCTTTGGGGTTCTGAGGACTTGTAGGGTAGTACTTACTGGCTAGAGTAGAGGAAATGGATTCTATTTGAATATCTGTCTAGAGGCTTTGCCCCACAGGTCCTGGTTGTCCTTGATGGGCTGCAGCTGTGAGCATTGAAGAGAACTGGGATAAAAGGGGGCGGCGTAGCCATTCAGGGAGAGCCTTGAAGGAGCCCTGAACTGGGAAAGAACAGCATGCAGAAGAAAGCGTCTGTGCTGTGAAGATCTGCAGCCATAAGAACACACCGAGGAGGTATGGACTTTAGCAATCTGAGAACAGCATGATGGGACTCTAGAGAAATAGAACAACAACAAGTGGCAGCTTTAGATTTGGAGCAATCCAGCAAAGCTTGCAAATTTCTTGCTGGGCACCACCCTCTTGGTCAGGGCGAGTGGCCAGAAATGGAGGCCATTTTCCATGGGGAAAACGAAGTCATTGGCCCAGGCTCTGGGTGTCAGATGACAGGTGGCATCTGGGGCTCTAAGGACTTGCAGGGTCCTAGTTGCTGGCAGCTTTCGTTCTGGAAGGATCCAGCAGAGTTTGTAGATTCCTGGCTTGGCACTGCCCTGCCTGCCAGGCCAAGTGGCCACAAATGAAGGCCATTTTCCATGGGAAAAAGAAGTCCTTTCCCCAGGGTCTCAGGAATATGTTCAAGGTGGCGTTTGAGGCTCTAAGTACTTCCAGGGCCCTAGTTGCTGCCAGCTTTTCTTTTGGAAAAATCCAGCAACGATTGCATCATTCTAGCTAGGCTCCCACTTTCTGCCAGGGTGAGTGGCTGCCAAGGGAGGCCATTTGCCATGGGAAAAAGAAGTCCTTTCCCCAGGGTCTGGGTGTCAGATGAAAGGTGGCCTTTGGGGTTCTGAGGACTTGTAGGGTAGTACTTACTGGCTAGAGTAGAGGAAATGGATTCTATTTGAATATCTGTCTAGAGGCTTTGCCCCACAGGTCCTGGTTGTCCTTGATGGGCTGCAGCTGTGAGCATTGAAGAGAACTGGGATAAAAGGGGGCGGCGTAGCCATTCAGGGAGAGCCTTGAAGGAGCCCTGAACTGGGAAAGAACAGCATGCAGAAGAAAGCGTCTGTGCTGTGAAGATCTGCAGCCATAAGAACACACCGAGGAGGTATGGACTTTAGCAATCTGAGAACAGCATGATGGGACTCTAGAGAAATAGAACAACAACAAGTGGCAGCTTTAGATTTGGAGCAATCCAGCAAAGCTTGCAAATTTCTTGCTGGGCACCACCCTCTTGGTCAGGGCGAGTGGCCAGAAATGGAGGCCATTTTCCATGGGGAAAACGAAGTCATTGGCCCAGGCTCTGGGTGTCAGATGACAGGTGGCATCTGGGGCTCTAAGGACTTGCAGGGTCCTAGTTGCTGGCAGCTTTAGTTTTGGAAGGATCCAGCAGAGTTTGTAGATTCCTGGCTTGGCACTGCCCTGCCTGCCAGGCCAAGTGGCCACAAATGAAGGCCATTTTCCATGGGAAAAAGATGTCCTTTCCCCAGGGTCTCAGGAATATGTTCAAGGTGGCGTTTGAGGCTCTAAGTACTTCCAGGGCCCTAGTTGCTGCCAGCTTTTCTTTTGGAAAAATCCAGCAACGATTGCATCATTCTAGCTAGGCTCCCACTTTCTGCCAGGGTGAGTGGCTGCCAAGGGAGGCCATTTGCCATGGGAAAAAGAAGTCCTTTCCCCAGGGTCTGGGTGTCAGATGAAAGGTGGCCTTTGGGGTTCTGAGGACTTGTAGGGTAGTACTTACTGGCTAGAGTAGAGGAAATGGATTCTATTTGAATATCTGTCTAGAGGCTTTGCCCCACAGGTCCTGGTTGTCCTTGATGGGCTGCAGCTGTGAGCATTGAAGAGAACTGGGATAAAAGGGGGCGGCGTAGCCATTCAGGGAGAGCCTTGAAGGAGCCCTGAACTGGGAAAGAACAGCATGCAGAAGAAAGCGTCTGTGCTGTGAAGATCTGCAGCCATAAGAACACACCGAGGAGGTATGGACTTTAGCAATCTGAGAACAGCATGATGGGACTCTAGAGAAATAGAACAACAACAAGTGGCAGCTTTAGATTTGGAGCAATCCAGCAAAGCTTGCAAATTTCTTGCTGGGCACCACCCTCTTGGTCAGGGTGAGAGGCCAGAAATGGAGGCCATTTTCCATGGGGAAAACGAAGTCATTGGCCCAGGCTCTGGGTGTCAGATGAAAGGTGGCGTCTGGGGCTCTAAGGACTTGCAGGGTCCTAGTTGCTGGCAGCTTTCGTTCTGGAAGGATCCAGCAGAGTTTGTAGATTCCTGGCTTGGCACTGCCCTGCCTGCCAGGCCAAGTGGCCACAAATGAAGGCCATTTTCCATGGGAAAAAGATGTCCTTTCCCCAGGGTCTCAGGAATATGTTCAAGGTGGCGTTTGAGGCTCTAAGTACTTCCAGGGCCCTAGTTGCTGCCAGCTTTTCTTTTGGAAAAATCCAGCAACGATTGCATCATTCTAGCTAGGCTCCCACTTTCTGCCAGGGTGAGTGGCTGCCAAGGGAGGCCATTTGCCATGGGAAAAAGAAGTCCTTTCCCCAGGGTCTGGGTGTCAGATGAAAGGTGGCCTTTGGGGTTCTGAGGACTTGTAGGGTAGTACTTACTGGCTAGAGTAGAGGAAATGGATTCTATTTGAATATCTGTCTAGAGGCTTTGCCCCACAGGTCCTGGTTGTCCTTGATGGGCTGCAGCTGTGAGCATTGAAGAGAACTGGGATAAAAGGGGGCGGCGTAGCCATTCAGGGAGAGCCTTGAAGGAGCCCTGAACTGGGAAAGAACAGCATGCAGAAGAAAGCGTCTGTGCTGTGAAGATCTGCAGCCATAAGAACACACCGAGGAGGTATGGACTTTAGCAATCTGAGAACAGCATGATGGGACTCTAGAGAAATAGAACAACAACAAGTGGCAGCTTTAGATTTGGAGCAATCCAGCAAAGCTTGCAAATTTCTTGCTGGGCACCACCCTCTTGGTCAGGGCGAGTGGCCAGAAATGGAGGCCATTTTCCATGGGGAAAACGAAGTCATTGGCCCAGGCTCTGGGTGTCAGATGACAGGTGGCATCTGGGGCTCTAAGGACTTGCAGGGTCCTAGTTGCTGGCAGCTTTAGTTTTGGAAGGATCCAGCAGAGTTTGTAGATTCCTGGCTTGGCACTGCCCTGCCTGCCAGGCCAAGTGGCCACAAATGAAGGCCATTTTCCATGGGAAAAAGATGTCCTTTCCCCAGGGTCTCAGGAATATGTTCAAGGTGGCGTTTGAGGCTCTAAGTACTTCCAGGGCCCTAGTTGCTGCCAGCTTTTCTTTTGGAAAAATCCAGCAACGATTGCATCATTCTAGCTAGGCTCCCACTTTCTGCCAGGGTGAGTGGCTGCCAAGGGAGGCCATTTGCCATGGGAAAAAGAAGTCCTTTCCCCAGGGTCTGGGTGTCAGATGAAAGGTGGCCTTTGGGGTTCTGAGGACTTGTAGGGTAGTACTTACTGGCTAGAGTAGAGGAAATGGATTCTATTTGAATATCTGTCTAGAGGCTTTGCCCCACAGGTCCTGGTTGTCCTTGATGGGCTGCAGCTGTGAGCATTGAAGAGAACTGGGATAAAAGGGGGCGGCGTAGCCATTCAGGGAGAGCCTTGAAGGAGCCCTGAACTGGGAAAGAACAGCATGCAGAAGAAAGCGTCTGTGCTGTGAAGATCTGCAGCCATAAGAACACACCGAGGAGGTATGGACTTTAGCAATCTGAGAACAGCATGATGGGACTCTAGAGAAATAGAACAACAACAAGTGGCAGCTTTAGATTTGGAGCAATCCAGCAAAGCTTGCAAATTTCTTGCTGGGCACCACCCTCTTGGTCAGGGCGAGTGGCCAGAAATGGAGGCCATTTTCCATGGGGAAAACGAAGTCATTGGCCCAGGCTCTGGGTGTCAGATGACAGGTGGCATCTGGGGCTCTAAGGACTTGCAGGGTCCTAGTTGCTGGCAGCTTTCGTTCTGGAAGGATCCAGCAGAGTTTGTAGATTCCTGGCTTGGCACTGCCCTGCCTGCCAGGCCAAGTGGCCACAAATGAAGGCCATTTTCCATGGGAAAAAGATGTCCTTTCCCCAGGGTCTCAGGAATATGTTCAAGGTGGCGTTTGAGGCTCTAAGTACTTCCAGGGCCCTAGTTGCTGCCAGCTTTTCTTTTGGAAAAATCCAGCAACGATTGCATCATTCTAGCTAGGCTCCCACTTTCTGCCAGGGTGAGTGGCTGCCAAGGGAGGCCATTTGCCATGGGAAAAAGAAGTCCTTTCCCCAGGGTCTGGGTGTCAGATGAAAGGTGGCCTTTGGGGTTCTGAGGACTTGTAGGGTAGTACTTACTGGCTAGAGTAGAGGAAATGGATTCTATTTGAATATCTGTCTAGAGGCTTTGCCCCACAGGTCCTGGTTGTCCTTGATGGGCTGCAGCTGTGAGCATTGAAGAGAACTGGGATAAAAGGGGGCGGCGTAGCCATTCAGGGAGAGCCTTGAAGGAGCCCTGAACTGGGAAAGAACAGCATGCAGAAGAAAGCGTCTGTGCTGTGAAGATCTGCAGCCATAAGAACACACCGAGGAGGTATGGACTTTAGCAATCTGAGAACAGCATGATGGGACTCTAGAGAAATAGAACAACAACAAGTGGCAGCTTTAGATTTGGAGCAATCCCGCAAAGCTTGCAAATTTCTTGCTGGGCACCACCCTCTTGGTCAGGGCGAGTGGCCAGAAATGGAGGCCATTTTCCATGGGGAAAACGAAGTCATTGGCCCAGGCTCTGGGTGTCAGATGACAGGTGGCATCTGGGGCTCTAAGGACTTGCAGGGTCCTAGTTGCTGGCAGCTTTCGTTCTGGAAGGATCCAGCAGAGTTTGTAGATTCCTGGCTTGGCACTGCCCTGCCTGCCAGGCCAAGTGGCCACAAATGAAGGCCATTTTCCATGGGAAAAAGATGTCCTTTCCCCAGGGTCTCAGGAATATGTTCAAGGTGGCGTTTGAGGCTCTAAGTACTTCCAGGGCCCTAGTTGCTGCCAGCTTTTCTTTTGGAAAAATCCAGCAACGATTGCATCATTCTAGCTAGGCTCCCACTTTCTGCCAGGGTGAGTGGCTGCCAAGGGAGGCCATTTGCCATGGGAAAAAGAAGTCCTTTCCCCAGGGTCTGGGTGTCAGATGAAAGGTGGCCTTTGGGGTTCTGAGGACTTGTAGGGTAGTACTTACTGGCTAGAGTAGAGGAAATGGATTCTATTTGAATATCTGTCTAGAGGCTTTGCCCCACAGGTCCTGGTTGTCCTTGATGGGCTGCAGCTGTGAGCATTGAAGAGAACTGGGATAAAAGGGGGCGGCGTAGCCATTCAGGGAGAGCCTTGAAGGAGCCCTGAACTGGGAAAGAACAGCATGCAGAAGAAAGCGTCTGTGCTGTGAAGATCTGCAGCCATAAGAACACACCGAGGAGGTATGGACTTTAGCAATCTGAGAACAGCATGATGGGACTCTAGAGAAATAGAACAACAACAAGTGGCAGCTTTAGATTTGGAGCAATCCAGCAAAGCTTGCAAATTTCTTGCTGGGCACCACCCTCTTGGTCAGGGCGAGTGGCCAGAAATGGAGGCCATTTTCCATGGGGAAAACGAAGTCATTGGCCCAGGCTCTGGGTGTCAGATGACAGGTGGCATCTGGGGCTCTAAGGACTTGCAGGGTCCTAGTTGCTGGCAGCTTTAGTTTTGGAAGGATCCAGCAGAGTTTGTAGATTCCTGGCTTGGCACTGCCCTGCCTGCCAGGCCAAATGGCCACAAATGAAGGCCATTTTCCATGGGAAAAAGATGTCCTTTCCCCAGGGTCTCAGGAATATGTTCAAGGTGGCGTTTGAGGCTCTAAGTACTTCCAGGGCCCTAGTTGCTGCCAGCTTTTCTTTTGGAAAAATCCAGCAACGATTGCATCATTCTAGCTAGGCTCCCACTTTCTGCCAGGGTGAGTGGCTGCCAAGGGAGGCCATTTGCCATGGGAAAAAGAAGTCCTTTCCCCAGGGTCTGGGTGTCAGATGAAAGGTGGCCTTTGGGGTTCTGAGGACTTGTAGGGTAGTACTTACTGGCTAGAGTAGAGGAAATGGATTCTATTTGAATATCTGTCTAGAGGCTTTGCCCCACAGGTCCTGGTTGTCCTTGATGGGCTGCAGCTGTGAGCATTGAAGAGAACTGGGATAAAAGGGGGCGGCGTAGCCATTCAGGGAGAGCCTTGAAGGAGCCCTGAACTGGGAAAGAACAGCATGCAGAAGAAAGCGTCTGTGCTGTGAAGATCTGCAGCCATAAGAACACACCGAGGAGGTATGGACTTTAGCAATCTGAGAACAGCATGATGGGACTCTAGAGAAATAGAACAACAACAAGTGGCAGCTTTAGATTTGGAGCAATCCAGCAAAGCTTGCAAATTTCTTGCTGGGCACCACCCTCTTGGTCAGGGCGAGTGGCCAGAAATGGAGGCCATTTTCCATGGGGAAAACGAAGTCATTGGCCCAGGCTCTGGGTGTCAGATGAAAGGTGGCGTCTGGGGCTCTAAGGACTTGCAGGGTCCTAGTTGCTGGCAGCTTTCGTTCTGGAAGGATCCAGCAGAGTTTGTAGATTCCTGGCTTGGCACTGCCCTGCCTGCCAGGCCAAGTGGCCACAAATGAAGGCCATTTTCCATGGGAAAAAGATGTCCTTTCCCCAGGGTCTCAGTAATATGTTCAAGGTGGCGTTTGAGGCTCTAAGTACTTCCAGGGCCCTAGTTGCTGCCAGCTTTTCTTTTGGAAAAATCCAGCAACGATTGCATCATTCTAGCTAGGCTCCCACTTTGTGCCAGGGTGAGTGGCTGCCAAGGGAGGCCATTTGCCATGGGAAAAAGAAGTCCTTTCCCCAGGGTCTGGGTGTCAGATGAAAGGTGGCCTTTGGGGTTCTGAGGACTTGTAGGGTAGTACTTACTGGCTAGAGTAGAGGAAATGGATTCTATTTGAATATCTGTCTAGAGGCTTTGCCCCACAGGTCCTGGTTGTCCTTGATGGGCTGCAGCTGTGAGCATTGAAGAGAACTGGGATAAAAGGGGGCGGCGTAGCCATTCAGGGAGAGCCTTGAAGGAGCCCTGAACTGGGAAAGAACAGCATGCAGAAGAAAGCGTCTGTGCTGTGAAGATCTGCAGCCATAAGAACACACCGAGGAGGTATGGACTTTAGCAATCTGAGAACAGCATGATGGGACTCTAGAGAAATAGAACAACAACAAGTGGCAGCTTTAGATTTGGAGCAATCCAGCAAAGCTTGCAAATTTCTTGCTGGGCACCACCCTCTTGGTCAGGGCGAGTGGCCAGAAATGGAGGCCATTTTCCATGGGGAAAACGAAGTCATTGGCCCAGGCTCTGGGTGTCAGATGACAGGTGGCATCTGGGGCTCTAAGGACTTGCAGGGTCCTAGTTGCTGGCAGCTTTAGTTTTGGAAGGATCCAGCAGAGTTTGTAGATTCCTGGCTTGGCACTGCCCTGCCTGCCAGGCCAAGTGGCCACAAATGAAGGCCATTTTCCATGGGAAAAAGATGTCCTTTCCCCAGGGTCTCAGGAATATGTTCAAGGTGGCGTTTGAGGCTCTAAGTACTTCCAGGGCCCTAGTTGCTGCCAGCTTTTCTTTTGGAAAAATCCAGCAACGATTGCATCATTCTAGCTAGGCTCCCACTTTCTGCCAGGGTGAGTGGCTGCCAAGGGAGGCCATTTGCCATGGGAAAAAGAAGTCCTTTCCCCAGGGTCTGGGTGTCAGATGAAAGGTGGCCTTTGGGGTTCTGAGGACTTGTAGGGTAGTACTTACTGGCTAGAGTAGAGGAAATGGATTCTATTTGAATATCTGTCTAGAGGCTTTGCCCCACAGGTCCTGGTTGTCCTTGATGGGCTGCAGCTGTGAGCATTGAAGAGAACTGGGATAAAAGGGGGCGGCGTAGCCATTCAGGGAGAGCCTTGAAGGAGCCCTGAACTGGGAAAGAACAGCATGCAGAAGAAAGCGTCTGTGCTGTGAAGATCTGCAGCCATAAGAACACACCGAGGAGGTATGGACTTTAGCAATCTGAGAACAGCATGATGGGACTCTAGAGAAATAGAACAACAACAAGTGGCAGCTTTAGATTTGGAGCAATCCAGCAAAGCTTGCAAATTTCTTGCTGGGCACCACCCTCTTGGTCAGGGCGAGTGGCCAGAAATGGAGGCCATTTTCCATGGGGAAAACGAAGTCATTGGCCCAGGCTCTGGGTGTCAGATGACAGGTGGCATCTGGGGCTCTAAGGACTTGCAGGGTCCTAGTTGCTGGCAGCTTTAGTTTTGGAAGGATCCAGCAGAGTTTGTAGATTCCTGGCTTGGCACTGCCCTGCCTGCCAGGCCAAGTGGCCACAAATGAAGGCCATTTTCCATGGGAAAAAGATGTCCTTTCCCCAGGGTCTCAGGAATATGTTCAAGGTGGCGTTTGAGGCTCTAAGTACTTCCAGGGCCCTAGTTGCTGCCAGCTTTTCTTTTGGAAAAATCCAGCAACGATTGCATCATTCTAGCTAGGCTCCCACTTTCTGCCAGGGTGAGTGGCTGCCAAGGGAGGCCATTTGCCATGGGAAAAAGAAGTCCTTTCCCCAGGGTCTGGGTGTCAGATGAAAGGTGGCCTTTGGGGTTCTGAGGACTTGTAGGGTAGTACTTACTGGCTAGAGTAGAGGAAATGGATTCTATTTGAATATCTGTCTAGAGGCTTTGCCCCACAGGTCCTGGTTGTCCTTGATGGGCTGCAGCTGTGAGCATTGAAGAGAACTGGGATAAAAGGGGGCGGCGTAGCCATTCAGGGAGAGCCTTGAAGGAGCCCTGAACTGGGAAAGAACAGCATGCAGAAGAAAGCGTCTGTGCTGTGAAGATCTGCAGCCATAAGAACACACCGAGGAGGTATGGACTTTAGCAATCTGAGAACAGCATGATGGGACTCTAGAGAAATAGAACAACAACAAGTGGCAGCTTTAGATTTGGAGCAATCCAGCAAAGCTTGCAAATTTCTTGCTGGGCACCACCCTCTTGGTCAGGGCGAGTGGCCAGAAATGGAGGCCATTTTCCATGGGGAAAACGAAGTCATTGGCCCAGGCTCTGGGTGTCAGATGACAGGTGGCATCTGGGGCTCTAAGGACTTGCAGGGTCCTAGTTGCTGGCAGCTTTAGTTTTGGAAGGATCCAGCAGAGTTTGTAGATTCCTGGCTTGGCACTGCCCTGCCTGCCAGGCCAAGTGGCCACAAATGAAGGCCATTTTCCATGGGAAAAAGATGTCCTTTCCCCAGGGTCTCAGGAATATGTTCAAGGTGGCGTTTGAGGCTCTAAGTACTTCCAGGGCCCTAGTTGCTGCCAGCTTTTCTTTTGGAAAAATCCAGCAACGATTGCATCATTCTAGCTAGGCTCCCACTTTCTGCCAGGGTGAGTGGCTGCCAAGGGAGGCCATTTGCCATGGGAAAAAGAAGTCCTTTCCCCAGGGTCTGGGTGTCAGATGAAAGGTGGCCTTTGGGGTTCTGAGGACTTGTAGGGTAGTACTTACTGGCTAGAGTAGAGGAAATGGATTCTATTTGAATATCTGTCTAGAGGCTTTGCCCCACAGGTCCTGGTTGTCCTTGATGGGCTGCAGCTGTGAGCATTGAAGAGAACTGGGATAAAAGGGGGCGGCGTAGCCATTCAGGGAGAGCCTTGAAGGAGCCCTGAACTGGGAAAGAACAGCATGCAGAAGAAAGCGTCTGTGCTGTGAAGATCTGCAGCCATAAGAACACACCGAGGAGGTATGGACTTTAGCAATCTGAGAACAGCATGATGGGACTCTAGAGAAATAGAACAACAACAAGTGGCAGCTTTAGATTTGGAGCAATCCCGCAAAGCTTGCAAATTTCTTGCTGGGCACCACCCTCTTGGTCAGGGCGAGTGGCCAGAAATGGAGGCCATTTTCCATGGGGAAAACGAAGTCATTGGCCCAGGCTCTGGGTGTCAGATGACAGGTGGCATCTGGGGCTCTAAGGACTTGCAGGGTCCTAGTTGCTGGCAGCTTTCGTTCTGGAAGGATCCAGCAGAGTTTGTAGATTCCTGGCTTGGCACTGCCCTGCCTGCCAGGCCAAGTGGCCACAAATGAAGGCCATTTTCCATGGGAAAAAGAAGTCCTTTCCCCAGGGTCTCAGGAATATGTTCAAGGTGGCGTTTGAGGCTCTAAGTACTTCCAGGGCCCTAGTTGCTGCCAGCTTTTCTTTTGGAAAAATCCAGCAACGATTGCATCATTCTAGCTAGGCTCCCACTTTCTGCCAGGGTGAGTGGCTGCCAAGGGAGGCCATTTGCCATGGGAAAAAGAAGTCCTTTCCCCAGGGTCTGGGTGTCAGATGAAAGGTGGCCTTTGGGGTTCTGAGGACTTGTAGGGTAGTACTTACTGGCTAGAGTAGAGGAAATGGATTCTATTTGAATATCTGTCTAGAGGCTTTGCCCCACAGGTCCTGGTTGTCCTTGATGGGCTGCAGCTGTGAGCATTGAAGAGAACTGGGATAAAAGGGGGCGGCGTAGCCATTCAGGGAGAGCCTTGAAGGAGCCCTGAACTGGGAAAGAACAGCATGCAGAAGAAAGCGTCTGTGCTGTGAAGATCTGCAGCCATAAGAACACACCGAGGAGGTATGGACTTTAGCAATCTGAGAACAGCATGATGGGACTCTAGAGAAATAGAACAACAACAAGTGGCAGCTTTAGATTTGGAGCAATCCAGCAAAGCTTGCAAATTTCTTGCTGGGCACCACCCTCTTGGTCAGGGCGAGTGGCCAGAAATGGAGGCCATTTTCCATGGGGAAAACGAAGTCATTGGCCCAGGCTCTGGGTGTCAGATGACAGGTGGCATCTGGGGCTCTAAGGACTTGCAGGGTCCTAGTTGCTGGCAGCTTTCGTTCTGGAAGGATCCAGCAGAGTTTGTAGATTCCTGGCTTGGCACTGCCCTGCCTGCCAGGCCAAGTGGCCACAAATGAAGGCCATTTTCCATGGGAAAAAGATGTCCTTTCCCCAGGGTCTCAGGAATATGTTCAAGGTGGCGTTTGAGGCTCTAAGTACTTCCAGGGCCCTAGTTGCTGCCAGCTTTTCTTTTGGAAAAATCCAGCAACGATTGCATCATTCTAGCTAGGCTCCCACTTTCTGCCAGGGTGAGTGGCTGCCAAGGGAGGCCATTTGCCATGGGAAAAAGAAGTCCTTTCCCCAGGGTCTGGGTGTCAGATGAAAGGTGGCCTTTGGGGTTCTGAGGACTTGTAGGGTAGTACTTACTGGCTAGAGTAGAGGAAATGGATTCTATTTGAATATCTGTCTAGAGGCTTTGCCCCACAGGTCCTGGTTGTCCTTGATGGGCTGCAGCTGTGAGCATTGAAGAGAACTGGGATAAAAGGGGGCGGCGTAGCCATTCAGGGAGAGCCTTGAAGGAGCCCTGAACTGGGAAAGAACAGCATGCAGAAGAAAGCGTCTGTGCTGTGAAGATCTGCAGCCATAAGAACACACCGAGGAGGTATGGACTTTAGCAATCTGAGAACAGCATGATGGGACTCTAGAGAAATAGAACAACAACAAGTGGCAGCTTTAGATTTGGAGCAATCCCGCAAAGCTTGCAAATTTCTTGCTGGGCACCACCCTCTTGGTCAGGGCGAGTGGCCAGAAATGGAGGCCATTTTCCATGGGGAAAACGAAGTCATTGGCCCAGGCTCTGGGTGTCAGATGACAGGTGGCATCTGGGGCTCTAAGGACTTGCAGGGTCCTAGTTGCTGGCAGCTTTCGTTCTGGAAGGATCCAGCAGAGTTTGTAGATTCCTGGCTTGGCACTGCCCTGCCTGCCAGGCCAAGTGGCCACAAATGAAGGCCATTTTCCATGGGAAAAAGATGTCCTTTCCCCAGGGTCTCAGGAATATGTTCAAGGTGGCGTTTGAGGCTCTAAGTACTTCCAGGGCCCTAGTTGCTGCCAGCTTTTCTTTTGGAAAAATCCAGCAACGATTGCATCATTCTAGCTAGGCTCCCACTTTCTGCCAGGGTGAGTGGCTGCCAAGGGAGGCCATTTGCCATGGGAAAAAGAAGTCCTTTCCCCAGGGTCTGGGTGTCAGATGAAAGGTGGCCTTTGGGGTTCTGAGGACTTGTAGGGTAGTACTTACTGGCTAGAGTAGAGGAAATGGATTCTATTTGAATATCTGTCTAGAGGCTTTGCCCCACAGGTCCTGGTTGTCCTTGATGGGCTGCAGCTGTGAGCATTGAAGAGAACTGGGATAAAAGGGGGCGGCGTAGCCATTCAGGGAGAGCCTTGAAGGAGCCCTGAACTGGGAAAGAACAGCATGCAGAAGAAAGCGTCTGTGCTGTGAAGATCTGCAGCCATAAGAACACACCGAGGAGGTATGGACTTTAGCAATCTGAGAACAGCATGATGGGACTCTAGAGAAATAGAACAACAACAAGTGGCAGCTTTAGATTTGGAGCAATCCAGCAAAGCTTGCAAATTTCTTGCTGGGCACCACCCTCTTGGTCAGGGCGAGTGGCCAGAAATGGAGGCCATTTTCCATGGGGAAAACGAAGTCATTGGCCCAGGCTCTGGGTGTCAGATGACAGGTGGCATCTGGGGCTCTAAGGACTTGCAGGGTCCTAGTTGCTGGCAGCTTTAGTTTTGGAAGGATCCAGCAGAGTTTGTAGATTCCTGGCTTGGCACTGCCCTGCCTGCCAGGCCAAATGGCCACAAATGAAGGCCATTTTCCATGGGAAAAAGATGTCCTTTCCCCAGGGTCTCAGGAATATGTTCAAGGTGGCGTTTGAGGCTCTAAGTACTTCCAGGGCCCTAGTTGCTGCCAGCTTTTCTTTTGGAAAAATCCAGCAACGATTGCATCATTCTAGCTAGGCTCCCACTTTCTGCCAGGGTGAGTGGCTGCCAAGGGAGGCCATTTGCCATGGGAAAAAGAAGTCCTTTCCCCAGGGTCTGGGTGTCAGATGAAAGGTGGCCTTTGGGGTTCTGAGGACTTGTAGGGTAGTACTTACTGGCTAGAGTAGAGGAAATGGATTCTATTTGAATATCTGTCTAGAGGCTTTGCCCCACAGGTCCTGGTTGTCCTTGATGGGCTGCAGCTGTGAGCATTGAAGAGAACTGGGATAAAAGGGGGCGGCGTAGCCATTCAGGGAGAGCCTTGAAGGAGCCCTGAACTGGGAAAGAACAGCATGCAGAAGAAAGCGTCTGTGCTGTGAAGATCTGCAGCCATAAGAACACACCGAGGAGGTATGGACTTTAGCAATCTGAGAACAGCATGATGGGACTCTAGAGAAATAGAACAACAACAAGTGGCAGCTTTAGATTTGGAGCAATCCAGCAAAGCTTGCAAATTTCTTGCTGGGCACCACCCTCTTGGTCAGGGCGAGTGGCCAGAAATGGAGGCCATTTTCCATGGGGAAAACGAAGTCATTGGCCCAGGCTCTGGGTGTCAGATGAAAGGTGGCGTCTGGGGCTCTAAGGACTTGCAGGGTCCTAGTTGCTGGCAGCTTTCGTTCTGGAAGGATCCAGCAGAGTTTGTAGATTCCTGGCTTGGCACTGCCCTGCCTGCCAGGCCAAGTGGCCACAAATGAAGGCCATTTTCCATGGGAAAAAGATGTCCTTTCCCCAGGGTCTCAGTAATATGTTCAAGGTGGCGTTTGAGGCTCTAAGTACTTCCAGGGCCCTAGTTGCTGCCAGCTTTTCTTTTGGAAAAATCCAGCAACGATTGCATCATTCTAGCTAGGCTCCCACTTTGTGCCAGGGTGAGTGGCTGCCAAGGGAGGCCATTTGCCATGGGAAAAAGAAGTCCTTTCCCCAGGGTCTGGGTGTCAGATGAAAGGTGGCCTTTGGGGTTCTGAGGACTTGTAGGGTAGTACTTACTGGCTAGAGTAGAGGAAATGGATTCTATTTGAATATCTGTCTAGAGGCTTTGCCCCACAGGTCCTGGTTGTCCTTGATGGGCTGCAGCTGTGAGCATTGAAGAGAACTGGGATAAAAGGGGGCGGCGTAGCCATTCAGGGAGAGCCTTGAAGGAGCCCTGAACTGGGAAAGAACAGCATGCAGAAGAAAGCGTCTGTGCTGTGAAGATCTGCAGCCATAAGAACACACCGAGGAGGTATGGACTTTAGCAATCTGAGAACAGCATGATGGGACTCTAGAGAAATAGAACAACAACAAGTGGCAGCTTTAGATTTGGAGCAATCCAGCAAAGCTTGCAAATTTCTTGCTGGGCACCACCCTCTTGGTCAGGGCGAGTGGCCAGAAATGGAGGCCATTTTCCATGGGGAAAACGAAGTCATTGGCCCAGGCTCTGGGTGTCAGATGACAGGTGGCATCTGGGGCTCTAAGGACTTGCAGGGTCCTAGTTGCTGGCAGCTTTAGTTTTGGAAGGATCCAGCAGAGTTTGTAGATTCCTGGCTTGGCACTGCCCTGCCTGCCAGGCCAAGTGGCCACAAATGAAGGCCATTTTCCATGGGAAAAAGATGTCCTTTCCCCAGGGTCTCAGGAATATGTTCAAGGTGGCGTTTGAGGCTCTAAGTACTTCCAGGGCCCTAGTTGCTGCCAGCTTTTCTTTTGGAAAAATCCAGCAACGATTGCATCATTCTAGCTAGGCTCCCACTTTCTGCCAGGGTGAGTGGCTGCCAAGGGAGGCCATTTGCCATGGGAAAAAGAAGTCCTTTCCCCAGGGTCTGGGTGTCAGATGAAAGGTGGCCTTTGGGGTTCTGAGGACTTGTAGGGTAGTACTTACTGGCTAGAGTAGAGGAAATGGATTCTATTTGAATATCTGTCTAGAGGCTTTGCCCCACAGGTCCTGGTTGTCCTTGATGGGCTGCAGCTGTGAGCATTGAAGAGAACTGGGATAAAAGGGGGCGGCGTAGCCATTCAGGGAGAGCCTTGAAGGAGCCCTGAACTGGGAAAGAACAGCATGCAGAAGAAAGCGTCTGTGCTGTGAAGATCTGCAGCCATAAGAACACACCGAGGAGGTATGGACTTTAGCAATCTGAGAACAGCATGATGGGACTCTAGAGAAATAGAACAACAACAAGTGGCAGCTTTCGATTTGGAGCAATCCAGCAAAGCTTGCAAATTTCTTGCTGGGCACCACCCTCTTGGTCAGGGCGAGTGGCCAGAAATGGAGGCCATTTTCCATGGGGAAAACGAAGTCATTGGCCCAGGCTCTGGGTGTCAGATGACAGGTGGCATCTGGGGCTCTAAGGACTTGCAGGGTCCTAGTTGCTGGCAGCTTTAGTTTTGGAAGGATCCAGCAGAGTTTGTAGATTCCTGGCTTGGCACTGCCCTGCCTGCCAGGCCAAGTGGCCACAAATGAAGGCCATTTTCCATGGGAAAAAGATGTCCTTTCCCCAGGGTCTCAGGAATATGTTCAAGGTGGCGTTTGAGGCTCTAAGTACTTCCAGGGCCCTAGTTGCTGCCAGCTTTTCTTTTGGAAAAATCCAGCAACGATTGCATCATTCTAGCTAGGCTCCCACTTTCTGCCAGGGTGAGTGGCTGCCAAGGGAGGCCATTTGCCATGGGAAAAAGAAGTCCTTTCCCCAGGGTCTGGGTGTCAGATGAAAGGTGGCCTTTGGGGTTCTGAGGACTTGTAGGGTAGTACTTACTGGCTAGAGTAGAGGAAATGGATTCTATTTGAATATCTGTCTAGAGGCTTTGCCCCACAGGTCCTGGTTGTCCTTGATGGGCTGCAGCTGTGAGCATTGAAGAGAACTGGGATAAAAGGGGGCGGCGTAGCCATTCAGGGAGAGCCTTGAAGGAGCCCTGAACTGGGAAAGAACAGCATGCAGAAGAAAGCGTCTGTGCTGTGAAGATCTGCAGCCATAAGAACACACCGAGGAGGTATGGACTTTAGCAATCTGAGAACAGCATGATGGGACTCTAGAGAAATAGAACAACAACAAGTGGCAGCTTTAGATTTGGAGCAATCCAGCAAAGCTTGAAAATTTCTTGCTGGGCACCACCCTCTTGGTCAGGGTGAGAGGCCAGAAATGGAGGCCATTTTCCATGGGGAAAACGAAGTCATTGGCCCAGGCTCTGGGTGTCAGATGAAAGGTGGCGTCTGGGGCTCTAAGGACTTGCAGGGTCCTAGTTGCTGGCAGCTTTCGTTCTGGAAGGATCCAGCAGAGTTTGTAGATTCCTGGCTTGGCACTGCCCTGCCTGCCAGGCCAAGTGGCCACAAATGAAGGCCATTTTCCATGGGAAAAAGATGTCCTTTCCCCAGGGTCTCAGGAATATGTTCAAGGTGGCGTTTGAGGCTCTAAGTACTTCCAGGGCCCTAGTTGCTGCCAGCTTTTCTTTTGGAAAAATCCAGCAACGATTGCATCATTCTAGCTAGGCTCCCACTTTCTGCCAGGGTGAGTGGCTGCCAAGGGAGGCCATTTGCCATGGGAAAAAGAAGTCCTTTCCCCAGGGTCTGGGTGTCAGATGAAAGGTGGCCTTTGGGGTTCTGAGGACTTGTAGGGTAGTACTTACTGGCTAGAGTAGAGGAAATGGATTCTATTTGAATATCTGTCTAGAGGCTTTGCCCCACAGGTCCTGGTTGTCCTTGATGGGCTGCAGCTGTGAGCATTGAAGAGAACTGGGATAAAAGGGGGCGGCGTAGCCATTCAGGGAGAGCCTTGAAGGAGCCCTGAACTGGGAAAGAACAGCATGCAGAAGAAAGCGTCTGTGCTGTGAAGATCTGCAGCCATAAGAACACACCGAGGAGGTATGGACTTTAGCAATCTGAGAACAGCATGATGGGACTCTAGAGAAATAGAACAACAACAAGTGGCAGCTTTAGATTTGGAGCAATCCAGCAAAGCTTGCAAATTTCTTGCTGGGCACCACCCTCTTGGTCAGGGCGAGTGGCCAGAAATGGAGGCCATTTTCCATGGGGAAAACGAAGTCATTGGCCCAGGCTCTGGGTGTCAGATGACAGGTGGCATCTGGGGCTCTAAGGACTTGCAGGGTCCTAGTTGCTGGCAGCTTTCGTTCTGGAAGGATCCAGCATAGTTTGTATATTCCTGGCTTGGCACTGCCCTGCCTGCCAGGCCAAGTGGCCACAAATGAAGGCCATTTTCCATGGGAAAAAGAAGTCCTTTCCCCAGGGTCTCAGGAATATGTTCAAGGTGGCGTTTGAGGCTCTAAGTACTTCCAGGGCCCTAGTTGCTGCCAGCTTTTCTTTTGGAAAAATCCAGCAACGATTGCATCATTCTAGCTAGGCTCCCACTTTCTGCCAGGGTGAGTGGCTGCCAAGGGAGGCCATTTGCCATGGGAAAAAGAAGTCCTTTCCCCAGGGTCTGGGTGTCAGATGAAAGGTGGCCTTTGGGGTTCTGAGGACTTGTAGGGTAGTACTTACTGGCTAGAGTAGAGGAAATGGATTCTATTTGAATATCTGTCTAGAGGCTTTGCCCCACAGGTCCTGGTTGTCCTTGATGGGCTGCAGCTGTGAGCATTGAAGAGAACTGGGATAAAAGGGGGCGGCGTAGCCATTCAGGGAGAGCCTTGAAGGAGCCCTGAACTGGGAAAGAACAGCATGCAGAAGAAAGCGTCTGTGCTGTGAAGATCTGCAGCCATAAGAACACACCGAGGAGGTATGGACTTTAGCAATCTGAGAACAGCATGATGGGACTCTAGAGAAATAGAACAACAATAAGTGGCAGCTTTAGATTTGGAGCAATCCAGCAAAGCTTGCAAATTTCTTGCTGGGCACCACCCTCTTGGTCAGGGTGAGAGGCCAGAAATGGAGGCCATTTTCCATGGGGAAAACGAAGTCATTGGCCCAGGCTCTGGGTGTCAGATGAAAGGTGGCGTCTGGGGCTCTAAGGACTTGCAGGGTCCTAGTTGCTGGCAGCTTTCGTTCTGGAAGGATCCAGCAGAGTTTGTAGATTCCTGGCTTGGCACTGCCCTGCCTGCCAGGCCAAGTGGCCACAAATGAAGGCCATTTTCCATGGGAAAAAGATGTCCTTTCCCCAGGGTCTCAGGAATATGTTCAAGGTGGCGTTTGAGGCTCTAAGTACTTCCAGGGCCCTAGTTGCTGCCAGCTTTTCTTTTGGAAAAATCCAGCAACGATTGCATCATTCTAGCTAGGCTCCCACTTTCTGCCAGGGTGAGTGGCTGCCAAGGGAGGCCATTTGCCATGGGAAAAAGAAGTCCTTTCCCCAGGGTCTGGGTGTCAGATGAAAGGTGGCCTTTGGGGTTCTGAGGACTTGTAGGGTAGTACTTACTGGCTAGAGTAGAGGAAATGGATTCTATTTGAATATCTGTCTAGAGGCTTTGCCCCACAGGTCCTGGTTGTCCTTGATGGGCTGCAGCTGTGAGCATTGAAGAGAACTGGGATAAAAGGGGGCGGCGTAGCCATTCAGGGAGAGCCTTGAAGGAGCCCTGAACTGGGAAAGAACAGCATGCAGAAGAAAGCGTCTGTGCTGTGAAGATCTGCAGCCATAAGAACACACCGAGGAGGTATGGACTTTAGCAATCTGAGAACAGCATGATGGGACTCTAGAGAAATAGAACAACAACAAGTGGCAGCTTTAGATTTGGAGCAATCCAGCAAAGCTTGCAAATTTCTTGCTGGGCACCACCCTCTTGGTCAGGGCGAGTGGCCAGAAATGGAGGCCATTTTCCATGGGGAAAACGAAGTCATTGGCCCAGGCTCTGGGTGTCAGATGACAGGTGGCATCTGGGGCTCTAAGGACTTGCAGGGTCCTAGTTGCTGGCAGCTTTAGTTTTGGAAGGATCCAGCAGAGTTTGTAGATTCCTGGCTTGGCACTGCCCTGCCTGCCAGGCCAAGTGGCCACAAATGAAGGCCATTTTCCATGGGAAAAAGATGTCCTTTCCCCAGGGTCTCAGGAATATGTTCAAGGTGGCGTTTGAGGCTCTAAGTACTTCCAGGGCCCTAGTTGCTGCCAGCTTTTCTTTTGGAAAAATCCAGCAACGATTGCATCATTCTAGCTAGGCTCCCACTTTCTGCCAGGGTGAGTGGCTGCCAAGGGAGGCCATTTGCCATGGGAAAAAGAAGTCCTTTCCCCAGGGTCTGGGTGTCAGATGAAAGGTGGCCTTTGGGGTTCTGAGGACTTGTAGGGTAGTACTTACTGGCTAGAGTAGAGGAAATGGATTCTATTTGAATATCTGTCTAGAGGCTTTGCCCCACAGGTCCTGGTTGTCCTTGATGGGCTGCAGCTGTGAGCATTGAAGAGAACTGGGATAAAAGGGGGCGGCGTAGCCATTCAGGGAGAGCCTTGAAGGAGCCCTGAACTGGGAAAGAACAGCATGCAGAAGAAAGCGTCTGTGCTGTGAAGATCTGCAGCCATAAGAACACACCGAGGAGGTATGGACTTTAGCAATCTGAGAACAGCATGATGGGACTCTAGAGAAATAGAACAACAACAAGTGGCAGCTTTAGATTTGGAGCAATCCAGCAAAGCTTGAAAATTTCTTGCTGGGCACCACCCTCTTGGTCAGGGTGAGAGGCCAGAAATGGAGGCCATTTTCCATGGGGAAAACGAAGTCATTGGCCCAGGCTCTGGGTGTCAGATGAAAGGTGGCGTCTGGGGCTCTAAGGACTTGCAGGGTCCTAGTTGCTGGCAGCTTTCGTTCTGGAAGGATCCAGCAGAGTTTGTAGATTCCTGGCTTGGCACTGCCCTGCCTGCCAGGCCAAGTGGCCACAAATGAAGGCCATTTTCCATGGGAAAAAGATGTCCTTTCCCCAGGGTCTCAGGAATATGTTCAAGGTGGCGTTTGAGGCTCTAAGTACTTCCAGGGCCCTAGTTGCTGCCAGCTTTTCTTTTGGAAAAATCCAGCAACGATTGCATCATTCTAGCTAGGCTCCCACTTTCTGCCAGGGTGAGTGGCTGCCAAGGGAGGCCATTTGCCATGGGAAAAAGAAGTCCTTTCCCCAGGGTCTGGGTGTCAGATGAAAGGTGGCCTTTGGGGTTCTGAGGACTTGTAGGGTAGTACTTACTGGCTAGAGTAGAGGAAATGGATTCTATTTGAATATCTGTCTAGAGGCTTTGCCCCACAGGTCCTGGTTGTCCTTGATGGGCTGCAGCTGTGAGCATTGAAGAGAACTGGGATAAAAGGGGGCGGCGTAGCCATTCAGGGAGAGCCTTGAAGGAGCCCTGAACTGGGAAAGAACAGCATGCAGAAGAAAGCGTCTGTGCTGTGAAGATCTGCAGCCATAAGAACACACCGAGGAGGTATGGACTTTAGCAATCTGAGAACAGCATGATGGGACTCTAGAGAAATAGAACAACAACAAGTGGCAGCTTTAGATTTGGAGCAATCCAGCAAAGCTTGCAAATTTCTTGCTGGGCACCACCCTCTTGGTCAGGGCGAGTGGCCAGAAATGGAGGCCATTTTCCATGGGGAAAACGAAGTCATTGGCCCAGGCTCTGGGTGTCAGATGACAGGTGGCATCTGGGGCTCTAAGGACTTGCAGGGTCCTAG
Source organism: Agelaius phoeniceus (assembly GCF_051311805.1). Taxonomy (NCBI): domain Eukaryota; kingdom Metazoa; phylum Chordata; class Aves; order Passeriformes; family Icteridae; genus Agelaius; species Agelaius phoeniceus. Next base: position 12,663,164 of record NC_135284.1, read on the forward strand.
TTGCTGGCAGCTTTCGTTCTGGAAGGATCCAGCATAGTTTGTATATTCCTGGCTTGGCACTGCCCTGCCTGCCAGGCCAAGTGGCCACAAATGAAGGCCATTTTCCATGGGAAAAAGAAGTCCTTTCCCCAGGGTCTCAGGAATATGTTCAAGGTGGCGTTTGAGGCTCTAAGTACTTCCAGGGCCCTAGTTGCTGCCAGCTTTTCTTTTGGAAAAATCCAGCAACGATTGCATCATTCTAGCTAGGCTCCCACTTTCTGCCAGGGTGAGTGGCTGCCAAGGGAGGCCATTTGCCATGGGAAAAAGAAGTCCTTTCCCCAGGGTCTGGGTGTCAGATGAAAGGTGGCCTTTGGGGTTCTGAGGACTTGTAGGGTAGTACTTACTGGCTAGAGTAGAGGAAATGGATTCTATTTGAATATCTGTCTAGAGGCTTTGCCCCACAGGTCCTGGTTGTCCTTGATGGGCTGCAGCTGTGAGCATTGAAGAGAACTGGGATAAAAGGGGGCGGCGTAGCCATTCAGGGAGAGCCTTGAAGGAGCCCTGAACTGGGAAAGAACAGCATGCAGAAGAAAGCGTCTGTGCTGTGAAGATCTGCAGCCATAAGAACACACCGAGGAGGTATGGACTTTAGCAATCTGAGAACAGCATGATGGGACTCTAGAGAAATAGAACAACAATAAGTGGCAGCTTTAGATTTGGAGCAATCCAGCAAAGCTTGCAAATTTCTTGCTGGGCACCACCCTCTTGGTCAGGGTGAGAGGCCAGAAATGGAGGCCATTTTCCATGGGGAAAACGAAGTCATTGGCCCAGGCTCTGGGTGTCAGATGAAAGGTGGCGTCTGGGGCTCTAAGGACTTGCAGGGTCCTAGTTGCTGGCAGCTTTCGTTCTGGAAGGATCCAGCAGAGTTTGTAGATTCCTGGCTTGGCACTGCCCTGCCTGCCAGGCCAAGTGGCCACAAATGAAGGCCATTTTCCATGGGAAAAAGATGTCCTTTCCCCAGGGTCTCAGGAATATGTTCAAGGTGGCGTTTGAGGCTCTAAGTACTTCCAGGGCCCTAGTTGCTGCCAGCTTTTCTTTTGGAAAAATCCAGCAACGATTGCATCATTCTAGCTAGGCTCCCACTTTCTGCCAGGGTGAGTGGCTGCCAAGGGAGGCCATTTGCCATGGGAAAAAGAAGTCCTTTCCCCAGGGTCTGGGTGTCAGATGAAAGGTGGCCTTTGGGGTTCTGAGGACTTGTAGGGTAGTACTTACTGGCTAGAGTAGAGGAAATGGATTCTATTTGAATATCTGTCTAGAGGCTTTGCCCCACAGGTCCTGGTTGTCCTTGATGGGCTGCAGCTGTGAGCATTGAAGAGAACTGGGATAAAAGGGGGCGGCGTAGCCATTCAGGGAGAGCCTTGAAGGAGCCCTGAACTGGGAAAGAACAGCATGCAGAAGAAAGCGTCTGTGCTGTGAAGATCTGCAGCCATAAGAACACACCGAGGAGGTATGGACTTTAGCAATCTGAGAACAGCATGATGGGACTCTAGAGAAATAGAACAACAACAAGTGGCAGCTTTAGATTTGGAGCAATCCAGCAAAGCTTGCAAATTTCTTGCTGGGCACCACCCTCTTGGTCAGGGTGAGAGGCCAGAAATGGAGGCCATTTTCCATGGGGAAAACGAAGTCATTGGCCCAGGCTCTGGGTGTCAGATGAAAGGTGGCGTCTGGGGCTCTAAGGACTTGCAGGGTCCTAGTTGCTGGCAGCTTTCGTTCTGGAAGGATCCAGCAGAGTTTGTAGATTCCTGGCTTGGCACTGCCCTGCCTGCCAGGCCAAGTGGCCACAAATGAAGGCCATTTTCCATGGGAAAAAGATGTCCTTTCCCCAGGGTCTCAGGAATATGTTCAAGGTGGCGTTTGAGGCTCTAAGTACTTCCAGGGCCCTAGTTGCTGCCAGCTTTTCTTTTGGAAAAATCCAGCAACGATTGCATCATTCTAGCTAGGCTCCCACTTTCTGCCAGGGTGAGTGGCTGCCAAGGGAGGCCATTTGCCATGGGAAAAAGAAGTCCTTTCCCCAGGGTCTGGGTGTCAGATGAAAGGTGGCCTTTGGGGTTCTGAGGACTTGTAGGGTAGTACTTACTGGCTAGAGTAGAGGAAATGGATTCTATTTGAATATCTGTCTAGAGGCTTTGCCCCACAGGTCCTGGTTGTCCTTGATGGGCTGCAGCTGTGAGCATTGAAGAGAACTGGGATAAAAGGGGGCGGCGTAGCCATTCAGGGAGAGCCTTGAAGGAGCCCTGAACTGGGAAAGAACAGCATGCAGAAGAAAGCGTCTGTGCTGTGAAGATCTGCAGCCATAAGAACACACCGAGGAGGTATGGACTTTAGCAATCTGAGAACAGCATGATGGGACTCTAGAGAAATAGAACAACAACAAGTGGCAGCTTTAGATTTGGAGCAATCCAGCAAAGCTTGCAAATTTCTTGCTGGGCACCACCCTCTTGGTCAGGGCGAGTGGCCAGAAATGGAGGCCATTTTCCATGGGGAAAACGAAGTCATTGGCCCAGGCTCTGGGTGTCAGATGACAGGTGGCATCTGGGGCTCTAAGGACTTGCAGGGTCCTAGTTGCTGGCAGCTTTCGTTCTGGAAGGATCCAGCAGAGTTTGTAGATTCCTGGCTTGGCACTGCCCTGCCTGCCAGGCCAAGTGGCCACAAATGAAGGCCATTTTCCATGGGAAAAAGATGTCCTTTCCCCAGGGTCTCAGGAATATGTTCAAGGTGGCGTTTGAGGCTCTAAGTACTTCCAGGGCCCTAGTTGCTGCCAGCTTTTCTTTTGGAAAAATCCAGCAACGATTGCATCATTCTAGCTAGGCTCCCACTTTCTGCCAGGGTGAGTGGCTGCCAAGGGAGGCCATTTGCCATGGGAAAAAGAAGTCCTTTCCCCAGGGTCTGGGTGTCAGATGAAAGGTGGCCTTTGGGGTTCTGAGGACTTGTAGGGTAGTACTTACTGGCTAGAGTAGAGGAAATGGATTCTATTTGAATATCTGTCTAGAGGCTTTGCCCCACAGGTCCTGGTTGTCCTTGATGGGCTGCAGCTGTGAGCATTGAAGAGAACTGGGATAAAAGGGGGCGGCGTAGCCATTCAGGGAGAGCCTTGAAGGAGCCCTGAACTGGGAAAGAACAGCATGCAGAAGAAAGCGTCTGTGCTGTGAAGATCTGCAGCCATAAGAACACACCGAGGAGGTATGGACTTTAGCAATCTGAGAACAGCATGATGGGACTCTAGAGAAATAGAACAACAACAAGTGGCAGCTTTAGATTTGGAGCAATCCAGCAAAGCTTGCAAATTTCTTGCTGGGCACCACCCTCTTGGTCAGGGCGAGTGGCCAGAAATGGAGGCCATTTTCCATGGGGAAAACGAAGTCATTGGCCCAGGCTCTGGGTGTCAGATGACAGGTGGCATCTGGGGCTCTAAGGACTTGCAGGGTCCTAGTTGCTGGCAGCTTTAGTTTTGGAAGGATCCAGCAGAGTTTGTAGATTCCTGGCTTGGCACTGCCCTGCCTGCCAGGCCAAGTGGCCACAAATGAAGGCCATTTTCCATGGGAAAAAGATGTCCTTTCCCCAGGGTCTCAGGAATATGTTCAAGGTGGCGTTTGAGGCTCTAAGTACTTCCAGGGCCCTAGTTGCTGCCAGCTTTTCTTTTGGAAAAATCCAGCAACGATTGCATCATTCTAGCTAGGCTCCCACTTTCTGCCAGGGTGAGTGGCTGCCAAGGGAGGCCATTTGCCATGGGAAAAAGAAGTCCTTTCCCCAGGGTCTGGGTGTCAGATGAAAGGTGGCCTTTGGGGTTCTGAGGACTTGTAGGGTAGTACTTACTGGCTAGAGTAGAGGAAATGGATTCTATTTGAATATCTGTCTAGAGGCTTTGCCCCACAGGTCCTGGTTGTCCTTGATGGGCTGCAGCTGTGAGCATTGAAGAGAACTGGGATAAAAGGGGGCGGCGTAGCCATTCAGGGAGAGCCTTGAAGGAGCCCTGAACTGGGAAAGAACAGCATGCAGAAGAAAGCGTCTGTGCTGTGAAGATCTGCAGCCATAAGAACACACCGAGGAGGTATGGACTTTAGCAATCTGAGAACAGCATGATGGGACTCTAGAGAAATAGAACAACAACAACTGGCAGCTTTAGATTTGGAGCAATCCAGCAAAGCTTGCAAATTTCTTGCTGGGCACCACCCTCTTGGTCAGGGCGAGTGGCCAGAAATGGAGGCCATTTTCCATGGGGAAAACGAAGTCATTGGCCCAGGCTCTGGGTGTCAGATGACAGGTGGCATCTGGGGCTCTAAGGACTTGCAGGGTCCTAGTTGCTGGCAGCTTTCGTTCTGGAAGGATCCAGCAGAGTTTGTAGATTCCTGGCTTGGCACTGCCCTGCCTGCCAGGCCAAGTGGCCACAAATGAAGGCCATTTTCCATGGGAAAAAGAAGTCCTTTCCCCAGGGTCTCAGGAATATGTTCAAGGTGGCGTTTGAGGCTCTAAGTACTTCCAGGGCCCTAGTTGCTGCCAGCTTTTCTTTTGGAAAAATCCAGCAACGATTGCATCATTCTAGCTAGGCTCCCACTTTCTGCCAGGGTGAGTGGCTGCCAAGGGAGGCCATTTGCCATGGGAAAAAGAAGTCCTTTCCCCAGGGTCTGGGTGTCAGATGAAAGGTGGCCTTTGGGGTTCTGAGGACTTGTAGGGTAGTACTTACTGGCTAGAGTAGAGGAAATGGATTCTATTTGAATATCTGTCTAGAGGCTTTGCCCCACAGGTCCTGGTTGTCCTTGATGGGCTGCAGCTGTGAGCATTGAAGAGAACTGGGATAAAAGGGGGCGGCGTAGCCATTCAGGGAGAGCCTTGAAGGAGCCCTGAACTGGGAAAGAACAGCATGCAGAAGAAAGCGTCTGTGCTGTGAAGATCTGCAGCCATAAGAACACACCGAGGAGGTATGGACTTTAGCAATCTGAGAACAGCATGATGGGACTCTAGAGAAATAGAACAACAATAAGTGGCAGCTTTAGATTTGGAGCAATCCAGCAAAGCTTGCAAATTTCTTGCTGGGCACCACCCTCTTGGTCAGGGTGAGAGGCCAGAAATGGAGGCCATTTTCCATGGGGAAAACGAAGTCATTGGCCCAGGCTCTGGGTGTCAGATGAAAGGTGGCGTCTGGGGCTCTAAGGACTTGCAGGGTCCTAGTTGCTGGCAGCTTTCGTTCTGGAAGGATCCAGCAGAGTTTGTAGATTCCTGGCTTGGCACTGCCCTGCCTGCCAGGCCAAGTGGCCACAAATGAAGGCCATTTTCCATGGGAAAAAGATGTCCTTTCCCCAGGGTCTCAGGAATATGTTCAAGGTGGCGTTTGAGGCTCTAAGTACTTCCAGGGCCCTAGTTGCTGCCAGCTTTTCTTTTGGAAAAATCCAGCAACGATTGCATCATTCTAGCTAGGCTCCCACTTTCTGCCAGGGTGAGTGGCTGCCAAGGGAGGCCATTTGCCATGGGAAAAAGAAGTCCTTTCCCCAGGGTCTGGGTGTCAGATGAAAGGTGGCCTTTGGGGTTCTGAGGACTTGTAGGGTAGTACTTACTGGCTAGAGTAGAGGAAATGGATTCTATTTGAATATCTGTCTAGAGGCTTTGCCCCACAGGTCCTGGTTGTCCTTGATGGGCTGCAGCTGTGAGCATTGAAGAGAACTGGGATAAAAGGGGGCGGCGTAGCCATTCAGGGAGAGCCTTGAAGGAGCCCTGAACTGGGAAAGAACAGCATGCAGAAGAAAGCGTCTGTGCTGTGAAGATCTGCAGCCATAAGAACACACCGAGGAGGTATGGACTTTAGCAATCTGAGAACAGCATGATGGGACTCTAGAGAAATAGAACAACAATAAGTGGCAGCTTTAGATTTGGAGCAATCCAGCAAAGCTTGCAAATTTCTTGCTGGGCACCACCCTCTTGGTCAGGGTGAGAGGCCAGAAATGGAGGCCATTTTCCATGGGGAAAACGAAGTCATTGGCCCAGGCTCTGGGTGTCAGATGAAAGGTGGCGTCTGGGGCTCTAAGGACTTGCAGGGTCCTAGTTGCTGGCAGCTTTCGTTCTGGAAGGATCCAGCAGAGTTTGTAGATTCCTGGCTTGGCACTGCCCTGCCTGCCAGGCCAAGTGGCCACAAATGAAGGCCATTTTCCATGGGAAAAAGATGTCCTTTCCCCAGGGTCTCAGGAATATGTTCAAGGTGGCGTTTGAGGCTCTAAGTACTTCCAGGGCCCTAGTTGCTGCCAGCTTTTCTTTTGGAAAAATCCAGCAACGATTGCATCATTCTAGCTAGGCTCCCACTTTCTGCCAGGGTGAGTGGCTGCCAAGGGAGGCCATTTGCCATGGGAAAAAGAAGTCCTTTCCCCAGGGTCTGGGTGTCAGATGAAAGGTGGCCTTTGGGGTTCTGAGGACTTGTAGGGTAGTACTTACTGGCTAGAGTAGAGGAAATGGATTCTATTTGAATATCTGTCTAGAGGCTTTGCCCCACAGGTCCTGGTTGTCCTTGATGGGCTGCAGCTGTGAGCATTGAAGAGAACTGGGATAAAAGGGGGCGGCGTAGCCATTCAGGGAGAGCCTTGAAGGAGCCCTGAACTGGGAAAGAACAGCATGCAGAAGAAAGCGTCTGTGCTGTGAAGATCTGCAGCCATAAGAACACACCGAGGAGGTATGGACTTTAGCAATCTGAGAACAGCATGATGGGACTCTAGAGAAATAGAACAACAACAAGTGGCAGCTTTAGATTTGGAGCAATCCAGCAAAGCTTGCAAATTTCTTGCTGGGCACCACCCTCTTGGTCAGGGCGAGTGGCCAGAAATGGAGGCCATTTTCCATGGGGAAAACGAAGTCATTGGCCCAGGCTCTGGGTGTCAGATGACAGGTGGCATCTGGGGCTCTAAGGACTTGCAGGGTCCTAGTTGCTGGCAGCTTTAGTTTTGGAAGGATCCAGCAGAGTTTGTAGATTCCTGGCTTGGCACTGCCCTGCCTGCCAGGCCAAGTGGCCACAAATGAAGGCCATTTTCCATGGGAAAAAGATGTCCTTTCCCCAGGGTCTCAGGAATATGTTCAAGGTGGCGTTTGAGGCTCTAAGTACTTCCAGGGCCCTAGTTGCTGCCAGCTTTTCTTTTGGAAAAATCCAGCAACGATTGCATCATTCTAGCTAGGCTCCCACTTTCTGCCAGGGTGAGTGGCTGCCAAGGGAGGCCATTTGCCATGGGAAAAAGAAGTCCTTTCCCCAGGGTCTGGGTGTCAGATGAAAGGTGGCCTTTGGGGTTCTGAGGACTTGTAGGGTAGTACTTACTGGCTAGAGTAGAGGAAATGGATTCTATTTGAATATCTGTCTAGAGGCTTTGCCCCACAGGTCCTGGTTGTCCTTGATGGGCTGCAGCTGTGAGCATTGAAGAGAACTGGGATAAAAGGGGGCGGCGTAGCCATTCAGGGAGAGCCTTGAAGGAGCCCTGAACTGGGAAAGAACAGCATGCAGAAGAAAGCGTCTGTGCTGTGAAGATCTGCAGCCATAAGAACACACCGAGGAGGTATGGACTTTAGCAATCTGAGAACAGCATGATGGGACTCTAGAGAAATAGAACAACAACAAGTGGCAGCTTTAGATTTGGAGCAATCCAGCAAAGCTTGCAAATTTCTTGCTGGGCACCACCCTCTTGGTCAGGGTGAGAGGCCAGAAATGGAGGCCATTTTCCATGGGGAAAACGAAGTCATTGGCCCAGGCTCTGGGTGTCAGATGAAAGGTGGCGTCTGGGGCTCTAAGGACTTGCAGGGTCCTAGTTGCTGGCAGCTTTCGTTCTGGAAGGATCCAGCAGAGTTTGTAGATTCCTGGCTTGGCACTGCCCTGCCTGCCAGGCCAAGTGGCCACAAATGAAGGCCATTTTCCATGGGAAAAAGATGTCCTTTCCCCAGGGTCTCAGGAATATGTTCAAGGTGGCGTTTGAGGCTCTAAGTACTTCCAGGGCCCTAGTTGCTGCCAGCTTTTCTTTTGGAAAAATCCAGCAACGATTGCATCATTCTAGCTAGGCTCCCACTTTCTGCCAGGGTGAGTGGCTGCCAAGGGAGGCCATTTGCCATGGGAAAAAGAAGTCCTTTCCCCAGGGTCTGGGTGTCAGATGAAAGGTGGCCTTTGGGGTTCTGAGGACTTGTAGGGTAGTACTTACTGGCTAGAGTAGAGGAAATGGATTCTATTTGAATATCTGTCTAGAGGCTTTGCCCCACAGGTCCTGGTTGTCCTTGATGGGCTGCAGCTGTGAGCATTGAAGAGAACTGGGATAAAAGGGGGCGGCGTAGCCATTCAGGGAGAGCCTTGAAGGAGCCCTGAACTGGGAAAGAACAGCATGCAGAAGAAAGCGTCTGTGCTGTGAAGATCTGCAGCCATAAGAACACACCGAGGAGGTATGGACTTTAGCAATCTGAGAACAGCATGATGGGACTCTAGAGAAATAGAACAACAACAAGTGGCAGCTTTAGATTTGGAGCAATCCAGCAAAGCTTGCAAATTTCTTGCTGGGCACCACCCTCTTGGTCAGGGCGAGTGGCCAGAAATGGAGGCCATTTTCCATGGGGAAAACGAAGTCATTGGCCCAGGCTCTGGGTGTCAGATGACAGGTGGCATCTGGGGCTCTAAGGACTTGCAGGGTCCTAGTTGCTGGCAGCTTTAGTTTTGGAAGGATCCAGCAGAGTTTGTAGATTCCTGGCTTGGCACTGCCCTGCCTGCCAGGCCAAGTGGCCACAAATGAAGGCCATTTTCCATGGGAAAAAGATGTCCTTTCCCCAGGGTCTCAGGAATATGTTCAAGGTGGCGTTTGAGGCTCTAAGTACTTCCAGGGCCCTAGTTGCTGCCAGCTTTTCTTTTGGAAAAATCCAGCAACGATTGCATCATTCTAGCTAGGCTCCCACTTTCTGCCAGGGTGAGTGGCTGCCAAGGGAGGCCATTTGCCATGGGAAAAAGAAGTCCTTTCCCCAGGGTCTGGGTGTCAGATGAAAGGTGGCCTTTGGGGTTCTGAGGACTTGTAGGGTAGTACTTACTGGCTAGAGTAGAGGAAATGGATTCTATTTGAATATCTGTCTAGAGGCTTTGCCCCACAGGTCCTGGTTGTCCTTGATGGGCTGCAGCTGTGAGCATTGAAGAGAACTGGGATAAAAGGGGGCGGCGTAGCCATTCAGGGAGAGCCTTGAAGGAGCCCTGAACTGGGAAAGAACAGCATGCAGAAGAAAGCGTCTGTGCTGTGAAGATCTGCAGCCATAAGAACACACCGAGGAGGTATGGACTTTAGCAATCTGAGAACAGCATGATGGGACTCTAGAGAAATAGAACAACAACAAGTGGCAGCTTTAGATTTGGAGCAATCCAGCAAAGCTTGCAAATTTCTTGCTGGGCACCACCCTCTTGGTCAGGGTGAGAGGCCAGAAATGGAGGCCATTTTCCATGGGGAAAACGAAGTCATTGGCCCAGGCTCTGGGTGTCAGATGAAAGGTGGCGTCTGGGGCTCTAAGGACTTGCAGGGTCCTAGTTGCTGGCAGCTTTCGTTCTGGAAGGATCCAGCAGAGTTTGTAGATTCCTGGCTTGGCACTGCCCTGCCTGCCAGGCCAAGTGGCCACAAATGAAGGCCATTTTCCATGGGAAAAAGATGTCCTTTCCCCAGGGTCTCAGGAATATGTTCAAGGTGGCGTTTGAGGCTCTAAGTACTTCCAGGGCCCTAGTTGCTGCCAGCTTTTCTTTTGGAAAAATCCAGCAACGATTGCATCATTCTAGCTAGGCTCCCACTTTCTGCCAGGGTGAGTGGCTGCCAAGGGAGGCCATTTGCCATGGGAAAAAGAAGTCCTTTCCCCAGGGTCTGGGTGTCAGATGAAAGGTGGCCTTTGGGGTTCTGAGGACTTGTAGGGTAGTACTTACTGGCTAGAGTAGAGGAAATGGATTCTATTTGAATATCTGTCTAGAGGCTTTGCCCCACAGGTCCTGGTTGTCCTTGATGGGCTGCAGCTGTGAGCATTGAAGAGAACTGGGATAAAAGGGGGCGGCGTAGCCATTCAGGGAGAGCCTTGAAGGAGCCCTGAACTGGGAAAGAACAGCATGCAGAAGAAAGCGTCTGTGCTGTGAAGATCTGCAGCCATAAGAACACACCGAGGAGGTATGGACTTTAGCAATCTGAGAACAGCATGATGGGACTCTAGAGAAATAGAACAACAACAAGTGGCAGCTTTAGATTTGGAGCAATCCAGCAAAGCTTGCAAATTTCTTGCTGGGCACCACCCTCTTGGTCAGGGCGAGTGGCCAGAAATGGAGGCCATTTTCCATGGGGAAAACGAAGTCATTGGCCCAGGCTCTGGGTGTCAGATGACAGGTGGCATCTGGGGCTCTAAGGACTTGCAGGGTCCTAGTTGCTGGCAGCTTTCGTTCTGGAAGGATCCAGCATAGTTTGTATATTCCTGGCTTGGCACTGCCCTGCCTGCCAGGCCAAGTGGCCACAAATGAAGGCCATTTTCCATGGGAAAAAGAAGTCCTTTCCCCAGGGTCTCAGGAATATGTTCAAGGTGGCGTTTGAGGCTCTAAGTACTTCCAGGGCCCTAGTTGCTGCCAGCTTTTCTTTTGGAAAAATCCAGCAACGATTGCATCATTCTAGCTAGGCTCCCACTTTCTGCCAGGGTGAGTGGCTGCCAAGGGAGGCCATTTGCCATGGGAAAAAGAAGTCCTTTCCCCAGGGTCTGGGTGTCAGATGAAAGGTGGCCTTTGGGGTTCTGAGGACTTGTAGGGTAGTACTTACTGGCTAGAGTAGAGGAAATGGATTCTATTTGAATATCTGTCTAGAGGCTTTGCCCCACAGGTCCTGGTTGTCCTTGATGGGCTGCAGCTGTGAGCATTGAAGAGAACTGGGATAAAAGGGGGCGGCGTAGCCATTCAGGGAGAGCCTTGAAGGAGCCCTGAACTGGGAAAGAACAGCATGCAGAAGAAAGCGTCTGTGCTGTGAAGATCTGCAGCCATAAGAACACACCGAGGAGGTATGGACTTTAGCAATCTGAGAACAGCATGATGGGACTCTAGAGAAATAGAACAACAATAAGTGGCAGCTTTAGATTTGGAGCAATCCAGCAAAGCTTGCAAATTTCTTGCTGGGCACCACCCTCTTGGTCAGGGTGAGAGGCCAGAAATGGAGGCCATTTTCCATGGGGAAAACGAAGTCATTGGCCCAGGCTCTGGGTGTCAGATGAAAGGTGGCGTCTGGGGCTCTAAGGACTTGCAGGGTCCTAGTTGCTGGCAGCTTTCGTTCTGGAAGGATCCAGCAGAGTTTGTAGATTCCTGGCTTGGCACTGCCCTGCCTGCCAGGCCAAGTGGCCACAAATGAAGGCCATTTTCCATGGGAAAAAGATGTCCTTTCCCCAGGGTCTCAGGAATATGTTCAAGGTGGCGTTTGAGGCTCTAAGTACTTCCAGGGCCCTAGTTGCTGCCAGCTTTTCTTTTGGAAAAATCCAGCAACGATTGCATCATTCTAGCTAGGCTCCCACTTTCTGCCAGGGTGAGTGGCTGCCAAGGGAGGCCATTTGCCATGGGAAAAAGAAGTCCTTTCCCCAGGGTCTGGGTGTCAGATGAAAGGTGGCCTTTGGGGTTCTGAGGACTTGTAGGGTAGTACTTACTGGCTAGAGTAGAGGAAATGGATTCTATTTGAATATCTGTCTAGAGGCTTTGCCCCACAGGTCCTGGTTGTCCTTGATGGGCTGCAGCTGTGAGCATTGAAGAGAACTGGGATAAAAGGGGGCGGCGTAGCCATTCAGGGAGAGCCTTGAAGGAGCCCTGAACTGGGAAAGAACAGCATGCAGAAGAAAGCGTCTGTGCTGTGAAGATCTGCAGCCATAAGAACACACCGAGGAGGTATGGACTTTAGCAATCTGAGAACAGCATGATGGGACTCTAGAGAAATAGAACAACAACAAGTGGCAGCTTTAGATTTGGAGCAATCCAGCAAAGCTTGCAAATTTCTTGCTGGGCACCACCCTCTTGGTCAGGGTGAGAGGCCAGAAATGGAGGCCATTTTCCATGGGGAAAACGAAGTCATTGGCCCAGGCTCTGGGTGTCAGATGAAAGGTGGCGTCTGGGGCTCTAAGGACTTGCAGGGTCCTAGTTGCTGGCAGCTTTCGTTCTGGAAGGATCCAGCAGAGTTTGTAGATTCCTGGCTTGGCACTGCCCTGCCTGCCAGGCCAAGTGGCCACAAATGAAGGCCATTTTCCATGGGAAAAAGATGTCCTTTCCCCAGGGTCTCAGGAATATGTTCAAGGTGGCGTTTGAGGCTCTAAGTACTTCCAGGGCCCTAGTTGCTGCCAGCTTTTCTTTTGGAAAAATCCAGCAACGATTGCATCATTCTAGCTAGGCTCCCACTTTCTGCCAGGGTGAGTGGCTGCCAAGGGAGGCCATTTGCCATGGGAAAAAGAAGTCCTTTCCCCAGGGTCTGGGTGTCAGATGAAAGGTGGCCTTTGGGGTTCTGAGGACTTGTAGGGTAGTACTTACTGGCTAGAGTAGAGGAAATGGATTCTATTTGAATATCTGTCTAGAGGCTTTGCCCCACAGGTCCTGGTTGTCCTTGATGGGCTGCAGCTGTGAGCATTGAAGAGAACTGGGATAAAAGGGGGCGGCGTAGCCATTCAGGGAGAGCCTTGAAGGAGCCCTGAACTGGGAAAGAACAGCATGCAGAAGAAAGCGTCTGTGCTGTGAAGATCTGCAGCCATAAGAACACACCGAGGAGGTATGGACTTTAGCAATCTGAGAACAGCATGATGGGACTCTAGAGAAATAGAACAACAACAAGTGGCAGCTTTAGATTTGGAGCAATCCAGCAAAGCTTGCAAATTTCTTGCTGGGCACCACCCTCTTGGTCAGGGCGAGTGGCCAGAAATGGAGGCCATTTTCCATGGGGAAAACGAAGTCATTGGCCCAGGCTCTGGGTGTCAGATGACAGGTGGCATCTGGGGCTCTAAGGACTTGCAGGGTCCTAGTTGCTGGCAGCTTTCGTTCTGGAAGGATCCAGCAGAGTTTGTAGATTCCTGGCTTGGCACTGCCCTGCCTGCCAGGCCAAGTGGCCACAAATGAAGGCCATTTTCCATGGGAAAAAGATGTCCTTTCCCCAGGGTCTCAGGAATATGTTCAAGGTGGCGTTTGAGGCTCTAAGTACTTCCAGGGCCCTAGTTGCTGCCAGCTTTTCTTTTGGAAAAATCCAGCAACGATTGCATCATTCTAGCTAGGCTCCCACTTTCTGCCAGGGTGAGTGGCTGCCAAGGGAGGCCATTTGCCATGGGAAAAAGAAGTCCTTTCCCCAGGGTCTGGGTGTCAGATGAAAGGTGGCCTTTGGGGTTCTGAGGACTTGTAGGGTAGTACTTACTGGCTAGAGTAGAGGAAATGGATTCTATTTGAATATCTGTCTAGAGGCTTTGCCCCACAGGTCCTGGTTGTCCTTGATGGGCTGCAGCTGTGAGCATTGAAGAGAACTGGGATAAAAGGGGGCGGCGTAGCCATTCAGGGAGAGCCTTGAAGGAGCCCTGAACTGGGAAAGAACAGCATGCAGAAGAAAGCGTCTGTGCTGTGAAGATCTGCAGCCATAAGAACACACCGAGGAGGTATGGACTTTAGCAATCTGAGAACAGCATGATGGGACTCTAGAGAAATAGAACAACAACAAGTGGCAGCTTTAGATTTGGAGCAATCCAGCAAAGCTTGCAAATTTCTTGCTGGGCACCACCCTCTTGGTCAGGGCGAGTGGCCAGAAATGGAGGCCATTTTCCATGGGGAAAACGAAGTCATTGGCCCAGGCTCTGGGTGTCAGATGACAGGTGGCATCTGGGGCTCTAAGGACTTGCAGGGTCCTAGTTGCTGGCAGCTTTCGTTCTGGAAGGATCCAGCAGAGTTTGTAGATTCCTGGCTTGGCACTGCCCTGCCTGCCAGGCCAAGTGGCCACAAATGAAGGCCATTTTCCATGGGAAAAAGATGTCCTTTCCCCAGGGTCTCAGGAATATGTTCAAGGTGGCGTTTGAGGCTCTAAGTACTTCCAGGGCCCTAGTTGCTGCCAGCTTTTCTTTTGGAAAAATCCAGCAACGATTGCATCATTCTAGCTAGGCTCCCACTTTCTGCCAGGGTGAGTGGCTGCCAAGGGAGGCCATTTGCCATGGGAAAAAGAAGTCCTTTCCCCAGGGTCTGGGTGTCAGATGAAAGGTGGCCTTTGGGGTTCTGAGGACTTGTAGGGTAGTACTTACTGGCTAGAGTAGAGGAAATGGATTCTATTTGAATATCTGTCTAGAGGCTTTGCCCCACAGGTCCTGGTTGTCCTTGATGGGCTGCAGCTGTGAGCATTGAAGAGAACTGGGATAAAAGGGGGCGGCGTAGCCATTCAGGGAGAGCCTTGAAGGAGCCCTGAACTGGGAAAGAACAGCATGCAGAAGAAAGCGTCTGTGCTGTGAAGATCTGCAGCCATAAGAACACACCGAGGAGGTATGGACTTTAGCAATCTGAGAACAGCATGATGGGACTCTAGAGAAATAGAACAACAACAAGTGGCAGCTTTAGATTTGGAGCAATCCAGCAAAGCTTGCAAATTTCTTGCTGGGCACCACCCTCTTGGTCAGGGCGAGTGGCCAGAAATGGAGGCCATTTTCCATGGGGAAAACGAAGTCATTGGCCCAGGCTCTGGGTGTCAGATGACAGGTGGCATCTGGGGCTCTAAGGACTTGCAGGGTCCTAGTTGCTGGCAGCTTTAGTTTTGGAAGGATCCAGCAGAGTTTGTAGATTCCTGGCTTGGCACTGCCCTGCCTGCCAGGCCAAGTGGCCACAAATGAAGGCCATTTTCCATGGGAAAAAGATGTCCTTTCCCCAGGGTCTCAGGAATATGTTCAAGGTGGCGTTTGAGGCTCTAAGTACTTCCAGGGCCCTAGTTGCTGCCAGCTTTTCTTTTGGAAAAATCCAGCAACGATTGCATCATTCTAGCTAGGCTCCCACTTTCTGCCAGGGTGAGTGGCTGCCAAGGGAGGCCATTTGCCATGGGAAAAAGAAGTCCTTTCCCCAGGGTCTGGGTGTCAGATGAAAGGTGGCCTTTGGGGTTCTGAGGACTTGTAGGGTAGTACTTACTGGCTAGAGTAGAGGAAATGGATTCTATTTGAATATCTGTCTAGAGGCTTTGCCCCACAGGTCCTGGTTGTCCTTGATGGGCTGCAGCTGTGAGCATTGAAGAGAACTGGGATAAAAGGGGGCGGCGTAGCCATTCAGGGAGAGCCTTGAAGGAGCCCTGAACTGGGAAAGAACAGCATGCAGAAGAAAGCGTCTGTGCTGTGAAGATCTGCAGCCATAAGAACACACCGAGGAGGTATGGACTTTAGCAATCTGAGAACAGCATGATGGGACTCTAGAGAAATAGAACAACAACAAGTGGCAGCTTTAGATTTGGAGCAATCCAGCAAAGCTTGCAAATTTCTTGCTGGGCACCACCCTCTTGGTCAGGGTGAGAGGCCAGAAATGGAGGCCATTTTCCATGGGGAAAACGAAGTCATTGGCCCAGGCTCTGGGTGTCAGATGAAAGGTGGCGTCTGGGGCTCTAAGGACTTGCAGGGTCCTAGTTGCTGGCAGCTTTCGTTCTGGAAGGATCCAGCAGAGTTTGTAGATTCCTGGCTTGGCACTGCCCTGCCTGCCAGGCCAAGTGGCCACAAATGAAGGCCATTTTCCATGGGAAAAAGATGTCCTTTCCCCAGGGTCTCAGGAATATGTTCAAGGTGGCGTTTGAGGCTCTAAGTACTTCCAGGGCCCTAGTTGCTGCCAGCTTTTCTTTTGGAAAAATCCAGCAACGATTGCATCATTCTAGCTAGGCTCCCACTTTCTGCCAGGGTGAGTGGCTGCCAAGGGAGGCCATTTGCCATGGGAAAAATAAGTCCTTTCCCCAGGGTCTGGGTGTCAGATGAAAGGTGGCCTTTGGGGTTCTGAGGACTTGTAGGGTAGTACTTACTGGCTAGAGTAGAGGAAATGGATTCTATTTGAATATCTGTCTAGAGGCTTTGCCCCACAGGTCCTGGTTGTCCTTGATGGGCTGCAGCTGTGAGCATTGAAGAGAACTGGGATAAAAGGGGGCGGCGTAGCCATTCAGGGAGAGCCTTGAAGGAGCCCTGAACTGGGAAAGAACAGCATGCAGAAGAAAGCGTCTGTGCTGTGAAGATCTGCAGCCATAAGAACACACCGAGGAGGTATGGACTTTAGCAATCTGAGAACAGCATGATGGGACTCTAGAGAAATAGAACAACAACAAGTGGCAGCTTTAGATTTGGAGCAATCCAGCAAAGCTTGCAAATTTCTTGCTGGGCACCACCCTCTTGGTCAGGGCGAGTGGCCAGAAATGGAGGCCATTTTCCATGGGGAAAACGAAGTCATTGGCCCAGGCTCTGGGTGTCAGATGACAGGTGGCATCTGGGGCTCTAAGGACTTGCAGGGTCCTAGTTGCTGGCAGCTTTAGTTTTGGAAGGATCCAGCAGAGTTTGTAGATTCCTGGCTTGGCACTGCCCTGCCTGCCAGGCCAAGTGGCCACAAATGAAGGCCATTTTCCATGGGAAAAAGATGTCCTTTCCCCAGGGTCTCAGGAATATGTTCAAGGTGGCGTTTGAGGCTCTAAGTACTTCCAGGGCCCTAGTTGCTGCCAGCTTTTCTTTTGGAAAAATCCAGCAACGATTGCATCATTCTAGCTAGGCTCCCACTTTCTGCCAGGGTGAGTGGCTGCCAAGGGAGGCCATTTGCCATGGGAAAAAGAAGTCCTTTCCCCAGGGTCTGGGTGTCAGATGAAAGGTGGCCTTTGGGGTTCTGAGGACTTGTAGGGTAGTACTTACTGGCTAGAGTAGAGGAAATGGATTCTATTTGAATATCTGTCTAGAGGCTTTGCCCCACAGGTCCTGGTTGTCCTTGATGGGCTGCAGCTGTGAGCATTGAAGAGAACTGGGATAAAAGGGGGCGGCGTAGCCATTCAGGGAGAGCCTTGAAGGAGCCCTGAACTGGGAAAGAACAGCATGCAGAAGAAAGCGTCTGTGCTGTGAAGATCTGCAGCCATAAGAACACAC
Source organism: Agelaius phoeniceus (assembly GCF_051311805.1). Lineage (NCBI taxonomy): Eukaryota > Metazoa > Chordata > Aves > Passeriformes > Icteridae > Agelaius > Agelaius phoeniceus. The sequence goes on from NC_135284.1 coordinate 12,680,267, forward strand.
CGAGGAGGTATGGACTTTAGCAATCTGAGAACAGCATGATGGGACTCTAGAGAAATAGAACAACAACAAGTGGCAGCTTTAGATTTGGAGCAATCCAGCAAAGCTTGCAAATTTCTTGCTGGGCACCACCCTCTTGGTCAGGGCGAGTGGCCAGAAATGGAGGCCATTTTCCATGGGGAAAACGAAGTCATTGGCCCAGGCTCTGGGTGTCAGATGACAGGTGGCATCTGGGGCTCTAAGGACTTGCAGGGTCCTAGTTGCTGGCAGCTTTAGTTTTGGAAGGATCCAGCAGAGTTTGTAGATTCCTGGCTTGGCACTGCCCTGCCTGCCAGGCCAAGTGGCCACAAATGAAGGCCATTTTCCATGGGAAAAAGATGTCCTTTCCCCAGGGTCTCAGGAATATGTTCAAGGTGGCGTTTGAGGCTCTAAGTACTTCCAGGGCCCTAGTTGCTGCCAGCTTTTCTTTTGGAAAAATCCAGCAACGATTGCATCATTCTAGCTAGGCTCCCACTTTCTGCCAGGGTGAGTGGCTGCCAAGGGAGGCCATTTGCCATGGGAAAAAGAAGTCCTTTCCCCAGGGTCTGGGTGTCAGATGAAAGGTGGCCTTTGGGGTTCTGAGGACTTGTAGGGTAGTACTTACTGGCTAGAGTAGAGGAAATGGATTCTATTTGAATATCTGTCTAGAGGCTTTGCCCCACAGGTCCTGGTTGTCCTTGATGGGCTGCAGCTGTGAGCATTGAAGAGAACTGGGATAAAAGGGGGCGGCGTAGCCATTCAGGGAGAGCCTTGAAGGAGCCCTGAACTGGGAAAGAACAGCATGCAGAAGAAAGCGTCTGTGCTGTGAAGATCTGCAGCCATAAGAACACACCGAGGAGGTATGGACTTTAGCAATCTGAGAACAGCATGATGGGACTCTAGAGAAATAGAACAACAACAAGTGGCAGCTTTAGATTTGGAGCAATCCAGCAAAGCTTGCAAATTTCTTGCTGGGCACCACCCTCTTGGTCAGGGCGAGTGGCCAGAAATGGAGGCCATTTTCCATGGGGAAAACGAAGTCATTGGCCCAGGCTCTGGGTGTCAGATGACAGGTGGCATCTGGGGCTCTAAGGACTTGCAGGGTCCTAGTTGCTGGCAGCTTTAGTTTTGGAAGGATCCAGCAGAGTTTGTAGATTCCTGGCTTGGCACTGCCCTGCCTGCCAGGCCAAGTGGCCACAAATGAAGGCCATTTTCCATGGGAAAAAGATGTCCTTTCCCCAGGGTCTCAGGAATATGTTCAAGGTGGCGTTTGAGGCTCTAAGTACTTCCAGGGCCCTAGTTGCTGCCAGCTTTTCTTTTGGAAAAATCCAGCAACGATTGCATCATTCTAGCTAGGCTCCCACTTTCTGCCAGGGTGAGTGGCTGCCAAGGGAGGCCATTTGCCATGGGAAAAAGAAGTCCTTTCCCCAGGGTCTGGGTGTCAGATGAAAGGTGGCCTTTGGGGTTCTGAGGACTTGTAGGGTAGTACTTACTGGCTAGAGTAGAGGAAATGGATTCTATTTGAATATCTGTCTAGAGGCTTTGCCCCACAGGTCCTGGTTGTCCTTGATGGGCTGCAGCTGTGAGCATTGAAGAGAACTGGGATAAAAGGGGGCGGCGTAGCCATTCAGGGAGAGCCTTGAAGGAGCCCTGAACTGGGAAAGAACAGCATGCAGAAGAAAGCGTCTGTGCTGTGAAGATCTGCAGCCATAAGAACACACCGAGGAGGTATGGACTTTAGCAATCTGAGAACAGCATGATGGGACTCTAGAGAAATAGAACAACAACAAGTGGCAGCTTTAGATTTGGAGCAATCCAGCAAAGCTTGCAAATTTCTTGCTGGGCACCACCCTCTTGGTCAGGGTGAGAGGCCAGAAATGGAGGCCATTTTCCATGGGGAAAACGAAGTCATTGGCCCAGGCTCTGGGTGTCAGATGAAAGGTGGCGTCTGGGGCTCTAAGGACTTGCAGGGTCCTAGTTGCTGGCAGCTTTCGTTCTGGAAGGATCCAGCAGAGTTTGTAGATTCCTGGCTTGGCACTGCCCTGCCTGCCAGGCCAAGTGGCCACAAATGAAGGCCATTTTCCATGGGAAAAAGATGTCCTTTCCCCAGGGTCTCAGGAATATGTTCAAGGTGGCGTTTGAGGCTCTAAGTACTTCCAGGGCCCTAGTTGCTGCCAGCTTTTCTTTTGGAAAAATCCAGCAACGATTGCATCATTCTAGCTAGGCTCCCACTTTCTGCCAGGGTGAGTGGCTGCCAAGGGAGGCCATTTGCCATGGGAAAAAGAAGTCCTTTCCCCAGGGTCTGGGTGTCAGATGAAAGGTGGCCTTTGGGGTTCTGAGGACTTGTAGGGTAGTACTTACTGGCTAGAGTAGAGGAAATGGATTCTATTTGAATATCTGTCTAGAGGCTTTGCCCCACAGGTCCTGGTTGTCCTTGATGGGCTGCAGCTGTGAGCATTGAAGAGAACTGGGATAAAAGGGGGCGGCGTAGCCATTCAGGGAGAGCCTTGAAGGAGCCCTGAACTGGGAAAGAACAGCATGCAGAAGAAAGCGTCTGTGCTGTGAAGATCTGCAGCCATAAGAACACACCGAGGAGGTATGGACTTTAGCAATCTGAGAACAGCATGATGGGACTCTAGAGAAATAGAACAACAACAAGTGGCAGCTTTAGATTTGGAGCAATCCAGCAAAGCTTGCAAATTTCTTGCTGGGCACCACCCTCTTGGTCAGGGCGAGTGGCCAGAAATGGAGGCCATTTTCCATGGGGAAAACGAAGTCATTGGCCCAGGCTCTGGGTGTCAGATGACAGGTGGCATCTGGGGCTCTAAGGACTTGCAGGGTCCTAGTTGCTGGCAGCTTTAGTTTTGGAAGGATCCAGCAGAGTTTGTAGATTCCTGGCTTGGCACTGCCCTGCCTGCCAGGCCAAGTGGCCACAAATGAAGGCCATTTTCCATGGGAAAAAGATGTCCTTTCCCCAGGGTCTCAGGAATATGTTCAAGGTGGCGTTTGAGGCTCTAAGTACTTCCAGGGCCCTAGTTGCTGCCAGCTTTTCTTTTGGAAAAATCCAGCAACGATTGCATCATTCTAGCTAGGCTCCCACTTTCTGCCAGGGTGAGTGGCTGCCAAGGGAGGCCATTTGCCATGGGAAAAAGAAGTCCTTTCCCCAGGGTCTGGGTGTCAGATGAAAGGTGGCCTTTGGGGTTCTGAGGACTTGTAGGGTAGTACTTACTGGCTAGAGTAGAGGAAATGGATTCTATTTGAATATCTGTCTAGAGGCTTTGCCCCACAGGTCCTGGTTGTCCTTGATGGGCTGCAGCTGTGAGCATTGAAGAGAACTGGGATAAAAGGGGGCGGCGTAGCCATTCAGGGAGAGCCTTGAAGGAGCCCTGAACTGGGAAAGAACAGCATGCAGAAGAAAGCGTCTGTGCTGTGAAGATCTGCAGCCATAAGAACACACCGAGGAGGTATGGACTTTAGCAATCTGAGAACAGCATGATGGGACTCTAGAGAAATAGAACAACAACAAGTGGCAGCTTTAGATTTGGAGCAATCCAGCAAAGCTTGCAAATTTCTTGCTGGGCACCACCCTCTTGGTCAGGGTGAGAGGCCAGAAATGGAGGCCATTTTCCATGGGGAAAACGAAGTCATTGGCCCAGGCTCTGGGTGTCAGATGAAAGGTGGCGTCTGGGGCTCTAAGGACTTGCAGGGTCCTAGTTGCTGGCAGCTTTCGTTCTGGAAGGATCCAGCAGAGTTTGTAGATTCCTGGCTTGGCACTGCCCTGCCTGCCAGGCCAAGTGGCCACAAATGAAGGCCATTTTCCATGGGAAAAAGATGTCCTTTCCCCAGGGTCTCAGGAATATGTTCAAGGTGGCGTTTGAGGCTCTAAGTACTTCCAGGGCCCTAGTTGCTGCCAGCTTTTCTTTTGGAAAAATCCAGCAACGATTGCATCATTCTAGCTAGGCTCCCACTTTCTGCCAGGGTGAGTGGCTGCCAAGGGAGGCCATTTGCCATGGGAAAAAGAAGTCCTTTCCCCAGGGTCTGGGTGTCAGATGAAAGGTGGCCTTTGGGGTTCTGAGGACTTGTAGGGTAGTACTTACTGGCTAGAGTAGAGGAAATGGATTCTATTTGAATATCTGTCTAGAGGCTTTGCCCCACAGGTCCTGGTTGTCCTTGATGGGCTGCAGCTGTGAGCATTGAAGAGAACTGGGATAAAAGGGGGCGGCGTAGCCATTCAGGGAGAGCCTTGAAGGAGCCCTGAACTGGGAAAGAACAGCATGCAGAAGAAAGCGTCTGTGCTGTGAAGATCTGCAGCCATAAGAACACACCGAGGAGGTATGGACTTTAGCAATCTGAGAACAGCATGATGGGACTCTAGAGAAATAGAACAACAACAAGTGGCAGCTTTAGATTTGGAGCAATCCAGCAAAGCTTGCAAATTTCTTGCTGGGCACCACCCTCTTGGTCAGGGCGAGTGGCCAGAAATGGAGGCCATTTTCCATGGGGAAAACGAAGTCATTGGCCCAGGCTCTGGGTGTCAGATGACAGGTGGCATCTGGGGCTCTAAGGACTTGCAGGGTCCTAGTTGCTGGCAGCTTTCGTTCTGGAAGGATCCAGCATAGTTTGTATATTCCTGGCTTGGCACTGCCCTGCCTGCCAGGCCAAGTGGCCACAAATGAAGGCCATTTTCCATGGGAAAAAGAAGTCCTTTCCCCAGGGTCTCAGGAATATGTTCAAGGTGGCGTTTGAGGCTCTAAGTACTTCCAGGGCCCTAGTTGCTGCCAGCTTTTCTTTTGGAAAAATCCAGCAACGATTGCATCATTCTAGCTAGGCTCCCACTTTCTGCCAGGGTGAGTGGCTGCCAAGGGAGGCCATTTGCCATGGGAAAAAGAAGTCCTTTCCCCAGGGTCTGGGTGTCAGATGAAAGGTGGCCTTTGGGGTTCTGAGGACTTGTAGGGTAGTACTTACTGGCTAGAGTAGAGGAAATGGATTCTATTTGAATATCTGTCTAGAGGCTTTGCCCCACAGGTCCTGGTTGTCCTTGATGGGCTGCAGCTGTGAGCATTGAAGAGAACTGGGATAAAAGGGGGCGGCGTAGCCATTCAGGGAGAGCCTTGAAGGAGCCCTGAACTGGGAAAGAACAGCATGCAGAAGAAAGCGTCTGTGCTGTGAAGATCTGCAGCCATAAGAACACACCGAGGAGGTATGGACTTTAGCAATCTGAGAACAGCATGATGGGACTCTAGAGAAATAGAACAACAATAAGTGGCAGCTTTAGATTTGGAGCAATCCAGCAAAGCTTGCAAATTTCTTGCTGGGCACCACCCTCTTGGTCAGGGTGAGAGGCCAGAAATGGAGGCCATTTTCCATGGGGAAAACGAAGTCATTGGCCCAGGCTCTGGGTGTCAGATGAAAGGTGGCGTCTGGGGCTCTAAGGACTTGCAGGGTCCTAGTTGCTGGCAGCTTTCGTTCTGGAAGGATCCAGCAGAGTTTGTAGATTCCTGGCTTGGCACTGCCCTGCCTGCCAGGCCAAGTGGCCACAAATGAAGGCCATTTTCCATGGGAAAAAGATGTCCTTTCCCCAGGGTCTCAGGAATATGTTCAAGGTGGCGTTTGAGGCTCTAAGTACTTCCAGGGCCCTAGTTGCTGCCAGCTTTTCTTTTGGAAAAATCCAGCAACGATTGCATCATTCTAGCTAGGCTCCCACTTTCTGCCAGGGTGAGTGGCTGCCAAGGGAGGCCATTTGCCATGGGAAAAAGAAGTCCTTTCCCCAGGGTCTGGGTGTCAGATGAAAGGTGGCCTTTGGGGTTCTGAGGACTTGTAGGGTAGTACTTACTGGCTAGAGTAGAGGAAATGGATTCTATTTGAATATCTGTCTAGAGGCTTTGCCCCACAGGTCCTGGTTGTCCTTGATGGGCTGCAGCTGTGAGCATTGAAGAGAACTGGGATAAAAGGGGGCGGCGTAGCCATTCAGGGAGAGCCTTGAAGGAGCCCTGAACTGGGAAAGAACAGCATGCAGAAGAAAGCGTCTGTGCTGTGAAGATCTGCAGCCATAAGAACACACCGAGGAGGTATGGACTTTAGCAATCTGAGAACAGCATGATGGGACTCTAGAGAAATAGAACAACAACAAGTGGCAGCTTTAGATTTGGAGCAATCCAGCAAAGCTTGCAAATTTCTTGCTGGGCACCACCCTCTTGGTCAGGGTGAGAGGCCAGAAATGGAGGCCATTTTCCATGGGGAAAACGAAGTCATTGGCCCAGGCTCTGGGTGTCAGATGAAAGGTGGCGTCTGGGGCTCTAAGGACTTGCAGGGTCCTAGTTGCTGGCAGCTTTCGTTCTGGAAGGATCCAGCAGAGTTTGTAGATTCCTGGCTTGGCACTGCCCTGCCTGCCAGGCCAAGTGGCCACAAATGAAGGCCATTTTCCATGGGAAAAAGATGTCCTTTCCCCAGGGTCTCAGGAATATGTTCAAGGTGGCGTTTGAGGCTCTAAGTACTTCCAGGGCCCTAGTTGCTGCCAGCTTTTCTTTTGGAAAAATCCAGCAACGATTGCATCATTCTAGCTAGGCTCCCACTTTCTGCCAGGGTGAGTGGCTGCCAAGGGAGGCCATTTGCCATGGGAAAAAGAAGTCCTTTCCCCAGGGTCTGGGTGTCAGATGAAAGGTGGCCTTTGGGGTTCTGAGGACTTGTAGGGTAGTACTTACTGGCTAGAGTAGAGGAAATGGATTCTATTTGAATATCTGTCTAGAGGCTTTGCCCCACAGGTCCTGGTTGTCCTTGATGGGCTGCAGCTGTGAGCATTGAAGAGAACTGGGATAAAAGGGGGCGGCGTAGCCATTCAGGGAGAGCCTTGAAGGAGCCCTGAACTGGGAAAGAACAGCATGCAGAAGAAAGCGTCTGTGCTGTGAAGATCTGCAGCCATAAGAACACACCGAGGAGGTATGGACTTTAGCAATCTGAGAACAGCATGATGGGACTCTAGAGAAATAGAACAACAACAAGTGGCAGCTTTAGATTTGGAGCAATCCAGCAAAGCTTGCAAATTTCTTGCTGGGCACCACCCTCTTGGTCAGGGCGAGTGGCCAGAAATGGAGGCCATTTTCCATGGGGAAAACGAAGTCATTGGCCCAGGCTCTGGGTGTCAGATGACAGGTGGCATCTGGGGCTCTAAGGACTTGCAGGGTCCTAGTTGCTGGCAGCTTTCGTTCTGGAAGGATCCAGCAGAGTTTGTAGATTCCTGGCTTGGCACTGCCCTGCCTGCCAGGCCAAGTGGCCACAAATGAAGGCCATTTTCCATGGGAAAAAGATGTCCTTTCCCCAGGGTCTCAGGAATATGTTCAAGGTGGCGTTTGAGGCTCTAAGTACTTCCAGGGCCCTAGTTGCTGCCAGCTTTTCTTTTGGAAAAATCCAGCAACGATTGCATCATTCTAGCTAGGCTCCCACTTTCTGCCAGGGTGAGTGGCTGCCAAGGGAGGCCATTTGCCATGGGAAAAAGAAGTCCTTTCCCCAGGGTCTGGGTGTCAGATGAAAGGTGGCCTTTGGGGTTCTGAGGACTTGTAGGGTAGTACTTACTGGCTAGAGTAGAGGAAATGGATTCTATTTGAATATCTGTCTAGAGGCTTTGCCCCACAGGTCCTGGTTGTCCTTGATGGGCTGCAGCTGTGAGCATTGAAGAGAACTGGGATAAAAGGGGGCGGCGTAGCCATTCAGGGAGAGCCTTGAAGGAGCCCTGAACTGGGAAAGAACAGCATGCAGAAGAAAGCGTCTGTGCTGTGAAGATCTGCAGCCATAAGAACACACCGAGGAGGTATGGACTTTAGCAATCTGAGAACAGCATGATGGGACTCTAGAGAAATAGAACAACAACAAGTGGCAGCTTTAGATTTGGAGCAATCCAGCAAAGCTTGCAAATTTCTTGCTGGGCACCACCCTCTTGGTCAGGGCGAGTGGCCAGAAATGGAGGCCATTTTCCATGGGGAAAACGAAGTCATTGGCCCAGGCTCTGGGTGTCAGATGACAGGTGGCATCTGGGGCTCTAAGGACTTGCAGGGTCCTAGTTGCTGGCAGCTTTCGTTCTGGAAGGATCCAGCAGAGTTTGTAGATTCCTGGCTTGGCACTGCCCTGCCTGCCAGGCCAAGTGGCCACAAATGAAGGCCATTTTCCATGGGAAAAAGATGTCCTTTCCCCAGGGTCTCAGGAATATGTTCAAGGTGGCGTTTGAGGCTCTAAGTACTTCCAGGGCCCTAGTTGCTGCCAGCTTTTCTTTTGGAAAAATCCAGCAACGATTGCATCATTCTAGCTAGGCTCCCACTTTCTGCCAGGGTGAGTGGCTGCCAAGGGAGGCCATTTGCCATGGGAAAAAGAAGTCCTTTCCCCAGGGTCTGGGTGTCAGATGAAAGGTGGCCTTTGGGGTTCTGAGGACTTGTAGGGTAGTACTTACTGGCTAGAGTAGAGGAAATGGATTCTATTTGAATATCTGTCTAGAGGCTTTGCCCCACAGGTCCTGGTTGTCCTTGATGGGCTGCAGCTGTGAGCATTGAAGAGAACTGGGATAAAAGGGGGCGGCGTAGCCATTCAGGGAGAGCCTTGAAGGAGCCCTGAACTGGGAAAGAACAGCATGCAGAAGAAAGCGTCTGTGCTGTGAAGATCTGCAGCCATAAGAACACACCGAGGAGGTATGGACTTTAGCAATCTGAGAACAGCATGATGGGACTCTAGAGAAATAGAACAACAACAAGTGGCAGCTTTAGATTTGGAGCAATCCAGCAAAGCTTGCAAATTTCTTGCTGGGCACCACCCTCTTGGTCAGGGTGAGAGGCCAGAAATGGAGGCCATTTTCCATGGGGAAAACGAAGTCATTGGCCCAGGCTCTGGGTGTCAGATGAAAGGTGGCGTCTGGGGCTCTAAGGACTTGCAGGGTCCTAGTTGCTGGCAGCTTTCGTTCTGGAAGGATCCAGCAGAGTTTGTAGATTCCTGGCTTGGCACTGCCCTGCCTGCCAGGCCAAGTGGCCACAAATGAAGGCCATTTTCCATGGGAAAAAGATGTCCTTTCCCCAGGGTCTCAGGAATATGTTCAAGGTGGCGTTTGAGGCTCTAAGTACTTCCAGGGCCCTAGTTGCTGCCAGCTTTTCTTTTGGAAAAATCCAGCAACGATTGCATCATTCTAGCTAGGCTCCCACTTTCTGCCAGGGTGAGTGGCTGCCAAGGGAGGCCATTTGCCATGGGAAAAAGAAGTCCTTTCCCCAGGGTCTGGGTGTCAGATGAAAGGTGGCCTTTGGGGTTCTGAGGACTTGTAGGGTAGTACTTACTGGCTAGAGTAGAGGAAATGGATTCTATTTGAATATCTGTCTAGAGGCTTTGCCCCACAGGTCCTGGTTGTCCTTGATGGGCTGCAGCTGTGAGCATTGAAGAGAACTGGGATAAAAGGGGGCGGCGTAGCCATTCAGGGAGAGCCTTGAAGGAGCCCTGAACTGGGAAAGAACAGCATGCAGAAGAAAGCGTCTGTGCTGTGAAGATCTGCAGCCATAAGAACACACCGAGGAGGTATGGACTTTAGCAATCTGAGAACAGCATGATGGGACTCTAGAGAAATAGAACAACAACAAGTGGCAGCTTTAGATTTGGAGCAATCCAGCAAAGCTTGCAAATTTCTTGCTGGGCACCACCCTCTTGGTCAGGGCGAGTGGCCAGAAATGGAGGCCATTTTCCATGGGGAAAACGAAGTCATTGGCCCAGGCTCTGGGTGTCAGATGACAGGTGGCATCTGGGGCTCTAAGGACTTGCAGGGTCCTAGTTGCTGGCAGCTTTCGTTCTGGAAGGATCCAGCAGAGTTTGTAGATTCCTGGCTTGGCACTGCCCTGCCTGCCAGGCCAAGTGGCCACAAATGAAGGCCATTTTCCATGGGAAAAAGATGTCCTTTCCCCAGGGTCTCAGGAATATGTTCAAGGTGGCGTTTGAGGCTCTAAGTACTTCCAGGGCCCTAGTTGCTGCCAGCTTTTCTTTTGGAAAAATCCAGCAACGATTGCATCATTCTAGCTAGGCTCCCACTTTCTGCCAGGGTGAGTGGCTGCCAAGGGAGGCCATTTGCCATGGGAAAAAGAAGTCCTTTCCCCAGGGTCTGGGTGTCAGATGAAAGGTGGCCTTTGGGGTTCTGAGGACTTGTAGGGTAGTACTTACTGGCTAGAGTAGAGGAAATGGATTCTATTTGAATATCTGTCTAGAGGCTTTGCCCCACAGGTCCTGGTTGTCCTTGATGGGCTGCAGCTGTGAGCATTGAAGAGAACTGGGATAAAAGGGGGCGGCGTAGCCATTCAGGGAGAGCCTTGAAGGAGCCCTGAACTGGGAAAGAACAGCATGCAGAAGAAAGCGTCTGTGCTGTGAAGATCTGCAGCCATAAGAACACACCGAGGAGGTATGGACTTTAGCAATCTGAGAACAGCATGATGGGACTCTAGAGAAATAGAACAACAACAAGTGGCAGCTTTCGATTTGGAGCAATCCAGCAAAGCTTGCAAATTTCTTGCTGGGCACCACCCTCTTGGTCAGGGCGAGTGGCCAGAAATGGAGGCCATTTTCCATGGGGAAAACGAAGTCATTGGCCCAGGCTCTGGGTGTCAGATGACAGGTGGCATCTGGGGCTCTAAGGACTTGCAGGGTCCTAGTTGCTGGCAGCTTTCGTTCTGGAAGGATCCAGCAGAGTTTGTAGATTCCTGGCTTGGCACTGCCCTGCCTGCCAGGCCAAGTGGCCACAAATGAAGGCCATTTTCCATGGGAAAAAGATGTCCTTTCCCCAGGGTCTCAGGAATATGTTCAAGGTGGCGTTTGAGGCTCTAAGTACTTCCAGGGCCCTAGTTGCTGCCAGCTTTTCTTTTGGAAAAATCCAGCAACGATTGCATCATTCTAGCTAGGCTCCCACTTTCTGCCAGGGTGAGTGGCTGCCAAGGGAGGCCATTTGCCATGGGAAAAAGAAGTCCTTTCCCCAGGGTCTGGGTGTCAGATGAAAGGTGGCCTTTGGGGTTCTGAGGACTTGTAGGGTAGTACTTACTGGCTAGAGTAGAGGAAATGGATTCTATTTGAATATCTGTCTAGAGGCTTTGCCCCACAGGTCCTGGTTGTCCTTGATGGGCTGCAGCTGTGAGCATTGAAGAGAACTGGGATAAAAGGGGGCGGCGTAGCCATTCAGGGAGAGCCTTGAAGGAGCCCTGAACTGGGAAAGAACAGCATGCAGAAGAAAGCGTCTGTGCTGTGAAGATCTGCAGCCATAAGAACACACCGAGGAGGTATGGACTTTAGCAATCTGAGAACAGCATGATGGGACTCTAGAGAAATAGAACAACAACAAGTGGCAGCTTTAGATTTGGAGCAATCCAGCAAAGCTTGCAAATTTCTTGCTGGGCACCACCCTCTTGGTCAGGGCGAGTGGCCAGAAATGGAGGCCATTTTCCATGGGGAAAACGAAGTCATTGGCCCAGGCTCTGGGTGTCAGATGACAGGTGGCATCTGGGGCTCTAAGGACTTGCAGGGTCCTAGTTGCTGGCAGCTTTAGTTTTGGAAGGATCCAGCAGAGTTTGTAGATTCCTGGCTTGGCACTGCCCTGCCTGCCAGGCCAAGTGGCCACAAATGAAGGCCATTTTCCATGGGAAAAAGATGTCCTTTCCCCAGGGTCTCAGGAATATGTTCAAGGTGGCGTTTGAGGCTCTAAGTACTTCCAGGGCCCTAGTTGCTGCCAGCTTTTCTTTTGGAAAAATCCAGCAACGATTGCATCATTCTAGCTAGGCTCCCACTTTCTGCCAGGGTGAGTGGCTGCCAAGGGAGGCCATTTGCCATGGGAAAAAGAAGTCCTTTCCCCAGGGTCTGGGTGTCAGATGAAAGGTGGCCTTTGGGGTTCTGAGGACTTGTAGGGTAGTACTTACTGGCTAGAGTAGAGGAAATGGATTCTATTTGAATATCTGTCTAGAGGCTTTGCCCCACAGGTCCTGGTTGTCCTTGATGGGCTGCAGCTGTGAGCATTGAAGAGAACTGGGATAAAAGGGGGCGGCGTAGCCATTCAGGGAGAGCCTTGAAGGAGCCCTGAACTGGGAAAGAACAGCATGCAGAAGAAAGCGTCTGTGCTGTGAAGATCTGCAGCCATAAGAACACACCGAGGAGGTATGGACTTTAGCAATCTGAGAACAGCATGATGGGACTCTAGAGAAATAGAACAACAACAAGTGGCAGCTTTAGATTTGGAGCAATCCAGCAAAGCTTGCAAATTTCTTGCTGGGCACCACCCTCTTGGTCAGGGTGAGAGGCCAGAAATGGAGGCCATTTTCCATGGGGAAAACGAAGTCATTGGCCCAGGCTCTGGGTGTCAGATGAAAGGTGGCGTCTGGGGCTCTAAGGACTTGCAGGGTCCTAGTTGCTGGCAGCTTTCGTTCTGGAAGGATCCAGCAGAGTTTGTAGATTCCTGGCTTGGCACTGCCCTGCCTGCCAGGCCAAGTGGCCACAAATGAAGGCCATTTTCCATGGGAAAAAGATGTCCTTTCCCCAGGGTCTCAGGAATATGTTCAAGGTGGCGTTTGAGGCTCTAAGTACTTCCAGGGCCCTAGTTGCTGCCAGCTTTTCTTTTGGAAAAATCCAGCAACGATTGCATCATTCTAGCTAGGCTCCCACTTTCTGCCAGGGTGAGTGGCTGCCAAGGGAGGCCATTTGCCATGGGAAAAATAAGTCCTTTCCCCAGGGTCTGGGTGTCAGATGAAAGGTGGCCTTTGGGGTTCTGAGGACTTGTAGGGTAGTACTTACTGGCTAGAGTAGAGGAAATGGATTCTATTTGAATATCTGTCTAGAGGCTTTGCCCCACAGGTCCTGGTTGTCCTTGATGGGCTGCAGCTGTGAGCATTGAAGAGAACTGGGATAAAAGGGGGCGGCGTAGCCATTCAGGGAGAGCCTTGAAGGAGCCCTGAACTGGGAAAGAACAGCATGCAGAAGAAAGCGTCTGTGCTGTGAAGATCTGCAGCCATAAGAACACACCGAGGAGGTATGGACTTTAGCAATCTGAGAACAGCATGATGGGACTCTAGAGAAATAGAACAACAACAAGTGGCAGCTTTAGATTTGGAGCAATCCAGCAAAGCTTGCAAATTTCTTGCTGGGCACCACCCTCTTGGTCAGGGCGAGTGGCCAGAAATGGAGGCCATTTTCCATGGGGAAAACGAAGTCATTGGCCCAGGCTCTGGGTGTCAGATGACAGGTGGCATCTGGGGCTCTAAGGACTTGCAGGGTCCTAGTTGCTGGCAGCTTTAGTTTTGGAAGGATCCAGCAGAGTTTGTAGATTCCTGGCTTGGCACTGCCCTGCCTGCCAGGCCAAGTGGCCACAAATGAAGGCCATTTTCCATGGGAAAAAGATGTCCTTTCCCCAGGGTCTCAGGAATATGTTCAAGGTGGCGTTTGAGGCTCTAAGTACTTCCAGGGCCCTAGTTGCTGCCAGCTTTTCTTTTGGAAAAATCCAGCAACGATTGCATCATTCTAGCTAGGCTCCCACTTTCTGCCAGGGTGAGTGGCTGCCAAGGGAGGCCATTTGCCATGGGAAAAAGAAGTCCTTTCCCCAGGGTCTGGGTGTCAGATGAAAGGTGGCCTTTGGGGTTCTGAGGACTTGTAGGGTAGTACTTACTGGCTAGAGTAGAGGAAATGGATTCTATTTGAATATCTGTCTAGAGGCTTTGCCCCACAGGTCCTGGTTGTCCTTGATGGGCTGCAGCTGTGAGCATTGAAGAGAACTGGGATAAAAGGGGGCGGCGTAGCCATTCAGGGAGAGCCTTGAAGGAGCCCTGAACTGGGAAAGAACAGCATGCAGAAGAAAGCGTCTGTGCTGTGAAGATCTGCAGCCATAAGAACACACCGAGGAGGTATGGACTTTAGCAATCTGAGAACAGCATGATGGGACTCTAGAGAAATAGAACAACAACAAGTGGCAGCTTTAGATTTGGAGCAATCCAGCAAAGCTTGCAAATTTCTTGCTGGGCACCACCCTCTTGGTCAGGGCGAGTGGCCAGAAATGGAGGCCATTTTCCATGGGGAAAACGAAGTCATTGGCCCAGGCTCTGGGTGTCAGATGACAGGTGGCATCTGGGGCTCTAAGGACTTGCAGGGTCCTAGTTGCTGGCAGCTTTAGTTTTGGAAGGATCCAGCAGAGTTTGTAGATTCCTGGCTTGGCACTGCCCTGCCTGCCAGGCCAAGTGGCCACAAATGAAGGCCATTTTCCATGGGAAAAAGATGTCCTTTCCCCAGGGTCTCAGGAATATGTTCAAGGTGGCGTTTGAGGCTCTAAGTACTTCCAGGGCCCTAGTTGCTGCCAGCTTTTCTTTTGGAAAAATCCAGCAACGATTGCATCATTCTAGCTAGGCTCCCACTTTCTGCCAGGGTGAGTGGCTGCCAAGGGAGGCCATTTGCCATGGGAAAAAGAAGTCCTTTCCCCAGGGTCTGGGTGTCAGATGAAAGGTGGCCTTTGGGGTTCTGAGGACTTGTAGGGTAGTACTTACTGGCTAGAGTAGAGGAAATGGATTCTATTTGAATATCTGTCTAGAGGCTTTGCCCCACAGGTCCTGGTTGTCCTTGATGGGCTGCAGCTGTGAGCATTGAAGAGAACTGGGATAAAAGGGGGCGGCGTAGCCATTCAGGGAGAGCCTTGAAGGAGCCCTGAACTGGGAAAGAACAGCATGCAGAAGAAAGCGTCTGTGCTGTGAAGATCTGCAGCCATAAGAACACACCGAGGAGGTATGGACTTTAGCAATCTGAGAACAGCATGATGGGACTCTAGAGAAATAGAACAACAACAAGTGGCAGCTTTAGATTTGGAGCAATCCAGCAAAGCTTGCAAATTTCTTGCTGGGCACCACCCTCTTGGTCAGGGCGAGTGGCCAGAAATGGAGGCCATTTTCCATGGGGAAAACGAAGTCATTGGCCCAGGCTCTGGGTGTCAGATGACAGGTGGCATCTGGGGCTCTAAGGACTTGCAGGGTCCTAGTTGCTGGCAGCTTTAGTTTTGGAAGGATCCAGCAGAGTTTGTAGATTCCTGGCTTGGCACTGCCCTGCCTGCCAGGCCAAGTGGCCACAAATGAAGGCCATTTTCCATGGGAAAAAGATGTCCTTTCCCCAGGGTCTCAGGAATATGTTCAAGGTGGCGTTTGAGGCTCTAAGTACTTCCAGGGCCCTAGTTGCTGCCAGCTTTTCTTTTGGAAAAATCCAGCAACGATTGCATCATTCTAGCTAGGCTCCCACTTTCTGCCAGGGTGAGTGGCTGCCAAGGGAGGCCATTTGCCATGGGAAAAAGAAGTCCTTTCCCCAGGGTCTGGGTGTCAGATGAAAGGTGGCCTTTGGGGTTCTGAGGACTTGTAGGGTAGTACTTACTGGCTAGAGTAGAGGAAATGGATTCTATTTGAATATCTGTCTAGAGGCTTTGCCCCACAGGTCCTGGTTGTCCTTGATGGGCTGCAGCTGTGAGCATTGAAGAGAACTGGGATAAAAGGGGGCGGCGTAGCCATTCAGGGAGAGCCTTGAAGGAGCCCTGAACTGGGAAAGAACAGCATGCAGAAGAAAGCGTCTGTGCTGTGAAGATCTGCAGCCATAAGAACACACCGAGGAGGTATGGACTTTAGCAATCTGAGAACAGCATGATGGGACTCTAGAGAAATAGAACAACAACAAGTGGCAGCTTTAGATTTGGAGCAATCCAGCAAAGCTTGCAAATTTCTTGCTGGGCACCACCCTCTTGGTCAGGGCGAGTGGCCAGAAATGGAGGCCATTTTCCATGGGGAAAACGAAGTCATTGGCCCAGGCTCTGGGTGTCAGATGACAGGTGGCATCTGGGGCTCTAAGGACTTGCAGGGTCCTAGTTGCTGGCAGCTTTCGTTCTGGAAGGATCCAGCAGAGTTTGTAGATTCCTGGCTTGGCACTGCCCTGCCTGCCAGGCCAAGTGGCCACAAATGAAGGCCATTTTCCATGGGAAAAAGATGTCCTTTCCCCAGGGTCTCAGGAATATGTTCAAGGTGGCGTTTGAGGCTCTAAGTACTTCCAGGGCCCTAGTTGCTGCCAGCTTTTCTTTTGGAAAAATCCAGCAACGATTGCATCATTCTAGCTAGGCTCCCACTTTCTGCCAGGGTGAGTGGCTGCCAAGGGAGGCCATTTGCCATGGGAAAAAGAAGTCCTTTCCCCAGGGTCTGGGTGTCAGATGAAAGGTGGCCTTTGGGGTTCTGAGGACTTGTAGGGTAGTACTTACTGGCTAGAGTAGAGGAAATGGATTCTATTTGAATATCTGTCTAGAGGCTTTGCCCCACAGGTCCTGGTTGTCCTTGATGGGCTGCAGCTGTGAGCATTGAAGAGAACTGGGATAAAAGGGGGCGGCGTAGCCATTCAGGGAGAGCCTTGAAGGAGCCCTGAACTGGGAAAGAACAGCATGCAGAAGAAAGCGTCTGTGCTGTGAAGATCTGCAGCCATAAGAACACACCGAGGAGGTATGGACTTTAGCAATCTGAGAACAGCATGATGGGACTCTAGAGAAATAGAACAACAACAAGTGGCAGCTTTAGATTTGGAGCAATCCAGCAAAGCTTGCAAATTTCTTGCTGGGCACCACCCTCTTGGTCAGGGCGAGTGGCCAGAAATGGAGGCCATTTTCCATGGGGAAAACGAAGTCATTGGCCCAGGCTCTGGGTGTCAGATGACAGGTGGCATCTGGGGCTCTAAGGACTTGCAGGGTCCTAGTTGCTGGCAGCTTTAGTTTTGGAAGGATCCAGCAGAGTTTGTAGATTCCTGGCTTGGCACTGCCCTGCCTGCCAGGCCAAGTGGCCACAAATGAAGGCCATTTTCCATGGGAAAAAGATGTCCTTTCCCCAGGGTCTCAGGAATATGTTCAAGGTGGCGTTTGAGGCTCTAAGTACTTCCAGGGCCCTAGTTGCTGCCAGCTTTTCTTTTGGAAAAATCCAGCAACGATTGCATCATTCTAGCTAGGCTCCCACTTTCTGCCAGGGTGAGTGGCTGCCAAGGGAGGCCATTTGCCATGGGAAAAAGAAGTCCTTTCCCCAGGGTCTGGGTGTCAGATGAAAGGTGGCCTTTGGGGTTCTGAGGACTTGTAGGGTAGTACTTACTGGCTAGAGTAGAGGAAATGGATTCTATTTGAATATCTGTCTAGAGGCTTTGCCCCACAGGTCCTGGTTGTCCTTGATGGGCTGCAGCTGTGAGCATTGAAGAGAACTGGGATAAAAGGGGGCGGCGTAGCCATTCAGGGAGAGCCTTGAAGGAGCCCTGAACTGGGAAAGAACAGCATGCAGAAGAAAGCGTCTGTGCTGTGAAGATCTGCAGCCATAAGAACACACCGAGGAGGTATGGACTTTAGCAATCTGAGAACAGCATGATGGGACTCTAGAGAAATAGAACAACAACAAGTGGCAGCTTTAGATTTGGAGCAATCCAGCAAAGCTTGCAAATTTCTTGCTGGGCACCACCCTCTTGGTCAGGGCGAGTGGCCAGAAATGGAGGCCATTTTCCATGGGGAAAACGAAGTCATTGGCCCAGGCTCTGGGTGTCAGATGACAGGTGGCATCTGGGGCTCTAAGGACTTGCAGGGTCCTAGTTGCTGGCAGCTTTAGTTTTGGAAGGATCCAGCAGAGTTTGTAGATTCCTGGCTTGGCACTGCCCTGCCTGCCAGGCCAAGTGGCCACAAATGAAGGCCATTTTCCATGGGAAAAAGATGTCCTTTCCCCAGGGTCTCAGGAATATGTTCAAGGTGGCGTTTGAGGCTCTAAGTACTTCCAGGGCCCTAGTTGCTGCCAGCTTTTCTTTTGGAAAAATCCAGCAACGATTGCATCATTCTAGCTAGGCTCCCACTTTCTGCCAGGGTGAGTGGCTGCCAAGGGAGGCCATTTGCCATGGGAAAAAGAAGTCCTTTCCCCAGGGTCTGGGTGTCAGATGAAAGGTGGCCTTTGGGGTTCTGAGGACTTGTAGGGTAGTACTTACTGGCTAGAGTAGAGGAAATGGATTCTATTTGAATATCTGTCTAGAGGCTTTGCCCCACAGGTCCTGGTTGTCCTTGATGGGCTGCAGCTGTGAGCATTGAAGAGAACTGGGATAAAAGGGGGCGGCGTAGCCATTCAGGGAGAGCCTTGAAGGAGCCCTGAACTGGGAAAGAACAGCATGCAGAAGAAAGCGTCTGTGCTGTGAAGATCTGCAGCCATAAGAACACACCGAGGAGGTATGGACTTTAGCAATCTGAGAACAGCATGATGGGACTCTAGAGAAATAGAACAACAACAAGTGGCAGCTTTAGATTTGGAGCAATCCAGCAAAGCTTGCAAATTTCTTGCTGGGCACCACCCTCTTGGTCAGGGCGAGTGGCCAGAAATGGAGGCCATTTTCCATGGGGAAAACGAAGTCATTGGCCCAGGCTCTGGGTGTCAGATGACAGGTGGCATCTGGGGCTCTAAGGACTTGCAGGGTCCTAGTTGCTGGCAGCTTTAGTTTTGGAAGGATCCAGCAGAGTTTGTAGATTCCTGGCTTGGCACTGCCCTGCCTGCCAGGCCAAGTGGCCACAAATGAAGGCCATTTTCCATGGGAAAAAGATGTCCTTTCCCCAGGGTCTCAGGAATATGTTCAAGGTGGCGTTTGAGGCTCTAAGTACTTCCAGGGCCCTAGTTGCTGCCAGCTTTTCTTTTGGAAAAATCCAGCAACGATTGCATCATTCTAGCTAGGCTCCCACTTTCTGCCAGGGTGAGTGGCTGCCAAGGGAGGCCATTTGCCATGGGAAAAAGAAGTCCTTTCCCCAGGGTCTGGGTGTCAGATGAAAGGTGGCCTTTGGGGTTCTGAGGACTTGTAGGGTAGTACTTACTGGCTAGAGTAGAGGAAATGGATTCTATTTGAATATCTGTCTAGAGGCTTTGCCCCACAGGTCCTGGTTGTCCTTGATGGGCTGCAGCTGTGAGCATTGAAGAGAACTGGGATAAAAGGGGGCGGCGTAGCCATTCAGGGAGAGCCTTGAAGGAGCCCTGAACTGGGAAAGAACAGCATGCAGAAGAAAGCGTCTGTGCTGTGAAGATCTGCAGCCATAAGAACACACCGAGGAGGTATGGACTTTAGCAATCTGAGAACAGCATGATGGGACTCTAGAGAAATAGAACAACAACAAGTGGCAGCTTTAGATTTGGAGCAATCCAGCAAAGCTTGCAAATTTCTTGCTGGGCACCACCCTCTTGGTCAGGGCGAGTGGCCAGAAATGGAGGCCATTTTCCATGGGGAAAACGAAGTCATTGGCCCAGGCTCTGGGTGTCAGATGACAGGTGGCATCTGGGGCTCTAAGGACTTGCAGGGTCCTAGTTGCTGGCAGCTTTAGTTTTGGAAGGATCCAGCAGAGTTTGTAGATTCCTGGCTTGGCACTGCCCTGCCTGCCAGGCCAAGTGGCCACAAATGAAGGCCATTTTCCATGGGAAAAAGATGTCCTTTCCCCAGGGTCTCAGGAATATGTTCAAGGTGGCGTTTGAGGCTCTAAGTACTTCCAGGGCCCTAGTTGCTGCCAGCTTTTCTTTTGGAAAAATCCAGCAACGATTGCATCATTCTAGCTAGGCTCCCACTTTCTGCCAGGGTGAGTGGCTGCCAAGGGAGGCCATTTGCCATGGGAAAAAGAAGTCCTTTCCCCAGGGTCTGGGTGTCAGATGAAAGGTGGCCTTTGGGGTTCTGAGGACTTGTAGGGTAGTACTTACTGGCTAGAGTAGAGGAAATGGATTCTATTTGAATATCTGTCTAGAGGCTTTGCCCCACAGGTCCTGGTTGTCCTTGATGGGCTGCAGCTGTGAGCATTGAAGAGAACTGGGATAAAAGGGGGCGGCGTAGCCATTCAGGGAGAGCCTTGAAGGAGCCCTGAACTGGGAAAGAACAGCATGCAGAAGAAAGCGTCTGTGCTGTGAAGATCTGCAGCCATAAGAACACACCGAGGAGGTATGGACTTTAGCAATCTGAGAACAGCATGATGGGACTCTAGAGAAATAGAACAACAACAAGTGGCAGCTTTCGATTTGGAGCAATCCAGCAAAGCTTGCAAATTTCTTGCTGGGCACCACCCTCTTGGTCAGGGCGAGTGGCCAGAAATGGAGGCCATTTTCCATGGGGAAAACGAAGTCATTGGCCCAGGCTCTGGGTGTCAGATGAAAGGTGGCGTCTGGGGCTCTAAGGACTTGCAGGGTCCTAGTTGCTGGCAGCTTTCGTTCTGGAAGGATCCAGCAGAGTTTGTAGATTCCTGGCTTGGCACTGCCCTGCCTGCCAGGCCAAGTGGCCACAAATGAAGGCCATTTTCCATGGGAAAAAGATGTCCTTTCCCCAGGGTCTCAGGAATATGTTCAAGGTGGCGTTTGAGGCTCTAAGTACTTCCAGGGCCCTAGTTGCTGCCAGCTTTTCTTTTGGAAAAATCCAGCAACGATTGCATCATTCTAGCTAGGCTCCCACTTTCTGCCAGGGTGAGTGGCTGCCAAGGGAGGCCATTTGCCATGGGAAAAAGAAGTCCTTTCCCCAGGGTCTGGGTGTCAGATGAAAGGTGGCCTTTGGGGTTCTGAGGACTTGTAGGGTAGTACTTACTGGCTAGAGTAGAGGAAATGGATTCTATTTGAATATCTGTCTAGAGGCTTTGCCCCACAGGTCCTGGTTGTCCTTGATGGGCTGCAGCTGTGAGCATTGAAGAGAACTGGGATAAAAGGGGGCGGCGTAGCCATTCAGGGAGAGCCTTGAAGGAGCCCTGAACTGGGAAAGAACAGCATGCAGAAGAAAGCGTCTGTGCTGTGAAGATCTGCAGCCATAAGAACACACCGAGGAGGTATGGACTTTAGCAATCTGAGAACAGCATGATGGGACTCTAGAGAAATAGAACAACAACAAGTGGCAGCTTTAGATTTGGAGCAATCCAGCAAAGCTTGCAAATTTCTTGCTGGGCACCACCCTCTTGGTCAGGGCGAGTGGCCAGAAATGGAGGCCATTTTCCATGGGGAAAACGAAGTCATTGGCCCAGGCTCTGGGTGTCAGATGACAGGTGGCATCTGGGGCTCTAAGGACTTGCAGGGTCCTAGTTGCTGGCAGCTTTAGTTTTGGAAGGATCCAGCAGAGTTTGTAGATTCCTGGCTTGGCACTGCCCTGCCTGCCAGGCCAAATGGCCACAAATGAAGGCCATTTTCCATGGGAAAAAGATGTCCTTTCCCCAGGGTCTCAGGAATATGTTCAAGGTGGCGTTTGAGGCTCTAAGTACTTCCAGGGCCCTAGTTGCTGCCAGCTTTTCTTTTGGAAAAATCCAGCAACGATTGCATCATTCTAGCTAGGCTCCCACTTTCTGCCAGGGTGAGTGGCTGCCAAGGGAGGCCATTTGCCATGGGAAAAAGAAGTCCTTTCCCCAGGGTCTGGGTGTCAGATGAAAGGTGGCCTTTGGGGTTCTGAGGACTTGTAGGGTAGTACTTACTGGCTAGAGTAGAGGAAATGGATTCTATTTGAATATCTGTCTAGAGGCTTTGCCCCACAGGTCCTGGTTGTCCTTGATGGGCTGCAGCTGTGAGCATTGAAGAGAACTGGGATAAAAGGGGGCGGCGTAGCCATTCAGGGAGAGCCTTGAAGGAGCCCTGAACTGGGAAAGAACAGCATGCAGAAGAAAGCGTCTGTGCTGTGAAGATCTGCAGCCATAAGAACACACCGAGGAGGTATGGACTTTAGCAATCTGAGAACAGCATGATGGGACTCTAGAGAAATAGAACAACAACAAGTGGCAGCTTTAGATTTGGAGCAATCCAGCAAAGCTTGCAAATTTCTTGCTGGGCACCACCCTCTTGGTCAGGGCGAGTGGCCAGAAATGGAGGCCATTTTCCATGGGGAAAACGAAGTCATTGGCCCAGGCTCTGGGTGTCAGATGAAAGGTGGCGTCTGGGGCTCTAAGGACTTGCAGGGTCCTAGTTGCTGGCAGCTTTCGTTCTGGAAGGATCCAGCAGAGTTTGTAGATTCCTGGCTTGGCACTGCCCTGCCTGCCAGGCCAAGTGGCCACAAATGAAGGCCATTTTCCATGGGAAAAAGATGTCCTTTCCCCAGGGTCTCAGGAATATGTTCAAGGTGGCGTTTGAGGCTCTAAGTACTTCCAGGGCCCTAGTTGCTGCCAGCTTTTCTTTTGGAAAAATCCAGCAACGATTGCATCATTCTAGCTAGGCTCCCACTTTCTGCCAGGGTGAGTGGCTGCCAAGGGAGGCCATTTGCCATGGGAAAAAGAAGTCCTTTCCCCAGGGTCTGGGTGTCAGATGAAAGGTGGCCTTTGGGGTTCTGAGGACTTGTAGGGTAGTACTTACTGGCTAGAGTAGAGGAAATGGATTCTATTTGAATATCTGTCTAGAGGCTTTGCCCCACAGGTCCTGGTTGTCCTTGATGGGCTGCAGCTGTGAGCATTGAAGAGAACTGGGATAAAAGGGGGCGGCGTAGCCATTCAGGGAGAGCCTTGAAGGAGCCCTGAACTGGGAAAGAACAGCATGCAGAAGAAAGCGTCTGTGCTGTGAAGATCTGCAGCCATAAGAACACACCGAGGAGGTATGGACTTTAGCAATCTGAGAACAGCATGATGGGACTCTAGAGAAATAGAACAACAACAAGTGGCAGCTTTAGATTTGGAGCAATCCAGCAAAGCTTGCAAATTTCTTGCTGGGCACCACCCTCTTGGTCAGGGCGAGTGGCCAGAAATGGAGGCCATTTTCCATGGGGAAAACGAAGTCATTGGCCCAGGCTCTGGGTGTCAGATGACAGGTGGCATCTGGGGCTCTAAGGACTTGCAGGGTCCTAGTTGCTGGCAGCTTTAGTTTTGGAAGGATCCAGCAGAGTTTGTAGATTCCTGGCTTGGCACTGCCCTGCCTGCCAGGCCAAGTGGCCACAAATGAAGGCCATTTTCCATGGGAAAAAGATGTCCTTTCCCCAGGGTCTCAGGAATATGTTCAAGGTGGCGTTTGAGGCTCTAAGTACTTCCAGGGCCCTAGTTGCTGCCAGCTTTTCTTTTGGAAAAATCCAGCAACGATTGCATCATTCTAGCTAGGCTCCCACTTTCTGCCAGGGTGAGTGGCTGCCAAGGGAGGCCATTTGCCATGGGAAAAAGAAGTCCTTTCCCCAGGGTCTGGGTGTCAGATGAAAGGTGGCCTTTGGGGTTCTGAGGACTTGTAGGGTAGTACTTACTGGCTAGAGTAGAGGAAATGGATTCTATTTGAATATCTGTCTAGAGGCTTTGCCCCACAGGTCCTGGTTGTCCTTGATGGGCTGCAGCTGTGAGCATTGAAGAGAACTGGGATAAAAGGGGGCGGCGTAGCCATTCAGGGAGAGCCTTGAAGGAGCCCTGAACTGGGAAAGAACAGCATGCAGAAGAAAGCGTCTGTGCTGTGAAGATCTGCAGCCATAAGAACACACCGAGGAGGTATGGACTTTAGCAATCTGAGAACAGCATGATGGGACTCTAGAGAAATAGAACAACAACAAGTGGCAGCTTTAGATTTGGAGCAATCCAGCAAAGCTTGCAAATTTCTTGCTGGGCACCACCCTCTTGGTCAGGGCGAGTGGCCAGAAATGGAGGCCATTTTCCATGGGGAAAACGAAGTCATTGGCCCAGGCTCTGGGTGTCAGATGACAGGTGGCATCTGGGGCTCTAAGGACTTGCAGGGTCCTAGTTGCTGGCAGCTTTAGTTTTGGAAGGATCCAGCAGAGTTTGTAGATTCCTGGCTTGGCACTGCCCTGCCTGCCAGGCCAAGTGGCCACAAATGAAGGCCATTTTCCATGGGAAAAAGATGTCCTTTCCCCAGGGTCTCAGGAATATGTTCAAGGTGGCGTTTGAGGCTCTAAGTACTTCCAGGGCCCTAGTTGCTGCCAGCTTTTCTTTTGGAAAAATCCAGCAACGATTGCATCATTCTAGCTAGGCTCCCACTTTCTGCCAGGGTGAGTGGCTGCCAAGGGAGGCCATTTGCCATGGGAAAAAGAAGTCCTTTCCCCAGGGTCTGGGTGTCAGATGAAAGGTGGCCTTTGGGGTTCTGAGGACTTGTAGGGTAGTACTTACTGGCTAGAGTAGAGGAAATGGATTCTATTTGAATATCTGTCTAGAGGCTTTGCCCCACAGGTCCTGGTTGTCCTTGATGGGCTGCAGCTGTGAGCATTGAAGAGAACTGGGATAAAAGGGGGCGGCGTAGCCATTCAGGGAGAGCCTTGAAGGAGCCCTGAACTGGGAAAGAACAGCATGCAGAAGAAAGCGTCTGTGCTGTGAAGATCTGCAGCCATAAGAACACACCGAGGAGGTATGGACTTTAGCAATCTGAGAACAGCATGATGGGACTCTAGAGAAATAGAACAACAACAAGTGGCAGCTTTAGATTTGGAGCAATCCAGCAAAGCTTGCAAATTTCTTGCTGGGCACCACCCTCTTGGTCAGGGCGAGTGGCCAGAAATGGAGGCCATTTTCCATGGGGAAAACGAAGTCATTGGCCCAGGCTCTGGGTGTCAGATGAAAGGTGGCGTCTGGGGCTCTAAGGACTTGCAGGGTCCTAGTTGCTGGCAGCTTTCGTTCTGGAAGGATCCAGCAGAGTTTGTAGATTCCTGGCTTGGCACTGCCCTGCCTGCCAGGCCAAGTGGCCACAAATGAAGGCCATTTTCCATGGGAAAAAGATGTCCTTTCCCCAGGGTCTCAGGAATATGTTCAAGGTGGCGTTTGAGGCTCTAAGTACTTCCAGGGCCCTAGTTGCTGCCAGCTTTTCTTTTGGAAAAATCCAGCAACGATTGCATCATTCTAGCTAGGCTCCCACTTTCTGCCAGGGTGAGTGGCTGCCAAGGGAGGCCATTTGCCATGGGAAAAAGAAGTCCTTTCCCCAGGGTCTGGGTGTCAGATGAAAGGTGGCCTTTGGGGTTCTGAGGACTTGTAGGGTAGTACTTACTGGCTAGAGTAGAGGAAATGGATTCTATTTGAATATCTGTCTAGAGGCTTTGCCCCACAGGTCCTGGTTGTCCTTGATGGGCTGCAGCTGTGAGCATTGAAGAGAACTGGGATAAAAGGGGGCGGCGTAGCCATTCAGGGAGAGCCTTGAAGGAGCCCTGAACTGGGAAAGAACAGCATGCAGAAGAAAGCGTCTGTGCTGTGAAGATCTGCAGCCATAAGAACACACCGAGGAGGTATGGACTTTAGCAATCTGAGAACAGCATGATGGGACTCTAGAGAAATAGAACAACAACAAGTGGCAGCTTTAGATTTGGAGCAATCCAGCAAAGCTTGCAAATTTCTTGCTGGGCACCACCCTCTTGGTCAGGGTGAGAGGCCAGAAATGGAGGCCATTTTCCATGGGGAAAACGAAGTCATTGGCCCAGGCTCTGGGTGTCAGATGAAAGGTGGCGTCTGGGGCTCTAAGGACTTGCAGGGTCCTAGTTGCTGGCAGCTTTCGTTCTGGAAGGATCCAGCAGAGTTTGTAGATTCCTGGCTTGGCACTGCCCTGCCTGCCAGGCCAAGTGGCCACAAATGAAGGCCATTTTCCATGGGAAAAAGATGTCCTTTCCCCAGGGTCTCAGGAATATGTTCAAGGTGGCGTTTGAGGCTCTAAGTACTTCCAGGGCCCTAGTTGCTGCCAGCTTTTCTTTTGGAAAAATCCAGCAACGATTGCATCATTCTAGCTAGGCTCCCACTTTCTGCCAGGGTGAGTGGCTGCCAAGGGAGGCCATTTGCCATGGGAAAAAGAAGTCCTTTCCCCAGGGTCTGGGTGTCAGATGAAAGGTGGCCTTTGGGGTTCTGAGGACTTGTAGGGTAGTACTTACTGGCTAGAGTAGAGGAAATGGATTCTATTTGAATATCTGTCTAGAGGCTTTGCCCCACAGGTCCTGGTTGTCCTTGATGGGCTGCAGCTGTGAGCATTGAAGAGAACTGGGATAAAAGGGGGCGGCGTAGCCATTCAGGGAGAGCCTTGAAGGAGCCCTGAACTGGGAAAGAACAGCATGCAGAAGAAAGCGTCTGTGCTGTGAAGATCTGCAGCCATAAGAACACACCGAGGAGGTATGGACTTTAGCAATCTGAGAACAGCATGATGGGACTCTAGAGAAATAGAACAACAACAAGTGGCAGCTTTAGATTTGGAGCAATCCAGCAAAGCTTGCAAATTTCTTGCTGGGCACCACCCTCTTGGTCAGGGTGAGAGGCCAGAAATGGAGGCCATTTTCCATGGGGAAAACGAAGTCATTGGCCCAGGCTCTGGGTGTCAGATGAAAGGTGGCGTCTGGGGCTCTAAGGACTTGCAGGGTCCTAGTTGCTGGCAGCTTTCGTTCTGGAAGGATCCAGCAGAGTTTGTAGATTCCTGGCTTGGCACTGCCCTGCCTGCCAGGCCAAGTGGCCACAAATGAAGGCCATTTTCCATGGGAAAAAGATGTCCTTTCCCCAGGGTCTCAGGAATATGTTCAAGGTGGCGTTTGAGGCTCTAAGTACTTCCAGGGCCCTAGTTGCTGGCAGCTTTTCTTTTGGAAAAATCCAGCAACGATTGCATCATTCTAGCTAGGCTCCCACTTTCTGCCAGGGTGAGTGGCTGCCAAGGGAGGCCATTTGCCATGGGAAAAAGAAGTCCTTTCCCCAGGGTCTGGGTGTCAGATGAAAGGTGGCCTTTGGGGTTCTGAGGACTTGTAGGGTAGTACTTACTGGCTAGAGTAGAGGAAATGGATTCTATTTGAATATCTGTCTAGAGGCTTTGCCCCACAGGTCCTGGTTGTCCTTGATGGGCTGCAGCTGTGAGCATTGAAGAGAACTGGGATAAAAGGGGGCGGCGTAGCCATTCAGGGAGAGCCTTGAAGGAGCCCTGAACTGGGAAAGAACAGCATGCAGAAGAAAGCGTCTGTGCTGTGAAGATCTGCAGCCATAAGAACACACCGAGGAGGTATGGACTTTAGCAATCTGAGAACAGCATGATGGGACTCTAGAGAAATAGAACAACAACAAGTGGCAGCTTTAGATTTGGAGCAATCCCGCAAAGCTTGCAAATTTCTTGCTGGGCACCACCCTCTTGGTCAGGGCGAGTGGCCAGAAATGGAGGCCATTTTCCATGGGGAAAACGAAGTCATTGGCCCAGGCTCTGGGTGTCAGATGAAAGGTGGCGTCTGGGGCTCTAAGGACTTGCAGGGTCCTAGTTGCTGGCAGCTTTCGTTCTGGAAGGATCCAGCAGAGTTTGTAGATTCCTGGCTTGGCACTGCCCTGCCTGCCAGGCCAAGTGGCCACAAATGAAGGCCATTTTCCATGGGAAAAAGATGTCCTTTCCCCAGGGTCTCAGGAATATGTTCAAGGTGGCGTTTGAGGCTCTAAGTACTTCCAGGGCCCTAGTTGCTGCCAGCTTTTCTTTTGGAAAAATCCAGCAACGATTGCATCATTCTAGCTAGGCTCCCACTTTCTGCCAGGGTGAGTGGCTGCCAAGGGAGGCCATTTGCCATGGGAAAAAGAAGTCCTTTCCCCAGGGTCTGGGTGTCAGATGAAAGGTGGCCTTTGGGGTTCTGAGGACTTGTAGGGTAGTACTTACTGGCTAGAGTAGAGGAAATGGATTCTATTTGAATATCTGTCTAGAGGCTTTGCCCCACAGGTCCTGGTTGTCCTTGATGGGCTGCAGCTGTGAGCATTGAAGAGAACTGGGATAAAAGGGGGCGGCGTAGCCATTCAGGGAGAGCCTTGAAGGAGCCCTGAACTGGGAAAGAACAGCATGCAGAAGAAAGCGTCTGTGCTGTGAAGATCTGCAGCCATAAGAACACACCGAGGAGGTATGGACTTTAGCAATCTGAGAACAGCATGATGGGACTCTAGAGAAATAGAACAACAACAAGTGGCAGCTTTAGATTTGGAGCAATCCAGCAAAGCTTGCAAATTTCTTGCTGGGCACCACCCTCTTGGTCAGGGCGAGTGGCCAGAAATGGAGGCCATTTTCCATGGGGAAAACGAAGTCATTGGCCCAGGCTCTGGGTGTCAGATGACAGGTGGCATCTGGGGCTCTAAGGACTTGCAGGGTCCTAGTTGCTGGCAGCTTTAGTTTTGGAAGGATCCAGCAGAGTTTGTAGATTCCTGGCTTGGCACTGCCCTGCCTGCCAGGCCAAGTGGCCACAAATGAAGGCCATTTTCCATGGGAAAAAGATGTCCTTTCCCCAGGGTCTCAGGAATATGTTCAAGGTGGCGTTTGAGGCTCTAAGTACTTCCAGGGCCCTAGTTGCTGCCAGCTTTTCTTTTGGAAAAATCCAGCAACGATTGCATCATTCTAGCTAGGCTCCCACTTTCTGCCAGGGTGAGTGGCTGCCAAGGGAGGCCATTTGCCATGGGAAAAAGAAGTCCTTTCCCCAGGGTCTGGGTGTCAGATGAAAGGTGGCCTTTGGGGTTCTGAGGACTTGTAGGGTAGTACTTACTGGCTAGAGTAGAGGAAATGGATTCTATTTGAATATCTGTCTAGAGGCTTTGCCCCACAGGTCCTGGTTGTCCTTGATGGGCTGCAGCTGTGAGCATTGAAGAGAACTGGGATAAAAGGGGGCGGCGTAGCCATTCAGGGAGAGCCTTGAAGGAGCCCTGAACTGGGAAAGAACAGCATGCAGAAGAAAGCGTCTGTGCTGTGAAGATCTGCAGCCATAAGAACACACCGAGGAGGTATGGACTTTAGCAATCTGAGAACAGCATGATGGGACTCTAGAGAAATAGAACAACAACAAGTGGCAGCTTTAGATTTGGAGCAATCCAGCAAAGCTTGCAAATTTCTTGCTGGGCACCACCCTCTTGGTCAGGGCGAGTGGCCAGAAATGGAGGCCATTTTCCATGGGGAAAACGAAGTCATTGGCCCAGGCTCTGGGTGTCAGATGACAGGTGGCATCTGGGGCTCTAAGGACTTGCAGGGTCCTAGTTGCTGGCAGCTTTAGTTTTGGAAGGATCCAGCAGAGTTTGTAGATTCCTGGCTTGGCACTGCCCTGCCTGCCAGGCCAAGTGGCCACAAATGAAGGCCATTTTCCATGGGAAAAAGATGTCCTTTCCCCAGGGTCTCAGGAATATGTTCAAGGTGGCGTTTGAGGCTCTAAGTACTTCCAGGGCCCTAGTTGCTGCCAGCTTTTCTTTTGGAAAAATCCAGCAACGATTGCATCATTCTAGCTAGGCTCCCACTTTCTGCCAGGGTGAGTGGCTGCCAAGGGAGGCCATTTGCCATGGGAAAAAGAAGTCCTTTCCCCAGGGTCTGGGTGTCAGATGAAAGGTGGCCTTTGGGGTTCTGAGGACTTGTAGGGTAGTACTTACTGGCTAGAGTAGAGGAAATGGATTCTATTTGAATATCTGTCTAGAGGCTTTGCCCCACAGGTCCTGGTTGTCCTTGATGGGCTGCAGCTGTGAGCATTGAAGAGAACTGGGATAAAAGGGGGCGGCGTAGCCATTCAGGGAGAGCCTTGAAGGAGCCCTGAACTGGGAAAGAACAGCATGCAGAAGAAAGCGTCTGTGCTGTGAAGATCTGCAGCCATAAGAACACACCGAGGAGGTATGGACTTTAGCAATCTGAGAACAGCATGATGGGACTCTAGAGAAATAGAACAACAACAAGTGGCAGCTTTAGATTTGGAGCAATCCAGCAAAGCTTGCAAATTTCTTGCTGGGCACCACCCTCTTGGTCAGGGCGAGTGGCCAGAAATGGAGGCCATTTTCCATGGGGAAAACGAAGTCATTGGCCCAGGCTCTGGGTGTCAGATGAAAGGTGGCGTCTGGGGCTCTAAGGACTTGCAGGGTCCTAGTTGCTGGCAGCTTTCGTTCTGGAAGGATCCAGCAGAGTTTGTAGATTCCTGGCTTGGCACTGCCCTGCCTGCCAGGCCAAGTGGCCACAAATGAAGGCCATTTTCCATGGGAAAAAGATGTCCTTTCCCCAGGGTCTCAGGAATATGTTCAAGGTGGCGTTTGAGGCTCTAAGTACTTCCAGGGCCCTAGTTGCTGCCAGCTTTTCTTTTGGAAAAATCCAGCAACGATTGCATCATTCTAGCTAGGCTCCCACTTTCTGCCAGGGTGAGTGGCTGCCAAGGGAGGCCATTTGCCATGGGAAAAAGAAGTCCTTTCCCCAGGGTCTGGGTGTCAGATGAAAGGTGGCCTTTGGGGTTCTGAGGACTTGTAGGGTAGTACTTACTGGCTAGAGTAGAGGAAATGGATTCTATTTGAATATCTGTCTAGAGGCTTTGCCCCACAGGTCCTGGTTGTCCTTGATGGGCTGCAGCTGTGAGCATTGAAGAGAACTGGGATAAAAGGGGGCGGCGTAGCCATTCAGGGAGAGCCTTGAAGGAGCCCTGAACTGGGAAAGAACAGCATGCAGAAGAAAGCGTCTGTGCTGTGAAGATCTGCAGCCATAAGAACACACCGAGGAGGTATGGACTTTAGCAATCTGAGAACAGCATGATGGGACTCTAGAGAAATAGAACAACAACAAGTGGCAGCTTTAGATTTGGAGCAATCCAGCAAAGCTTGCAAATTTCTTGCTGGGCACCACCCTCTTGGTCAGGGTGAGAGGCCAGAAATGGAGGCCATTTTCCATGGGGAAAACGAAGTCATTGGCCCAGGCTCTGGGTGTCAGATGAAAGGTGGCGTCTGGGGCTCTAAGGACTTGCAGGGTCCTAGTTGCTGGCAGCTTTCGTTCTGGAAGGATCCAGCAGAGTTTGTAGATTCCTGGCTTGGCACTGCCCTGCCTGCCAGGCCAAGTGGCCACAAATGAAGGCCATTTTCCATGGGAAAAAGATGTCCTTTCCCCAGGGTCTCAGGAATATGTTCAAGGTGGCGTTTGAGGCTCTAAGTACTTCCAGGGCCCTAGTTGCTGCCAGCTTTTCTTTTGGAAAAATCCAGCAACGATTGCATCATTCTAGCTAGGCTCCCACTTTCTGCCAGGGTGAGTGGCTGCCAAGGGAGGCCATTTGCCATGGGAAAAAGAAGTCCTTTCCCCAGGGTCTGGGTGTCAGATGAAAGGTGGCCTTTGGGGTTCTGAGGACTTGTAGGGTAGTACTTACTGGCTAGAGTAGAGGAAATGGATTCTATTTGAATATCTGTCTAGAGGCTTTGCCCCACAGGTCCTGGTTGTCCTTGATGGGCTGCAGCTGTGAGCATTGAAGAGAACTGGGATAAAAGGGGGCGGCGTAGCCATTCAGGGAGAGCCTTGAAGGAGCCCTGAACTGGGAAAGAACAGCATGCAGAAGAAAGCGTCTGTGCTGTGAAGATCTGCAGCCATAAGAACACACCGAGGAGGTATGGACTTTAGCAATCTGAGAACAGCATGATGGGACTCTAGAGAAATAGAACAACAACAAGTGGCAGCTTTAGATTTGGAGCAATCCAGCAAAGCTTGCAAATTTCTTGCTGGGCACCACCCTCTTGGTCAGGGTGAGAGGCCAGAAATGGAGGCCATTTTCCATGGGGAAAACGAAGTCATTGGCCCAGGCTCTGGGTGTCAGATGAAAGGTGGCGTCTGGGGCTCTAAGGACTTGCAGGGTCCTAGTTGCTGGCAGCTTTCGTTCTGGAAGGATCCAGCAGAGTTTGTAGATTCCTGGCTTGGCACTGCCCTGCCTGCCAGGCCAAGTGGCCACAAATGAAGGCCATTTTCCATGGGAAAAAGATGTCCTTTCCCCAGGGTCTCAGGAATATGTTCAAGGTGGCGTTTGAGGCTCTAAGTACTTCCAGGGCCCTAGTTGCTGGCAGCTTTTCTTTTGGAAAAATCCAGCAACGATTGCATCATTCTAGCTAGGCTCCCACTTTCTGCCAGGGTGAGTGGCTGCCAAGGGAGGCCATTTGCCATGGGAAAAAGAAGTCCTTTCCCCAGGGTCTGGGTGTCAGATGAAAGGTGGCCTTTGGGGTTCTGAGGACTTGTAGGGTAGTACTTACTGGCTAGAGTAGAGGAAATGGATTCTATTTGAATATCTGTCTAGAGGCTTTGCCCCACAGGTCCTGGTTGTCCTTGATGGGCTGCAGCTGTGAGCATTGAAGAGAACTGGGATAAAAGGGGGCGGCGTAGCCATTCAGGGAGAGCCTTGAAGGAGCCCTGAACTGGGAAAGAACAGCATGCAGAAGAAAGCGTCTGTGCTGTGAAGATCTGCAGCCATAAGAACACACCGAGGAGGTATGGACTTTAGCAATCTGAGAACAGCATGATGGGACTCTAGAGAAATAGAACAACAACAAGTGGCAGCTTTAGATTTGGAGCAATCCAGCAAAGCTTGCAAATTTCTTGCTGGGCACCACCCTCTTGGTCAGGGCGAGTGGCCAGAAATGGAGGCCATTTTCCATGGGGAAAACGAAGTCATTGGCCCAGGCTCTGGGTGTCAGATGACAGGTGGCATCTGGGGCTCTAAGGACTTGCAGGGTCCTAGTTGCTGGCAGCTTTAGTTTTGGAAGGATCCAGCAGAGTTTGTAGATTCCTGGCTTGGCACTGCCCTGCCTGCCAGGCCAAGTGGCCACAAATGAAGGCCATTTTCCATGGGAAAAAGATGTCCTTTCCCCAGGGTCTCAGGAATATGTTCAAGGTGGCGTTTGAGGCTCTAAGTACTTCCAGGGCCCTAGTTGCTGCCAGCTTTTCTTTTGGAAAAATCCAGCAACGATTGCATCATTCTAGCTAGGTTCCCACTTTCTGCCAGGGTGAGTGGCTGCCAAGGGAGGCCATTTGCCATGGGAAAAAGAAGTCCTTTCCCCAGGGTCTGGGTGTCAGATGAAAGGTGGCCTTTGGGGTTCTGAGGACTTGTAGGGTAGTACTTACTGGCTAGAGTAGAGGAAATGGATTCTATTTGAATATCTGTCTAGAGGCTTTGCCCCACAGGTCCTGGTTGTCCTTGATGGGCTGCAGCTGTGAGCATTGAAGAGAACTGGGATAAAAGGGGGCGGCGTAGCCATTCAGGGAGAGCCTTGAAGGAGCCCTGAACTGGGAAAGAACAGCATGCAGAAGAAAGCGTCTGTGCTGTGAAGATCTGCAGCCATAAGAACACACCGAGGAGGTATGGACTTTAGCAATCTGAGAACAGCATGATGGGACTCTAGAGAAATAGAACAACAACAAGTGGCAGCTTTAGATTTGGAGCAATCCAGCAAAGCTTGCAAATTTCTTGCTGGGCACCACCCTCTTGGTCAGGGTGAGAGGCCAGAAATGGAGGCCATTTTCCATGGGGAAAACGAAGTCATTGGCCCAGGCTCTGGGTGTCAGATGACAGGTGGCATCTGGGGCTCTAAGGACTTGCAGGGTCCTAGTTGCTGGCAGCTTTAGTTTTGGAAGGATCCAGCAGAGTTTGTAGATTCCTGGCTTGGCACTGCCCTGCCTGCCAGGCCAAGTGGCCACAAATGAAGGCCATTTTCCATGGGAAAAAGATGTCCTTTCCCCAGGGTCTCAGGAATATGTTCAAGGTGGCGTTTGAGGCTCTAAGTACTTCCAGGGCCCTAGTTGCTGCCAGCTTTTCTTTTGGAAAAATCCAGCAACGATTGCATCATTCTAGCTAGGCTCCCACTTTCTGCCAGGGTGAGTGGCTGCCAAGGGAGGCCATTTGCCATGGGAAAAAGAAGTCCTTTCCCCAGGGTCTGGGTGTCAGATGAAAGGTGGCCTTTGGGGTTCTGAGGACTTGTAGGGTAGTACTTACTGGCTAGAGTAGAGGAAATGGATTCTATTTGAATATCTGTCTAGAGGCTTTGCCCCACAGGTCCTGGTTGTCCTTGATGGGCTGCAGCTGTGAGCATTGAAGAGAACTGGGATAAAAGGGGGCGGCGTAGCCATTCAGGGAGAGCCTTGAAGGAGCCCTGAACTGGGAAAGAACAGCATGCAGAAGAAAGCGTCTGTGCTGTGAAGATCTGCAGCCATAAGAACACACCGAGGAGGTATGGACTTTAGCAATCTGAGAACAGCATGATGGGACTCTAGAGAAATAGAACAACAACAAGTGGCAGCTTTAGATTTGGAGCAATCCAGCAAAGCTTGCAAATTTCTTGCTGGGCACCACCCTCTTGGTCAGGGCGAGTGGCCAGAAATGGAGGCCATTTTCCATGGGGAAAACGAAGTCATTGGCCCAGGCTCTGGGTGTCAGATGACAGGTGGCATCTGGGGCTCTAAGGACTTGCAGGGTCCTAGTTGCTGGCAGCTTTAGTTTTGGAAGGATCCAGCAGAGTTTGTAGATTCCTGGCTTGGCACTGCCCTGCCTGCCAGGCCAAGTGGCCACAAATGAAGGCCATTTTCCATGGGAAAAAGATGTCCTTTCCCCAGGGTCTCAGGAATATGTTCAAGGTGGCGTTTGAGGCTCTAAGTACTTC
This sequence comes from Agelaius phoeniceus, assembly GCF_051311805.1. NCBI lineage: Eukaryota > Metazoa > Chordata > Aves > Passeriformes > Icteridae > Agelaius > Agelaius phoeniceus. The sequence continues at coordinate 12,714,555 of NC_135284.1, forward strand.
CAGGGCCCTAGTTGCTGCCAGCTTTTCTTTTGGAAAAATCCAGCAACGATTGCATCATTCTAGCTAGGCTCCCACTTTCTGCCAGGGTGAGTGGCTGCCAAGGGAGGCCATTTGCCATGGGAAAAAGAAGTCCTTTCCCCAGGGTCTGGGTGTCAGATGAAAGGTGGCCTTTGGGGTTCTGAGGACTTGTAGGGTAGTACTTACTGGCTAGAGTAGAGGAAATGGATTCTATTTGAATATCTGTCTAGAGGCTTTGCCCCACAGGTCCTGGTTGTCCTTGATGGGCTGCAGCTGTGAGCATTGAAGAGAACTGGGATAAAAGGGGGCGGCGTAGCCATTCAGGGAGAGCCTTGAAGGAGCCCTGAACTGGGAAAGAACAGCATGCAGAAGAAAGCGTCTGTGCTGTGAAGATCTGCAGCCATAAGAACACACCGAGGAGGTATGGACTTTAGCAATCTGAGAACAGCATGATGGGACTCTAGAGAAATAGAACAACAACAAGTGGCAGCTTTAGATTTGGAGCAATCCAGCAAAGCTTGCAAATTTCTTGCTGGGCACCACCCTCTTGGTCAGGGCGAGTGGCCAGAAATGGAGGCCATTTTCCATGGGGAAAACGAAGTCATTGGCCCAGGCTCTGGGTGTCAGATGACAGGTGGCATCTGGGGCTCTAAGGACTTGCAGGGTCCTAGTTGCTGGCAGCTTTCGTTCTGGAAGGATCCAGCAGAGTTTGTAGATTCCTGGCTTGGCACTGCCCTGCCTGCCAGGCCAAGTGGCCACAAATGAAGGCCATTTTCCATGGGAAAAAGAAGTCCTTTCCCCAGGGTCTCAGGAATATGTTCAAGGTGGCGTTTGAGGCTCTAAGTACTTCCAGGGCCCTAGTTGCTGGCAGCTTTTCTTTTGGAAAAATCCAGCAACGATTGCATCATTCTAGCTAGGCTCCCACTTTCTGCCAGGGTGAGTGGCTGCCAAGGGAGGCCATTTGCCATGGGAAAAAGAAGTCCTTTCCCCAGGGTCTGGGTGTCAGATGAAAGGTGGCCTTTGGGGTTCTGAGGACTTGTAGGGTAGTACTTACTGGCTAGAGTAGAGGAAATGGATTCTATTTGAATATCTGTCTAGAGGCTTTGCCCCACAGGTCCTGGTTGTCCTTGATGGGCTGCAGCTGTGAGCATTGAAGAGAACTGGGATAAAAGGGGGCGGCGTAGCCATTCAGGGAGAGCCTTGAAGGAGCCCTGAACTGGGAAAGAACAGCATGCAGAAGAAAGCGTCTGTGCTGTGAAGATCTGCAGCCATAAGAACACACCGAGGAGGTATGGACTTTAGCAATCTGAGAACAGCATGATGGGACTCTAGAGAAATAGAACAACAACAAGTGGCAGCTTTAGATTTGGAGCAATCCAGCAAAGCTTGCAAATTTCTTGCTGGGCACCACCCTCTTGGTCAGGGCGAGTGGCCAGAAATGGAGGCCATTTTCCATGGGGAAAACGAAGTCATTGGCCCAGGCTCTGGGTGTCAGATGACAGGTGGCATCTGGGGCTCTAAGGACTTGCAGGGTCCTAGTTGCTGGCAGCTTTAGTTTTGGAAGGATCCAGCAGAGTTTGTAGATTCCTGGCTTGGCACTGCCCTGCCTGCCAGGCCAAGTGGCCACAAATGAAGGCCATTTTCCATGGGAAAAAGATGTCCTTTCCCCAGGGTCTCAGGAATATGTTCAAGGTGGCGTTTGAGGCTCTAAGTACTTCCAGGGCCCTAGTTGCTGGCAGCTTTTCTTTTGGAAAAATCCAGCAACGATTGCATCATTCTAGCTAGGCTCCCACTTTCTGCCAGGGTGAGTGGCTGCCAAGGGAGGCCATTTGCCATGGGAAAAAGAAGTCCTTTCCCCAGGGTCTGGGTGTCAGATGAAAGGTGGCCTTTGGGGTTCTGAGGACTTGTAGGGTAGTACTTACTGGCTAGAGTAGAGGAAATGGATTCTATTTGAATATCTGTCTAGAGGCTTTGCCCCACAGGTCCTGGTTGTCCTTGATGGGCTGCAGCTGTGAGCATTGAAGAGAACTGGGATAAAAGGGGGCGGCGTAGCCATTCAGGGAGAGCCTTGAAGGAGCCCTGAACTGGGAAAGAACAGCATGCAGAAGAAAGCGTCTGTGCTGTGAAGATCTGCAGCCATAAGAACACACCGAGGAGGTATGGACTTTAGCAATCTGAGAACAGCATGATGGGACTCTAGAGAAATAGAACAACAACAAGTGGCAGCTTTAGATTTGGAGCAATCCAGCAAAGCTTGCAAATTTCTTGCTGGGCACCACCCTCTTGGTCAGGGCGAGTGGCCAGAAATGGAGGCCATTTTCCATGGGGAAAACGAAGTCATTGGCCCAGGCTCTGGGTGTCAGATGACAGGTGGCATCTGGGGCTCTAAGGACTTGCAGGGTCCTAGTTGCTGGCAGCTTTAGTTTTGGAAGGATCCAGCAGAGTTTGTAGATTCCTGGCTTGGCACTGCCCTGCCTGCCAGGCCAAGTGGCCACAAATGAAGGCCATTTTCCATGGGAAAAAGATGTCCTTTCCCCAGGGTCTCAGGAATATGTTCAAGGTGGCGTTTGAGGCTCTAAGTACTTCCAGGGCCCTAGTTGCTGCCAGCTTTTCTTTTGGAAAAATCCAGCAACGATTGCATCATTCTAGCTAGGCTCCCACTTTCTGCCAGGGTGAGTGGCTGCCAAGGGAGGCCATTTGCCATGGGAAAAAGAAGTCCTTTCCCCAGGGTCTGGGTGTCAGATGAAAGGTGGCCTTTGGGGTTCTGAGGACTTGTAGGGTAGTACTTACTGGCTAGAGTAGAGGAAATGGATTCTATTTGAATATCTGTCTAGAGGCTTTGCCCCACAGGTCCTGGTTGTCCTTGATGGGCTGCAGCTGTGAGCATTGAAGAGAACTGGGATAAAAGGGGGCGGCGTAGCCATTCAGGGAGAGCCTTGAAGGAGCCCTGAACTGGGAAAGAACAGCATGCAGAAGAAAGCGTCTGTGCTGTGAAGATCTGCAGCCATAAGAACACACCGAGGAGGTATGGACTTTAGCAATCTGAGAACAGCATGATGGGACTCTAGAGAAATAGAACAACAACAAGTGGCAGCTTTAGATTTGGAGCAATCCAGCAAAGCTTGCAAATTTCTTGCTGGGCACCACCCTCTTGGTCAGGGCGAGTGGCCAGAAATGGAGGCCATTTTCCATGGGGAAAACGAAGTCATTGGCCCAGGCTCTGGGTGTCAGATGAAAGGTGGCGTCTGGGGCTCTAAGGACTTGCAGGGTCCTAGTTGCTGGCAGCTTTCGTTCTGGAAGGATCCAGCAGAGTTTGTAGATTCCTGGCTTGGCACTGCCCTGCCTGCCAGGCCAAGTGGCCACAAATGAAGGCCATTTTCCATGGGAAAAAGATGTCCTTTCCCCAGGGTCTCAGGAATATGTTCAAGGTGGCGTTTGAGGCTCTAAGTACTTCCAGGGCCCTAGTTGCTGCCAGCTTTTCTTTTGGAAAAATCCAGCAACGATTGCATCATTCTAGCTAGGCTCCCACTTTCTGCCAGGGTGAGTGGCTGCCAAGGGAGGCCATTTGCCATGGGAAAAAGAAGTCCTTTCCCCAGGGTCTGGGTGTCAGATGAAAGGTGGCCTTTGGGGTTCTGAGGACTTGTAGGGTAGTACTTACTGGCTAGAGTAGAGGAAATGGATTCTATTTGAATATCTGTCTAGAGGCTTTGCCCCACAGGTCCTGGTTGTCCTTGATGGGCTGCAGCTGTGAGCATTGAAGAGAACTGGGATAAAAGGGGGCGGCGTAGCCATTCAGGGAGAGCCTTGAAGGAGCCCTGAACTGGGAAAGAACAGCATGCAGAAGAAAGCGTCTGTGCTGTGAAGATCTGCAGCCATAAGAACACACCGAGGAGGTATGGACTTTAGCAATCTGAGAACAGCATGATGGGACTCTAGAGAAATAGAACAACAACAAGTGGCAGCTTTAGATTTGGAGCAATCCAGCAAAGCTTGCAAATTTCTTGCTGGGCACCACCCTCTTGGTCAGGGCGAGTGGCCAGAAATGGAGGCCATTTTCCATGGGGAAAACGAAGTCATTGGCCCAGGCTCTGGGTGTCAGATGACAGGTGGCATCTGGGGCTCTAAGGACTTGCAGGGTCCTAGTTGCTGGCAGCTTTCGTTCTGGAAGGATCCAGCAGAGTTTGTAGATTCCTGGCTTGGCACTGCCCTGCCTGCCAGGCCAAGTGGCCACAAATGAAGGCCATTTTCCATGGGAAAAAGATGTCCTTTCCCCAGGGTCTCAGTAATATGTTCAAGGTGGCGTTTGAGGCTCTAAGTACTTCCAGGGCCCTAGTTGCTGCCAGCTTTTCTTTTGGAAAAATCCAGCAACGATTGCATCATTCTAGCTAGGCTCCCACTTTCTGCCAGGGTGAGTGGCTGCCAAGGGAGGCCATTTGCCATGGGAAAAAGAAGTCCTTTCCCCAGGGTCTGGGTGTCAGATGAAAGGTGGCCTTTGGGGTTCTGAGGACTTGTAGGGTAGTACTTACTGGCTAGAGTAGAGGAAATGGATTCTATTTGAATATCTGTCTAGAGGCTTTGCCCCACAGGTCCTGGTTGTCCTTGATGGGCTGCAGCTGTGAGCATTGAAGAGAACTGGGATAAAAGGGGGCGGCGTAGCCATTCAGGGAGAGCCTTGAAGGAGCCCTGAACTGGGAAAGAACAGCATGCAGAAGAAAGCGTCTGTGCTGTGAAGATCTGCAGCCATAAGAACACACCGAGGAGGTATGGACTTTAGCAATCTGAGAACAGCATGATGGGACTCTAGAGAAATAGAACAACAACAAGTGGCAGCTTTAGATTTGGAGCAATCCAGCAAAGCTTGCAAATTTCTTGCTGGGCACCACCCTCTTGGTCAGGGCGAGTGGCCAGAAATGGAGGCCATTTTCCATGGGGAAAACGAAGTCATTGGCCCAGGCTCTGGGTGTCAGATGACAGGTGGCATCTGGGGCTCTAAGGACTTGCAGGGTCCTAGTTGCTGGCAGCTTTAGTTTTGGAAGGATCCAGCAGAGTTTGTAGATTCCTGGCTTGGCACTGCCCTGCCTGCCAGGCCAAGTGGCCACAAATGAAGGCCATTTTCCATGGGAAAAAGATGTCCTTTCCCCAGGGTCTCAGGAATATGTTCAAGGTGGCGTTTGAGGCTCTAAGTACTTCCAGGGCCCTAGTTGCTGCCAGCTTTTCTTTTGGAAAAATCCAGCAACGATTGCATCATTCTAGCTAGGCTCCCACTTTCTGCCAGGGTGAGTGGCTGCCAAGGGAGGCCATTTGCCATGGGAAAAAGAAGTCCTTTCCCCAGGGTCTGGGTGTCAGATGAAAGGTGGCCTTTGGGGTTCTGAGGACTTGTAGGGTAGTACTTACTGGCTAGAGTAGAGGAAATGGATTCTATTTGAATATCTGTCTAGAGGCTTTGCCCCACAGGTCCTGGTTGTCCTTGATGGGCTGCAGCTGTGAGCATTGAAGAGAACTGGGATAAAAGGGGGCGGCGTAGCCATTCAGGGAGAGCCTTGAAGGAGCCCTGAACTGGGAAAGAACAGCATGCAGAAGAAAGCGTCTGTGCTGTGAAGATCTGCAGCCATAAGAACACACCGAGGAGGTATGGACTTTAGCAATCTGAGAACAGCATGATGGGACTCTAGAGAAATAGAACAACAACAAGTGGCAGCTTTAGATTTGGAGCAATCCAGCAAAGCTTGCAAATTTCTTGCTGGGCACCACCCTCTTGGTCAGGGTGAGAGGCCAGAAATGGAGGCCATTTTCCATGGGGAAAACGAAGTCATTGGCCCAGGCTCTGGGTGTCAGATGAAAGGTGGCGTCTGGGGCTCTAAGGACTTGCAGGGTCCTAGTTGCTGGCAGCTTTCGTTCTGGAAGGATCCAGCAGAGTTTGTAGATTCCTGGCTTGGCACTGCCCTGCCTGCCAGGCCAAGTGGCCACAAATGAAGGCCATTTTCCATGGGAAAAAGATGTCCTTTCCCCAGGGTCTCAGGAATATGTTCAAGGTGGCGTTTGAGGCTCTAAGTACTTCCAGGGCCCTAGTTGCTGCCAGCTTTTCTTTTGGAAAAATCCAGCAACGATTGCATCATTCTAGCTAGGCTCCCACTTTCTGCCAGGGTGAGTGGCTGCCAAGGGAGGCCATTTGCCATGGGAAAAAGAAGTCCTTTCCCCAGGGTCTGGGTGTCAGATGAAAGGTGGCCTTTGGGGTTCTGAGGACTTGTAGGGTAGTACTTACTGGCTAGAGTAGAGGAAATGGATTCTATTTGAATATCTGTCTAGAGGCTTTGCCCCACAGGTCCTGGTTGTCCTTGATGGGCTGCAGCTGTGAGCATTGAAGAGAACTGGGATAAAAGGGGGCGGCGTAGCCATTCAGGGAGAGCCTTGAAGGAGCCCTGAACTGGGAAAGAACAGCATGCAGAAGAAAGCGTCTGTGCTGTGAAGATCTGCAGCCATAAGAACACACCGAGGAGGTATGGACTTTAGCAATCTGAGAACAGCATGATGGGACTCTAGAGAAATAGAACAACAACAAGTGGCAGCTTTAGATTTGGAGCAATCCAGCAAAGCTTGCAAATTTCTTGCTGGGCACCACCCTCTTGGTCAGGGCGAGTGGCCAGAAATGGAGGCCATTTTCCATGGGGAAAACGAAGTCATTGGCCCAGGCTCTGGGTGTCAGATGACAGGTGGCATCTGGGGCTCTAAGGACTTGCAGGGTCCTAGTTGCTGGCAGCTTTAGTTTTGGAAGGATCCAGCAGAGTTTGTAGATTCCTGGCTTGGCACTGCCCTGCCTGCCAGGCCAAGTGGCCACAAATGAAGGCCATTTTCCATGGGAAAAAGATGTCCTTTCCCCAGGGTCTCAGGAATATGTTCAAGGTGGCGTTTGAGGCTCTAAGTACTTCCAGGGCCCTAGTTGCTGCCAGCTTTTCTTTTGGAAAAATCCAGCAACGATTGCATCATTCTAGCTAGGCTCCCACTTTCTGCCAGGGTGAGTGGCTGCCAAGGGAGGCCATTTGCCATGGGAAAAAGAAGTCCTTTCCCCAGGGTCTGGGTGTCAGATGAAAGGTGGCCTTTGGGGTTCTGAGGACTTGTAGGGTAGTACTTACTGGCTAGAGTAGAGGAAATGGATTCTATTTGAATATCTGTCTAGAGGCTTTGCCCCACAGGTCCTGGTTGTCCTTGATGGGCTGCAGCTGTGAGCATTGAAGAGAACTGGGATAAAAGGGGGCGGCGTAGCCATTCAGGGAGAGCCTTGAAGGAGCCCTGAACTGGGAAAGAACAGCATGCAGAAGAAAGCGTCTGTGCTGTGAAGATCTGCAGCCATAAGAACACACCGAGGAGGTATGGACTTTAGCAATCTGAGAACAGCATGATGGGACTCTAGAGAAATAGAACAACAACAAGTGGCAGCTTTAGATTTGGAGCAATCCAGCAAAGCTTGCAAATTTCTTGCTGGGCACCACCCTCTTGGTCAGGGCGAGTGGCCAGAAATGGAGGCCATTTTCCATGGGGAAAACGAAGTCATTGGCCCAGGCTCTGGGTGTCAGATGACAGGTGGCATCTGGGGCTCTAAGGACTTGCAGGGTCCTAGTTGCTGGCAGCTTTAGTTTTGGAAGGATCCAGCAGAGTTTGTAGATTCCTGGCTTGGCACTGCCCTGCCTGCCAGGCCAAGTGGCCACAAATGAAGGCCATTTTCCATGGGAAAAAGATGTCCTTTCCCCAGGGTCTCAGGAATATGTTCAAGGTGGCGTTTGAGGCTCTAAGTACTTCCAGGGCCCTAGTTGCTGCCAGCTTTTCTTTTGGAAAAATCCAGCAACGATTGCATCATTCTAGCTAGGCTCCCACTTTCTGCCAGGGTGAGTGGCTGCCAAGGGAGGCCATTTGCCATGGGAAAAAGAAGTCCTTTCCCCAGGGTCTGGGTGTCAGATGAAAGGTGGCCTTTGGGGTTCTGAGGACTTGTAGGGTAGTACTTACTGGCTAGAGTAGAGGAAATGGATTCTATTTGAATATCTGTCTAGAGGCTTTGCCCCACAGGTCCTGGTTGTCCTTGATGGGCTGCAGCTGTGAGCATTGAAGAGAACTGGGATAAAAGGGGGCGGCGTAGCCATTCAGGGAGAGCCTTGAAGGAGCCCTGAACTGGGAAAGAACAGCATGCAGAAGAAAGCGTCTGTGCTGTGAAGATCTGCAGCCATAAGAACACACCGAGGAGGTATGGACTTTAGCAATCTGAGAACAGCATGATGGGACTCTAGAGAAATAGAACAACAACAAGTGGCAGCTTTAGATTTGGAGCAATCCAGCAAAGCTTGCAAATTTCTTGCTGGGCACCACCCTCTTGGTCAGGGCGAGTGGCCAGAAATGGAGGCCATTTTCCATGGGGAAAACGAAGTCATTGGCCCAGGCTCTGGGTGTCAGATGACAGGTGGCATCTGGGGCTCTAAGGACTTGCAGGGTCCTAGTTGCTGGCAGCTTTAGTTTTGGAAGGATCCAGCAGAGTTTGTAGATTCCTGGCTTGGCACTGCCCTGCCTGCCAGGCCAAGTGGCCACAAATGAAGGCCATTTTCCATGGGAAAAAGATGTCCTTTCCCCAGGGTCTCAGGAATATGTTCAAGGTGGCGTTTGAGGCTCTAAGTACTTCCAGGGCCCTAGTTGCTGCCAGCTTTTCTTTTGGAAAAATCCAGCAACGATTGCATCATTCTAGCTAGGCTCCCACTTTCTGCCAGGGTGAGTGGCTGCCAAGGGAGGCCATTTGCCATGGGAAAAAGAAGTCCTTTCCCCAGGGTCTGGGTGTCAGATGAAAGGTGGCCTTTGGGGTTCTGAGGACTTGTAGGGTAGTACTTACTGGCTAGAGTAGAGGAAATGGATTCTATTTGAATATCTGTCTAGAGGCTTTGCCCCACAGGTCCTGGTTGTCCTTGATGGGCTGCAGCTGTGAGCATTGAAGAGAACTGGGATAAAAGGGGGCGGCGTAGCCATTCAGGGAGAGCCTTGAAGGAGCCCTGAACTGGGAAAGAACAGCATGCAGAAGAAAGCGTCTGTGCTGTGAAGATCTGCAGCCATAAGAACACACCGAGGAGGTATGGACTTTAGCAATCTGAGAACAGCATGATGGGACTCTAGAGAAATAGAACAACAACAAGTGGCAGCTTTAGATTTGGAGCAATCCAGCAAAGCTTGCAAATTTCTTGCTGGGCACCACCCTCTTGGTCAGGGCGAGTGGCCAGAAATGGAGGCCATTTTCCATGGGGAAAACGAAGTCATTGGCCCAGGCTCTGGGTGTCAGATGAAAGGTGGCGTCTGGGGCTCTAAGGACTTGCAGGGTCCTAGTTGCTGGCAGCTTTCGTTCTGGAAGGATCCAGCAGAGTTTGTAGATTCCTGGCTTGGCACTGCCCTGCCTGCCAGGCCAAGTGGCCACAAATGAAGGCCATTTTCCATGGGAAAAAGATGTCCTTTCCCCAGGGTCTCAGGAATATGTTCAAGGTGGCGTTTGAGGCTCTAAGTACTTCCAGGGCCCTAGTTGCTGCCAGCTTTTCTTTTGGAAAAATCCAGCAACGATTGCATCATTCTAGCTAGGCTCCCACTTTCTGCCAGGGTGAGTGGCTGCCAAGGGAGGCCATTTGCCATGGGAAAAAGAAGTCCTTTCCCCAGGGTCTGGGTGTCAGATGAAAGGTGGCCTTTGGGGTTCTGAGGACTTGTAGGGTAGTACTTACTGGCTAGAGTAGAGGAAATGGATTCTATTTGAATATCTGTCTAGAGGCTTTGCCCCACAGGTCCTGGTTGTCCTTGATGGGCTGCAGCTGTGAGCATTGAAGAGAACTGGGATAAAAGGGGGCGGCGTAGCCATTCAGGGAGAGCCTTGAAGGAGCCCTGAACTGGGAAAGAACAGCATGCAGAAGAAAGCGTCTGTGCTGTGAAGATCTGCAGCCATAAGAACACACCGAGGAGGTATGGACTTTAGCAATCTGAGAACAGCATGATGGGACTCTAGAGAAATAGAACAACAACAAGTGGCAGCTTTAGATTTGGAGCAATCCAGCAAAGCTTGCAAATTTCTTGCTGGGCACCACCCTCTTGGTCAGGGCGAGTGGCCAGAAATGGAGGCCATTTTCCATGGGGAAAACGAAGTCATTGGCCCAGGCTCTGGGTGTCAGATGACAGGTGGCATCTGGGGCTCTAAGGACTTGCAGGGTCCTAGTTGCTGGCAGCTTTCGTTCTGGAAGGATCCAGCAGAGTTTGTAGATTCCTGGCTTGGCACTGCCCTGCCTGCCAGGCCAAGTGGCCACAAATGAAGGCCATTTTCCATGGGAAAAAGATGTCCTTTCCCCAGGGTCTCAGTAATATGTTCAAGGTGGCGTTTGAGGCTCTAAGTACTTCCAGGGCCCTAGTTGCTGCCAGCTTTTCTTTTGGAAAAATCCAGCAACGATTGCATCATTCTAGCTAGGCTCCCACTTTCTGCCAGGGTGAGTGGCTGCCAAGGGAGGCCATTTGCCATGGGAAAAAGAAGTCCTTTCCCCAGGGTCTGGGTGTCAGATGAAAGGTGGCCTTTGGGGTTCTGAGGACTTGTAGGGTAGTACTTACTGGCTAGAGTAGAGGAAATGGATTCTATTTGAATATCTGTCTAGAGGCTTTGCCCCACAGGTCCTGGTTGTCCTTGATGGGCTGCAGCTGTGAGCATTGAAGAGAACTGGGATAAAAGGGGGCGGCGTAGCCATTCAGGGAGAGCCTTGAAGGAGCCCTGAACTGGGAAAGAACAGCATGCAGAAGAAAGCGTCTGTGCTGTGAAGATCTGCAGCCATAAGAACACACCGAGGAGGTATGGACTTTAGCAATCTGAGAACAGCATGATGGGACTCTAGAGAAATAGAACAACAACAAGTGGCAGCTTTAGATTTGGAGCAATCCAGCAAAGCTTGCAAATTTCTTGCTGGGCACCACCCTCTTGGTCAGGGCGAGTGGCCAGAAATGGAGGCCATTTTCCATGGGGAAAACGAAGTCATTGGCCCAGGCTCTGGGTGTCAGATGACAGGTGGCATCTGGGGCTCTAAGGACTTGCAGGGTCCTAGTTGCTGGCAGCTTTAGTTTTGGAAGGATCCAGCAGAGTTTGTAGATTCCTGGCTTGGCACTGCCCTGCCTGCCAGGCCAAGTGGCCACAAATGAAGGCCATTTTCCATGGGAAAAAGATGTCCTTTCCCCAGGGTCTCAGGAATATGTTCAAGGTGGCGTTTGAGGCTCTAAGTACTTCCAGGGCCCTAGTTGCTGCCAGCTTTTCTTTTGGAAAAATCCAGCAACGATTGCATCATTCTAGCTAGGCTCCCACTTTCTGCCAGGGTGAGTGGCTGCCAAGGGAGGCCATTTGCCATGGGAAAAAGAAGTCCTTTCCCCAGGGTCTGGGTGTCAGATGAAAGGTGGCCTTTGGGGTTCTGAGGACTTGTAGGGTAGTACTTACTGGCTAGAGTAGAGGAAATGGATTCTATTTGAATATCTGTCTAGAGGCTTTGCCCCACAGGTCCTGGTTGTCCTTGATGGGCTGCAGCTGTGAGCATTGAAGAGAACTGGGATAAAAGGGGGCGGCGTAGCCATTCAGGGAGAGCCTTGAAGGAGCCCTGAACTGGGAAAGAACAGCATGCAGAAGAAAGCGTCTGTGCTGTGAAGATCTGCAGCCATAAGAACACACCGAGGAGGTATGGACTTTAGCAATCTGAGAACAGCATGATGGGACTCTAGAGAAATAGAACAACAACAAGTGGCAGCTTTAGATTTGGAGCAATCCAGCAAAGCTTGCAAATTTCTTGCTGGGCACCACCCTCTTGGTCAGGGTGAGAGGCCAGAAATGGAGGCCATTTTCCATGGGGAAAACGAAGTCATTGGCCCAGGCTCTGGGTGTCAGATGAAAGGTGGCGTCTGGGGCTCTAAGGACTTGCAGGGTCCTAGTTGCTGGCAGCTTTCGTTCTGGAAGGATCCAGCAGAGTTTGTAGATTCCTGGCTTGGCACTGCCCTGCCTGCCAGGCCAAGTGGCCACAAATGAAGGCCATTTTCCATGGGAAAAAGATGTCCTTTCCCCAGGGTCTCAGGAATATGTTCAAGGTGGCGTTTGAGGCTCTAAGTACTTCCAGGGCCCTAGTTGCTGCCAGCTTTTCTTTTGGAAAAATCCAGCAACGATTGCATCATTCTAGCTAGGCTCCCACTTTCTGCCAGGGTGAGTGGCTGCCAAGGGAGGCCATTTGCCATGGGAAAAAGAAGTCCTTTCCCCAGGGTCTGGGTGTCAGATGAAAGGTGGCCTTTGGGGTTCTGAGGACTTGTAGGGTAGTACTTACTGGCTAGAGTAGAGGAAATGGATTCTATTTGAATATCTGTCTAGAGGCTTTGCCCCACAGGTCCTGGTTGTCCTTGATGGGCTGCAGCTGTGAGCATTGAAGAGAACTGGGATAAAAGGGGGCGGCGTAGCCATTCAGGGAGAGCCTTGAAGGAGCCCTGAACTGGGAAAGAACAGCATGCAGAAGAAAGCGTCTGTGCTGTGAAGATCTGCAGCCATAAGAACACACCGAGGAGGTATGGACTTTAGCAATCTGAGAACAGCATGATGGGACTCTAGAGAAATAGAACAACAACAAGTGGCAGCTTTAGATTTGGAGCAATCCAGCAAAGCTTGCAAATTTCTTGCTGGGCACCACCCTCTTGGTCAGGGCGAGTGGCCAGAAATGGAGGCCATTTTCCATGGGGAAAACGAAGTCATTGGCCCAGGCTCTGGGTGTCAGATGACAGGTGGCATCTGGGGCTCTAAGGACTTGCAGGGTCCTAGTTGCTGGCAGCTTTAGTTCTGGAAGGATCCAGCAGAGTTTGTAGATTCCTGGCTTGGCACTGCCCTGCCTGCCAGGCCAAGTGGCCACAAATGAAGGCCATTTTCCATGGGAAAAAGATGTCCTTTCCCCAGGGTCTCAGGAATATGTTCAAGGTGGCGTTTGAGGCTCTAAGTACTTCCAGGGCCCTAGTTGCTGCCAGCTTTTCTTTTGGAAAAATCCAGCAACGATTGCATCATTCTAGCTAGGCTCCCACTTTCTGCCAGGGTGAGTGGCTGCCAAGGGAGGCCATTTGCCATGGGAAAAAGAAGTCCTTTCCCCAGGGTCTGGGTGTCAGATGAAAGGTGGCCTTTGGGGTTCTGAGGACTTGTAGGGTAGTACTTACTGGCTAGAGTAGAGGAAATGGATTCTATTTGAATATCTGTCTAGAGGCTTTGCCCCACAGGTCCTGGTTGTCCTTGATGGGCTGCAGCTGTGAGCATTGAAGAGAACTGGGATAAAAGGGGGCGGCGTAGCCATTCAGGGAGAGCCTTGAAGGAGCCCTGAACTGGGAAAGAACAGCATGCAGAAGAAAGCGTCTGTGCTGTGAAGATCTGCAGCCATAAGAACACACCGAGGAGGTATGGACTTTAGCAATCTGAGAACAGCATGATGGGACTCTAGAGAAATAGAACAACAACAAGTGGCAGCTTTAGATTTGGAGCAATCCAGCAAAGCTTGCAAATTTCTTGCTGGGCACCACCCTCTTGGTCAGGGCGAGTGGCCAGAAATGGAGGCCATTTTCCATGGGGAAAACGAAGTCATTGGCCCAGGCTCTGGGTGTCAGATGACAGGTGGCATCTGGGGCTCTAAGGACTTGCAGGGTCCTAGTTGCTGGCAGCTTTAGTTTTGGAAGGATCCAGCAGAGTTTGTAGATTCCTGGCTTGGCACTGCCCTGCCTGCCAGGCCAAGTGGCCACAAATGAAGGCCATTTTCCATGGGAAAAAGATGTCCTTTCCCCAGGGTCTCAGGAATATGTTCAAGGTGGCGTTTGAGGCTCTAAGTACTTCCAGGGCCCTAGTTGCTGCCAGCTTTTCTTTTGGAAAAATCCAGCAACGATTGCATCATTCTAGCTAGGCTCCCACTTTCTGCCAGGGTGAGTGGCTGCCAAGGGAGGCCATTTGCCATGGGAAAAAGAAGTCCTTTCCCCAGGGTCTGGGTGTCAGATGAAAGGTGGCCTTTGGGGTTCTGAGGACTTGTAGGGTAGTACTTACTGGCTAGAGTAGAGGAAATGGATTCTATTTGAATATCTGTCTAGAGGCTTTGCCCCACAGGTCCTGGTTGTCCTTGATGGGCTGCAGCTGTGAGCATTGAAGAGAACTGGGATAAAAGGGGGCGGCGTAGCCATTCAGGGAGAGCCTTGAAGGAGCCCTGAACTGGAAAGAACAGCATGCAGAAGAAAGCGTCTGTGCTGTGAAGATCTGCAGCCATAAGAACACACCGAGGAGGTATGGACTTTAGCAATCTGAGAACAGCATGATGGGACTCTAGAGAAATAGAACAACAACAAGTGGCAGCTTTAGATTTGGAGCAATCCAGCAAAGCTTGCAAATTTCTTGCTGGGCACCACCCTCTTGGTCAGGGCGAGTGGCCAGAAATGGAGGCCATTTTCCATGGGGAAAACGAAGTCATTGGCCCAGGCTCTGGGTGTCAGATGACAGGTGGCATCTGGGGCTCTAAGGACTTGCAGGGTCCTAGTTGCTGGCAGCTTTAGTTTTGGAAGGATCCAGCAGAGTTTGTAGATTCCTGGCTTGGCACTGCCCTGCCTGCCAGGCCAAGTGGCCACAAATGAAGGCCATTTTCCATGGGAAAAAGATGTCCTTTCCCCAGGGTCTCAGGAATATGTTCAAGGTGCGTTTGAGGCTCTAAGTACTTCCAGGGCCCTAGTTGCTGCCAGCTTTTCTTTTGGAAAAATCCAGCAACGATTGCATCATTCTAGCTAGGCTCCCACTTTCTGCCAGGGTGAGTGGCTGCCAAGGGAGGCCATTTGCCATGGGAAAAAGAAGTCCTTTCCCCAGGGTCTGGGTGTCAGATGAAAGGTGGCCTTTGGGGTTCTGAGGACTTGTAGGGTAGTACTTACTGGCTAGAGTAGAGGAAATGGATTCTATTTGAATATCTGTCTAGAGGCTTTGCCCCACAGGTCCTGGTTGTCCTTGATGGGCTGCAGCTGTGAGCATTGAAGAGAACTGGGATAAAAGGGGGCGGCGTAGCCATTCAGGGAGAGCCTTGAAGGAGCCCTGAACTGGGAGAAAGAACAGCATGCAGAAGAAAGCGTCTGTGCTGTGAAGATCTGCAGCCATAAGAACACACCGAGGAGGTATGGACTTTAGCAATCTGAGAACAGCATGATGGGACTCTAGAGAAATAGAACAACAACAAGTGGCAGCTTTAGATTTGGAGCAATCCAGCAAAGCTTGCAAATTTCTTGCTGGGCACCACCCTCTTGGTCAGGGCGAGTGGCCAGAAATGGAGGCCATTTTCCATGGGGAAAACGAAGTCATTGGCCCAGGCTCTGGGTGTCAGATGACAGGTGGCATCTGGGGCTCTAAGGACTTGCAGGGTCCTAGTTGCTGGCAGCTTTAGTTTTGGAAGGATCCAGCAGAGTTTGTAGATTCCTGGCTTGGCACTGCCCTGCCTGCCAGGCCAAGTGGCCACAAATGAAGGCCATTTTCCATGGGAAAAAGATGTCCTTTCCCCAGGGTCTCAGGAATATGTTCAAGGTGGCGTTTGAGGCTCTAAGTACTTCCAGGGCCCTAGTTGCTGCCAGCTTTTCTTTTGGAAAAATCCAGCAACGATTGCATCATTCTAGCTAGGCTCCCACTTTCTGCCAGGGTGAGTGGCTGCCAAGGGAGGCCATTTGCCATGGGAAAAAGAAGTCCTTTCCCAGGGTCTGGGTGTCAGATGAAAGGTGGCCTTTGGGGTTCTGAGGACTTGTAGGGTAGTACTTACTGGCTAGAGTAGAGGAAATGGATTCTATTTGAATATCTGTCTAGAGGCTTTGCCCACAGGTCCTGGTTGTCCTTGATGGGCTGCAGCTGTGAGCATTGAAGAGAACTGGGATAAAAGGGGGCGGCGTAGCCATTCAGGGAGAGCCTTGAAGGAGCCCTGAACTGGGAAAGAACAGCATGCAGAAGAAAGCGTCTGTGCTGTGAAGATCTGCAGCCATAAGAACACACCGAGGAGGTATGGACTTTAGCAATCTGAGAACAGCATGATGGGACTCTAGAGAAATAGAACAACAACAAGTGGCAGCTTTAGATTTGGAGCAATCCAGCAAAGCTTGCAAATTTCTTGCTGGGCACCACCCTCTTGGTCAGGGCGAGTGGCCAGAAATGGAGGCCATTTTCCATGGGGAAAACGAAGTCATTGGCCCAGGCTCTGGGTGTCAGATGACAGGTGGCATCTGGGGCTCTAAGGACTTGCAGGGTCCTAGTTGCTGGCAGCTTTAGTTTGGAAGGATCCAGCAGAGTTTGTAGATTCCTGGCTTGGCACTGCCCTGCCTGCCAGGCCAAGTGGCCACAAATGAAGGCCATTTTCCATGGGAAAAAGATGTCCTTTCCCCAGGGTCTCAGGAATATGTTCAAGGTGGCGTTTGAGGCTCTAAGTACTTCCAGGGCCCTAGTTGCTGCCAGCTTTTCTTTTGGAAAAATCCAGCAACGATTGCATCATTCTAGCTAGGCTCCCACTTTCTGCCAGGGTGAGTGGCTGCCAAGGGAGGCCATTTGCCATGGGAAAAAGAAGTCCTTTCCCCAGGGTCTGGGTGTCAGATGAAAGGTGGCCTTTGGGGTTCTGAGGACTTGTAGGGTAGTACTTACTGGCTAGAGTAGAGGAAATGGATTCTATTTGAATATCTGTCTAGAGGCTTTGCCCCACAGGTCCTGGTTGTCCTTGATGGGCTGCAGCTGTGAGCATTGAAGAGAACTGGGATAAAAGGGGGCGGCGTAGCCATTCAGGGAGAGCCTTGAAGGAGCCCTGAACTGGGAAAGAACAGCATGCAGAAGAAAGCGTCTGTGCTGTGAAGATCTGCAGCCATAAGAACACACCGAGGAGGTATGGACTTTAGCAATCTGAGAACAGCATGATGGGACTCTAGAGAAATAGAACAACAACAAGTGGCAGCTTTAGATTTGGAGCAATCCAGCAAAGCTTGCAAATTTCTTGCTGGGCACCACCCTCTTGGTCAGGGCGAGTGGCCAGAAATGGAGGCCATTTTCCATGGGGAAAACGAAGTCATTGGCCCAGGCTCTGGGTGTCAGATGAAAGGTGGCATCTGGGGCTCTAAGGACTTGCAGGGTCCTAGTTGCTGGCAGCTTTCGTTCTGGAAGGATCCAGCAGAGTTTGTAGATTCCTGGCTTGGCACTGCCCTGCCTGCCAGGCCAAGTGGCCACAAATGAAGGCCATTTTCCATGGGAAAAAGATGTCCTTTCCCCAGGGTCTCAGGAATATGTTCAAGGTGGCGTTTGAGGCTCTAAGTACTTCCAGGGCCCTAGTTGCTGCCAGCTTTTCTTTTGGAAAATCCAGCAACGATTGCATCATTCTAGCTAGGCTCCCACTTTCTGCCAGGGTGAGTGGCTGCCAAGGGAGGCCATTTGCCATGGGAAAAAGAAGTCCTTTCCCCAGGGTCTGGGTGTCAGATGAAAGGTGGCCTTTGGGGTTCTGAGGACTTGTAGGGTAGTACTTACTGGCTAGAGTAGAGGAAATGGATTCTATTTGAATATCTGTCTAGAGGCTTTGCCCCACAGGTCCTGGTTGTCCTTGATGGGCTGCAGCTGTGAGCATTGAAGAGAACTGGGATAAAAGGGGGCGGCGTAGCCATTCAGGGAGAGCCTTGAAGGAGCCCTGAACTGGGAAAGAACAGCATGCAGAAGAAAGCGTCTGTGCTGTGAAGATCTGCAGCCATAAGAACACACCGAGGAGGTATGGACTTTAGCAATCTGAGAACAGCATGATGGGACTCTAGAGAAATAGAACAACAACAAGTGGCAGCTTTAGATTTGGAGCAATCCAGCAAAGCTTGCAAATTTCTTGCTGGGCACCACCCTCTTGGTCAGGGCGAGTGGCCAGAAATGGAGGCCATTTTCCATGGGGAAAACGAAGTCATTGGCCCAGGCTCTGGTGTCAGATGACAGGTGGCATCTGGGGCTCTAAGGACTTGCAGGGTCCTAGTTGCTGGCAGCTTTAGTTCTGGAAGGATCCAGCAGAGTTTGTAGATTCCTGGCTTGGCACTGCCCTGCCTGCCAGGCCAAGTGGCCACAAATGAAGGCCATTTTCCATGGGAAAAAGATGTCCTTTCCCCAGGGTCTCAGGAATATGTTCAAGGTGGCGTTTGAGGCTCTAAGTACTTCCAGGGCCCTAGTTGCTGCCAGCTTTTCTTTGGAAAAATCCAGCAACGATTGCATCATTCTAGCTAGGCTCCCACTTTCTGCCAGGGTGAGTGGCTGCCAAGGGAGGCCATTTGCCATGGGAAAAAGAAGTCCTTTCCCCAGGGTCTGGGTGTCAGATGAAAGGTGGCCTTTGGGGTTCTGAGGACTTGTAGGGTAGTACTTACTGGCTAGAGTAGAGGAAATGGATTCTATTTGAATATCTGTCTAGAGGCTTTGCCCCACAGGTCCTGGTTGTCCTTGATGGGCTGCAGCTGTGAGCATTGAAGAGAACTGGGATAAAAGGGGGCGGCGTAGCCATTCAGGGAGAGCCTTGAAGGAGCCCTGAACTGGGAAAGAACAGCATGCAGAAGAAAGCGTCTGTGCTGTGAAGATCTGCAGCCATAAGAACACACCGAGGAGGTATGGACTTTAGCAATCTGAGAACAGCATGATGGGACTCTAGAGAAATAGAACAACAACAAGTGGCAGCTTTAGATTTGGAGCAATCCAGCAAAGCTTGCAAATTTCTTGCTGGGCACCACCCTCTTGGTCAGGGCGAGTGGCCAGAAATGGAGGCCATTTTCCATGGGGAAAACGAAGTCATTGGCCCAGGCTCTGGGTGTCAGATGAAAGGTGGCGTCTGGGGCTCTAAGGACTTGCAGGGTCCTAGTTGCTGGCAGCTTTCGTTCTGGAAGGATCCAGCAGAGTTTGTAGATTCCTGGCTTGGCACTGCCCTGCCTGCCAGGCCAAGTGGCCACAAATGAAGGCCATTTTCCATGGGAAAAAGATGTCCTTTCCCCAGGGTCTCAGGAATATGTTCAAGGTGGCGTTTGAGGCTCTAAGTACTTCCAGGGCCCTAGTTGCTGCCAGCTTTTCTTTTGGAAAAATCCAAGCAACGATTGCATCATTCTAGCTAGGCTCCCACTTTCTGCCAGGGTGAGTGGCTGCCAAGGGAGGCCATTTGCCATGGGAAAAAGAAGTCCTTTCCCCAGGGTCTGGGTGTCAGATGAAAGGTGGCCTTTGGGGTTCTGAGGACTTGTAGGGTAAGTACTTACTGGCTAGAGTAGAGGAAATGGATTCTATTTGAATATCTGTCTAGAGGCTTTGCCCACAGGTCCTGGTTGTCCTTGATGGGCTGCAGCTGTGAGCATTGAAGAGAACTGGGATAAAAGGGGGCGGCGTAGCCATTCAGGGAGAGCCTTGAAGGAGCCCTGAACTGGGAAAGAACAGCATGCAGAAGAAAGCGTCTGTGCTGTGAAGATCTGCAGCCATAAGAACACACCGAGGAGGTATGGACTTTAGCAATCTGAGAACAGCATGATGGGACTCTAGAGAAATAGAACAACAACAAGTGGCAGCTTTAGATTTGGAGCAATCCAGCAAAGCTTGCAAATTTCTTGCTGGGCACCACCCTCTTGGTCAGGGCGAGTGGCCAGAAATGGAGGCCATTTTCCATGGGGAAAACGAAGTCATTGGCCCAGGCTCTGGGTGTCAGATGACAGGTGGCATCTGGGGCTCTAAGGACTTGCAGGGTCCTAGTTGCTGGCAGCTTTAGTTTTGGAAGGATCCAGCAGAGTTTGTAGATTCCTGGCTTGGCACTGCCCTGCCTGCCAGGCCAAGTGGCCACAAATGAAGGCCATTTTCCATGGGAAAAAGATGTCCTTTCCCCAGGGTCTCAGGAATATGTTCAAGGTGGCGTTTGAGGCTCTAAGTACTTCCAGGGC